>NC_132806.1:10090163-10690163 GCF_048594095.1 Paramormyrops kingsleyae | reverse complement strand
GCTGTAAATCGCATCTCCTTATTTGCCTCTTACCTTTCTTTTTGAATCTGTTAACAGAAATGTTATTGTGAAACATGCAAAGATTATCTGCCAGTTGTGAGGAAATATAGCTGTTGCCACATACCATCTTGTCAAGAATAGTTGCTACAGAGGTACCCAATGGAGTGTGAGGTGCTTGGCTTTGACATCGGATAGGGATTGCTTGCACTAGCTGATGCAGAAGGTAGCATATTCCTGGGTATTTTCGAGTCTGAAATTTCCAAAAGTGATGCATCCCATAACTAGGAGAAAAAAGTCCTCAAGAAGGATCAAGTGTTAATCTCTGGCCTTGTTTTTATCCATGGAAGGCGATTGCTGACGGCTACAAACAGACACTCATGCCAACTGATGGAAGGTTAAATCAGCATGTGCCTGATTTTCCATCCTGACTATATGCGTGTCTTTTGTTCTGCTCTCTGTACCATCGCCTGAATCGTCTCCTGCTTACTGTCTTGTAATTTTTGTTGTTACTGACAGGTGTATTGCTTTAATTTCACAGAAAAGCTGTGCTTGTGTTATTTCCTGTTTGTAAACATAGGAAATTGGTTCGGCTGCAGGCAGATGATAGTCAGATTTTGTTACTCGAATTGTGTGCAAATGGCAATTGACACTTGTCGGGGCTAAATATTAAATGGATATTTAATTATTATAATTTTGTATTTGGAATGTTATATGGACCTGTGCTTCAGTGTGTGAAAGGTATCGTAATTATTATTAAATGTCAAATAATAGGGCAGCATAATTTTCCCTTGTATATTGAAAAGCATTATTAAAGGGGGGAAGAATCAGCTATGGGGGCTTCGAGGTAGATGAAAAGTAACAGATAATGGCTGCTTAAGATGTATGGGTTTCTGAATTGTCCAGGGTTCACGCACGCAGCTCCCACGCATGTGGCAGCCCTAATCAAACCCTCTGTCTCCAGCAGAGCATCGCGGACAGAGGATTCGGCGGCTGCTGACCCGGCCAGGCTCCCGCTACGGAATGCCGCGCTAACAGCCATCATATGCAGGTAATGTGCCGCGAAAGGCCGGCTCACTCGTTAATACCGTCACTAACGATCACTCAGAGGCTAATCTATAACAAAGCAGCCAAAGTTGATTTTAAGGTTTAGTTAAATTAAAGCTTCTCCTGATTATTCTTGGATTAAAGTGTCAGCATCGCCGGCCTCTTTGGTTTCACGCTCTCTGGTGGAGCAGGTGGATCCCACTCTGGCGAGCGCGGCTGATGGCGACACAGTGAGCTTCGCCGGCGGCCCTCCGTGTGCGGCGCCCAAGAGCATGGTGGGCAATCCGCCGCAGACGCTGTCCCCGGACCTCCGTGGAGACGTGCCTTCTGGCCAGCAGGAGCGGCCGGCAGCGGCGGCAGACGGCAAGACCTCGAAAGGAGGCCCTGCCAATCCTTGCCCGGGGGTTGCCCCCGAGCCACAGAACGGCGGCGAGACTCTGAACGCCGAGCCGCACAAGAAAGCTGACGTTGCCAGTGCTGGCACGGCCGAGGCCGCGGGGCCGTTTCCCGCTCAGCAGCGATCTTGCGGCAAGAAGGCCAGTCAGGAAGCGCCCCTAAATGCCGAGCACAGCAAGGCGAACCCAAACAAAGGGACGAAGAGCCAGGCCCATCCCATAATAAGTCTTCCCCCGGGGTTTCATTGCTCATCCCTTTTCAAACCTGGTCAGCCTGTGGCCTTCCTTCCCACCTCAAACTTGGGCTCATCCTTGTGCAAGATCACACTGCCACCCGGGCTGGGCCCGATTGCGGCGCTGAGGGATGCCACAGCCAACCAGTTCCCAGTGGAGCCACCACCGCAGAGCACCAGCTCCAATGTGACGGCCCAGCTTACGGGTGCCTACGGGTACCACTTCTCTATGGGCCTGGCTCCCGGCCCCACCCCTGCACCTACTCCTGAGAGTAAGCCCCCACCGGCGGCAGTGAAGCTGAAGAGCAGTTCCACGGCGGGCAGGAGTTCCAAAGTTGGCGCAGACCGCGGTTCTTCGGTCGGGCTTGTGGCGTCACCCACTATAGGCCTGCCGTTGAAACAACCGGCGTTGAGTTGGGCCCCACTAGTCCCTCCCGTCTGCAGTAGCCCCACCCTGGCCAGCGTCACCCTGCATAGCAGGCTGCCAGACCACACTGAGAAAAACCAGCAACGGACTGCGGATGCAGCGGCGGCGGCCTACGTTAGGCTCGAGTCACCGTCTTCTGTCACTGAGCCCAAGGCTGTATGTCCTGCTGAGGTCAGGGATGTGCCCCTTGACTTGTCCTCAAAGTCAAAGCGACAGAATGTGGATAGAGAGCCACAGAGGCCACCGAGGGGCTCAGAGCGCCAACATGCGGGAGCAAGCCTATCTGAGCCAGTCTCTCAGAAGAAGGCCCCAGCAGCCATCTTCGGGTCTGCCCCAGCCTACGCCATATACCCAGAAGCCCTCAGAAATGGAGTCCCCACGAAGCAGCCTGCCAAGCTGTTGAACCACCAGGTTTTGGAGCCTTCAGCGCCCTGGGGCAAGCTTGCGCCACAGGGTCCGATAGCCAGCATTGCAGGAACCTATGTGGGTGTGGCCAGTCCCATACTAGCCTCCACCCTGCGCAGCAAAGACGGCAAGTGTGCTGCATTTGTGGAAGACATCCAGAGCATTGCCAAGCAGGAGTCAATCTCCATAATTGACCAGGGGGAACAGCTTGCCTCCAGGGGAAAGAAAGGGACGTCTGTGAGCAAGGAAACGCAGCACTCCAGTGGTTCAAAGCTCTCCAACAGTGTAAGCTCACCTGGATCTCAGGTCTGTGTGTCCAAGGATCCATTCTCTGCAGCTTTGTCTGGATCCACCAGCTCACTCAACTCTGGTAAGCCTGCGGGTGGGAAAGCGGTTATGCCAAAGGCTTCCGCTGTCGACGTTACCTCGCGACCACAGGCAGGTCTGCTTCCCCACCAAAGAGCCTCGAAGCAGCAGAAGATCCTTCAAGGGAGTACCAAGGCACAGCTGGTGACCAGCTGTCATGGCACTCTGATTCATGGCCCCCGACAAAGCCCGTCCAAAGCAGATGAGAAGAAGTGGGAACCAGCCAAGTGTCCACTGTCAAACTTGGAGTCAATAGTGAAGCAGAAAGCACTGGAGACTACAGGGTTGGCCCAGGATGATAGTGGCACTCTGGACATGTTAGGCCTAAGAAAGCCTGAGGTGGAAAAGCTGCACATGGGTCACCAAGACGCCCCCTTTCGACAGGGCAGCGCTGGGGGTTTCCCGCCTTTCAGGTCTGTGAAGTGGAGGGATGGGACAATGGAAAGGGATTCCTCACAGAGGGATTCCAGTGCTGCCCGCAGGAGTGATGAAGGATGTGATGCAGAGCGAAGGGGTGGCATTGTGGACAGACAAGTTGGGCAAGAAGGGAACTCGGAGGGCAATGGCTTCCTGGATGCCAGCAGACCACCTACTCGTGCTGCCAGTACCATGGCTGATGGCCAAAAGAGGGTGCACGGCTTGACCCAGGAGGTTGATGGAGGAGTGGGGATGGGGGTGAAGCATTCGGGTGAGAGCCTTTCCCCTTGCGTAAAGCTGGAGGGCATCGCACTGTCCATCCTGAAGGGCCAGCGCAGTGTGATGACTGAGCTGGGCAGGAAGACGCCGGCATCCAAGGGAAAAGCCAGAGCGATCAAGGAGAAACGGCTGAGCAAGAACAACGTGGTGTCACCGGGTCCAACCAGACAGGCGGAGAAGGGGAGTCCGTCAGGAAGACAGGGACGCCAGGCCAAGAGGGTAAGTAAGTTTGTTTGTTCAATAGCTAGCGGATATTATTGAAATATAGTGAACAGGGTTGCAAAATTCTGTAAATTTTCTCTTTATTCCCATATATTCCCGGTAATTTCCATAGAAAGTTTCCAACTTGGAATATGTCCAAAATCCCTCTGCGTAACTTCCCATGGAATGGAAAGTTTCTGGAAATTTACCACCCCTTTGCAAACCTAATGATGAAGTTTCTTCCATTTAAACAATTTGTTCCTCGGGAGGAATGTCATGGTTCTCAATTTTGTTGAGCATCGATTTTATACAAGGTTTTAAAAAAGTCTGTTGCACGTGGCATGTCGACTGAAGTGCATGACATGCGAAGCATTTGGAGCTGATGAGGGGCCCATAGCCTGTAGACAGAGTGACCCAGTTCGTGAGCTGAGCTCGGTTTCCCCTCGTGTCGCAGCCGAGGAAGTCGTGGGCACCTGGACTGGAGCCATGCCAGACCCAGCCGACGCCACCTCCACCACCACCACCACCGCCACCATCCCAGCAGGACCGAGAGCAGCAGGAAGAGCTACGTGGGGGGAGGGGTGGCCTCCCCCACACCGAGGAGGGTAAGATGAACCCCCTGTATCCCCGACGGCTGACAGCCCCAGTTTCAGCGAGGATGTCCTAGAAACGTTAGCCGTTACACTCCCTGTAACCACACAAAGTGTGGGATCCGTGAGGATTGGGGGGCGCCGGGTTCCAGGGATCGTGCCTGTTTGCTTGCCTGTACCTATGGCAGGTGATGCAGGTGAGCATGTTGTGTAGTGCTCTTGGTAGCTAAAGCCTGGGGTCACTTGCCAGGTTTGCGTGCCAGAAGGATCGTTTGCTAGAATCTTCCGAGTGCATCAACAAGGTGTTAAAGTCATGACTAATTTTTGTTCCATCCAGGTAACTTAAGTGGCCAGAATGCAGAAATGCCCAGCTCTACCAGTCCTGCCAGGGACATGGGGGACAATGACTCCCCCAGGCTGAGGAGGGGGCGGCGGCGGGGTGACCAAGCCCGACAGGCTGACTGGAGACCTCCCGGCCCGTCCCCTCCCATTGCCCCTCTGGCTGTGCGCCGGCCCAGGGGGAGGCCTCGCTCCAACCCCCTGCCAAGCCCGGCTGACCTGGGGGGCGCAAGTCTGTCCCCCTGTGCCGAGAGCGATGCTCCCGCCAACAAGAAGAGGAGGCGTCGTAGGAATCGGAAGTACCAGAATGGGGAGTACATCGTGGAGAAAGAGCAGGTCGGGGAGGCTGAGGCGGAGGAGAAGTCTGCGAACCCTCCAAAGGGCACCAAGGCTGGGGCAGGTATGGCCCAGATCACGTCTCCATAGCTGGGGCTCCTCATCACTGCATAGTACCGCTGGGGGGTCACACCACCTCATACTGCTTCTAGGGGAGGCGGAATGCTTTAATAGGAACCAGTTTCATTATTAGTGTCAAAATGTAGCTTCAAGTTCAGAGTAACATTTTTAAGCAGCAAATGTGTGGATATCTCTGCTGATGCCATTGTGTACTGTTTTGGACGATGCCACAAATCACTTGTAAGCTCTGCAGTGTTCTGCTGTGCTGTCTTAAACCCCGTCAGTGTAGATGAATGTTTGTAATCCTAGAGGCCTCTTTACTCTTTTGGGAATGTTGGTGGCCCCCATTGGCCTTGTGTCTGGGTCCCCTAACGACCGTCTGGGAATCCTGTGTTTGTGCAGACCTGAGGCCTGCCTCTTACCCACGGCTCAGCGCTGCCTCCGCTGCCTCCTGCTGCACCCCATGCCAGGAGCCCAACCCCCAGCGGGCCCTGCTTACCCGCTCTGGGTCAGTGCGCCACACAGAGGGCTGCTCCACCCCCGAGTCTGTGGACAAGCCTTCAGGAAAGCGGAAATTCAAGAGCAAACATTTGTGTGATGGAGAAGATGAAAAGAAGGTAGAGGGGTGGCTTTAAGAAAGTAATATTATTAATTGACCTTATTTGGTGATTTTTCAATCGTAACTTATTTAAAAGGTTTTACAAGGACTTGCCCTGAGTTGACGTGATCTGGGGTGCCATGCATAACGGTCTTACAGCAGCCTTACATCGCCCTCTGGTGGCAGTAATAGTTATTGAAAAAGGCTGTTTTTTTGTTGTTTTTTTTTTTCTTCTTTTTGTTCCCCAGGGTCGCCCGCGACAGCGGATCTATGGGCGCCAATCCGAGCTGCTGTCTCCGTGGTGACCTTTGCTGCTAACACCAATTCCACTTTCTCTGCCCTGTCACAAACCTTTCAGATTAAGGGCAAACGCAGCGGCTCGGGAAAGCGCTCCCCAGCCGGCCCTGATGTCGACAGCCCCACAGCAAAGAGAGCGGCAGGCCCCTGCGCCACCCCCAAGGTGCCGTCCTCTCCCATGGCCGGCAGGAAAGGCATGGCCCGGAAGAGCGGCAGTGCCCCAGAGCCTGCCAGTGCCCGGCCCGTGCCCCCCGAAGTCCGTCGGCTGATCGTCAACAAGAACGCGGGGGAGACCTTACTGCAGCGCGCAGCTCGACTCGGTTACCAAGTACGTGGCTCCTGCCATTGCGATCTTGCTGGGGGCGATGGCATGTGCTGGGGGCGGGGGGGTCCACTGCAAAGCCACCGGGCCCGTTTGGACGTGGTGTTTAGTTCTAACACATTCCCCAGGATTGATTGTTCCAGTGTGAAGTGAATTATCTGCACTACTTTCACATATTCAGCATTATTGGCCTGCATATGGACGAGCAGATGTTGAGTTAGATCCACCCCCCCACCTCCTGCAGGAGGTGGTCCTATACTGCCTGGAGAAGGATGTGCGGGAGGTGAATCGCCGCGACAACGCCGGGTACACCGCCCTCCATGAAGCCTGTGCTCACGGCTGGGCCGCCATCGTGCAGCTCCTGCTAGAGCATGGTGCCGATGTCAACTGCAGTGCCCAGGATGGGACACGGTGTGTACCAAATGGAGCGGGCCCTGGGGGGGGGCGCCGTTATCCTGGGAGGTGCTGCTAGCCTGCGTCACTGGGAAGGGATTCCGCTGGGTGCCAAGCAATCCGGTTGGGTGATGGTCGTCTCGTGGCTCCGCAGGCCGATTCACGACGCGGTTGCCAGCGACAACCTGCTGGTGGTGTGGATGCTGCTGAACCATGGTGCGGACCCCACCCTGGCCACCTACGCCGGACAGACGGCCGTGAAGCTAGCCCAGAGTCCCAGCATGCGGGCGTTCCTCGAAGGTACCCGTCTGCTCCACAGGGAGGGATGCTCTGGATGCGGAGTGAAAATAGCGCCTCCACATGGTGTTCTGTGTCACATCCATTATTTGCATTCCTAAGTATGTTTTACCCGTAAGGATCCCTACATTCAGTCACATAATCGGGTGTCAGGATAATGTGAAATTAAATTCTGGCCAGTACATGGCTTCCTAAGCCGGGAGCAGAAGCTGTGAGACTGACCAGCTAATGGTTTGTGTTGGGCGCTTGGAGGAAGGGGTAGTAATATTGGGCAGAGGCCCAAAAAACAAGTACCAGGGTTAAAGTTGACCTCCAGGGCACTTTCAGTGACTGACTAGAGGGTTGGGGGAGGAGCAGAAATGACCCCTCCCCGAGGGTGAGTGATTTGACAGTGGGGAGGGGTATGGTTTTCGGAGGGGATGGGAGATGAGGCCAGCTGTTGATTCTGGGCCCATTCTATTTAGAGTACTTTACAGACCTGGAGGCCAGGAATGAGGAGGACACCAGCCTGCCTTGGGACTTCTACAGCAGCACCGTGTTCGGTAGGAGCCGCCGCTGCTCCCGCCACCGCCGCCAGACCGAATGTCATCTTCTGTTTATGCTGCCCATTCTGTGCCGCGCTGTTAATCCTATCACAGGGCTCCCCTGGCGGCCCGATACCGGCACCCACACTGGCACTCTGACTGGCGCGTGCTGTCAGGCGCCTGGGCCTTTCTGCTCCGCCGAGCGTCTCTAACGCGCTCGGAGGACAGTCCTGGCTGCGGCAGGCCACGCCCAGCCAACAGCTATGGGGCTCCTGCTCTGTCAGGCGCGTCAGATGGCGAACGCCACTCGAACCCGGGGCCCCGCTGTAGGACGCGCCCCCGTGCGACACCGAGAAGGCTGTTTCTGTTTGCCGAGCAATCGCAGATGCGGCCTTCCGCGGCGAAACACGGGCACGGTCAATCTGTGTCCCCGGACTCCCGGGGCTGTGCCATCGCCAGTGACCTCGAGCGAATCGCCGACTCTGCGTCTTCACCTGCAGAGACCGATCAGGAGGCATGCTGGGAATTCCTGCTGTCTTTGCCCGAGGAAGCGAAGGAGGAGGGAACAGAAATGGCCACTGAGAAGGACCACTTCCTGTTCGAGTTCTCGGCGGATCCCCTCCTGCCCTGTTATCACGTGCAGGTGTCCCTGTCGCAAGGGTGAGTGAGCGGGCAGCTCACATGGCACCGGGCAGGGGGCACCAGAGTGGGGATGCTGGGCTGGGGGTGCTGGGTGGGCCGCTTAAGAAGCTGGACCCTGCTGGCGCAGAGTCCCTTCCCAACTCCGCCCCAGAACTGAAGCTGCTGTTGTAGCTTTTAATAAGAACTTCTGTTAATACGTAGGCATTTAAAATTAAGGTTTTTGTTAAACAAATGTAACACACCATTAGTCTAGAGGTTTCAAGCACTTTTTAAAAAATTATTTTAACAAATAAACATTATAAAAACACATATTGTTGCTGCACAAACAAAAACAATTAATACAGGTTATTATATGATTATTAGTGTAGTGTTGCCTAGTGTAAATTAAATTAGCCTTTTCCCCTTTGTTTCTGTAAGTAATGCAGCTCAAGCTGTTTCAGATAAATCTATACATGCGTATGAATTTTATCAGATTTATAATGCGGAGACGGAACGGAGCATTCAGTTATACTGAGAAGCTTCTGGGATTCCTGGACAGATGGGCTATTGTGTGCGATTGAGTCTGATGTAGGGAACAAAATGACTGCGTTTGTAACTCGCTGGACGTGGGGGAGGGAGGGGACCAGCGTGAAGGTCAGCCACTATCTCTCTGCCTCGTCTTTTGTTGCAGATTCTGCAACTGGTTCCTCCTGTCCGACGTCCTGAAGCGGCTGAAGATGTCGGCGCGCATTTTCCGAGCCCGCTACCCGCAGTTCGAGGTGGCAAGCGTCCCACACGCAGAGCTGCGCCGCCAGGTGGCCGTGAGCCAAGTGACACCGGTCCCCCGGGGACTGTTGAGAGGCGAGGGCGAGGAGGAGGACATGGAGGGGCCGGTTGAGCTGGTGCGGTGCGTTCCAGACTTGCAGGGACTGCTGGGCTCCACAGTCCAGATTCTAGAGGAGGAGAGGTCAGACACGGCTGGAGCCTGCCGTCGGTAGCCTAGGCTGCCTGCCCACCCCCCTAATCCTGACGTCCTCACAGCCCGTCTTCCCAGACCTTCCAAAGATGGGCGGTTGGGTGGAAGACGGAGAGCCAGGAGTCGTCTTTGAGGATATTTTGCAGTTGGATGAAACGGGGATTGGGGCTCCATTCCATGGAGAAGTGATCAGAACCAGGTCTGATCGGAACCAGCTCTAAACAGAACCAGCATTACCTGAAGGGGACAGTGTGGTACAAAAAGTGGGGATGCCGCACTTTTGAATCACGAGCAGAGAGGATATGTAGGGGATACACCTCACAATGCCTGCCTCTTTTGCACTGAGCATATTTATCGGTGCCCAATTACCAAGGCAGCGCCCCCTGGCTGACGGGAGGGGTCAAACACAACTCGAGGGTAGAAACTTTCAGGTTTCAATCCAAGTATTTTTCAGTATTCAGTAAATGTTTAAAGACCTTTTATATTCATATGTACATATATTGTAATATGTACCACTTGCCATCAGGGTGAACACATTTTCAGTTGTTGAATGTGTTATTCGTCTAGGGGGAGGGATGTTTCTCTTTTTGCCCAGTTATTTTTGTGTTCATCTCTGAGAGCAGCGCTGGTAATCCTTGGCTTTCATCTTGGTGGACTCTCGGATGCAGCTAAGAGGCTTAATCGCTGTTAGCCATAGCGGGAGGCCCGCTGGAACATATGGTCCCTTGAACCTGTCAGCTACCTGCTCTGGGAGGAGCCTATGGACCCGGTGCACGCCACGCCATACCCGCTGCTCCCCCCGTTCAGCGTTTCTACACCAAAGTCATGCTCCCCTGTCCCTCTGTCTTCATCTTTCCCATTTTCCGGCTGTGTTTGCAACAACCACTGAGACATGTCTGCTCTCCTCCTTACACTACATCTGTTCATGACGTCCTACTGAAAATCAGCAAATGAACTTTTTTTTTTTTTTTACCCAGAGTGCCCTCCATCCTTCAGTTGTGTGTGGTCAGAGACCCTTACATTTAATCCTGTGGCAAATTTTTTTTATTCTGGGAAAACTGCGTGACTAAGAAAAAATGTCTCCCCTGCACATGCCATGACTGCAACCCCGTCTCGCTCCAGAGGGCTTGTGGGAAAGATCAGTGGCCTCTCGCTGATTGGCCCTTGATGTTGTAAAGGACTCCGCCCTGGTGGGAGGAGCATGTTTTATTTCCACTGTTTTTGATTGGTGTACTTGCTTAATTTAATAGACTTTGTTATTAATATATTTGACCTCTTTGTGTATCTGGGAAAAATGATTTAAAGAGATGCTTTATATGGTTGGTTGGTGCTTTATTTGAAATGTACAACTCGTCCCTTATTCAGAGCTGTTTTGTCACCCCTTGCGTACAATATCTTCGACGAGCAAAAGTACAGTTTTATTGTACTGGTGCTAAGCTAGATTTTGTGTTGACAATCAATGAAGTTTTTTTTTCTTTTTGTTGGACATTTTAGATGAAGTTTTGTTGGACGTATAGACAAATAACTTATATTTATAAGAGACCTAGAAATGTAAAAGACAGTTAACTCATCCTCTCTACCTGTGGCATAGTTCTGATGAGTAGGATGGCGACTCAACTTGAAACTTGGGTTTTTGTGAAGATGCAGATGTTCTGGCTTGAATAAGCTGTGTTGTAATAGGAGATGAGCGTTAAATGATTTTTTAATGAAATCAACCAGAATAAAGCATGAACGGTGCTTCTTCTGTGTACTTTGTGTGTCTAAAATGGGGGGGGGGGGGGTACCTCGCTGGACATCTCTGCCTGATCAGCCACCAAAAACCTACATCTAGGACTGATGTCCCCTGGCAGTGGGGACGCCCAGTGTTGTGACTTTTTTTCTGCGTGGTCCTTTTCAGCCGCTGATACAGACGTACCGACTCTTTTATTAGATGGGCCTACTGGGCTTAACCCTAACCAGTATCGGGTAGATGAGTTGCATGTTAAGAAGAGCCTTTCTCTACACCACTGTGGAACTTTCAGCACCATCCTGTTAGCTTTTATGAGGCTGTTCATTCTCTCTCTCATTAAGAAGGTGTTTTCAGCCACTTTCAGCAGCAAGATTTTAAGGTAGTAACAGAACCTAATGTCTGAGACAAACAAGAAATTAATCAAAACAATGTGCTTTATGGCTACACTGAAAAAGCAACTACTGATATTGCAGATGATTGAATGAATACACTTACATGAAAGTAAGGCCAGGCTTAGCTCACGTGCTACTCTAGGCAATTGTTCATTGTTTAATGTTTTTGTGTAATGCTATATATGATCTTTTTATATAATGATATTAAGAAATAATTGCTACTAATAATAATAATAACAACAGTAATCATCATCATCATATGAAAGAGGTGCTTTGAAATTCTGTGTCGGTACTGCAGAGGGCGCGAGTACTTCTAGAGGCGCGAGCTAGCCAGTTTCACTTCGTCTGGGACGTCGCGCGCCGCTCCGACAGAGACCAGCTGTTTGCCGGTCTGCACCCTCCTAGGCAGACTGATACTGCATTAATGAAAGCTGAGATTATATTCCGGGTGTTGCATTGCCTTATTCTGCGCCCTTGTGGGTTTACGAGGAACGTATTTGTCCCAGCTTTTCATTGGGATTTTATTTATTTGTAATAATAAATAAAATCTGTCCTCTCAGTTACCATAAGCATGTTACGGTATTGTAGTAAAATTTCCTTTTTAATGTAAAATCACTCAGCAACAGGATCCGTAAGAAGGCAGTCTCTTCGCGGAATGAGCTGCTTGATGCTTTAGATGAAACGTCATAGAGCTCTGTGGAGACCACCGGTACCTCAGATGGTCGACACTGGACTCGTTTGCATCCTTTTCTTACGCCATCTAACTTAAAGTGCACGCCGCAGATCCTCTAGATGGAGCCAACAATTCAGATACTAAAATCTGTCCGGGTTTTATGGAATGAGATGTTTTAGATCGCTGCGAAAAGTAAACGCATCTTGCCTGGAATTACACATGATGAAACCCAGGGCGCCTACTCGCTCAGACCCGGTTCCATGTGCTCGTCACGCCGGCCCCGCGTGCTGCCCCCGTGTACTGCGCGCTGTTTGCACTGTTTGTCAAATGTGCTTTTCCCAGTTTAGTGCGTTTGGGTAACCCAATTCAATCCTATCTTTAAAAAGGAGAGTGATGGGCATCTGCCTATTTATAGAAAGCTATTTTTAGACCGCTCCGTAGATAAACAAAAAGTCAAAACGTACACGTTCGTGTTTTTGTCGGTTTTACTTTTCCTGTTGCATCAACTGCTTCGAGGTTACTTATTAATTGATTTTATTTTTATGGACGCTGGAAACGCTGATAATCCAGAACTTCTTGCACTGGCCGGAATAGATGTCGCCCCCCTAAATCAATACAGCACAAGATTCTTGTTTACAAGCGCTTGGTGACAGGCACGGGACCTGTAGCAGTGCTCACGGTGCTGTTAATCTGTACTGCTCCGTAACATAGCCTACGGTTATGAAGTTATAGGGGCAGTGCATTCATTTTACTGTCAGATTAATATTGGTAAACAAGTCAGTTTCAAAGGGGGGCATGTACGTTGTTCATATCAATTTGTAGGACAAATGTGGCTTTTATTTTATTCTCTTGGTATATCAAAAGCACATAGGAAAAAGTTGTATATAGGCCTTTTTTGCTCTGCTGAATCAGTTCTTCCCCAGAAACCTTGGCCCGTGCAGGATGGTGTGTATCAGATTCTCATTAGCACCATAATAGATTATGTGTTTTCATAATTTGGCGTAAACAGGTGTCCACCATTACTGGATATGGAGTTTTCCTGAATATGAAGTTACTCAAGGTCGACTCTTTTGGGGGGGGGGGGGGGGGGGTTAATATTCTTTGCTCATAAACAGCTGTGCAGCTCTCCACCCCTGTTGCACATGAGCTATCAACGTGACTGTACCCCCTAGAACAACGTGACCAATAGTAGTGGGAATGGGAGGACGTGGGGCACGCCAGACGGGGGGGCACGCTGCCAGTGAGTGTCCTGGGAGGACCTTCACATTTTGATTCCTTTTTTTAGCTCCAGTGCAATGACAGAACAGCACTTCTGCACGGAACGGCTCTCTCTGGCCTGCCCTGGTGGGCGCCCCCTTCCCGGTGCACACTGACCAGGACTGAGATGCCTGCACTTTGCCTCTTACATGCTCTTTTCCATTATCTTGTTCATGATAGACTCCCAGGTTGACTCTGCCAGGCACTTGCTTCTGTACACAGAAATGGCTGTTTTAACCTCATTACTTAAAATGCTTAATGTTCTGAAAGTCTCCAGCTTTCTTCCTAAAATGATGTGCATGGAGTGCTTTTTATAAAGAATCCTTATTAGATTATTCTCAACTTGTTCATTTTGAGCCTTTCAAAGCTTTGAACTTTGGTACTCATATAAGATCAGTGCTCAGAAAGTCTTGGTTGCAAAATATTACTGAAAAGTTACTGGTTTCATAACAAAAGGTCATTGACAGACAGTGTTTAACATATCTGTACATACCTTCTGCAAAGACATTTTATTACGTTTCCTAATTTTTTTGACAGTGTCATTCAGTTGTCGTTTTTGGCTCCCAAAGGGATACTAAACACAAATGTTTGGTGTTTTATGTTACTGCAAAGGTGTTACTAATTAAAAAGCACCCAATGAGACTGCTTGCCAATGAATGTTTTAACTCTGAACAGCTCATCTAGAACTAAAATTTGGATTTCAATTTATTAATACTTGAAATGAATGTTTTACTTAAAGCTACTGTTTTTTTTCTAATGTGATATATATTTTTGTAAACAAATAAATAACATAGTGATTTTTGTTATAAAATCAATAAATTTACAATATTTTTCTGAATTAAGCAAGCAGCCCAAGTTTAACTGGTTTAATGCTGGTTTTGGCAGAGTGCTGACACCTTTGGGACCCTGAGCAAGGCCTTAAACCCCCGTTCGCTCTATGGACTGGCTGACTCTACTCTCTTTGGTTAAAGGTGTGGAGACATGGTCCTTGTGTCTCAAAAACAGGCTCAAATGAAGCCCCATGATGAATGGAAATTTGACAGGAACAGTGGTCTGACTTGCAGCCTTAATGGCTGTTGTTCCAGTCTGAGAGGGGAGATGCAGCACCGGTTCCACTGAGTCATACGACGTTCCTTCGCGATCTGATTTTATAGGAACATAGAATGGTGACTGGATTTCCAAGCCTTTTCCTGGACCTATATGCTGTTTTGTTTAAAAACACAAGGAAGTAGGAAGTAGACCAAGTTAATGCTCCTTCCTTAGACCGCTGTCTTCCAAGTCCACGGACTTTGCCCGTTTGAGACAGGCTGTACGAACTACACAGATCAGCCTGATGGGTTGCAAATTCCGCAGTATCACCACAGTACTGTCACACCTTAAATGGTAACTCACGTTTTAACGTTGTTCCAGCTTCATGTCTGCCTCTGCCTCTAGAAGAGCCCAGTAAAGTTCTGTTAATTCTTTACTATATTTCGGTCTGGGCTGGTTAAGCTAGACGCACATTGATAGCAGTGTCCAGCTTACAAAAGCCCTTTTGCTTGTGACTGTCCATTTCTACTATTCAGGTCAGATAGTCAACGTGTTGCCATTATCTGCTTTATCTGTAATAAATAACCAATTACTGTGAATGACAGACCATAAGAAACAGGGAACAAAAAAACAAAAGCCAAAGGTGATGCAGTGTGCGGCTCAGCAGGATTAGTCTCCGTGCTTGTGATTGAACGGTTGCTGGTTTGAGCCTCACCAGAATAAGTCACATCTCTGTTGGGCCTTTGAACGAGGCCTTTAAGGCCTCCTCAGAATACTCCAGGGGTGTCTGACCATGTACTCAGGCTCCAAGCTTTATTCCGAACTGCTTGTAAATATACATTGATTGGTTATAACATTAAGAGCACCTGCTTATTATTGCGGAGGCCCCCTCATGCTGCCAAAACCACTCTGATTTGTCGAGGCATGGACTCCACAAGACCTCTGAAGGTATCTTGTGGTATCTGGCATCAAGACATTAATAGTAGTTGTGAGCAAGTCGCGAGGTGGGCCTTCTATGGCTTTGATTTGCTTGGTCAGCACATCCCTCACATGCTCGACCGGATTGAGATTTGCAGCCGACGTCAACACCTCAAACTCTTTTTCATGTGCCTCAAACCATTCCTGAACAAATTTTGCAGTGTGGCACATGAGGAGAGCATGCGATGACGGCACGATGCACACGAGGGACTGGTTTTGAGTGAGAAGACGTCTTAGGGTTCATTACTCACAATTAAAGGTGAAAGAGGACACTGCCATCAGTTATTATTGTTGCCATGAAAGTGGGGGACTTGGTCTACAACAATATTCAGGTAAGTGGTGTGTATTAGAGTAACATCCACATGAATGCTAAAACCCAAGGTTATCCAGCAGGACACTGCCAGAGCATCACACTGCCTCTGCCGGCTTGCCATCTTCTCATAGTGCCTCCTTCTTCCATTGCCCCATGGTACAGATATCCCATTCCATACTAGAGTTGATGCCAGAGTTGAGAATAAGTGAATCAATGTTGATTACACTTTTCGGAGTAAATCATCAGTCATGAGTAGAATGTGGTTTGGAAATGAGAATGTATGGCTCTGCTCTCCCCGAAGATCTGATGGCTTCTATACTCCTTTTATTTTGGCCGCAGGCTCTAGTAAGAGACGCTGGTTGTTGAGAAAGATTTGGCAGCTAAGTGGTCAGAAAAGCCTGTCGAGCTCTAGATGCCCACACAAGCTCTGCTTGCACACCCCCAAACGACTGATGTCCACTCCCCTTATCACTGCCCCCAGATTGCATTGTGTCATACTCAGGGGTTTGTTTGCAATCTTATACTGCTGACAAACGTCAAAATGCAAATGTACCACCTGCCCCCACAATTTACTCAGGCCTCAAGGGTTTATTTGATGAATCTCCTCCCATGTATGAATAGCACAGTTGTATGCTGGATAATGTGTGCAGGAGAAACCACCAGAAAGTCCTGGTTTATAGTTCCCCAAGTTCACTGTCATTCTGAAGTGGCCACAGTTCCGGTGGTGAGGTGACAAATTTTTCAGGTCGCATGTTGTAAGCTGGCTCTTTTGTGGTTTTGTAGTACGACTCAGACATAACTTCTCATTTTTTTTCCGTTGTCACATTATTGTTTTATAAAAGACACGCCACTGAATGTGAAATCTGGCCTACGTTGATGCACACGTAACTTGCATAGATGCATTGTTGGATTGTTCCGTTTAACTGTGTTTCACTGGGCTTTTGTGTTCAAATCCACCACTGTAAAAGAAGTGGATCTATTATAATTATTATTAGTACTCCCCCCAGAGTTTGTCAGTTTTTTGCACTTTACCCACTTAAGCGTTACTGATTACTGCTTCGTATCACCACCTTGACTGTCCGACTTGGTTGTTCATTCATCATTATCTGCTTACAAAAATGTGCATGTGATTATCTGACACCATTGTGGCACCATATAGCCTGGCTGCTGATCTTTGTCTTACTTCACAGTTGTCTTGCTCATTATGGCTTTACCTTTATGATGTGATGCCCATCTTTCCTCCGCAGGTGTTCTTCGGAACCCGGGACCTGCCGTCGCTGGTCATTTGACCAGTGGAGGAGCCCAATTTTGGAAATACTGAGTATTGAAATTCCCCACTTATAATCTCCCGTGTTGGGGGGTCCAAGTTCCCACTTTCAGAGGCTCCAGTATCACCAGTCTGCTGCGATATATCAGGGCCACGGGTTGGTGCATCACACGGTACAAATGGCTCTTGCTCACTGGGGATGTGCGTATTGGCCAGCAGAAGGGGAAGGTAAAACAGGAAGTGGCACCATATCTTAACCCACAGCTTCCACCTCTCTTTATTGTTTTTAATGAAGCATTATTGACATTAAGAAAAGAAATGAAAGAAGTGATTCAAAGAGGGAATGTTTGGGAATGAATAGCAGTCAGGAATGTGGTACTGCGTGGGGGGGTGGGGGGGTGGATGGGAGTAGTGACCTCCCATGTCACTACTCCCATCCCCCCCCCCGCAGTACCACATTCCTGACTGGGCCCCGGATCTTAACTTCTGCTATGCTGATGTGGTACTTATGATGCAATCAGTATCTGGAAGAGGGACCACCCTTGATTCAGACTTCAAACGTAAGTTCCAGCTTAACTACACCATCAACCCGAGTTGCCATCAACCCAAAATGCTGAACCAATATCTTGTTACAGCAGAGATCACCTCTGTTCTTAAATATTAACAAGATTTAGCACACATAGTGAAAGGGTTCCCAATACAAAAATGATCAATGTGCATCTCTGCCTGTGGATATCGAAGGCCTGTGATTAAAAACTGCCTGGTTTGCTTGCTGAATGATATTACAGCCAGAATACTGAATATTGCATATACATCTAACTCTACCGCCATCACATTCTAATGGAAAAGTCATTTCAAGAGTTGGAATGCCCTTGTTATTCCAGGTAATGTATAGATTTCTTATCTCTGATTGGTCCAAACACTGTTTGAGATTCAAGAGCCTGAAACATAACCTGGTCAGGAGCAGGTTTACCCTGTAGCATGAGTTACCATGGTGAGAGGTGAGAACTAGCATCGTCATATTGAAAAGGTAGAGTTACTGCTACTTAGCCTCAAAGTCATCCAGCTGAGCAAGGAATCCAGCTTCATGATATAGGCCTCAGGATAATGAATGTGTGTATTCTTTTAATAATTTAATGTACCTATGAAAGAGCAGGTCAGTGGTCCAAATTATAGATACTGTCTTACTCAGTCACCTCACTCTGCAAGTCCAGTCAAACGAGTCTCAGCCCAACTGTTTAATGCCCTTTCTCTTCCAGTCTATATAAAAGAGGACTCTGCATGTTGGGTAATCTGTCTCAGAGGCTGTGACATCACCAGAAACAAACAGCCACACACCATTTAAGCTACAAAAAAAGTGAACTGGACATTGTTTTTAAGGAACACAAAACAAAATATGACCAGCGGTAGTGAGATGTTGTAACAGAACCACCACAATGGAAAGGTTGACAAACGTCAGCAAAAATGTGTACATCACCAATGCGTTGGTGCGGGGTGGGGGGGGGGTACAGAGCCTGGCGGGCTCAGGTGGAGTGGACCAGCTGCTTGGAAAATGAAGAACACTTTGTTCCCGCAGCTGTGCCGAAATCAGTGTCCCGACAGCCAGAAATGGGGAATCATGGGTAAATGATGGCAATTGTGCAGAGGCAGCGGTTTTTAGCATACACCTCAGAACACGAGTTCTGCTTATGAAGGACAAAACTTAATGTGGGTCAGTCACTGTACCACATGTGAAATAAGCTTATAAAACAGCAGGATCTCCTTGTAATTATGACATTTAATCTCCTTTGTTATGCCAAAAAACGGGGCCTCTGGTGATTATAGTGTAAGTAAGACCAGTAGACGATTTGAGGGAGGATGAGGGCAAATGCCATCCCCAGTGCTTCCAAAATTTGAAAAATGCAGCCCCCTTGTTAAACTTTCCCTGCCTCCTCCACCCCCCAACAGAGTATCCTTGTGGTTAGCACTAGATTAATCCACGGACCTGTTGTTTATTTTTTGTCTGTGCTGTCCCATCTGCATTCATTTTAAAGCCGCCTGCTCCCGTGAGATTTGTGCTGGTGAGACCCAGCGCAAGACGAGATGAGAGACATACATTAATACAAGCAGCTGTGCTTATATCCTGAACGTGCGAAGAGAAAAAGGCATCAAAAAGAGGAGGACAACCTGACATTCTTTAATACATTAAAAAGAAACAGACAAGTGAGAAATTAAATTGGATTTGCAGCATTCAGTGTCTATTCAATATTAAATTAATTACACAAGCGGACATGTCATAGCTGGCTTCATCAAAAATTAAATAGCCTACATTTAGACTTATTTACACTCTAACATTAACCTGTTTTTGTTAATATATTATTTACACCCTGGGTCACATACAGTAACCTATAAAACAAATTAAAAACAAATGACTGAATATATTCAATCATTAGCATATTTAAAAATATTTTGATTAACGTAAAATTTTAACAAGATACATTTTATCTAATGAAAACGAATCAATGAGCCAGTATTAACTTATTAACATATCCTATTATCTTAAACTTCATAAATAACTAGGCCTAATTATTTCATACTGAAGATTGTAAAACTACTTTTATATTGTTTTTAGTTACATGTACTAACAAGTGTGTATTTCAAATGTAAATAATGTTTAAAAAGCGCAACAAGGGATAAAGACACAAAGTTCATTTCCCTATATCAGTTAAAGCAGTCAGCACGTGTCCTTTATCTCTCATCACAAGCAGTGCGCCTGCATCATAATAAAACCATTTGAAGCATGTAAATTGCATAATGGTTTCATTCAAAAATACTAACTTTTGTGTGTTTCAATGTGTCCAATTTCAATTAAATTTTAACAATTTATTTAGAGCAGTAATTAAATTGTGGAGTGAATGAAACTTTTAAAATTGTACTAGCCTGTGACAAATATTTATTGAAGAAAGATTGATGAGGGATAGTGTCTCAGTCTAGCTATAGTCTATAGCTCCTCAGTCTGGCCTCTCTGATGTGGTTTGTTGTGCACAAAGCAACAAATCATGTAATTCATTGATTAGAATCTGGCAAATTTGAAAGAGTTTTAGGATATGGGTAATTAGATATTTCACAGTTATGGTTAGGATGCTCTGCAACAGTGTCTTCTGAAAGGTATCCATTTTTACATCCTTTGTAAGGTATCCATTTTTACATCCTTTGGAAGGTATCAATTATTACATCCTTTGGAAGGTATCCATTTTTCTCATGTGTGTGTTGATTGGTTGTGTATGGTCAGGGGCATGACTCCATTGGGCAATCCCTCCAGTTAAAGATTAACAAATCCCCAGCTGAGTAAGATCCATGATGTAAATGCTTATGACCCGGATCCCCTGGCATCGAATGTGGGTTCTCTTCAGATGTGTATTGTACAACTTGTATGAGCTGGGATACAATTTGGCTGCATGGCTGAGAGACATGGTGCTTGTCCTCAGGAAAGCCCGTCTCCTGCGTGTTACTTTACTGACTGGCAGTGTTTCCCAATCTGATCATCACGGACCCCCAGGCAGTCCACAGTTTTGCTTCATCCCAGCTCCTGACAGGGAGCAAATACGTGGACTGTGTGGCAGGGAACAAATATCTGGATTAGCTGGGGGTTTACCGTGGATTGGGTTGGGAAACACTGGACTAAGGAACTGAGACTGCAGACTTAAAGGCACACTGTTCTAGCCATTTGAATGGTTACATTAAATACAGGCCAGCAGGAAGAGCGGCAGCTAGTGACTTCGTAACCCTTATATTTTCAAGCACGAGGGCCTTGCTTTTGTTCCCTTGAGAAAACCTCTTATATTTACTGTGATTGTGCAGAAATACTCCACTGACTACTGCACTGAAATACCAGAAAATATGCCCATAACAAAAAAACTCAAACAATTTGTTTTTTCTTAAAATGACAGTAATATTTGTTTGGGTAGAGTTTGCAGTCCTATGACCTGTACCGCCTGGGATAGGATCCCGGTCCCTGTAGCCCGGAACAGGCTGAAGAATGGATGGATGGACAAAATATATATATGCTCTATATATGCTCAACATTATACTCTTTGCACCACCCCCACTCCCACCATTGGAGTAGAAAGACCATATATCTGAAAAAGGAGCACCTGAAGGAAAACCAAGGACAGGAGACAGGAGTCTGTTTGGGTCTCTGAAAAATACTGCAACACGAAGCAAAACTGCAGTGCACTGCACAACTGGGAGGCAGGAGATGCCCTGCTGTAAAATCAGCCTCTTGGTTGTTTGAGTCTAAAAAAGGATTTGAGCACAGATACAGAAAGGTCTTCTTTCCCAGACGAGGCACCCCCCTGCCCCCCAGCTGTAACCTCTGCCTGTGTGCGCATCATTCACTTCTGCAGTCTTCCACGTCCCACCAAAGTGTGATCACGGCAGCATGGTTCTCTCAGAGGACGCTAGACAGGATTAAGACACCAAAGGGTCAGAAAGTTGGAGGGGGGGGAGGGGAGGACAACCAGTCAGATGAGCAGAGATGTGTACATTGCCAAGTCTGGGGGGGTGGCCCCCTCATTGGACAGATGCCCCAAGCCCTCAGCTGCTCACCCCCCCCAGCTGGTTTAATACCCAGTTACAGAACCCGCTCATGATCGAGATGACAAAATCACTTTGGTTACATCTGCGTGGCCCTTTGTGTCACTTTTCACAAGACCCCGAACAGTGACACATCAGCAGTTCATGCGCTGAGTAATAAGGACAAATAGCACCGGGAATCAGCATACAAGCACCCCCCCCACCCCCCCCCCCAAAAGGAATTAGACATGAGCCTTCCAAGGAATGGTAAGTCACCAGGGAAATCGTTCAGCTCAAGGTCCTCCTTAGAAGGAAATAACTTCCTCCCTGCCTTTCAGAGTATTTCCTTAAGGTCATATGACACTTCGTATTGATTTTATATTTGTTGGCACCTAAGAGGTCAGGTTAAGAGCAGTGGCACTAGGGTGGCCCTCCCCTGAATAGCTTGAAGCTGTCATTGGTTAAGAGACCTGCAAATCAAATCAACCCAAGGACCCAGCGAGGCAGCTATAGCCTAGACCGGTGTTTCTCAATCCGGTCCACGGGGACCCACAGACAGTCCACGTTTTAGGTGCAAAAATAGGCTGCACAGGGGTGCCATGTGTGAGGTTACTCATGATGCGTTCATGGATTTCATTAATATCTTTATCACCACATTCAGAAAGCCAGGCTTTGTGAAAGCAGTGTATCCTTCTGCTACATGTTTACTACATGCTCTGCTTGACGCAGCTCTCTTCATAAACATTTCCAGACATCGGATTTCACACTTGACAATAGGTGAAAACAAACTCTCTGGCTTCATGGTGCAAAGAAACATTTCAACGCGTCTGTTCCAAAACCTTGGTTGGCCCAGCAAGTAGCCCCATTAGCTCCTAGATTGAGGGTTTGAATCTTACCTCCACACTCTGCATGGAGTTTGCATCTTCCCCTTGTGTTAGGTGGGTTTCCTATGGGTAGCCAAAATACATGCAGCTAGGCCAGGGCTATTCAAATCACGGTCCTCAAGGTCTGAGCCCTGCTGATTTTCCAGCCTTCCTTTACCTGTGAGCTGGGTATGAAGCCTCTGTGACCAATCAGAATCAGTAATTATTAAACCAACTACCTGGGAGAACTGAAAACAAGGCCTGGATTTGGATTTGAGGTCCAGAGTTGAAGATCCCTGAGCTAGGCTAACTGGTGTCTCTAAATTGTCCATCGATTATGATTGCATGTGTGTGTGTTTTAGCCCCGCGATAGGCTGGCATTCCATCCAGCCAGTTCGTCCTTCAGCTTTGTCCTTGCTGGGATCCGCTTGTTAAGTCTGTAACGTAGATGTATAACTGTTTCCAAGGCCAAACAAACCATAACAGTGGAACTGGTAATATTATTCACCATAACTTTTCCTCAGTCAAGCATTGTTTTGGGTAAAAAGGGGGGCTGCATTTTTGTAATTCAACTTTTTAAAAAAGGGAGGGAAAAATGCAAAAGGGAGCCGAAAAAATTCCTTTAATTGAAAGAGAGTGAGTGTAGCTGTTCTCTCAAGTGGAATTATCGTTATATGATTACATGTGCGGTACATCATTTTCGGTTCAATACGCACAATGAAACAAATGAACTCATTTCTTAACAATGGAACCTAAATTCATAAGTTACTGTTTAGCATGGAACACATTATGCTAATTATGGCTGTGAGTTTGTTACAGCTAATCCTGTTTACAGCCAGTCATAATTAGTAGTTCGGGAACATTTTGGTTCCCCAATAAATTACACCAATACTGGAGAGTAACTCAAAAAACCAAGACTGTCCATCAGCTTTGTTATGCTGAACTCGAGTACGTTGCTGAAAACACATCCAATGGGCTAACTCATTTGACATGACATCATCTGAGTGTGTGAATGACGAGCAAGTGCCGTTGGTTTACAACTTTTCCTAATGGTGCCTCAGCACATCTAAAGGTCCTTGAGCAAGGCCCTTAACCCTCAGCTCCCTGGGCGCTGCTACGGGTGGCTGCCCTTTGCGGACAACTTACTCTACAAAGAGCAAGTTGAGGGAGGCGTAAAGACAATTTCCCCACGGGGATTAATAAAGGATCGATTATTATTATTATTAATCTAAGAACAAATTCTCTTTTCCCTTCTGAACCAAAATTGCACGGAAGCATGTTCCCAAAACCAAGGTTTGTACTGAGATGTGAATTTTGTCTATCATAACACCCATAAAACTAAACATGAAAAAATTGTGAAAATGACTGTTTAGTTTACACAGTCACTTCCTCTTTCTGGTGTAAGGAAAAATGTGTAGTTGTTTTTCCACATCAATTTAATACACACAGGTAGAGAACACTGCGGCATATTGGCTTGTAGTAAGGCAGGCTCTGGAAACAGTATTGTCACGTGATTCAAACGTCATGACTTCACAAGCGGATAGGATTGCAGACCCCCCATCCCCCCACCCCATGTGACTGTGACCAAGTTAACCAGTTAGAAAATTGATGAACAGATAGATAAATTGCCTGTAGTGTGTGAGTGTGTATGTGTGTGTGCCCTGCGATGAACTGGCATACTGATGGCATGTGTCCTAGCTCTGTGCTCTCTGCTTATGTATAGCTGTGTGACAGGTCTGTAGTTGGACAACCAGTGGTGACCAAATTCATACCAGAGCTGAGGTTCTCATAGGATTCTCTCCCACGATCAATCTGCTTGGTGACCAATAGAAGCACAAGCCAGAAGAGACAGGCATATTCTTCGCCGTTTCAAATTCTCCAGGCTAAGAAAGTCCCAACCAAACAATGGCGCAGATTCCTGGTCAGATATTGCATCTCCCAGTGGCTTTCTCTCCCTGAGCACCTGGCCAAGCATCACTGTCTCTCCTCTTGTTCCTCCATGGCCACCAGCATTTTTCAACCCTCTAATTGCTGTTCTGTTTTTGGAGAAGGAGAAAGAAATTCACTCTGGAATACTATTGGCTGCCCTCCCGTCACTGTTGCTAAGGGGAATTGCGAATGAAGTATCTGAAGGGAGGCATAATGTCAGAGTACTTTACAGAGGATAGGAAAATATCACTGGATTGAAATATTAAAGCAGCGTCACTCTCCAAATTTTCTAGGAGGTAACTAATTATACATCCTATCAATAGAAATTATTAAGCGAATTTTACGGCAGAGTGTTGATATTTCTGACAGCACTGCTTTAAGGTTTACGGTTGCATTGCATTGGACAGAGTATATCTTGTACATTCGAAGGAACAACTCACACATTGTAATCACAATGATAAATTTATTGCAGCCAACAGAAGGAAATGTCTTGGGACACATTCCAGATCTGAACTTTGTTGCTATCACTCAGAAATTCCCTTACGTGAAGCAAACCTGCCTTCTGGCACAGCATGTGTTTCTACTCTGGAACAAACTACTCCACCATTAACCCGGGGGACAAAAGTCATTAACCTGGGAGGAAAAAGTCAATTTACACAAAAATCCCAGCATATCAGCAAGTGAGGGGATTTTGAACAGATCACTTTTTTAATAGATGATTTTGTCCAAAGCAACATACAAGTCAGGCAAATACGTTATAAATATACAGCTGCCAAGGAGCTGACTAGGCGTAAGTGCAGCTGGGCTGAGTTTCCCATGAATGTCCAGGTAAAGGCGTAAGCAGTACTGGGCAGGATTATGCAGATCTTGAGTTCCGTAAAAAAATCTTCGGTAAAATTGGAAAACAGAAAGGGGGAGGGGCTTCTTTTTCGCTTTGATTGTATGAAGCTTAGCCTAGAGTTATGTAAGCGAGAGGGGAATTTTTAACTCCGTTTTGGAGACTTACAGTAGAACATCAATAAGGTCAAAGGGTAATTTCATGTTAAATTCCATTGTTTCATCCTTAAAGCGATGGACTAGTGGCTCCTCTTTGAGAGGAAGGAGTTCATTTCCAGATGATGTTCTCTGGTGCAGTAGATGTTCGGCACAGTGTTCGCAACTTTCTCCTCCTAGCTTGTGTGTGACACCAGCCTTTCATCAGAGTCTAAGGGTGTGTTCCATTTGAACTGGGAAGTTGGAGTTTCCAGTTTCTTAGAAATTTCAACTGAAACGCCTCCTGAAGTCAGAGTTCTGACTCAAACTTGGGGGAACCTTATAAACCTCGACCTCAGAATTCTCGACCTCAGCAGTGGTTATATACTGTTTATACTATGCATACTGTATGTAACTACTGTTCTTTAGCACTAATGCCGACATCCCACCTCTCCCAGCAGTTCCGTGAATCTCTCACAAAGTGACAGCAGCTCTCTGGCAGCTGAAAATGATGTACAATGTTACGGAAATCTGTCATTCCAGTATTCAGCAGTGATAAAATTAGCTGGCAAGAACTTTTACCCCTGCAACCTTGCCCCAAATTTTACCACCACTCTAGCCCCAGTCAGCAACCCCCAACCCCGTTGGCAATATATATATATATATATATATATATATATATATACACACACACACACACACACATACACACACACACACACACATACTGTATAGCTACATATATACATACATATATATACACACACACATATACATATATATATATATACACACACACACACACACACACACACACACACACACACACACGGTATTACTGTAATACCAGCAAAGCATTGGCCAGCACCCCCCCCCCCCACACTCTTCTAGATGCCCCTCATCTGCCTCCCTGAAATCAATATTTCTAAGCTGCTACATTTGCTTTTGTCTTATTTGTGTAAGTGCATATATGACCATTAAACTGGTCATATATGCAGTTCTGTCCAAACTGTGACCATGTTGCTATAGTGTTCGCAATATGTTATCAACTGGTATTGCGAACAATGATCCTGGCTAGACCTGGTACTGCTAATGGCTAACCTGTCTAGTTGCACTGGAACGCAGTTAACTTGGGCATGATGTCACTCCCAGCTCCGACTTCCAAGGTAAATGGAATGCAGCACAAGACAAACCATGTTCGATCACAGCCAGGCAGGAACCATACGAACGATTTAGTCCCTTGGCCATCCTACGCTGTCAGGCGGAATGCGGAGTCTTTGTTTGCTTGATTACAGTTCAGAAGCTGGAATTGTGTTGCAAAGCATTATAAAAACCAGTAACGTAGCAAAACGCTAGACATTATATTTATGATTTTACCCTCATTTATGGGGATATAACCAGCCAGCCACAGGGTAAATACACATACAATAAGCTGCAGTGGTGACAGACCAAGGCACTGACCGTGGATTGGTTGCATTTGGTATAAACAGGACAACTGAAGACCCACAGAGCACATATACTATATCGCTGAGGTTTGTTTATTTAATATTAAACAAAATTGAAACTTGAAATTGACATTTCTTAAAATAAAAAAAGGAACACACAATAAATAAGTTATAACACTTCATTTAAAGTCGTACACCACCACCAACCCAGGTCATTCCCAAACACACATGTAGCAACCCTATAAGCCAAGTTCACCAACTAAGTCTGAGGTATACAACTGGTTTTACATGCTCAGAACTAGACACAAAAATGTGGTTTGAGTGTAAATACCAGGGATATCAATCCCAAATGGTTAAAATACATTCTTAAAAGCATGTTGCATTATTTAAAGAATCCATTATGTGGAGAAACACATAGAACCATGGCCAACATCAGAAAAAGGCCACTAACCTACACCGATCGAGTGTGATAGGAGGAAGTACTCTAGGAGATTGTGGGAGATGGAAGCTGGTGACATGCTCTGCGGGAGCAAGCCTTCAGTTTGTGGTCCTTCTTAAACATGAGGCAGGATACAGTTCTATGAATGTCCCTCAAAACACAAGTCCTTCCAAGGCAAACCTTGCAGGTTCACAGTCCAGATGGAGCAGTGTCTCATAGTAAACATCGGCAAGTCCTTATCTGATATAGTTGCCGCCACCAATCTCCCTCTTGTACCGGTTGGTGAGGTGGTCTGCCTGCACTGTGAGCTTGGACAGGACCCCAAAAAGCCCCCGCAGGTGAAAGTGGAACTGGCCCTCCAGGTCTGCCCCATCATCCACAAAGCTGCCACCACAAACCTCCTCCTGTTGCCGTTTAGCAGTCCTGTCCACAAAACCTCCAGCACAAAGTTCCCTCCTCAGAAGACCCCATTCCATGTCATTCCGGATCGACTTCACTAGCAGGTAGCGCTCATACATGTCCCTCTGCTTGCTGGGAAAAACGGTTTCTTCATTATTGTTGGATGAGGGCTGGGTCAGCGGCTCATCCACAGGGACATCCCGCAGCACGCTGGGCACCATGATCGTCTCGTCCATGTTGTTGGCGGCGGCGATGAAGCGATTCATCACGTTCATCAGGGAGTGCTTATTGCAAGACAGCTCGCCATACATCTGCATCATCATCATGGCGAAGCACCCCAAGTCTAGCTGCCAGAAGGGTGATTGTTGATACGACTGAGGACAGCAGGTGTTAAGTCACCAAGCAAGCAATGGTGAGGAATACGAACCTGCAAGGAGCAGAAGAGCTCAAGTCAGAGCAACCGCTTAACAGAAATCGGGGATCTACAGATTAACACCCACGTGCTGAAACTAGAACAAGACATACGCGATACGTCCTCTAATCTGACAGACTGAGCCACAACACAAGCAACTGCCAGATATTAACCCGCGGATCATTTTAATCAGTAGCCCCCCCCGTTAATTTTTTTACGAAAATGCAGGTGCAGTGCGATGTTAATTCATGAACGTGTTAATCTGCGGACATTTAAAACCACTAACAAACACCACAAAACCACCCTTTCGGTGTCGGGGGATTTCAGGTATCAGAAAATACTTGCAGGGATACAAGCTAAGACTTATGATTTAACATTTTAAAAAGCAACTCTAATTAAATTAACACGTTGTAAATGACAAAAGAAAAAGGACAAACCTGATGAATTCACAGGGTGAGCCACACCGTCGTCAATAAATATATGAAATTCCCCCAAAACACCACACTGTGTACTAGTCTACCTCAGGTTACACACGCAGCAGAAACCGCTCACTTTCATGTAATTCACCAGCTCACGCTTCGTCTTATATATATACACCAGGAGAGTCCACTCGAGGGGAAAAAGGGATGCTCCGCCTAATCTGAAACGGACCAATTACATGAGAGGACGGGGTCGCTCTTTCGCTGCAATGGCACAAACGGCATCCAATGAGAGAATGCCACTGTTGGTTGCTGTCGAATGGCGTGGAAGCTCTGCGGGTTTGCCAACAATGGTCCCGCCTACATATTGCATTTCGCTTCGGCTTTCGGTGCTCGAAATAGTTTCGGCAACTATTACTGGTTTCTAGGTGTAGAGATTATCGAGTGAGTTCCGAGCAACGGTTACTCTTGGTCAAGAGATACCTTTCAAAAATCAGCCAAATTTCCAATTCAACTCAAAGCGTTGTATCGTTGTTGTATCCGACTCTTTATTATAAATGAAATTTCATGCATCTTACTTGTAGGTAAAATGCATGAGGCTTATGGCCTTGTAAACATTTTTCCAGACGTTCAACATTTCAAAAGAGCTACATGGTAAGTTCCTTTATTGGAACACAGGCATAATTATGATCTGACTGGTGACACGTACGTCGTCACCGGCATGGGATATCCGACTGGCACGCCGCTTGTTACAGGGTACAGCGACAGTATTTGGCAGCACTGACATTTTATCAAATTGTGAATGACCGGCAATCAGCTCCCCCTGGCGAAAGTGCCAAATATTCGTCGAGGCTAATATGGCACCATGCAGGAAACACAAGAAATCAAGGTTTGCGTTATAATCAATTTTAAATTTATTCTTTCTTCAAGCATTTTACAAGCTGAAATAATCATTCGGAAAGTTAACAGGTAGATTTTAATACTGATGTAATTTCTTTGTACAAATACAGGTAGATCCAAAAAACTCAAAGAATGAATTAGGTATGTCTTAAGGCTAGTTACTTAAATCACTGTAAATACTTTAACTACACCAAATACCTTATGATAAGCCATACAGTTTACTGGAGCATGACTTTCCGGTTTGCTTGAGAGAAAACTATAGAATCAAATACCCTCCATTCAGGTTCACCTTCCACCACAAGGTGGCGATCAATTGGATCATTTCTACCCTCTCCATTCATGAAGAATTACTTGAATGAATATGCACGTTGGCCTCTTTTTGAGTCACAGTGACCGGTCTTCGGATGTTTCACTGTTTTGTTGAAGAATCATTAAATTCCAGGTGTTGTCCCATCTGTTTGCTTTACAATGTGATTCATTTGCAGCCAATAAGACACATGGAAATAGCAACACAGAGAAATGCAAAATTTTAATGAAGACCATAATTCCATTAAAGTAATTTACTGATAATGTTATTACTTTCTAATGCCGAGATGCAAGAACCATAAATCCAAAGTCCAGCAGAGAGCAAAAAATACCATAACAAAAAGGACAGGATATGTATCAGGCAGAAAGAGAACAGCGACTCCACTAACAATACATTTTCATGATGCAGATTTCAAACCATATATCACATCTTATCTGAAAATAAGTTACAGGCATAAGTCACAACTTAATCCCGTCAAGGAACATTAGAAGCTTGAAACACTGTGAGACAGTTCACAAAAATGGTCCCTTAAGTAATTCTCATTTTATCTTCCCTTCAGAAGCTACAGTGAATCGAAAGGCTTAAAAAGCAGTAAGACATTTCTAAAACGAAAAGGGCTAACACACACACACACACACACACACACAAATACAAGGTTAAAAACTATGAGAGTTGAGAGTTCCCTTTAAGGCAGCATCCATTTGTGTCCTGCAAGACAAAATCAGGGGAAGCCCCAAAATAAATATCTGGAAAAAAACCAGGAACTAAAACATAACCCCCAACCACCACACCCACACAGAGTCATCACTGACGTTAATGAATAATCAACACCAAAGTAATTATCACCTTCAGAGTTTCTGAATGTAATTAAGCTTTCTTAAGGTCCTTTATCATGTTTAACAGCACAAACCACACCCTGGTCAGAAAAAAACGACATTAGAAAGTTAAAGTGTTGACCGAATGCAATTCCTCCCTAAAAATCAGCAGGGCGTTTCTGCAGAGTAAGACTGGTCAGGCAGATACCTGAACATGAGGCTGTACTTAAAACCCTGACTGCACTCAGACAGGAGGCAAAGATGTCCCCGGGGAGGGGTGACATCAGGGGCAACAGAACATTTACTATATCTGAGCCTGGCTCTTTTTATTTGTCCCAACGCCCATTTCAGTCACATGTGTTGACACTAAAACTGCATTGTCTGGTTCCTCCCCACTGTTAAAGCTGCCCCCCCCCCCGCCACCGATAAATAAAGCCCCCCTCTCCCACGACCCCTCACAAGGCCCCGTCTGCCGTCTCACTCAGAACGAGTCCAGCATCCACTACAAAAAAAAGGGGCACTTGCAGAAGCAGAGTGACGGACCTCATGTGAGACAGCAGCTCCCGTATTGAGGCTAGACCATCTCATACTGGTTGTTGGTGATGTACCGGGACAGGCAGCAGGCCAGGAAAATCCCAATGAGCTGAGGAGAAGGTGCATAGCATTAAAAAAATAATAAAAAAGACGACAGGTTTTGCAGATTCCGGAAGCGTCCGGCTTGTGGCTCAGCAGAAGCCAGATAAATGGGAAACATACTGCAAGCAGATACAGACCTGGAAGAACGCTATTCCGAAGGATATGCCTGCAATGATTCCCAGGTTGGACTCCATCACACCTGTCACCAGCACGAAGCATCCCTGGAAACAGACAAGACGCACACATTCAGCCATTTAAACACCAGGTACACAGGCGTTGTTGCTGCCTGCTCCCCATCGGGCTCACCGTGACGTAGACCTCGTCGGCGGCCTTCTCCAGGTCTTTGCGGACATCCGGGGTGCAGTTGGTGGTGTCCTTGCAGCAGCTGGCGGGAATGCCATCCTCTTTGAAATAGCTGGTGTTCTCCCAGTCCGTGTAGTTTCTTACGCCACAGCATTTCAGCTGTGCAGGTAACAAACACATACAATATTCTGCCATTCTGTCCTATACAGAGCAGTGTGATCGTGTTAAACACAAATCTCTACGCAATAATTAGCTGGTGGACCTGGGTAGGCTCCAGTCTAAGGAGACAGCTGGGGAATTTTCCACACACACAATCATCATTATTATTATTATTAGTAGCAGCAGCAGCAGTCGAAATGCATGTTTACACACAGAACAGGGAGGGTGACGCTCTGTGAGGCTCTCCTCCCACCAAGCACGGAGCTGCCCCAGCAGAACCGACAGCTGCAGCTCGGATGACAGCATTATTAACCCTTCAGTCACCAATGAGGTTTGGGGGGGGGGGAGGTTCTGTTACCCCGGGATATTTATTTCTTGACACATTTCCCTAAATTATCATGTGATTCATGCAACCGTTTTAGATAAGTATGACAAACACACTTAATCCTTGATTACAACTTATATTTAAGATTATAGCCAAAATGAATCACTCCAGGCAATGCGATGGAATGTGTTTTTAAGCAAGTAACGGTTGCCAGAATATTCTGGGCTCTTTTCTTTAATCTACAAACAAACCATAATTAAATATTTATATCAGGATGTGTACATGTTACTTATGAAGCCCTGAAACATACAGTGAAGAGAAACAGCCTTTCAAATTGCTTCACTATACATTTGATTATTGTATTACTATCATGTCTAATAATGTAACGTGAGCAACTACTGCTGGAGATTACAGCTCTATCTATAAACACCGATTCTGGAATCCTTCTTTAAACATTTTTAAGTGTCCTGTGATTCCATCTCCAACCTGAGAATATCCGGCATTTCTGACATGCGAGGGCGTTCTGGCTACTTTGAAGCACAGCACCGGAAGACACTTACACTCCTCTGGATGGTGTCCACCGCCTGGCTTGTGTGGTCTTTGCCGTCGTAGTTTTTAACAGCTTCGTCATACTTGCTGCTAAATTTGGCCTTTATCTGAAAAGCAGCAGAGCATGAACTGAAAGACCGGCGTCTCCCCCCCCCGAGCCATCCCACAATGCACCGCTTACAGTTTTTTAAGGGATGCTAAGATGGTGGGACACTCGGCGTTATCTTCTGTTCGTTTTGTGTAACATTTCCTGCAAAACCTGGGAGAAGAGGCTCTACGGGAAGGAAATCCATACCTCGTGTCTGAAGAGGAAGCCGGAGATTCCTGCCACAAGTTCAGCCAAAAACACCAGCGTCAAAAACATGGCATACTGGGGGGGGACGGGGACACACAAGAGAACCATGTCAAGAGACGTATTCATTTAGCACAGACCCCTTTGGCAGCATACCACCCCCCCCCCCCCCCCCCATACTCACCAGCTTCAGCATCCAGGTGCTTCCGCGGCAAGTGGCAAAGCAGCCGAACAGGCCAAAGATGACAATGACCGCGCCAGTTCCAATGAGGACGTAAGGGGCGTTAGTGCCCTCATCCGTCGCCAGGGAGATGTATGCCTCTAGACTCACCTTTCCCCAAACACCCACCGCCAGCAGAATGACTCCTGTGAACTAAAAGGGGAATATCAGATGGAGGTAGCCCCATTTTTAACACCTAGCCTCACTGCCGCGCAGCCATCCCACACACGCCCATATCATGTGTTCAAGAGGTGGCAGTTACGTGCTTCAACAATGTGTTTTTCCAGTGAACAAACCCTCAGATTAAGTGCCTTGTGAAACGCCACTGGGAAGCACCTAGGAGAGGCAGTCACAGACCATCTCTAATGCATAGCACGGACCCCAGTCCCTTTCAAAACTGCATTAGAGGCAACCGGTAAAATAATTTTAACAGGCTTGGCCTGTTGATTCTGCCCCCGGGGTCATTAAAAGGTATGAATCAGTAGTCCATCTGGCAGGAGATGCCAAGCCATCTTCCTTACAGCTATAAATTGCAGGGTTGCAGCGTACATATATGGACTTTGTTCATATAAGTGCTTTAAGACTATTAATTAGCAAAAGTCCAAGTTATATTATGACGATACATTTTAAAAATAAAAATTAAAAAACGATCCCCACACTGAAAACTTTATTTGTATGATTTAGTTTATTTACACCGCTATAAAAATCAAGGTAACGTCTTTGAAAAATACAGCAGGCCTACAGCAATCGTATTCACGCCTCCGGTAAATTGCATCTGTTGTGTTGGCAATGTCCTTTGAGCTAAAATTACGAGAACCAGCGACACCTGTTAATTCATCAGACTGAATATTAAATTAAAAACAGCCGTCGTACACGCGATGCATAAATTACTTATCACTCTATTGTTTAAAATTACCATGAAGAGTAAGAGTTTTTCCAGATCACTTCCCTTCCCTAAACAATGGAATAGCGTACGGTTGGGCTGCGCAGTGAAAAAAAAATACAAATGTTTTATATCGGAGTGCAGATACCGGCATGAAAATAAACACACTGACGAAGAAATACAAAGTATGGAAACCAGAAGCAAAAAAAAAAAAAACAGAACAAACAACAGATGTCCAGAAAACAACCCCCCCCCAACCCCTCCTTAAGCTAAGCTGGCCACGCAAGACCCGTGTTTATGCGAGTTTGAAAACAGTCGCGGAAATACTTTGTATCGCATTACCAAACGCATATTTAACTTATTTGGACTTAAGAAAGCCCATACAGCGAATCACCAGGCTAGATTTTCATGCTTCAAAAAAGTAAAACTTGTATATAGTAAGGATTTTAGTAACGTGCTGCCAGCACCGCCTGCCCATTGTCCTCTCCGTATCCTGCGCTTAGGCGCAACTCACCCAGAATATCAGGCTGTAAGAAATAAGGAAGGTCTTCAGGCATGTTATCACGGGTTTGGTCTGCAGCCGCCTAGAGGGAGAAGACATTTTGTCCCGATTTTGCCACCGTTTCCTTTAAATAGCTGTATCGGTTTAAAATGCGTCGCTCTTGAAACACTTCCAAACTTTTTCCTGCCAGCGTCTTTAGCAGAAAAAAAAAACTTTCACTGGGCGATGAGAAGGGAAATGTCGTCACTGATTAGGAGTCACTTTCCGGTGGGGGAATAAAGCATGCACCCTCCGATCGGGGAACAGATCCTTTTTGATTCCCTAACTTCACTCTGGTACAGAACAACCCCCGGGGGAGGCTGTTGCTATAGGAATATCCTGTCAGTTTGTGATGTGGCCGCCGTCGCGTATGATTGATGGCGCCTTTCACTCCTCCGGGACACGAATGTTTTGCAAATTGACGGGTGGGACTACATCCAAGCTTTTAGTTTACAAACCCCTGGGATCATATTTGACAGTTTGACGACATCCATTCTAACTTGAGACTTCCTCTGAATGTTAATTTGTTATATAAAGTTGTTTAATATGCACAAAATTGAGGTAGACACACATGGTTCTGGAGGATTTTAAAAACCCGAATGGTCCCACATACAGAGTTGGACATTATCACTCTTAGAGTCCAGAATTGTAATACCTAGTGTCAGGATTGCCACTGCTGAAATGTAGAGTTCCACAGGGATCAGTTTTAGAGTCAGTATTATAACATAGATGCGTGGCATGATTTTAATAATAAAGAAGAGACAGCTCTTTACAAGAAGGAACAGAAGTTCTGTGTTTATTCACAATGTGCTGGCAGAAAAACACACAAACTACACGGTAAACATTATAAGGGTACAACACTTATTATTTAAAACATTAAATACATGACTGCACACATTAAACAACACATTTATATATGCTATCTGCACCACACAACACAAGCCATGCTGGTAGTTGTAATAATCAGTCACTCAAAACCAGCCCTGGGGTGTTACACTGCCCCCACCTGAGGAATCAGCCATTTCCAGCGGCCCCCAAGTTAATCACAATATCCCACAAATGCTGAGGGGACCAGCGCTGCCACCACAGCCTGCATGTCACAGTCCCCAGAGTCCCCAGCATACCTCCATCCTCTGCCACATCCTCGTCCTTAGCCTCTCCAGGGGCATCAGGCTGGGCATGGGGGCAATATGGCGCTAGGCGATCCCTGTGCAGGACAACAGCCACAGGTGGAGGACAGCCTCAGTCAGGCACTCAAGGATCTCTCTGAGGTCTTCTCCAATGACCGTCCAGCTTGGACAACCGTCTCTTCTTGTGAAGGGGACAGTACACCCAAACTGGGTCGCTGATGTTAAAGTCCTACCGGAGGCTGCGTACATCATAGTTGTGTTTCTGTTGGGTAGTCGCTGCACTTTGGTGCTGCTGAGTGAGCTTGTGGACATCCCTCAGATGCTCCTGGAGGCACCACAGGAACTTCATACCTGGCTCCCTCGGTACCTCAGACTCAGAGGTTTGCTCAAACACCAAGTCCACTGAGACAGGCTTCGATGACAGCCAGGAGTTCACGGCAGGTCATGCAATAGTTAAACTATAGTTACAATAGTTACACTTTGGGTGGCTCAGAATCTGGCTGACGTATCCACCACCACAACCCTTTCAGGGTCCGCCAGCATGCTGTCACCACTCACCATGTGACCTAGGAACTCTCTCTGTCGCCAGAGCAGGGAGTAGTTCTGGGATCGAGGTGCAGACCAGCTCTGCGGATGTCAGCGAAAACGGTGCGCAAATTGTTAAGCACTCCGTCGAAGTCAGCAGTGTGGAAGGACAGATTGTCCAGGTAGATGACAAATTGGCTGCGGGGGACATGGGCCAGCATTCGCTCCATCAATCTCCAAAGGTAGCTGGGGCATTACAGAGCCTGAACGGCATAGACCCGAAGTGCCATAGACTTTGACTAATGTTGAATGCAGTCTTGGGTCGGGCTCCTGGGGCCAATTCGACCTGCTAATAGCCACTTCAGAGGTCTAAGGAGCTAAACCACATCGATCTGGTGATATAATCTAGATTGTCTTCGATCTGGGACAGCAGGTAAGAGTCCTTCCAGATCACGGCATTCAGACACTGAAAATCAACAAAAAAAAACACCATGACCCATCCTTTTTTTGATCAGGACCACTGGCACAGCCCACAGATTGATGGTTTGATGACACCCACTGCCGCCATTCCCTGGATCTTCTGCTCGGCTACCTGACACTTGACAAATGCCAGCCAATGAGGTCGCAGATGGATTGGTTGAGCATTACCACTGTTGATCCAGTGTTGGACGAGTGCAGCTGGTTTGCACTCATCATCACGAGCCATGAAGATGTCCACATATCTGTCCAGCAGGGTCCTCAACTGGCGCTGCTGCTCCGCTGACAGGTCCATGGTGCTCCGTTGTCATAATTCGTAAACTGTCTGCACTGTATCCAGAGAAGGTCCTGGTGTCATGCTGTCACACTTTTTTTGAGCTGGAAAATTTGGTTGTATGTTGGGGGGGTACCAGAGCAGTGGGAGTCAAGATGGCAACTGCCATGTCTGTTGGGTTTATTGCCAGCTGCCGTCTTGCCGAGGGGTCACCACATGGATGCCGAGATGATGCGCGCCCCCAGCTAACAGAGCAGGTCCAGTCCTACGATGCAGGGGTCACAGGTATCTGCAAGCCACACTTCCTGCTCTGTGGTCCATTCCACCAGTGTGATACAGATCCACCTCTTCCCCCTCATCAATGTGCACATGCTGGTGATGGACACAAGTCAGACCTGGGTTCCCTCTCACCCTGGCGGGGCCGTTTGGTTAGTGCCACGGAGGCTGGCCAGGTGAATGAAGGTGATGGTTGACCCTGTGTCCACCAATGCCCAGCAGTGACTGAAGATGGTGCCGAGGAGGACAGTTGCAAGCTCGTACACTCTGCAGCACTGTTATGTTTTTGTTCATGTTTTTGTTGTTTACCTCACTTACAGCATCTGTTATATGTAAGTTTACATATGATCACCAAACTTTGCTGGACATCAGATCAAGGAACACTCACCACAAATCAGACTTTGAGTTCTTCAACGAGGACCCATTGCTTGGTGACACTCCGCTGGGCAACACCGAAACATTTCCATTCACTGGTGTTGTCCGTCCACCGAAACGCCGCCGGAGAAGGAGAAGCGGCAAACAAGCTGCCATTCTGGTGAGACTAAGATGCGTATAAACCCAGGTTCCACTCTCGAGCATGCTTCTGGCTAAAGTTCAGTTCCTGGAGAACAAGCTCTGCAAGCTCCAGGCATGGATCTCATTCCAGTGAGAGACACAGGACTGCCCCATTAACTGCCTCACAGAAACCTGGCTGTCGGAGGAGGTACCAGTCCCTGCCATCAAGCTGCCAGTGTTTTTCGTGCACTGGGAGGATAGTACCTGAGACCTCGTGGGGAAATGCAGGGGTGGAGTATGCTTTATGATCAAAAATTCCTGGTGTGTTCCAGGAGTGTAGACATTGTTAAGTCCTTCTGCTATCCCTACCTGGAGTTCCTGATGATCATGTGTCGGCCTTTCTGGCTACTAGGGCAATTCTCAGTAGTTACCTGTACAGCTGTCTACAGCCGTGGCCAAAAGTTTTGAGAATGACACAAATATTAATGTTCACAAAGACTGCTGCCTCAATTTTTATGATGGCAATTTTCCTATACTTCAGAATGTTATGAAGAGTGATCAGATGAATTGCAATTAATTGCAATGTCCCTCTTTGCCATGAAAATGAACTTAATCCCAAAAAGTCCATTTCCACTGCATTTCAGCCCTGTCACAATAGGACCTGCTGACACAATTTCAGTGATTCTTTCGTTAACACAGGTGAGAGTGTTGATGAGGACAAGGCTGGAGATCACTGTGTCATGCTGATTGAGTTAGAATATCAGACTGGATGCTTTAAAATGAGGATGGTGCTTGAAATCATTGTTCTTCCTATGTTAACCATGGTTACCTGCAAGGAAACATATGAAGTCATCACTGCTTTACACAAAAACAATATTGCTGCTAGTAAGACTGCACCTAAATCAACCACTTATTGGATCATCAAGAACTTCAAGGAGAGAGGTTCAATTGTTGTGAAGATGACTTCAGGGCTCCCAAGAAAGTCCAGCAAGCACCAGGAACGCCTCCTAAAGTTGATGCAGCTGCAGGATTGGGGCACCACCAGTGCAGGACTTGCTCAGGAATGGCAGCAGGCAGGTGTGAGTGTATCTGTATGCACAGTGAGGTGAAGACTTTTGGAGGATGGCCTGGTGTCAAGAAGGGCAGCAAAGTAGCCACTTCTCTCCAAGAAAAACATCAGGGACAGACAGATATTCTGCAAAAAGTACAGGGATTGGTCTGCTGAGGACTGGGGTAAAGTCATTTTCTCTGATGAATCCCCTTTCCGATTGTTTGTGGCATCTGGAAAAAAGATTGTCTGGAGAAGAAAAGGTGAGCGCTACCATCAGTCCTGTGTCATGCCAATAGTAAAGCATCCTGAGACCATTCATGTGTGGGGCTGCTTCTCAGCCAAGGGAGTGGGCTCACTCACAGTTTTGCCTAAGAACACAGCCATGAATAAAGAATGGTACCAAAACATCCTCCAAGAGCAACTTCTTCCAACCATTCAAGAACAGTTTGGTGATGAACAATTCCTTTCCCAGCATGATGGAGCAGCGAATATTTTGGACTTGGAAATTTCTTAAATCAAAAGGAAATTTCTTTTTAAATCTTTAACTGCTTTTGCTTTCTTTTACCTTTTTTCCCCAACTCATATTATATGAAAGTCCACGGGAAATTTTTGTATGGCGAGCGTATGTTAAGAAAAATACCAAAAAAAAAAAAGAATTGAACAGGATTGTTACTAACACATATTGCATATGGAAATAAATCTAAAGAGGTTTTCTTACAGTTGCACTGAAACATGAATCGTGCTGAACAAGTAAGGGAAAACTCACAATATCGATGTATATCGTACAGAAGCAGGAATAACAATCTCAGTTCATCTACGATATAGTCCTTACTTGAAGGGGCAGTGTGTGGCTCAGTGGGCTAAGCCATGTGCCTGTAATCACAAGGTCACTGGTTCAAACCCAGCCTCAGCACATCTGTGGGTCCTTGGGCAAGACCCTCAACCCCCAGCTCCCTGGGTGCTGCTACAGGTGGCTGCCCTTCACAGACAGCTTACTCTACAAAGAGCAAGTTGAGGGAGGCATAAAAACAATTTCCCCACGGGGATCAATAAAGTATCAATTATTATTATTATTGTAGTTTCACAGAAGTGCTGTGCACTCAGTATGCACTGCAATAATTAAAATAATTTCTGACAGAAACTGACACTACAATAAGACTGACAGAAACTGACACAAGGAAAACTTAAAAGCTATTTTTTCAGTAAAGAATTTTCTTGATTTTTCATTTTACACAATTGCATGTGTAGTTATAATATCGTTATGAATATGAAATGAGTTGTACACCCTACTGTAGTGTTTTGTTTCAATTCTTAACTTCGGTTTGCCTTTTGATTGCACGCTAGGCTATTCTTATTTTATCCTTTTTTATAAATATGTATTCTGAGCAGCAAAAAGAACACCACCAAAACACGATATCATACAGCTTTTTTTCCTGTGAATTTCATTTAGGGCCTTGTTCCTTTAAAAACCGAAACGCCGAGGCCCCAGATGAAGACCGTAACAACTGTCCCTAGCGGCGGGCGAGTCAGTTACACGAAGTGCGAAGCAGCGCAACCATCTAACGGCGAATACCAGAGGTAGGCGACTGTAACTCTACCTGTGCTTTATTGCAATTTAACGTCACAATGTGAGCATTTTATTTTGCATTTATGGAATGAACAAATCTTCAGCAATTACTCATCTCTAAAGATTTCGATCGTCCTCCAACTAGCGGTGTAATAATGCTTTTGTTACTGTCACGTAAAAAAAATATTAAATAATTTTCACGCGTACGTTCAGTGTTTTCCTTTCTGAAACAGAAAAATGATTGCTTTTGGAATGATACTTTTCTTCCGTTTTCTCTCATCACAGTAATTCGCATCGAGGAACTGAAATGGCAAATCTTCATTTTCTTTTATTCCTGAAAGTGTGCGCTTTGGCGGAGGTTGCTGCTCGAAACGATGGTATGTCTTTACTGTGTTAAAGAGGAATCCTTCTCTGTTCTCTGACCTGTGTGATGAATTACTTTGCATTATGTTGTACTTCTGTTGATGTCCTATAAAAATGTGCTTGAACACATTCAGACTTAACTGTCGTTGGCGTGCTTTACTTGCAGCTCTCTTAGTCACCCCTTTTCTGCTTGTGTATGATTTTCATGCAGACAGAGTTTGTGTCTTGTATTAGAAGCAGCTGTTGTAGCGTCTGCCAGCTTCTTGTACTAAGTGATGAAGCTACTTCAGGACCGTGAAGACAGTGTGAAAATTTTGGCATTCACTGCTCACTGTTTCCTATAAGGATATTGTGCATTGTCTACCCCACCCCCACAGCATCCATACTTACTATAACAATTCTTGGAAATTGACCAAAGTTCCAATCGGTGTTTAGTTTTTTTGTAATCCCCGGTCCGGTTTTATTACACAGAACGGATGTAGTTAACGCCTCAACGGAGAGGTCTACCACGTGGTCCTTACATTAAATTAAATCCTAAAATGCTTAATAGGGAGTTGGGAACAAAAGTACAAGTAAAATTGAATGTTATAAAACGAAATATGTTGAAAAAGGTAGAAGACACGAGGGAAAGAAATGCAGAATAGCTCTAGGAGAAATCAGTGATTGCCAGTAAAGTTTTAATGATTATTATTCACAAGGCTGTGACAATTACTAACTCTGTTTAGCATGATTTCTTTAAAATGATAAATCAATTTTTCTTTTCACCATGACTGTAAAACAGTGATGTACTAAAAGCCTTTTTTTAATTGCTGATATACAACATCCAAATACCCTTACATAAAAATATCAATGCATCATTAAAATGTAAGAAAACAAAATAAAAAAATATATAAAAAGTATCTAAACCCGTTGCTTGGTTTTTCCCATGCTTAAACGCACCGCATGTTAATTTCACAAATAATAGGCCCACAAGTGCTGTGAATGGTAAACAAGAAAGATAATTAATTTTGTGCTGAAACCTTGTGTCTCAATGGAAAAATAATCTAAAACATCTAGATGGTTTGGCTTACGAGCTTGAAAATTAGACTAGTTTCACTTTTTCTTTTACCGCATTAAAACAACTTTCATAAATTGCGCCACACCAAACATAAATCGTCTATAAGACTCTCGTTAGATGTGCAATGAAATAGCGTCTAGCCAATCACGATCCGAACGTCATAGACGGGGGCGGGTCTGAGGCTTCGCACTCTGGAGCGCGGGTATAACCTTCACGTGGTAGTGGAAAAATGAACCTTTGTGGTGCGGCATGCATCGACTCCACGGTGGAAAAACAACATAAGAGCCCAAGTCCCAGTCATTCTGCATATGGAAGCAGAACCACTGGGGGGAAATTCATCGTGCTTTAAAACATGAAGTATTTATCTTACACAACATATGCCTTTGTTTTTTTTTTAAAGTACCGACATTGATTATATTGATAAGAATACCCCGTCTTGTTATAACCTTTCTGAAATCGGCAGGTTTAGATCCTGAAGTGCCAGTGACTAACATATGCCATTTGTGTGCGTGGCAGTGGTAAACCATTTATTTTATTGTTAATTATACACACAATTCTGGCATCTGCCCTCCCTCTGGTGCAAGTGCCTGGGAAGAGCCATAATTAAACAGCACAATGTCACCCAAGCATCTCAGCAAAAGCAGGGTTGTGAAGGTGACCTGTTTGCTGTCTTATTCATCTGTTTCCTATAACAGGTTTTTAAGGTGCCTGAATATCTGTGATATCTGAGACCGTGCAGCAATTCAGGGCCCAGTGAGATTTTAAAACCTGTGATTACTGTCTGCTGTTGACTGCAGACTGGTTTAATCCTCCTGGTTTGTTGCTCTATTGGCTCTGGGATTAAATCAAGGCAGGGAGGTCCCACCTCCCCAGTGCAGTTTTCAGAACTTATTTCTCCCATCACTGAACATTTAGCGTCTGCTTGGGTGACATGGGCATCTAGAGATGCTGAGGATCAGTGATGTGAAAGTAAAATTGAATCCCTCCTTTTAAAGCTGGTGGGAATATGCAGCCCTGCAGGCGAAGCTCATCACCAAGGGTTTGCGTGAAATGCTGCACAGATTTCGGTCTGTCATTGACAAATCTTTCATTTCTGATGCTTTGTGAGTGTGGTTTTCTGTCAATGCAACGGCGATGTCCATCATATGGTTGAGCCATGATAACCACACCTGGTGGAACAATCTAAAGGTTTATGATTCGATTTAGCAGGGTCTTTAAATAGTGTACATTCTTCATTATCGGATGCCATCTCTGGTCCCCTTGGGCACCCTGTACTGGACAAGCGGATGACACATATGAACGGAAATCTAAAGCAAATGATAAAAACCTGGCACTACATTTAGTAAGACTGCTAGGTTTTTTTAATGTCTGTCGGCTTATGATGAATTTGTCATTAAGCAAACATCCTCCTCCTAAACTTCTCATCCTGCATGCCAAAGATGAAAAGCGAAGATAAGACGTCTCCCTCTTTTTCTGTCAGACGATAATCAGTGCACAATTAAAATCTCCGTAACGCTGAAGGCGGCTTGACGTGTTGTAAGGGCCTGACCCAAGGCCTGGCAGAAACAGACACCCCTGCTTTTTCGCCCCCAAGCCTCCCGCCTGCCCTTTCTTCAGAGCTGCCCACACCTCACCCACCAGACCCATTGGCTACTTGCTTGGCAACACAGCTGAGTGGCATGAGCAGATACAGTCACACTGCTTCCCACCAGAGTGAAAGCAGAAGGCCAGCTGTGCCCTGCCATAGGCCAGTGGTACCTGGCTTGGGCTCCCACCAATGGTACGCAGCTCAGGCTGCCACTCCGGGAACCATTCTCGTGTTTTATGAGAGCCCCTCAAATCCTAATGGCCTTCTCACGCAGCCTTTGTAAACAGGCATTCTGCAGCATGCTATTCTGTAAAATATAGTTCCACTCTGAGGGAACAAAGTTTAAAACTTTCATAAAATCTGCACCTTAAAGTCTGTGATTCTGTGTTGGAGAAGATGTTGGAAGATGGATGGATGGAGGCACTTAAAAGATGTATCTCGTGATTTTTTTTTCCAGGTTGAAGGAACAGTGTTTGCTCTGAACATTTCTAGCAGATGTTGTTATTTCTGCAGGCGAGTTTTTATCAGTAGCATGTTGGCTCAGATCAGGGCTGTCGGCCCACCCTGCAAATCAATGGTCTTACTAGGACACGCCCCTTTGGTTAAGGAGCCAGAAGCATGTCGCCATGACAAAGTGTCATGTGACTTACTGGGAACATAAATGCGCTTGGTTGCCGTGGTGCCGAAGTGCACCTCGAGGCTGTTGTCAGCTAGCCATGGGACCCAGCTGGTCCGTGAGCGCCACCAGCTGGCTATTTGGCGGCGGTGGGGTTGATTCTGGGAAAAAATACATTATGTATTCACCCTGTCAAAGGCCTTTGTTCTGTTCCTTCACTTGGTCTGATGATGCATTGGTTATGTGGATTGGGACTCCCCAATTCTATTTCTGTTTCCTGTTTGGAGCAGCTCGAAACTCCATGTTTCCCGTGAGGTGGAGGTGTCTGCTTGGCTTGCGTCGCGTCTACAGTGTGTCGACTGTGCATTCCAGCGGCGCTGAATATGCTATCACACGTTCCCCCTGTCTCTGGAAAGGAGACCAGAGGAAGTATGAAAAAAAAACCCGCAATCTTTAACTCCAAAGAGGGGAACGGACTGCTAGTTGTGTCAAAAAGCTAGAAAAGTAAAACAAGGACTGATCAGTCATGTTTACAAAGTTGCCAGGTTTGACGTGCCAAAGTTCCTATCACCGCTGGATTCCTTGTTTGCGTTAAACTAATGACTAGTCTTTGGTTAGACATGGGCAAATCAGCTGTTACCAGAGTGAGATCGTCACCCCAGGATCAAGAGCAGAATTGAGTATATCTTTTCGGGGAAATTAGGAGCTAAAAATAGAGCGAACCACATTTCCTGGTGGGGGGGGGGCAGGAGGGGGGTGGTGCTAGTAATGCAGCTCTTCAGTTTGGAAGAAATAAATATTTTGTGGTTCTATACACTGATGACAAAGCGTATGATGGGGAGGGGGAAGGGGGTTAGTACACATCTGCCAGTCCCCTTTCAGTCTGCAGTGGAAAATTCCACGTAGCACAAGAAATGGAAAACTGTGGGTGAAATCCAAGTACACTACCACCATTTTCCTGAAGGGGGCACTGGCACAAATCCAGATAATTTAAGTGCATCTACATGGTGTTCTTGCGAATTAGTATAGCAAAGGAGTCCAATTGGGAATGCCGTCACAGGGTCTCGTTTCCCTCCATTTCCAGGACGCTGGAATGTTCTGCCAGTGATACGTGGCTCCATATTCCAGGTTCAGGGTTGATTTTAGCACAAGCAGACAGACACTACAGGTCCAGCTCTGTAGATCCTGGAAACACACCCATGGCAGTAGGCTGTAAGTCCCAGATATTTTCCCCCTTTTTGGATCACTGTGACTTATCAAAAATGTGGCTGGCATCCCAATGATTCCTAGTGGTAGTGTGGAAATTCAGAACCTTTGGACTCAAACTCAGGGAGTCTCTCTCCTTCCTCTAATGACAAACGCAGGTGTGTTTCTAGCTGATTTATATTGCAGCTTTGTCTGAAACCACAGTCAGAGGTGGGATTTGTTTTCTACAGGAAAAAGCCAGGGAACTCATTTTTGACCAATTTACTGTGTGTTTCATTTTTAGAATGAACCATTTTAAGCATTATGTACTTTTTACAATAGTCTCTTATAGATCATAATTTCAAAATGAACCACAAAAAATAAACCAAAAAACAATGATGGTATTCATGGATGAATCACTTATTGTTACACTCACTTCCTGTTTTGCCTTGAGCAGTTCTGGAAAGTTCTAACAGCAGGCTGTTGTCACACCAAGGTTCTGGGATAACTGAGCAGTACCATCACAATGAGGTCACACTGGAAGAGGAGTACTATACCCCCCAGCTTGACTATAAAGGTACGTAAGGAGTGTTCGCTTTTGCTCTTTCTCTCTCCTTCACATACCGTTAACAGGAGAACCTTAGCGGAATTATGACCCGAGGAGTTGTATCGGTATGAGGATCCATGGCCTGGACTGCTGTTAACAGGTGGTTGAGAGAGTTGTCTGTCCCTCGCCCCCCCCATGACAGAGCCACGGTGGTGCCACCCCCTGAGCCTTAGGAACGGAGAGGTCACCTGCTTCTCCCCCCGTGGGGGCTACTACCGCAGCACTCTGGGCACCCGCTGCGAGCTGACCTGCGATCGCGGCTTCCGGCTGCTGGGCCGTTCGTCCGTGCAGTGCATGCCAAACCGCCGCTGGTCGGGGACTGCGCACTGCCGCCGTAAGTGGGCCCGCCCGAGCGGGTTGTGTGTGGTTTCCATGGTTACCGCGAACGTCCCAGCGAAAGCTAATGGGTGATGACGCCCAGCAGCATCCCATAATGATAACAGAGAGGATTAAAAACACTAACATAAAATAAAGAAATTTGATTCATTTGGCTTCAGGCGGTTTTGTGTTTGTAGTGTTTCCAGAACCAGCACAGTATCTTCTCTTCCCAGGTAAGTGGGAGAGTATAAGCTCCACCCACTGGTGCCACTCATTTAAATAAACTCTTCCTGTTGCCATGACAACCCCGCAGAGGTGCGTTGCCGTGTGCTGCCGCTGATCTTTCATGGCACCTACAGCTGCACCGACAGCGTGCTGGTGAACTCCAGGTGCAGCTACATCTGCAACCCCGGCTACCATCTGGAGGGCGACCACACCCGTATTTGCCTGGAGGGGGGACAGTGGAGCAGCAGGGAGCCCACCTGTACAGGTGACGATTGCCTCGAGGCCTGGGCCGTGATCCTGAGCAGGCAGGGAGATGCTGAAAGATGCAGGCTGCACATGAACTCCTTTTGTTTACAGCACGCTGAGTATGGTCATCTGAGCCTCAGTCACTGTGACCTAGAACACTTCAGGCCGCCCCCACCCCCATCTTGGGATGGGGCCTTGTTGCTATGGCCCAGATCTTTCCAAGGAGCATTTCACAATCTTCAAAGTTAACAGAGCTATTCTCAGAAAGAAGGTGTACATGTAACTGATCCAAATGCAGCTCCCAACCAGCTGCCTAAAGAAGAGAATATGCCACTAAACTGTCTCTCTATAGATCGGGACCCACCGAAAATCCAGTGCCCCCTGTCACGGGTGCGAGTTGCTGAGCAAGGCAAGCTGACTGCAAAGGTGTCCTGGGATGCCCCCGTTGTCAAGGATACCGCTGACGTCTCTGCAGTAGAGTATGGGATCTGTTGCCTGTTTGCGGGGAAAGGATATTCCCTTTCATTTCTGTGGGGGCGGAGGGTCGCTAACATGGTCTTTGTTTCTGCTACCGCAGAGTGATACTTGTGGGTCCAAATTCGGGTTCCCATTTTGAGGAGGGGGTGCACGTTATCCAGTACAAAGCTTACGACCAGGCCAGGAACAAAGCCTCCTGCAAATTCATCGTTCGAGTGGAGGGTAGGACATCGGGGGGGGGGGGGGGTGATTTTGGACAGGGGGGGAGGTAATTATTTCTATTTCTACTTTGACAAGAGGAGGAGAAGCTTCCTTGCCATTGTGTGGTTGGGGGGGGGGTGTAGCAGTGTGGAAAAGCTTACACTGCAAATATGCAGTGTGGGACAGTGGTGCTGTGACAGAGACAGGGGCAAAACAACAGGCGTCACTGTGTCTGTACTCTGCCCTCCCCCAGTGAGGAGATGTCCCGCCCTTGTGGCCCCACTGCACGGACGCCTCACCTGCTCTGCCGACGGGGATAACTACGGGACGGAGTGCGAGTACCACTGTGGGGCTGGCTACGAGAGGCAGGGCCCCGCCCTGCGCACGTGTCTGTCTGACTGCAGCTGGTCTGGGGAGGCGCCGATGTGCGTGCGTGAGTACCCCCCATGCACTGGCATGCACAGGCTCCCTGGTCGCCACTGCATACAGTGAAATATACAGAGCTGAGCGTGGCCTGTGTTTGCAGAACTGCCCATCATCACAACGGATGTCAGGACTGCCGCCGCCCTGCTGGACCAGTTCTACCTGAAGAGGAACCTACTCGTCGTTTCGTCTCCCAGCAGTACTGACCAGTACTATGGCCTCCAGAAGCTGATGCTGGAGGTACGTCCACTACCCCACAATGAAGGGACCAGCTCGGAGATACTTTGACCGGATGTGTTCATTCTGGGTCCTGGAGGGTGGCACGTTGGTTCCAGTCCCCCCTTCACCCCCCCCCCCACCTACACACACCAGACACTGCCCCCTCCAGGACCATGACGACACCTCCCAGCTTCTGACCATAAAACTCAGGTTTTGGTGGCTGGTACCCCCACAGAAAGCGGAGTGTGGACTGGACATGAGGGAGGTGACCGTCATCGAGCTGGTGGGACGGGCCCCACATGCCGTGGGCTACCTGAAGGGTCGGCCCCTCCAGCCTGAAGTGATCAGAGGTCTCCGGTAAGAGTGGCTGCACTGTTGGGCGCCGGAGCTCACATCACACCTGGCTTTCCTGGGGAGACACTGACCTGTCATTTTGACCCTGGCAGGCAGAACCTGAGAATCTCCAGGACGTACTTCTCCATGGTGCTCCTGGACAAGCGGGGCGTGGACCGTGAGCGTTTAGTTGACCCCACCTCCTCAGATGAGCTCTACTCCCTCATCGACATGTACCTGCTGAATGAAGAACAGCGCCACCAACTGGACGAGTACAGGGACTTGTGTGACTGAGCTACCAGTTGCTACAGGAAGGTGGCTTTATGTACTAGGCTGCCCTCTGGTGGCTGACTTTGGACCACATGTTCAAGGAACTCCCTAGGGGTCGGGACAGGCTTTTTGCTTAGTGACGCTGGTCTAGAATCTACTGAAACTTACACAATACTTCCTTTGTCGGTCTCCCCCCAGTGGGCAGAACTAACAGTGCAATAGGTGTGTCAGTTAGTCCACTGTGTGTCCGGATGTTAAAGTCCAGCGATTTGCATCAAGTAGAAATTAGTAATATTATTAACAGATATGTACACAAGCAGAGTGCCAGGGATGAGATGGCAGGACTCTCTAGATGCCCTGACTTATAAGTGGACAGGCACTGGCCCTGAAGTTAAATATACTTATTTATTAAGACAACAATTTGATATATCGGCATACAACTACCTTCCAATCCCTTGGTAATTGGTTGTTTTCTATGTATATTGAATAAAAATCAATTTTTTTTTAATATAAACAAAAATACATCTGTGACCTGACAGCCAAAGGGAGAAACATCTAACGTTTGAAGGTAACAGTCCAAAGTGCTTTTGCTATGGAAAGATGAACATTGCAGCTGCTCGTCCGTCACCCTCCGAAGCTGATGACATTACGGAAGTCACAGACCCCCCAGGGCTGTCCGGCACGGAGACGCAGAGGAGCCCATCTCAGCAAAGCTCTGCAGACGCCGACCACCCCACCCCCCCGCCATACTGCGAGCAAAAACTCCAGAAAAGATGCATCTGTCTTTCTAAAGATTAAAATTAATAATAGCATTATTGTTAATGCTAACAAATTTTTAAATGCGTAACAATAAGTTCTTTGGCAGAATAAACTTGTGATTGTGCATTAAAGTTAAAGCCCTTGATTAGGTCCTTCTATTCCACAGGTAGAGGATAAAGAAATTGCAGAGTCACTATTGCTAACCCACAGAATTACAGCTACAGGCCCCTGTCCCTCTGAATTGTGGGACTCCCGCTCCCATCCCCTGAAATCACATGCTTTATTGCAGACGGAGGTGGTGGTGGTGGGGGGGGGGTTAAGCAAAATTTGGTTAAAAGCGTATGGACAGCTTCTGTTCCATTCTGGCATCTTCATTTGATGTTGCCCATGGAGGAGCGCAATGGGAGGGTGCCCTCTGCCCACGAGCCAGGGTACTGCATCATCTTCCTCCAAAGGCAGGCCTCATCCTCTGTGTAATCCACTGAGACTTCCTGCATGGCACCTGCGGCAAAAAGGTGGTCATATACAGTATGGCCCCGCCCCTTTCCTGACTCCTCCCTTCTTATGGCACAGCCATCAGCACCCCAGTATGACTATCATACCTAGGGTGCCTGATGTTCTTATCTGGCTCGAGACACTGCTGGGATTTGTTGCCAGTCAAACCATTAAATTTTTAATTGTTAATTAATGAGCCCAGTTTAATGTAGGTAACCATATACTCTGGTTTCTCTATGATTCTGGGACCTGCAGAGGATCATGGGATTGCAGGAACAGGATTTCACACGCTGATGTAGATTATTATTTTCAAGCATCTTAGGTATGTGCTTAAAGTGTGGCGTGAACAGTCAAACTTCGTACCCTTGGCATGTGCTCACCTGGTCCTGAACTCAGAAGGACACCTCCCAGGAAGTCGTTACTGGACATGGCCTCCCGGTCCCACACAGTCAGCTCCAGACACATGCCTTGCAGCTGCTCTAAGCTCAGGCCCTTGTACACAAAGGTGTGATCATAGTGTGGGTTGAGGGTTTTCTTCACCACGGGTGTCTTCCTCTTTGTGGCCTTCGTCTTGTCCGGCAGCAGGTACCTGAATGCATGGAACAATTTGATAATTTATTGCACGGGTGGCATCCTAATTTATGAAATTTCCTCACGACTAAATATTCCATGGTCAACTGTTAGTTGTATTATAACAAAGTGAAAGCAATTGGGAACAACAGCAACTCAGCCATAAAGTGGTAGGCCACGTAAAATCAGAGAGCGGGGACAACGCATGCTGAGGTGCACAGTGTGCAGAGTCGCCAGCTGTCTGCAGAATCAATAGCTACAGACCTGCAAACTCCCTGTAGCCTTCAGATTAGCTCAAGAACACTGCATAGAGAATTTCATGGAATGGGTTTCCATGGCCGAGCAGCTGCATCCAAGCCTTACATCACCATGTGCAATGCAGTAGTGTAAAGCACGCCACCACTGGACTGACGCTAGAGCAGTGGAGACATGTTCTCTGGAGTGACAAATCACGCTTCTCTGTCTGGCAATCCGATGGATGACTCTGGGTTTGCCGGTTGCCAGGAGAACGGTACTTGCCTGACTGCATTGTGCCAAGTGTAAAGTTTGGTGGAGGGGAGATTATGGTGTGGGGTTGGTTTTGCAAGGGTTGGGCTGGACCCTTAATTCCAGTGAAAGGAACTCATAATGCTGCAACATTCAAAGCCATTTTGGACAATTTCATGCTCTTTTTCAGCTTCAACTATGTGGGTACAATTTGGGGATGGCCCCTTCCTGTTCCAACATGACTGCACACCAGTGTACAAACCAAGGTCCATAAGGACATGGATGAGCGAGTCTGGTGTGGAGGAACTTGACGTGCCTGCACAGAGTCCTGACCTCAACCCTATAGAACACCTTTGGGATGAATTAGAGCAGAGACAGCAAGCCAGGCCTTCTCGTCCAACGTCAGTGCCTGACCTCACACATGCTCTCCTGGAAGAATGGTCAAAAACTCCCATAAACACTCCTAAACCTTGTGGACAGCCTTCCCAGAAGAGTTGAAGCTGTTATAGCTGCAAAGGGCGGGCCAACTCCATATTAAAGCCTATGCATTAAGAATGGGATGTCATTAAAGTTCATGTGTGTGTAAAGGCAGGTGTCCCAATACTTTTGGCAATATAGTGTAAGATGGCTGCCCTCTCACCCTTTCACAAAGGAGTCAGAGATGCCTCCCTTTTTCATGGCAGTTAGGTTTTTGGCCTCCTTGATCAGGACATGAAGCTCTCCACCTTCATCCTTGGTCTTCTTCTTCTTCTTGTCCTTACCTTGGGAAATAGAAAGCTTGTTGGGAGGACATCAACATTAATGACACATGAAGGCCAAGGCTGTGTGACTCGCTTCTGTGGACGGACCTTTGGCGGTGTCTGAGGACACCTCGCCTGCGGCAACAAACTTCAGGGAAATCATCAGTTCCCCCTTGTACTGGGCGAAAGCAGACTGTGATGTGGCAGAGACCTGCAGCAGATGGGGGCCAGAACACCGGGGGTTAAGGAGCTGATCCGTTTCGGCATCCCAGGTGCGCGAGTGCGGCTTACCTTCGGTCGAAGCGGCACACACTCCTCGTGGCTGGAGTTCAGGTCCCTGCAATCCAGTGGCAACTCCACCTCCCCCAAGAAGGCGTTGCGGCCAAAGCGGTCATGGTGCCAAACAGACAACTGGAGAGACCGTGTGACCAGCTGGGAACGACTGATGGAGTACTGGGGCACAGCAGAAGAAGAGAGCGAAACAGAGGAAGGAGAAGAATGGTAGGAGGTTCACTTCTGGTGATCCCAGTATGTCATCTGCTCTCCACACAGACCAACGTATCTGGTAATCATTTACACTGGCTCTAGTGGTTATTTAAACGGGTTTCGTGTTTCTTAAACTGCTGTCCTACCTGGTGTTTACGCTGGATTAATAAAGGGCAGGTACAGAATCAATATTTGCCTGTCATTCAGGCGCCCAGGACAGAAATTCTTCTCATCTTAAATGTCAACATTCCAGCTAATTGTCTCATGAAGGTTGACGAGGTAGCTGCAGGTGGACGAGTCTGGCAATTAGCGGAGAGCGAACTATAGCTTTGGCCGGTACCTTCAGGGTCTCGTTGTAAATGGGGTTGACCGTGTTGCTCTTGACGGTGGTCTTCTTCTTGCTCTGCCGGGACTTGTCTGGGAGCAGGTAGCATTTTACATACCTATGGAACAACATGGAGTCTGTACAGTGGACAAAACCAAACTGAAGGAGAGGAGACCTGAGAGAAATTCTCAAATTCTCAATACCGCTTTACCTATTATTATTATTTTATTATTTATATATCTCATCTAACCACGCATGGTGTGTGTGATGGGTCGGCACCCCATCATGGATTGTTCCCTGCCCTGCACCCATAGCCTGTGGAATAGGCTCCAGACCCCCTATGACCCTGAATATGGTAGGCAGTTACAGAAAATGGATGGATGGATCTTCGAATCACTTCTCACACAGCCGGATTTCCTGCTTAGCCGGATAACTTGTTGGATTTTAGGCCAGGATTGCAGGGGGCCTGGAGCCTATCCAGGCAGCACAGGGCACAAGACGGGTTTGTACCAGGGATGTGGTGCCAGTCCATTGCAGGGGACCATCATACTTGATGGACAATTGAAAGGCACCAGTTAGCTACTGTAAAGTTTATACCAAGGAGACAGCATTTCTGAAGAACAGCATGTCTAAAACCATACACTACATGATTACATACATTATGATATACTTCATTTAGTTGTATAGTTCAATATTTACATAAAATGTACCTTGTTCAATTATTCACTTAATCTGAAATGGCTTCTGGTCACACTCACGGGTTACAGCGATGTTTGGCAGCGTTTCCATAAGCCAGGCTGCGGCACTCCTTAATGAGGATGGACAGGGTCTGCGAGCGGTCGTCGTAATGGAGGGAGAATATGATGTCTCCACTGACGTCGACCGTGTCGTAGTCTCCTGCCTCGCTGTACACGCTCATCAGACTGCCCATCGTGCTCTGGGGGAAAAAATCACAGCCAATCCACAGGCCCTGGGATACTCACATGACCCTCAATGACCAATAAAGGGCAGGCTTTCATAACATTGTAATTTCACGCAGGGATTTCGCACAGATGCTGGGTGGGTGGACACACCTTGCTTCGAAGGCTGTACGTGCTTCTGCCTGCATTCTTCCTGTGGATCTCAACCAGGCTGTCAATGTCCTCATCCTCCTCTTCCTCCTGAATTGGAGATGTCACAACGGGCCAAGACGTACCCTCAAGTTTGTCTAAAGCAAATTGAAAATAAGGATCGCCCCCCCCCAGCACTCACCTGCATGTTGAGCCCTGGCACGGACTTGCTCCGATCTCTCATGGAGCCCTCGTCTATCTCTGACCCCGCCTCACGCAGGTCCAGCACTGAGGTGGGCCAGTTACTCTCTGGGAGGAACCCGAAAGGAAGGAAGTACAGATGACAGCTCAGCATGTCACTTCCTCTCCCCACACTTACCAAGCGGTCAAGGTCTCCCTCACTGCAGGCTCCAGTGTCTCACCCCCAGGCTTCTGGACTCGTTTGGTACTCCTCTTGAACAGCTTATCTTCTTCAGACACTGTTGGTACTGGGCAGGGTGTTACTGACTGAAAAAAAGCAGGTTATGGTTGGGAGGGGTGTGAACAGTGAGCTTTGGGTGGTATGGCCTGCATACAGGCATGGTCGTCTCACCGGGTCCAGGTCCGAAGTGCTACTGGAGGAGTTGCCCGGCTTGATGGGGGCATCCAAGACTGACTTGCTAGATCCAGCGGGACTGGAGCGCCCCATTGATCCTCCATCCGCAGGCACAGCCTCATTCCTGTAGGGCGGCGACAGGGGGTCATGGGAAACTGAAGCCAGAGTATCCACATCCTGCTCGCTGACAGGGTATTCCGGACCTGCTGCGCCCTCCCACCTCAGCCTCACCTGGACAGGACCGGAGTCCCATGGGAGGATTCAGTCCCGGTTCGGCTGCTGCTCAGACTGGCCTTCTCCACAGACTCAGTGTCACTGCGCTGCTGTTGATCTGGAGCTGGTCCATCAGGGGGCTGCGACCCATCCGACAGAGAGCTGAAGTCCACAGAGAGGAGGATGTGAACCCAAACCCAACGGGCTTCCATCTTCTAAAATAAAATGTGGCCATTCCCTTCACAGCACTTGGACGGTGTGTCATTTACTACAGGTGTAACAGTAGAGCGAGGGGCCATGGAGCTGGGTTAGTGGCCCAGTGCCAGGTGCCTCACTGCTCAGAAAGGAGGACAGTCTGCACACCATTCATCACCACTTCTTCAAAGGAGTCCGAACTCAGTTCTGTGACAGAGCTTATTTTCCTTAAACGTTTGTCCGACCTCCTACACTCTCACATTTTCCCGCCCAGCAAACAGCAGTGATGAATATGATTCTGCTTAAACATGCCTAACAGATTGCTGTACACACCAATGGTCTCCAGAAAGGAAGCATCTACAGTTTCTGATAAATCCTTTATTTGCCATTTGCACAAGTACACAAGTACAGATACACTGGAATTTTTCTCTTTGCCTCGCGTGAACATAGCTTGGGGCTCACAGTGCAAGGTCAGTTTACGTGTGGTGGCTCCTGGAGGCTAAAGCGCCTTGCTCAAGGGCCCGTGGACATGGGAATTTTCTGCAGAGGCCGGGCTTGACCTGGTGACCTTCTGATCGTGGGCACGGAGGGGCTAAACTCGCTGCCCAATCACTGCCCCCCGCCTGTACACACCTACGTTTGCTGAATGCACCACGAGTTCCCCCCCCCCTTCTTTCAGAACAGCCAATTAACCTGGACGCACACTGGTTTGGCAATTTTTAAGTTTTGTAAACATCTGTCCACTTGGTGTAAAGTCCTATTTACTTTTGCCAGATGTGCCGCCAGGATGGTAGTTCGCCGAATCTCTGCCGGTCAGCCAACCATAGCGCTGTTACTAATTTTAGCCAATACAGGTAAAAGGCTTTTACACGGGGAGTCTGGGACCATGTTGGCCAAACACTGGGCGGCTCTCACCTCGTGTCGAGGCCCAGCTGGTCCTTCAGCCTGGGCCGAGGGATCGGCGAGGGCCTGCCGGCGGGATTCATCTCCACGTTCTGCAGGAGCATTGCCCCCACGGTGTCGCGCTTCTTCACTGAAACGCAGTGGGCTAGCCGTTAGCAGGTAGCGGCAAGCTAATGGCTTACCAGCCGATAGGCATCACGCCCGGCAGGAAGAGTTTATTATCGCTGTGAAACGTGCATCCTTTCGGAGCTTATCAGGCTAATTCTCCTCCTGCAGGAAGTGGCTGGGGGCAGCTTCCTGTTCTCACCCTGGGGCCGCTTCCTGAGGGAGACTCTGACCATGTCATGCCCAGGGGAGTCCAGGAAGCGGTTCACCCTCTGGTCATAGAACCAGTCTCCAGTGGTCTTCTTAAGGTCTCTGGAAAAAACAAGCACAGCGAGATAGTAAACAGAGAGGAAAACGCTTCCTTGTCAAACGGCGAGACCCCCCAGGAGGTGCACTCACGCCTCCTTGGCACACACACTGCACGCCCATGACCCGTCGGGCCGGCTGGAGCGGCAGGCGCTGCACACGCGATGGTTGCAGCCCGAGCATTGGCTGGCACCGACAGACAGACGCCCCAGAGCTGCCTGGCAACGGCCACAACTGCGCTCGCTGTAGCTGCCGCTGCTGCGCTTGGCACCTCGCCGGCGGATGTCCAAGAGCTCCGCCTTCAGCCGTCTGCGGGGGTGGGGCGACAAGGAAGAGTCACAGGAGCATTTGACGCGGGGTTGGAGAAGACAGGCCAGTTCGGCTGGGGAATGCTCTCAGGAGGAGGTAATTAGGGGAGGAAAATATTGGGCTGGGTGACCGGAGGGGGGGAGGCGGGGTCACCTCACACGCTGCTCCTCAGCTTTCCTCAGCTCCTCATCCCGCTGGAGCACCTCGAGGATCAGCTCGCGCTCCGAGTCCGTCAAGAACGCTACGTTGACCTCCAGCTGCTGCAGCATCCTGGCTCCTGGCCAAGAGAGCGGGGTCCTGTTCAGCAGCCGAAAAGCTGCTCCTGAACTCACGTCAGCAGCACAAATAACGTGAAATATGGACTGGAAAATTTTCAAAATATTTTTCCAGTCAGACTAGAATGAAAATCACAACGGTAAACTGTTGTGTATGTTTATACAGCAGAGAGATTTGCTGCAGTGACACCAGTACCAGACTGTAGGGCTCCTCTAGACTGGCAGCACGCCAAAAGGGAAATGGAAAGTTCTGGGGTCCAAAGTGTCCAGCCACAGCCTGTCAGGTTTATAAATATAAATCAAACATGATGAGGTCCTGTATGCTCATCCCGAGAGGGAATGTCACCCACGTTCCCAGTATAGGAGCCTTTGATTTATGTCGGCCTATAATAAGAATGCCTGAACAGGTTATGAAGTTTATTTATTCTGTTCTACATTTAACTTGAGTTTATAATGGAATTTAGCATGCATGTCTTATTTATTATTTAGTGTGCATTCATTATTGCTTCAGTGTGTCCCTGTACAGGAGAATCAGGAATAAAATCTATTTAAGACTGGGCGGTGACACAGACCAGGAGGAACAGACTGGTGCGAGTGTCATTGACCGTGTTTGTGACTGTGACCATGAACGTGTTTGTATTTGCACAACCAAACTGGAACTGTCGAACCTGTGAAACTTTGAGTGGACTAAGTTTAGTTTTGCAGTTTTATGTTCATTAAATTTTGTAAGTAAATTCAATAAGAGGAACCACAATTACATATTTTTATTTTCATTTAAACAGGTTGCATCCAACACCCAATGAAGTGGATAGAAAGGGAGATGTTTTAATGGGACATGGAAATGAAAGGATAAAAATACCCATTTTCACCACTACACCCAGCAATCCCAGTCCCCTTCACGGCTGAATCAGGTGGTGTTGTCGCAAGGACCATGGGGAGGTTCTTGGACTATATTGGAAAACTGCTGTATCAAGCTGAGCTCTAACTCTTCTAAGTGACAGAAAGCCTGAGCAGCGTTTGAGTTTCACTGGAGCAGGAAGGGCGGGTCTGCAGGGAGTCGTCGGCGAGAGTAAACACACTCAATGGGGTCATGGGCATGCAGCGTGACGGCTCAGCAAACCGCCACTGCTGACATCGTGCCGGAATCCCACTGTGAAATTGGGAGAAAATCGATTTAATTCTGTATCCAGTCCAGTGTGCCCTGATCTTCCCGGGATAAACTTTGAGGAACAGGCCAGGATGTGTGGATATGTCCTACTGACACACTGGTGAGTGATGCAGGCGGACTGAAGGTGATGTCAGGTGACTGAACGGCACTGGGCCGAGAGCCTAGCTTAGCTACCACGCAGATCCTAAGCAAGGGTTAAGAAAAAGCAAAGACCCCACTGGGTCAGAACGGTCAGTCTTTGGAATCAGACGGGTAGGAGATGAAATGAAGGGCAGCTCAGTTCGCCTGAAGTTCCCACCCTCTAAGGCACATAAAGGTCTGGGTGGACCAGGGCTGTGGTTAGGCCATTCATCAACATCTGACATGTCCTCCTAAATCCTGCGAGATCCCTCTGCCAGATCCCAACCTTTGGTCTACATAGGCTGCCCTGAGAATGAAGGATAGCCCCCCGAGGCATCGGACTGCCTGCCCACCCCCCTCAGAAATACACACAATCGCACACAACGCTGTGCTACAGCTGCCAGGAGGCTGCCCTCAGTATACATACAGTATTCACTCTTTAGACCGTTAGGAGGTGCACTTAGCTGGACCCATGGCTACCGTCCTAAGACACCACAAGACTTTGTAAAATAAGCACACATACATATGGGCATTTTTTCAGTCATGGTGCATGAAGGCTTCCACATGCATCTGGGTTGATTTTATTAAATTCCTGCCAAGGGCAGAAGGCATTATCTGTACAAGTGTCCACTGCCCAACAGGGCTGCAATATTAGACAGTAAGAGGAGTCCCAGTGTGTCCTTAATCTGCTTTCTTATTGAGGTGGACAAGTCCAACTTATACAAGAATAACACAAAATATACCATCAATTACACCATCTTATTGATCACTATTAATTATCATATACAAAGCATTTCACTGGAAGCACAGAAAGACATGGCTGTCATTAGTCAGACTTATTGACAAGAGACACCAAATTAATCAGAATCCTCAATTATATGCTACAAATTCTCTAGGCTTTATACTCCTATAATCAAGTGACTTATGCTGGCCAAAAGCAGACCGGGGAGTCACATTCCACTTTTATTCCACTTGCATACACAAACTACTATAATACTGTGTTTTAATACCAGGCTACCGTCTATAGCCTGAACCATCCATGAAGTACTGCTTCTGGGCTCTGGCTATAACTATTCTGACTGCAGCCACATTTTTAACCCTATCCTCTATATCAAGGTCCCCCCATTATTTTTCCCTGAGGGCAAAATTCCATTGGCAACACAAAGCCAGGGGCTACTGGAATCCCACCCAACGATAAAATTTGCCAACCAGTGGGCAGGGGGTCCCCAACAATAAGATCTGCCAACTGGGGGAGAACAGAAAATAATCGCGTGGCCCGGATTCAATTGTGTTTTGGACCAGACTGGAGTCTGCCAGTTAGTAGGGCTGGGCGGTTAATCAAATTTTAATCTCAATTACAGTTTTGGCTTCCAATGATTATAAAAACAAAATAATTGAGATAAAACGATGATCATGCCACATTTTGTTTCGCAGTGATGCTCCAGTTTTGTCTTGTGTAATACATGGAAATCCACTGTTAAAAAGACAAGTTTATTTTTTTTCCAATAAATAAAGTTCAATAAATATACCGCATTTCCAAAGCCAATGAGTAATGTTGTGATCTCAATATTGACCAAAATAATCGTGATTATGATTTCTGTCATATTCGTGCAGCCATAGCAGTCGGTAATCACTGCTCTAAATGGAAAGGTGACACAGCGCAACATCTCCCATGCCAGCCAAGTGCTACAGAAGCCAAAGGCCAGCCATGACATTAGAAGAGACAGGGTAACAGACTTTTGTGACTCCCTCTCCCCATCTGATCTGGACTGTGATGGGACAAGTGAATGGACGGACTTTTTTATGTCAGGGGAAAAGTTAAAGTGACAAGTAACCAGTGTGTGAGCTAATCTCTGTGAGTGTGACAGTACGCACAGCGATCACATTCTAAACTGCGTACGAGAAAGACGGACTGCCGATGAGGGTACAGAGTAACGGAAAGATGGAAACCAACAAGAACTTTGGAATGCCAAGTCAAATAAAACAGCGGTGCTCCCGACAGCTTCTCTGAACGATTAGACTGGAAAACGGATATTTCGTGAGACATCTCTAGAAATATAGAAATAACATTTAAAAATTACCACAAAATATAAAATCGGCCGGACGGTGGGGGGTAATCATGGAAATCACGCTGTAAATGCTTTCCCTGTCGTTTCCTTAGATTTCAAAACGATTAACTTGTTCAGACCTTTCCAGATTTGTGGAAAAAATGGACACTAATGAATTATCCAGGAACGAAATGGTCCCCTCCCAGACAAACAGCACATTCTGTCCAAAGTAATTATCTGATCAGCACAATGACCACCTCCTAGAGAAACATTACAATCCTTAATAATTTTCTACACGGGAAATTAGATCAAATAAAAAGTTTCCATAATTAAGATCCACCACCCACGATTCATACAGAATAGGTAAGTGGTCAGGCAAATAAAACACGTACAATCTAGGAAACGTGACGTCCGAATTAACGTATAATGCTGATGTCGGATTAACTTCGGCTGCAATACCAACCAGAACAGCACGTAGCCTATTAATGTGTAAGAAGGCACAGAGTAATGAAGCGCGGCATGGAGTAGCGCTACATAGAAGCAGGGATTCGGTGTGACTTACGCGGTTCGCACGGCGGAGTTGCGCTCCTTCTCCCGCTTCCTGCCCACTCTGAAGACCAGGAAAGCTGCCACTTATCGCGGAAGACCGGCAAACTTTTCCCCCTTTATTGTTGCCGCGGAACAGAGCGGAGCCCTATAGAGCCTCCCTACCACCTCCGCTTTTGCAAACAGGTGCAGCCCACACTTCCTCCCTTAATTCTATTTATGCCCAAAACCTCGCAGTTTTTATATACCGATCAACTGGCTTCCCCCCATTTCATTCGCCCAGTCGCACTTACCCCTGTAACAAAGTAAATTATTAACAGTATTAACGATGACAAGTGCTTATTTCGCCTCGAGTCTGAAGGCGCTGTTTACTGAACTTCTCCCTTTGAGACAAAGTAAAATATGAGATGTTCAAGGAACGCAGCAAAATGTCCGAGGTGCAGCTCACAAGCGCCGAAAACCACACAGCGGAATCGGCGTGATGATAAACCGTAAGTATCCGAAGACGTGCCCACAACTCTCTGATCCGGTCTGACTCTTTAACCGCTGAAGATCATCGGTCCTCCGCGAACGAGTTCATCGCGCGCCTCCCCGAAAAATACACAACGGTAAGGTTTAATAAAATGCCAGCGGTATTCTAAAGGCAACCAATTACAGCGAAGCATATTAACAGTCAAGCATTTTTATCTATGGACATTCAATTAAAAATCACGAATTTTGATAAATATATTTAAGATTGTTCGGTAATTTTTGAGGGAACAGGTATATTTCACACCTGTACATAAATTACACCTGACGATGGAAATTAGCAATTGTGTTAATTATATACAAAACAGGAACCCATTAGGGTCATATTCCTAATGTTTTATTACTGACTCTCAACAGTTAAAATATGGAATTACTAGTCTAGAAGTTTCTTTGAGAGGTCTGTCTGTGCAGCGTTGGTCTAAATTGTACCAATAAAGTCTTAAATTGTCAGCATGGTCTACACTCCAAGTCCAGTACTATGTGATGGATGTGAGGTGCGTATGATTTGACATCATTTAAGTGCTGGATAGTCGTCCTCCAGGGTGTCCCGCAGTCTTCCTCCAGCAGGGCGGCGATGCGGAGGGCTGTATCTTCAGCCCACTGTCTCCATGCCTCCCTCTCCGCACAGCCACGTGTCTGCGGTGCTGCTTTCTCCCCGACTGCTGGCTCCGCCTCCCCATGGCTCAGAGGTGAGGTCACATTCTGGTGGATGTGCAAGATACCTCCCGTGGCTCGCTTCAGGAGGCGACAGGCTACAGGCCAGCCCTGCTCGGAGCTGGGGATCAGGCCAAGGTTGACCCGGTCTGCCACGTTACGCAGGTCGAGCTGGGGGGACGACAAGGCGGCAACCGGTCACTTTCTCCTCATTTCTGCAATGTGCTCCATACCGACTCTGCCCCACCTGGCAATGTCCACACCTCAAACCTAAGCCTAGTTCATGCTTCACTTTTCCGCATACTGTTACGGTCCATGCGTAAATGCTACATCTGTCCATGGATGCAGCTAGTCACAGTCAGTGCATGTGTGCAGCAGTGATACAAAGTAATCCAGTGAAGAACTGGAAGTAAAGAAACGCTCATTACTGTGGTGGCATTTCCCCACAAATATACATGCGTGTGAATGGAAGCTGTCCTCATAGTGTAAAATATAACGTTAATATATAACGCTACTTTGACATACATGTCCAGGGAAGCAGGACTTGTACTGTCATCGGCTGCTCAAACAGTAGTGGAAAACTCCAAATTTGGAGAGAGTGAAAAACACACAAGACTTTAGCACACCGAGAGTGATTTATCCATTCTCTAATAGAGTTAGGAGGTATATTAAACTTTTACAGTGTATTGATATATTTTCAAAATGAGATATGGGATGGTAGAATACCCTTTATATATAGTATTCCTTCCTGGTTGTAAACAACTTGAGAGCTTTGGTCGTGCACAGATGGCAGCCACACAAATAACTCATCAGATTACTCTATTCACCCTCAGAGGCCAGATGTATTACTACAAACACAAATATAAGCAATGTAGTGAATAAAATGGGTAAACTCATGAACTCATCTCTGCCTGCTGAAATTCTTTTCTGTGCCCAGTGTTTCTTCACTGCACATGTGCAGTCAGTCGGCACTTTTCCACTGCACCAGGTACTACACATTTGGTATGGAACTTTCAGTACCTGCCCTTCGCCACTGACTTCTGGACGAGTACCAGTACCAAAAGTAACAGTGCGCAAACTACCAAACCAGCTGAGGTACTTCGGTACTTTGGAGTAGGAGACACATGGAATAGCTGCTATCAAAGTATCCATCCATCCATCGTTAAAGTTTAAAGAATGTGAGGAATGAATCCTGTGAATATCATGGGAGGTGGTGAGACCACTCCAGTCGGTGCAGCCTTGGCCCAGGAGTGCTTACAGGTAACCACAGGCCTACCACAGGAACTTTTTTCTGGAACCAGGACTTTTTTTCAGGAACCAGAGGCAGCTGTGAAACCTTTTTTTTTTGTACCTACTCCAAACACTTTGTACTTTTCGTTCAATACCAAACTATCAGGGAGATGCTCACAGCAATAACTTGCTGAATGGCTGACCATCCACACCGGCGCTAACTTGGTAGTTACGTGGCGTACAGGGATAAGATAAAAGTAGCAGAGCAAAAGCAAAAACAGCAGATTAAATTAATTTTCAGAAGCCTGTATCTTTGCAATGGCAATACCTACGCACCTGAAAAAATTGCAGATATACAAGGCTTTTGCCAAATTCCAAATATGTATTTATTTAATGTGTAGCATGTACTCAACTTATCTCTTATCTGTCATAAGGCCCAGAATCTCAAGGGGTAGTAAATATATAATAACTTTCATTGTGTCATTTGAAAGTTAAAATTAAAAAAAAAAAAACATAATGGTGTTTTTGGCTTTAAGGATTTTATTGATAATTTGAAGCTCAATAAAACCCTTAAAATGGAAAATACCATTCTGTTTTTTTGTGTCCACATTTTGTGGCCGACCTAGCATTTTTGTGAAACTATATGAGCTGGGACAGAGAAATCATGGATTTTTCATATTGGCCCAGAGGCAAACAAAATGCCACAAAATCATTCAATTCTGAGATGGTCAAGCAGGGATGATATCAATTATTTGTTGAGTTAAGCCAGAATAATCCATAAATAAAATGTAATTAAAAGCCTGTGTCCTGTTTTTGTTGTGATTGATCTGCTCAATAACTAATAAGTAACTAACAAAATGACTTGTTTACCTCCTTTGTTTTGGGGTGGCGGTGTAGTTTCGCGTGAAATTACTTGTGAATTTTAACCTACAAGCTCTTTGTGTATCCCAGGCTTATTTAGCATAAAGGTCACTGTTCTTGTTACGCGTTAAGAAAGTGGCACACGGAAGCACCCAGGAACTACTAAAAGTTCCTGGTTGTTACAGCCTATAAGCTAAGTTCCTGAATTTGGGTCCTAGCAGCAATGTCACTGTTAAGGAGAGAGGCTTTCATCTTCACCCCACAAACACCAACAGGTTGACAGCACGATCCAGCTCCCCACCTGTCTATTGTCACCCTGGTGGATGGTGCAACGGTCTGAGACTCCATTCAGTTCCAGGTTCCTGCGCAGGGCCTCCACGGCATGCGGATTCCACTCACAGGCGTGAACGTGGGCTGCCCCAGAATGTACCAAGTAGGGGAGGGTGAAGTAGCCAATGCCTACATCAAAAGATCAACAGGAAGCAGTTTGGCTGTGTCAAAGTCCTTCCCTTACGCTGAAGTTCTAAAGTACTCCGCTATGCACACTCCAAGAATCCATACTAAATAAAATGCTTTACCTGCATACAAATCCACGACTGTCTCCCCCCTGCAGTCAAATGACGCAATCCTCAGTTTCTCAGTGATGTTTCCAGCTGAGAACATACACTTGGTCACATCAAATTGGTACCTGCAACACATATTGGTTTAGCTTGCAAGACTACTGTGACGTATCTGTGAATCTCATTCTGCTAAGAATCTTGTGAGGGTTTTGCTTGAACCTGATCTTGTTGTCCACATGGGTCACCCAGCTGTCTTCCCCCAGTAACATAGTCACCGCTGGGGTGCGGTGTCCGTCGCTGCTGACCCTCCCTGCCTGGGCCAGGCGATTCACACCCAGCACACGTGCCACAGTGAGCCACAAGGCTGCTCCTAAATGCAGGAGCCAAAAAAAGACGATACATCAGGCAGTCAGACAGGTTCCTCAAAACGTCTCAAGGTCCAAAAAAAATTAACAACTTTCATGAAACCTGATTAAATCTGATTAAAAGAACAACTAATTAGTATGTTAGTAGAATATAACAGAGTAGAGTAGAATGAGATACTTTATTAATTCTTTTTGCCCCCCATCTTGCTCCCCCCTTAATAATCTATCACACAGTGCAATGATCAAGAAGTGACACCAGCAAGATAACATCGAAAGTGGTCCTGCTAAGCACTACAGTGTCTTATTAATTACTGCGAAAATGGCCCTCTTCTGTTAAAGGTACATTATAAAGCAGACATGGCCAGCTGGCTTGTCATTTTTGTTCTGAGGGATGAGATACTGTCTTGGACCCTCACCCAGTCTGCTCCAAACCTCCTGAGAGAAGCAGCCACCCCCCAGCAGAGCCAGATCCCCATGGCGCTGCCAGCTCCGAGGAACATCTCCCGTCAGGTCCTCGCTCCACGTCTCCCCCTGTGAGACCAGCAGCCGCCGCACACAGTCCAGCAGGGCCATGCTGGTGCTCTTCATGCTTTCCTTCTTGGACGGTTCGGGAGCCTGTTTGAAATGATGCAGACACGCATCAGAAAGCTAAATTTTGTTTCACCAATGATCTATTAGGTTGTTTACGGTACAGGTTAATGGATATATATGTGCGTGCTGAATGTCCAGTCGTCTTACAGTTGCCCGTATTCTCTCAACCCGCAGCTCAGTGTGTTTTTAAGGTTACCATCTACAGAAGTGTAGCCATGAGTTATTCCAACTTCTGGTGTGGTTGCAGCAAAAAGTAATCAAACCCACCCCAAAAGGTGCAAAATAACACCAACATAAAAGTCCACGACTGGCTAAAGTTATGCATGTTATGCAACCTCGGCTATGTGAGAAGTCTCACCCCGTTTGGAATGGCCGCTACAGCTCTGCCCATTACATCAGTGAGTGCAAAGTGTTCCCAAAACATGACCGCAAGTTCATTCCGAAGGCCAGACAAAGGTGTCTGTCCTCGACATTGACTCCTACGACACACAAGTGACCACAAGTCTCCCCCTGAATACAAACCCACCCACGAGCTGTTTGACCGCACGGAGTCAAACACTGCCTGTCCAGTTCAAGTGCTCCAGTGACTGTAGGGATGTCAGTCCTGCTCAGCAATTTGCCACATACCACACTCCATAATTGCAAGATCCATATCAGACCCTCCAGCCGCTGTTGGGACGTTGTTGGCTGGTGATACTGTCAAGTTTGCCACACTGGTGGTGAGGGAGGGTGAGATGTCACACGCAGAACATCACCAGGTCTTAGAAGATGTCCTTGTAACACTTTATGTAAAACTAAACTTTGTGTATTTTCGTTATTCAAACTGGTTAGCAACCACAAACAGGTGGATATTCCAACCTCTGGCCAGCATCAATTTCCAATATATTATGTTTGTTAGAGTATGGTTTTGTTGAGTTCAGTACTGATGAGTCGTCCAATGTATCACTTGCATTATGTAGCAAAAATAACAGGAAAAACCTCCTAAGACAGTGTTTTGGAGAAGGGGAGAGGTTGGGGTACATGTCCCTCTATACACTCCTAAATAGTTTTAATGATATCAAGAATATTCTGTATTTAGGAGGAACAAAAACCCTTTTACATTGAAGAAAAACTGTACTTTTCATATCTTGTCCTACCTCCCACAAAAATGCGGAGGACCAATTCGCCGTTAAGAATAACCGAACTTTTCCACTAATGATTAACGGGAGAACCACCCGCCGTTAAGGTACACTGGTGTACATACCTGTATGCATGTTAGGGCGCAAGTCGTTTCGTGGCCAACGGAGAGGCGGAGGGCAGTCAGGTCCAGCCCGGGGAGGCAGTCTGGCTGCACGGGCAGCGCCACGGTGCCGTCGGAGCGCTTCAGCATGCGGAGCTTCGGGTTCAAAACGCCGTGCGCCTCCAAGTGCTCCCTGTGGTGCGAGGAGAAAACCCAATTTAAAGAAGACATGAAATGAAATGCAGAACAGCCAAGCTGTTAGCGGACAGCCCGTCTGAAAATGTGTTTTTATGTTTAAGATCTATATGTGTATGCGAAGGCGGAGTTTTTATGGTATATTACCCGAATGTAAAGTACATCTGTTACATATGGCATATCTTCGGTATATAAACGCTGTGGTTACCGTATATTATTAGCAAAGTTATAAATTCTCACCGGTACTGCTGAGCAAAACGGAGCGGCACGCTGATGGCTGGGACGCCCTCCATATTGCGTGTAAAAAGGTAGACATCCGGTTACTGATACAGCCTTTAAAAACAATTTTCACCCTACATACTCGATTTAAAAAGGTATAGAGACCTCAGCTTAAAGTTGCTGACACGAGCTTTAAAATACATTTATAACTCCAGCCACTGCAGCATGTGCTAAACCACACCGCTGCCTGGCTACTTTATGCTTTAATTATTAGGAGCTGCTGCTTTTTAAATCGCTGCCCGTTATCTTCTGTTTCAGAAGATTTGATTTGATGAGAATAATGGAAGTTATTTATATATTTCGTGTGCTTAGCTATGTTGCTAACTTCTTCTTCTACGCAGTTAATAGTTGAGCCTGGCTTTAATTGGTGGCGCATACTGCCATCTGGCGACCAGGAGCGTGAACAGCCTGACCAAAAACAACCAAAGCATGTAGCGCGGACGTGACATACTAACCCATCGCAAGACGGTCACACACACAATGAACGACGGATGACTGTAGTGGAGATTCAGGATTAGGGAGAAGAAATGCATGCTTCCTATGACCGACAAGAGTCAATCACTGGGTCACCTAAATTAGAGGGAAAACTGTATCCTAACATTGCAGACCAGACAGAGTTTGAATGGTACCACTATCTTTTCAGCACTGGTTGGGAAAGCTTGGGCATCAGCACTGCTGTACAGCTGTATGAATACTTCATTAAATACATGCTCGGGGTGATTCCTGTGCTAATATCAGAAATGAGCAACTCCATTTAGACCAGTTTGGAGTAAAATGTTTCCAAATGAGAAAACGTGTCTCCTGTTGAGATATTCTGGCTTCAGTTGGCCTGAATTTTGCAGTAGACCAGCTGAGTTTATTGGGACTTCAACATCGTGGTATTTTCCAAAGGCACACGTGCCTGTGAGAGATTTTTCCACCTTTGGTCAAACTTACTATTATGAAGTCTATACCCACTTTGACCACATGAGTATTTGTGTTTTCTTGTTCAAATATTGCCATTCGAGGAACGTTTTCTGAAAGCCAACCTGTGCAGGGTGAAGATAATTTCTCAAGGTGGGAAAGGTGCCCTTGCCTGTGATTCGTTTCTTCCCTGAGGTTCCACAACAGATTTCTGAATGGAGGGAGATGAAAATGCAATGTGAGCCCTTTGTTTTTTATGTCAGAGGATAAGTCATTTCCAGCACCAAGCTGTCCTTAGGCTATTTGCAGCAGAGAACACTAATGTGGGAAAAGATAAATTCATGTTGCAGGAAGAGTAAGATCTTACTGCTCCTGCAAGCACCCCTATCATAAAGGACAAAACCAAAAATCATCAGGTAACTGGATGGAAGGGAAAACTGCTGCTGGTCAGGTGGTTTTGTACCAGTGCTCTCTGTATCGCCTGCTCTGGTGGACTCAGTCCCCTTTCTTCCAGGTTTTGACACAATATACAGACAGTGTAGGTAAAATTTGTCCTGGGAATATTTCAAATGTAACATGAAACATGTGATACTTTACCCACTATTTGAATTATCTGTATACTGACAGGAAATGTTTGAAGCTAAAATTTTAGTCTACTTTAAATTCATCGAAAATTACCAGTGCTCAGTATCTCTCCATCTGGTGCAATTGGCACACATATCCAAGACTGAAGTACAAAATAATTACTGTAATGCCATTTTATATGTACTACATGAACCAAATCGCTATATCGTTATTTCAGTCACTGTTTAAATTTGGATGGATGGACATTTCTGGCTTAAAAAAAAACCCATTTCATTCTGCTGCATCATAGGACGCATCGATTGAGGCATTCGAGTATTGTACTTTTTTTTTTTTTTCCATTGTTGTAATACAGTTGCAAATACGCAAAATGTAACAAAATATAAAAACAAAGACAGTTTACCATCATGGCAGAATGGCAGGTTGAAATATTATTTGTATGTACATGAAATGGTGGCCGCTGTTAAGGTTAATACAGCTGGACCACAGCTGTAATTAGAGGACCAATTTATACCTTTTTTATGTAACAAAATCTTTCTTGAGTATTATATAATGACAAATTAGGTTTGCTGCAGTCCTAAACATAATCATTATGAAACTCTTACATAAATCAGTTGTAAAAAGCATAATGACACTGTGCAAGATCTTATGATTCTAAGATGGATGAAAAAGTCTGTTAAAGGGAGAAGTAGGACATATATAACGTATTTTAACTTCCACATTATTAGGTACACATGCCTGTAGCAGGTAGGACCTGCATACTTTGCCAGCAAAACAGCTTGGATTTCTTTGAGGTATGGAATCAAGATTGAGCTGGGAGGCTGGATTTAAGTCTGACCATTCTTTTTTGGATGCTCATATTACCCAGATGTTTTAACCATTAGAACCACCACCGATTGGATCTTTTCAGTTTGTCACACCATGACCTGTAAACTCTATACTGTAGGTACCTTTAGCTCGATTAAGCGCATACATTAATGTCTCCCTGGATGGATGTCAACAAATATGTACTGTTTCAGAAATCCAGATGATGGAGATAAATGATGGAGGAGACTGGTTTTATAAGTGACTTTGTAAGCTAACTCCTCTCTTATCACACACTCAGCAGAGGTTTGAATGTGTAACAAACATGCAGGGGCAGACAAAAGCTGATAACCAGGGGGAGTGTTGGGCATTTCAGGTCCAGAAGCTACAAATCCAGACCAAGATTTTGTTTCTACCAATCAGCTGAGTACTCTGTGACCGTGACTCTTTATGCTCAGCTGGCTGGTATAGAAACAAAATCTTGGTTTGGATTTGTAGCTTCCGGATGAGTGGGTGGGGCTTAATATATTTGCCACCCCTGGTCCCTGGAATATTTTACCAGTCGCCAACAATTGGTTGTCTATATATAGGCTACCATGCAGCTGGCTGTGGAAGAAAGGCCCGGCCCTCACAAGACCGGCCCAGGGGAGAAATTCCGCAACTTCCCGATGCCCAGTCCGCGCCTGTAAACATATAACCATAAATCCTTGATTTAATCTCTGTAACATCTAACTTGCAATTAAACAGAAATTCTGGGGGGAGCAGCAGACCTTCGGCTTTAAAACTCAGGTTTGGCAAGCTCGTACAAGTAATTTATTACCAATGCCCCTCCGGCGTGGATTTAAATGCAACAAACGGCGGCAGATAAGGAAGAACTACCCCCGGGAACAAATGTGTTTACAGCCTCTTCGACTGAACCGATGTCCTAACAGGAAATATTTTTGCTGATGAGTTGTTTTTCTTCCCTCCCTTCCTCATATATGACGCCTTGGTTATATCACCGCAGATGAATTATCCAGTCTTGCTTATTTATTATGTATCATTCACATAGTGGGGCGGGTAGGTGGGTTTGGAAATTGGGGACGGGGGGTCGCCGCCCTTGTAAAGTCATGTCGTGGGTATTTTGGGTGGAATAAGTACCCAACCGAGATTACGGGCGACTCACTCTGATATGGCAGAGATCGAGCAGGAATAAATACACACGCTTAGCAATATATGGGGGGCGGGGGGGGCACGCTTGGGCTCTTATCTCCTAATGGCTGTTTGTTAAATTATTAATTTTCAGAGACAGGACAAATGGGTAATCTTGTTTTTCACAGAAGCGGAGCACTGAGGTCAGTAAAGCACTATACAGCCCAGACTCTTATATGATGCGTATCATATGAAAGGCAGTTCCTGGAATCCTGCACCTGTCCATAACACAGTATAATAACTTGTCATTCATTTCATAGGATCCACTCGTCCCACGTCTCACCTTTATGGCTTCACGGATAGGCCTACCCCACACTTACCAGACTTTAATAAATTATCAGCCCACATTTTCTCGCTGCTTAGAAAATAGTTCAGGATTAAATCGATCGTGTGTAAATTCTGGCGTCAACTACGCCTTTAAATTTTCTCTTAGTACAGTGTGATTTGTCAGTGGATTTATAAGGAATGAAATTAGCATTGTTTTGTTTGTAAATGTGACTTCAGCGAGGGTGTTTCAGTGTCAGTTATGGATATCCATTGTTCTTGCTCACTGCAGCAGGCGCCGCCTCTTTAGGCAGAGATGTTTGGGGCTTAAGGCGTGTTTCCTGCTCCCTCAGACCGGACAGTCTGCCGTCGCTCCTGGGAAGCGCAAGTCCCCTCACTTTGACGCAATTTTCCGGACTCCTGTAGCTGACGCCCGGCCGCCGGCCGAAGCAGGAACAAGCGGCTGAGCAGCGGACGCCGGCCACCCGGCAGCCCGAACACGCGCGGCTCGCTTCTGTAGGACGAGCTTCAAGTCGGGATTTCCCCCGAAATATCGGACCGATCAGCGAAACATTTGGATGTATAACATATGGCATATAAGAAGTGGTATTTTATTTAACGTTTGGATTTTCTTTATATCCTGGATTTATGAGCATTTAGTCGTATTGTGATGCTGTTTGGAAAACATAAAAATTTGGTTTATTCAGGAAAAATGGGCTTAAATTATTTAGTCGAATCCGGAACCGACGGATGAAACAACTGAACCGGGACAACTATTTCTTTTTACCCTTAATGTCGCTTTACCAAAGATGATCAGCTAATCATACCGCCCTGGTACAAGAAAGACGCACAGATATTGCAAACCAAAATCTTCCTAAAACTGGCATACTTGGGGAAAATGTCGGTTATTTCTCCTCATTGCGATGATACTGTCTGCACCGATTGCGAAGGAGGAGAACTCCGCGCCGACCTGGGACACAGATACCTGTGAAATTTAAGAAAACTACTCAACTGTGAAGTTTTCGGCATTTTTTTTTCTTGTGTTTTATTCCGCGACAGTCCCAGACATCAATATGTCGGCAGTGATGGTGCCAAAGAAGGTGACCCGAAAATGGGAGAAGCTGCCGGGGAAGAACACTTTCTGCTGCGATGGACGTGTGATGATGGCCCGGCAGAAGGGCGTCTTTTACCTGACCCTGTTCCTCATCATCGGCACCTGCTCCCTCTTCTTTGCTTTCGAGTAAGTAGAAGCGCGCACTTCGCTGCCAGTGCGCCCGTCACGCAGTGATAGACTGTAAATAAAAATGGGGATCGCTGATCATCTTTGTGTGAGAGCCTGGGCGTGCTCCCACCAGTAGTCCCGTCTTGTACGGTCCCCTGATCTCGCCTTTGTCCGTGTTTTGGTGTTGATGTTTTATGAAACACTGCAGTTATTTTAATTTGGACCGCGTTCGACAAGTCCTTGGACCATTCAATGCCCACAAGACTTAACTATTTGTAGCAATGTTTTGCGAATAACTTAGAAGCTGTGGCATAAATTATTCACCTTATTTCAGTTGTATGCTCTCTTTTTATTTTGTAAGTAGTAGTAGTATTTTTAAAATCATGTTGGTATCCCTTAAAACGATCACTGATAGTTTCTGGACGTTTTTAATAACTCAATTTTAATAATTCAATAGTGAATTAAAGCCCTGTGAGTTTTGCTAATATTTTTCGTGTGGTTAATAGATTCCTTTATCTGATGCTGAGATTGGCCTCAGGAAATAGATCCAATCAAAGTGGTCTCCACAGGCTCTCCGTGGGATGATCATCCCTCTCAGGCATAGAAAGCCCCCTCTTTTGCTGGAGACAATGGTGTCACCTTACGGGCTGTGCCTGGAGCAGCTGGATACCTCCTGGAGCTGTGGTTGCCAGATCTCTTCCTGAAGATCCCCACTCAAGGCTGTTTGATTAAGCATTTGAGCTCACATTCATGGCCGTGATTTGCTGAGCTGGGTGAACTGGAATTAAGTTGCCTGAGGAGATGTTTGCGAGCCAGTGGTCTAGAGGATAGATGCCTTATCACAGCAGCACCCACACTATAGAGGAACCAGTGTCTCAGTTGCCATCACCTTGCCCAGGATGGAGCAGTTCAGCCACACATTGTGTCGTTGATCCATTGAATTATCTTCCAAACTAGTATGACATGAGCTTCTGAAAATTTCAGGTGATAGTTTAATATCCCTCCAGTATTAACTTCTTTCAGCCAGGACCAGTCAGTCCTGTAAGGGACATAGGCAGCCACCTAGGGTCTGGGACCAAGGGTTTTGGTTGAGATGTTCACAAAAGGCACCACATGGACAATATTTGTAGGGTAGGACACTTTTGTCATATTAGATTTCTGTTTATTGGCGGTTTGGCATTATGAAGCATAAGTTGAAAACCTCACCACGCAAGCAGAGGGAACTAATTTTCATCAGAAGTTGCATGATACTGTATTTGAAAATATATATTGTGGATAGAGTAAATTATATTGTACGATGCGTAAAAGATGGTTTAGTCATTTTGCAGAATTTTCTCTGTCTGTTTGGCCATCCATCCGTCCGTCTGTCAGTCGCATTGGCCAGCCCTTGGTATTACATTTACAGGGGTTAGGAGAGACCTCAGCAAAGCTTAGTAACTAGACGGTCATTAGTGCCGTATTCATGTTACAGTCGTCCATAATTATCCCTCAAAGGGGGACTATTGACATGGAAACTGAACCAGCAGCAACAGGCGTAATTTAAACCTCTGCATTACAGAGGCAAGTCCAGCCTGTTTTGATTTGGCTTCTGGCTGGTGGAATGAAACGCGAGGGAGTCGTGAGGCCATCGGGAACTCCACTAATGGAGTGGAGCTCAGGACTTGTTTGTGAACAATCTGAAAGATTGTCCATCTTTAGCCTGGATATCTGCATGCAGATGGTTTCTCCCGTGATGGAGCTCTAGCCAGAAATAGAAATTTCTGCAAGTGATGAATGGCTGGCATTGAATTTTGAGCCTGAAAACCAGTTGTAGGGAGATGTTAACATGTCACTGGCTGAGGACGGCATTTATTGGGGAGCATAACATGGAATCCAGGACCCTTAGCCAGAAGAGTCTCATGAGCAGGTTGTGTCGACACCCAGCTGGTTCAGAATGGTCAAGAGATGCTGATTCACTCTGAGATTCTTCATTATGGATTCTCTAAGGAATTGCTGGACGTCTTCGCCTTCCATCTTCTGATCGGCGAGACGCCATGGACTGCAGAGAGCCGGGGGGGGGGGGGCAGTGTACTTCTGAGAGCCCACTGGAGCCAGCTTAAGAATAAGTGGGCAGTCGTCTTATCGGCGGCCATCGTATTGCGTGTTTGTTACGCGGCAGGGCGGGACTCATGCTGTCAGGGCGTTCAGAGACATTTTGTTTGGAGAAACTGTAAATAAACACAAAACTATGCAGGAAATATGCAATAAAAATAACTTGTACATTTGCTGGCTGCCTCGTTGAGCTTCTTTACATTTTTGTTTAGTCTGGTTTACCAGATGTCTATATCTAGAGCAACTTCATTTTATTATTTTTACAGCAAGTTATAATTTAACGATGATAAATTTCAGAACGGTACATTAGGTACCGGGTAAATAAAGAGCGTTGTGCCTGGTGTTCAACCCATTTACAGTGTACGTTGGCGTTTGGGACCCAGACCCGATTCAGCTGGCACCGTCTTGCGTCCTTACAGAGCAGCATGGAGCCTGTCCAGGCATTCCTGCTTAAATACGTTTTTTCCTGCATTACACGCATAGCTACTTCGCAGGCTGACTTCCCGTGGCACAGTGGGGCTGATGGATCGCTCTGGGCTCCCCCAGGAGGAAACCCATCACCCTTAAGCTTTTCCATTCTTTTCTGGGCCCCAAAGGTTATGCGACTGGACCAGAAAAACATTCATTGGTGTGGCTGAGGCTCTTGACGTACTTCGAGGTGTTCCATTTTCTCTTTCTTCTTCCCCTCTGTCTCTCCGGGCTCCATCCTGTTGCATTTTCCACACCTAAAATTGAATCACATGTATTATTAGGTTAAGCACTGGGGTTATTTTTCCCTTAGCAATGAGCCTAATTGATTTGCAGCCATATGATATCAGTGACATTGTAGTCCTTCATTTGCAGAAGGCCTTGACAAAGTCGGCCCATAAACAGATGAGACAAATGAGTCCTTGAGGTGTCTTGTCTTCCCTTTTCATGGAAGAAAAAGGACTTTGGCTGTCTGACATGGTAACTGGAGATTTGTGACTTTTGGTAAAGACTTTTGACCAGAGGCTAAAGTGATGGGGGGGTTGGGTACGAGTGATTGTTTCACCAACATCTGCCTCAAGATGTTAGTTTTGCAGATTATGCTACTTCGCCATCATGTCATTTGGGTGCAGAGTCCATAGTGCTTCTCTAAACTGTACAAAGGTCACATCTGTTATTTACTTTGCAGATTTTGTGCGTAAGAAATTAATCAGCTTGGACAAACCGTATTGGATGTAGCCTGGCTAGGCTAATGGCTGATTGGGCCCTTTGGCAGGAGAATCTGTGAATGTGGTTTAGTCCCAAAGAGGAAGCTCCGGGGTATACACAGCTGATGCTAGATTACGGCTGCTGTATGCAAACTTTTCCAGAACTGCGGCTAATCTTTATCATTACCCTGTTAGTCAACATTCTAAACATGTGGTATGACGTCCCTCTGTAACAGTTAGGCTATTGATGTTGAGGCTCTCGTCTCGTCAGTGTTTTAAACATGGTACTCTACCTTCAAGGGTTGTAGTCATACTGATGGACATGCAGATCACATCGGACGTTTTTTTTACAGCAAGCCTGTCTGGTTTATTTAACGTGTCTGCCTCATCCACAGCACCGTACGATCCTATAGATCACGGACAGTCTGGGCAGCCAAAGGGCGTTGCCGTCTTTATATAATTTCTGTGCCAGAACCAAATCGAAAAATGGAGGCTAGATCAAAGTCACCATCTCTGGTACATTTTTTTTTTTTCAACAGAACACCAAAAGAGCTTGTCATCCATCATCCTTCTTTTTCGATGGCCTGCAAGTCACCCAGAAACCGGCAATTTAGGGAAACTGATACAGTCAGCTGAAGCGAGGGTTGGCGTCCTCGTTGGCGTTTGACGTGAACGTTGCCATGGACGATCCTCTGGGATCACACTGTTTACCGCTGTAATTCTGTAGGAAAATTGAAAAGAATGACATGAAAATAAGATAAAAGAAGTCGTCCTTGTGTTCAGAATGATGGCCTGGGGTTGTCTGTTCTACCACAGCATTAGTGGGTCTCAAAGTAGCTTAGCAAATGATAATTTGTGGATTTATAGTTTGTAAAAACAGGTGTGGTTCTGATCTGGACAACTTACTGCGGCAGGTTCTTCTAACGAGGGCATTCTGGGTTTTTTACGAAGGAAACAGCTCGTGGCCCAGCTGTGGCCTAGTCCGTCACGGTGGGCCGTGGTCCTCTGTAAGGACTCTGGCTTGTCACCATGGCCCTTCATCGTCACTTGTGGGTTTGTGTGTCTCTGTGAGGTGTTTGATGGGTGTGCCTTGCAGATGCTAATAGGGGGTAGAGTGAGGCAAGGAGGGGCTGAACAGAATAGGTGGAGCTGGGGAGCATAAATAATAATGGTGTAACGAACAGCCGGGATGGACCTCTCAGGCGCATTTAAAGGTTTTGCTTGTCCTCCACCTCCCAGGGGGCAGGGGGGTGGGGGAGCTAGAATCCCCGAACATCAGATTTAGTGCTTCTTAATCACCTTTGTGCCTCATTCATTCCCTGACAGGCTTTGTTGTACAGCCGCCTTGAGACTCAACACAATATGGTGACAGGATGTTAGCAGAAGTAGACCAGAATGCAAACATACCGAGAGCTCAATGCAAAGAGATGGACAATGCACTGAAAAATCTGGAAAAGTTCTGAGCCTGACACGGAAGTGATAGTGAGGGTTTGATGATGAGGATGCACACACAGGTCGTTTTGGTCATCAGGCCAGCGTGTTTGTGTCACTGATCCCAACGAGTCGGACAGGGATCTGGTTTGCACTGTCTGCCCCGTGCATCGACTGCTTGCCCTCAGATCGATCTCTTCTGAAAATTTTGATGAGCTTGGGATACAGAACTGTGGAAAGTTACTGATTTGTCTGTGCTGATTTGTATAGCAGCAGAGGCGGGCCTGGTCCTGCAGCTGACGGGCGTGTGCCCTGTAGATCTGCTGACTTATCAGCCTGAAATGCGCACTAGATCTAAAAGAAGTGAACTTTGGTTCCTTATGCAGTGTATTTCGTAGCTCCCCCCCCCCCCCCCCCACACCATTCCTGCCCTTGAGCCTTGCCTGATCTTTGGCTCCTTCCCAGCGTGAGTGATCCAGCAAACTTTGAAGTGAGTGAGAATAACAGTGTGGCAGAAAAATGTTTCCCTGGAATGTCACTGATCCAGCTGAACTGACAGATGCGCTGTTTTCATGTCGAGTTTGTTTGCTGCGGTGACGGAAGATTGATGATTCTGATTAGTAATGACTATTCCTACAAATACTAGTGTAACAAGTTGGTTTTTTTATGCCCTTTACATGAATTTAGAGCCTTTTCTGATTTTATAAACAATGATGTAAGTAATGTTGTACGGTACCCAGTATTATGAAACACTGAAGTGTTTCTCCGAGGTCTCACAGCACAGCCCCTCCTGATGGCTGGGTGAGCGGCTGTCCAGTCCAGTGTTCGATAAACTAACCGCTCTGCTGCAATATCCCTTTCATGATACCTCATCTTTGCTGAAGTAATGGTAACCTTTGTAGTGAGACCGCCTTGGCACTGTTTGTCCCTTACAGGTGCCCGTACCTCGGGGTGCACCTGTCCCCGGCCATCCCGGTGTTTGCAGTCGTGCTCTTCCTGTTCGTCATGGCCGTGCTGCTGAGGACCAGTTTCAGTGACCCTGGGGTGCTGCCGCGGGCGTTGCCGGATGAGGCTGCATTTATAGAGATGGAGATCGGTGAGTTAGCGCCCCTCCCCCCCCCAGGGTTTCTTTTTGTTAGCAGGACCCTGATGTGAAGCAGACGCACCAAAACCATCACCCTGCTTTCCACACAGCTGCTTCATGTTGAGCTATTCCCCCCCCCCCCCCCAAACCTGTTCACTGTGCCCATGAAGCATTCAGAAACTCCACCTAGTGCTTCAGTTGTTGGTCTAATGTTTAAGGCCCTTGCTCAACAATGACGTCACCTTTCCATTCAGAGGCAGAGAAGACTAACCCGCTGAGCCTCACAACACCCCCAGGAAGAATGTCGAAGATAAAACATTTAAATATTGACAGGTTATTCATAACTGGGAGAATTGGAGCTCTGACCTCCGGTGCACAGTTGGAATATTTGCCCCTGTACATTATAACTTGGTTTTATTGCCGTTTGTGTATTTTTACCTGTCAGCTGAGAAGTTTGTGCTGACGGTGGTAATAAGGAGCCTGGAGTGAGGTCATGTTTCGACCATTTCCGCCATTGCATACAATGCCTGTTAAAACGGTGTCAAAATAAACAAAGTTAACAAGAAAGTCCTTTTCAGTAAATGGCAAATATACTCTGTTGTGTGAATATTGCCTGCAAGGCTTCCAAAGTGCAGGCAAAACAGGACGAGGATCTGTTCCGTCTGTGTGCGTGACGCTTGATGTTGGCTTCGAAAGGTCGTCTTTAGATTAGAAGGGTGTGGTTGTTTGATTTCAGTTGGCCTGTTTTTTTTCTTTTTTATAGCCGTAGAGCGTATCCAGACAGGCCAAAATATTCCCAGGCCTGGTAAAGCTTGTGCTTTAAAAGACAGGGTGGGTTCTGTCAGCTACTCAGGTTGCCCTGAGTAGGAATGGTCACTAAGCAAATAGAACACTGAGATAATCTGCTGGGTTGGCCAGGGGACCAAACAGAGGTGGAAAGGTCCAGTCCAGAAAGTACAAATCCAGACCAAGATTTTGTTTCAACCAACCAGTTGAGTATAAAGAGTCACACTCACAGAGTACTCAACTGGCTGGTTGAAAGAAAATCTTGGTCTGGATTTGTACTCTCTGGACCGGAACTGTCCACCTCTAGGACCAACTTGCCCCACCCCCACTTCCCAGCACGAGTGAGGGGTGACACCCTTTCCTGACATGTCTCCAATGGGCTTTGCTCTACAGAGGCAGCCATTGGGAGCGTCCCGGCGGGGCAGCGCCCCCCCCCTCGCATCAGGAATGTCCAGATCAACAACCAGATTGTGAAGCTGAAGTACTGCTACACCTGCAAGATCTTCCGGCCTCCCCGAGCCTCGCACTGCAGCATTTGCGACAACTGCGTGGGTGAGTGTGGCTCCTGTGAGCATGCTCAGCTCTGCCCCCCTGCACTGGTCACTGCCCACAAAGCCGTGATTGGCAGCTATAACTTACTCCTGATCACATGATCCCAACTGCTGCAATTTCAGATCTGTCTGAACAGATTTTTTTTTCTAAAGATGTTCCTTACATTTCTAATATTTTTATTAAAAGTCCAGAAAAAGTTGCCTTTCAGATGCACGTTTTTTTAATCAGGTTGTTACACAAAGTTCGCTCTGTTGTGGTGTTCTTGCTGGCATGAGATGAAGCTGATCTCCTAACTCTGCATGCTGACAGAATGAAAACCGACCGCATATTACGCCAATGGAATGCGCTTTTACCTGCAGTGAAACAATAGTGTGCTTTGTGCGCAGCTGCGCATTGGTCTGATGGACGTGAGACTTCATCACCTTATGAGGCGTCGATTCAGAACAGCCTTTGATCACCAGCCTGCTTTTCTCCCAAAATATGAATATGTGAGTGACACCAGGGCAGGTGCATTGCACAATGCGGCGCTGCCTTTCACATGCTCACGTCGCATTGAATGCAAGAGTTTGCATCTGCTTAGCTTCCATGTCTGGGTTGCACCTTCAGCCTGCTCAGGTTCAGAGTCTGCATCATGTCTGCAAACTGCGCTGTTTCTGATTTGCAGCAGTGAATCGCATTAGCAGCAAAGCATGTTTGTCAGCTGCCGCACCAACGGCTACATTGTGTTGCATCTTTCAACTTGTATTATTTGCACTGTAATTGTTATGCATTGTGTACTGTTTTTAAAATTCTATTTTCATTGTAATCAATCAATCAAATTGATTAATTAACTAGATTGTTTGTTTTGTTTTATTTAATTCTTTATTCTTTACATATTTACCCCCTCAGTACTTATTGTTTGGTGTTTGTTCTCAGCTGTTCCTTGTTCTGGCTGTATATTGCTCCATAGAAATATAATTTCATTTCAGGTGTGTGAAATGACATTAAATGGACTTACTTGATTCGTTGGTAGAGGAGCGCTGAGATGGCCCAGGAGAGCCGCATGTCTCCATGTATGAAGAATGCTGGGAAATGGCTTTCTGTGTCTCTGTGTTTGGCCCCTTTCTAGGTTTTGGTTCTGGCCCAGTTCTGGTTTTGGTCTATTTCAGGTTCTTCCTGAATTGATGCTTTGGCCCAAGTCTTGCTGCTCCTCACAGCTCTGTGCAGTTATTGAATGACTCTGTATGTGTTCCAGATCGCTTTGACCACCACTGCCCCTGGGTGGGCAACTGCGTGGGCAAGAGGAACTATCGCTACTTCTACCTCTTCACGCTGTCGCTCTCCCTGCTCACCGTCTACATCTTCACCTTCGACATCGTCCACGTGGTCCTGCGTGAGTTTGCGGGGGGATCCTGTGATGTGTATAGTTGTGGGGGCAGACCGGATTGATTGGCTCCTGATTTAGGGATAAGAGCAGTTGGCTTGGAGATAAATGGAGTAACGGTTGATTGATTTGTGTGGGAACGGTGATGAGACTTTTCTGTGACTTGGTGATGAGAATGCCGATAGACCAGCTCTTGGGGGATGTCGGTGCTGTACCCTTGAAGAAATGATTTTACCTTTTGTGAAGAAATTCAGAGTGATAAACTTAGGCGTCAAGATCCTCATCCAGAAAGCCAGAAATAAGGAGTAATGATGTCTAGTAATGATCCATTGGGTACCAGGTGCAATCTAATAGCTGAATTCAATCAGGAAGCGGTGTAGTGGCTCAGAGGTGGGTAGCATTATATCTGCTGCTGGTCTGCTGAAGCTCTTCTACCATGACAAGCCACACAAGTCTGGGGTTTTCCTGTAAAGGTCTCAGCTGCCTGCATTTCATCCATTATTTTATAAGGTCAGGAATGTGAGGCCTGTGTAGGTGGTGGGGGTTTGGGGCTGGTGTGAGCGTTTTTCGGCATGTGAGGGACGTCCGTGTTCCTGTGTGACCACGTTTGTCAGTATGTATGTCCTCAGCCTGCCCTCATCATCTCCACAGGGTCGCTGGAGTCTGATTTTGTGACGACCATCAAGGAGACGCCCGGGACATATCCTGTGATTAACTGAGGCAAACTAAAAGGGAGAAGGATGTTTCCATGACAATTTGCCATGACCGCCTTAAGGGTCGCTGGTTTAATTTTCTGATTAAGATAGATGATTTCAGAAATTAATTTGATTTTTATAGCTATATAAGCAGATGGTTAAACAATAGAAAATGTATTTTTGGGGATATATATGGAAAGTAGATTAAGACTTTAGATTTTATCTGCCTATTTGTCTCACTCAATATTAAAGACAGAACTGTGCTTTGTGCCTCTTTTCTGTTGTAACTGCCTTGACTGCCCTCTACTGTGCTGGAGGTGTTGATCTGCTTCTTCACATTATGGTCAGTAGTGGGTTTGACTGGCTTCCACACCTACCTGATAACCCTCAACCAGACCACCAACGAGGATGTGAGTATCCTGATCCCTTCACTGTAAGGCACAAGGCTGTGTTTGGGGGAGGGGGGGTGACCATGCAGCTGGATCGATAAGCTGTGTCCCCTCTGCTCAGGCTGACCTTGCCTTCTTGAGTTTCTGTAAAGACGCAGGTCCTGACAGTGCTGGGTGTTATTTATGTCCTGGAGCAAATTGCTGCCTTCCAGGATTTGGCTGCAAAGATTCATCTATTTATGGTTCTTCTCTATTTTAACCCAATGCACAAAAAATTTGAGAAACAGGCACCAGCAGATTGACCGAGGTGCTTCTGTGCCCATCTCAGATGACGCCGATAATAAACGTGCCCACCCCCACCTGGCATGTGCAGCTCTGCTGAGTGCAGGCCGATGTAATGGGGGGTTGGAGGGGTGCCCCGTCCGGCATCTCCAAAGACGCCCGTGCATGCCGGGTCCTTCCATATCCCTCTGACACTTCCAGCTCGCTGTCTGTGGTCCTGTCTGCCATGTGACTAACAGCCACCCAAACCACAACCTGCACAACCCTCCAGATGCGCCTGATGTTTTTGTAGCTCGTTTATGATCAAGAGGGAAAGACATTTAAAAAAGAAGCACATAGCTGGAACCTGGATCTATTCCTATTGGCTGAATATCTGTTTCTTTTGTATTATTTGTCCTTTTTGTACAGATTAAAGGCTCCTGGACGGGGAAGAATCGAGTACAGAACCCATACAGCCACAGAAACGTCATCAAGAACTGCTGTGAGGTTCTGTGCGGCCCTGCCTATCCCAGGTACCCACCCCGAAACCCGCCCCCCCTCGTCCCTTATACAGCCCTGCCTATCCCAGGTACCCACCCCGAAACCCGCCCCCCCTCGTCCCTTATGCAGCCCTGCCTATCCCAGGTACCCACCCCGAAACCCGCCCCCCCTCGTCCCTTATGCGGCCCTGCCTACCCCGGGTACCCACCCCGAAACCCGCCCCCCCTCGTCCCTTATGCAGCCCTGCCTACCCCGGGTACCCCCCCCACCACACCCCCCGCGTGTCACTTCCTCTCTCTTTGATGTTGCTTCCCCTCTTGTGCCCATGAGTCTTTGCTCTTTTTGACCCCTGTCCATGTCTGTCACTGACCTCAGTCCCCTGTCTGTCCCTCTCACACTCTGTGACCCTGACCTGCTTGTGGTCTCGCCGTCTGCAGTGTGCTGGACCGGAGGGGGGTGATGACAGAGGAAACACCTGCTGTTCCCCAGGAGCCAGAAGCCAAGAGCGCCCCCCCGCCACAGACCACTGTAAGCACCTTGTCAGGTTTGATGTGATCTGGGTGTGGTCTCATCACTGGGTCCAGACGGAACCAAACAGCAGCAGCACAAAGGTCATGGAGACACATGTTCCGTGCCATGTGAGCCAGGTGGTGGGGGGGGGCAGGGGGGTAGGTTCCCTAGTTATGTCTAATAATAGCATGGGATGGACAGGGGAGGGGGGTTTTCCAGGAGACTCCCCCCTCCCAATCAGATCCACAGCTCATTCCTGCCCCCTTCAGTCTGCTGTGCTTTGTCTCTTCTCCAGAGAACCACAGCCCCCCTCATCCCCAATGAGCACACTCCAGACGACACTAAGACCAAACTGGCTGCCGCCCCTGAGGAAGAGGAGAAGCCCCACCTTCCTCAGGACACTCCACTCCCGCCACTGGACACCAGCGCAGGGCCCAGGCCTGACCCCCAATCCCCCCAGTAGGCAGGCCTAGCGATGGGCAGGGCGGGAGGGATTGGAGAATCTCTGATGAACTTGTCTGCGAAAGGCGCCGCTGAGGGTGTGCCGGGGGTCCGCCGCAGCAGAGCGCGAGCGGCCGCATGACCCCACGTGCCGCTCCAGGCAGCGTGTGCCGGAGGAGGAGGGTGACTCACCCGGGTTTCCATCTGCTAGAGCCTTGCATGAAAATTTACAAAAAACAGAGACGGAGCACAGCGGATTCCTTCATGGCAGACGGCTATGTGAGACCTGTTCTGGGGCTGCCACGTTTTTGTCAATTTTCTACGCACAGTTCTGTCGTGTTGGGTTTTGGTCACTTATAAGCACACCGTCGGCGGCTGGAAAAGGCCCGACAACCCCCCCACGGCAATTACCCGGCCGTCTCTGCGCATCTCGGCAGGAGACTGGAGGGCGGAGGGAGCCCCCACCTCATAGTGCCATCGCCCACTTCCGTCGGCCATCTGGCGTCTCGGCGGTCTCCTCCACGTCGCTGCGGCGCCCCCTAATGCTTCCCGCACAGAGCCGCACCCACCCGCGTCTGTGTCCAGGGTTACCGGCACCACGGGCCAGGTGGAGCAGGGCAGGCCAAAGAAACTGTGCCTCAGAAAAAAATGTGATTTCCACACACGTGAAATGCATGAAATAACGCCACCTGCAAGGTGGATTATTATGTTCATAATAAAAGCAGATCTATGGAAACCTGCCCTTTTCTAAACAACGAAGGGAAGGAGTTACAAAGAGGAAGATTACGTGATTGTAAAAGATTAAACTGGGGAAGTAAATGTTGAAATGCTTCTAGATGATGCTTCCTCCTGGTCGACGTCTGGCTGTAAATCTTGGCATCAGATTTCCAGTTTGAACTCACTGACCTAAGGCCTTGTCCCCCTCATCTGTCACCCAGTATCTGCCTTCCAGCAGTCTCTCCCAGTCTCCCTGAAAGGGTGCTGATTGCTCACATTGACACACCCATTGGGACCCTTTTGTCTGAAACCTAAATGAATGAAGCTGCAGGTAAACATTGACAGTGTTTATCTGCATAGTTGGATTGCGCCAAGAGGAGCATGAGCCAGGTGATCTAGGCCTGGATTGTCATGTTTGTTTGCAGAAGCTGGTTACTAAGATGAGAAGGCTTGGATTACAATGACAATAGAACTGTCATAAACTCAGTACATGATATAGAGTCTGTTTAAATCCTATTTATATTTGCTTTTCTTTGTAAGACCATTGTGATTGTGTTTTCTTTTAATTGCTTGACTTTTTACATGAATGAGTGGTGTATGTTAATTAAACCAGACTTGTCGTAATGCCTTGTCTGAGTGGCTGAGATGTAGATCTGTGGCATCGATGAATGTTTGCTGAAAGGTGCAGGAGGGAGAGAGAGAAAGGGAGTGATGGAAAATTGTCTCACCTCAAAAATGAAACACGTGCTGTAGCAACAAAATTCAATTTAAAAAGTATTTTATTAAAAAAAAATAAAAAATACATTCAAAAGGTAAAAAGTTACACCTGTATGACTATTTTGAACTGTAAGATGATCTCTTTGAACACAAGACAATCAAAAACTGAAAACTCATACAACACAAGAAGTAGGGGAGAATACAGGAATGATGCAGTATGTACAAGAAAAAAAACATTCTGGGTCCTTCAGCTCATGCTGAAGAAGTTTTAAATGCAGGAAGAGAGCCCTCTCGATCATTGCTGGGGATCATAGAGCAGCTCATTGCAGCGTGAGTATGGTAACCACAGCATTTCTGCATGGATATCCGTGGATATCGAGCACAGTTTGCCTTCAGTTGTAAAGCTGGATGTTACAGCAGAAGCCTTCCAGAGGGACTAAGACAGTCTGAGGATGCTAGTAACCAGCACAGAAGCCCACCAGAAGCGTCACTGAGCCACACAGCCTCTTAACTTGACGTGGCGTGAAGTTGAGCACATGGGCAGAGAAGGGAGGAGGACCTTCGGTCTTGAACGCAGACTGTACATCCAGCAGTTTTTCAGCATCAGTTCTGGTCCATCCGTAAATTGGTAGGTAAGACAATGTAAGGCCCGACTCACCTCTCCTAGGATGTGTCTTCTACTGATAGACCCTCCAGCTGGTTCTGGGTGTCTGCAAGGCCCGGTTCCGCTTCCTGCTGTGCTTCTGGCTGCAGCCCTGCGTCCGCTTCTGGCGCCGGCCCCGTTTCTGCCTCCTCGCGTCCATTCTCCAGGTTCTCCGTGCTCTCGAAGCAGCCCGAGTCCCTGGGTGTGCCGGTCTTCTCCTCTCCGTCGGCTTCGTCTCCCTCGCTGTCGGCTGGGGGGGGGGGGAGCATGCAGCATCAGCGAGGCATGTTCTCTGCTGTCTCTACGGTCATCCCTGACGGTGCTGATATTTTGTGGTTACAGCTATAACTCATACGTCATGTGTTTGCACAGCCATGTGTACAGGCGTGTCGGGGGCCTGGGCCGACTGTCCATGCACTGCATGTCTGGATCTGAGGGTACCAACCTAACTGCTAAGTCTTAAGTTTATGTTGCATGTAAATGTATGGATTTGTACTTTCTGGACCTGAATTTTCCACCTCTGACTTTACAGGATTACTTTTGTGAGTAACTTCCCCAACACTCTTTACCGGAAACACAAGGCCGCTTTTGGCTGGTGAACCAAGGGGGATAGGCCATGCCGGGGGCAAAGGTCACGGAGAGTCTCTAAGCAGCATAGACCTGCTAGCACTGAAGACGTGCTCTGTATAGCATGGATTATGGGATTGTCTTTGACAGTAACAGTGGGTTCAGCTCAAACTGACACAGCTAGAAGAGGATCTACAGTCATCAAGGTCACTGAAACAACTTCTATTTTAGATGCATCAGTGAGTGGGCAGCCCTTGGGGAAGGGCTACATGTGTTTGCGTGTGGAGGCACGTCTGAGGACTTACAGTCAAGCAGCATCTCCGCGGCGTTTAGGATCTTGGTTCGGAGCTCAGGGTCTGTAATGTTCAGCTCGTTGAGGTGGGATTCCTTCAGCTCACGGAAGTGGTCCAGATTCTCAAAGTGCATGGAGAGGAGGGGGTTGAGGTCCTTTTGGGGGTGGGGAGAATGGGGGGGGCACAGAGGGACACATGGTCAGCTGGTCCAGTATGCACCCTAAGGCTTTGTCTTTATAGAGCAGCCACAGTGACGGGACTGAGACGGGTGGGGACTGCACTCACCGTCAGGCCAATCTTCTCCAGCATCTCCATCAGGGTCTTTGGTCTGCATCGATGCTGCCTGAAGCGACTCCGCCTCTTCTGGGGTGGCGTGACCTCATCAGGAAGAATGGTGACATAGATGAACTTGAAGGAGCCCACTTTGTTGTTGAGCTTTCCAGTCCAGGTCCCCACTGGGGGCTTCTCGATGATGTCGATGATATCGCCTTTCTGCAGGGACAACGACAAAAGTGAGAAGGTCCTCATTGTACCTCAGGCTAAGCTCTTCCACACCTTGTTCTTTTTGCCTTAGTTGGGTCATTGTCAAGGATGTGAAGAAGGTAAAACCCATTCAGAATGGGCTATTTCACAAAGCAGCTCCATTACTCTGTTGCTATAGTGAAATCAGCTGAATCAGCCACTATCGTCCTGATGACCATGAGATACAGGTGGTGTTGGGCTTACCTGCAGCTTCAGGGACTCTATGTCGTAGGGGCTGGGCGTGAAGTCGGTGTGCACACGGGCACGGCCGCAGAACGGCCCAGTGTAGGTGCTGTCTTCTAGCCGCATGCTGTCTCTCTGGCTGTAGCCGCTGTCCAGGCTCTGCCTATCACCACCTACAGGGCGGCGCATGTGTGAACATGAGGTCCCCATCCGCCATTTGATCCACATTTACAGTTACAGTTACTCCCTGTGACCCAACCAAGAAATATATCATCCACTAACATCATAATGGATGAACAAAACAGGGAATGTCTGAACTAAAACTGGGTACATGAATTTAGAATTTAGAATTACTACATACACTTCCCATTAACATAAACCTTATTTAACATTGTACTGTGTATGCAGAAATACCCAGATTTACAAAAAAGCTATTATTATTAGTTTTTTTTCCCAGGATAATCTCTGAATGATGGCCAAACCTCCACCCCTCATAGTCCAGAAGTTGTTTGTCACACTTACAGCCAGACAGCTGCCGGGACAGGGCTGGGTGTGTGGAATCCTCCGACTCGCTGGAGCACATGGAAGTCCGCTGGCCGGTCAGGTCAGGGGCCCAGTCGCTGCACGGGGGGGACACGGGGCTGTCTTCACCGCTCTCCAACTGCAGCCATGCCCGCATGTTAGGGGAAAATATGACTCAAAATCTCTTACAGGCCTTTGTGGATGTTGTGACTCAACTGTACCACTAGGGGGAGATGTGCACCGTATTTCAGTTACACTCTTCTCTTGGCCTCTAACGGCCCATCAGATCATCTCTTATTGAAAGCCTCCAGTTTTATTTTGTAACATGATAACACTGTGTCAAACTATTCCTCTGCACATTATTACCCATTTTAAATATAATTTACTTTGTACTTTGATGTTGTTGACTATTTGCTTTAGGGTGCCTTCTCAGTGCCTGATCACTTAATTATTTTACGTCTTTCACATGCTGAGCACATGTTTGCTGCACACACCCCTTCCTCTGCAAGGGCCTTCTGCACCATCTTGGAGGTCTTGCGGGTCATGGTTCGGGTGATGACAGCCCGCCACTTCTTCCCCAGTTTCCCGCCGCTCTTCCCACTGTCCTCCAGGGGCATGTCCTCCACCAGCTGCAAAGATATCCATAATGAGATTAGGGGAAGTCAAAAACCTGGTAAGATTAAACAAATAATGGAAGCCTCCTTGTCGAGCCCTGCTCCATGGGCTGTACAGTACCTGCTCTTCCTAAACACCTGCTCCTCTTTCCTGCTCCTCCTATTCCTCCCATCCGCTCGTCTAATCTGCCTATGTGCCTCTTCTACTGCTTCCCCATATGACCAGTCTGACTGACTAAAGCGTTTGATCCAGAGCAAGCGTGCGAGGCACAAAAACAGACAGAGGCATTCAGTGGGGTTTCACTGGTGTTGTCAGAGTAGCACTGCACTGGCAGTGCTGCTGTTCGGCAGCCTGCTAGCCCAGTTTAAGTTGCATGCAGCCCTTGGATGGCCGTTTGTGGTGCAGCCACCCTGCTGCTTCCTGTCTGGGTGACACACATCTGAGTTTACAGATCCTGCGGCCTGGGTGGTGGTTCTTGTTATGCCAAAGGCTGCCTATGAGCTCCCTGCCAGCAAGCCTCCTGGGCCTCAGAAGCACCACGCCCCCTAGTGGAGAGATCTGAAATGTGCCCGGTATATATATATGCTACATATATATCATACCTATTTGTAATATTATTATTATTATTATTGATATTGTTGTTGTTATAATGTTTGTTGTTTGATGTTCTTGTATTCTGTATTCCCCTACACTTAATTTTCTCCATCCCACCTACATTATTATTATTATTATTTCTGTATACCTTTGTTTTCTTTTTTCCTTTTTTTCTTTCTCTCCCCCTCTCCCCATGATGATTAATGTCTGTTATTGTTACGATTATTGTTCCTGTATCCCCCCCCCCCTTTTTTTTTAATTTTTTTTATGATCACGGTACTAGGACGGGTGGGTTCGGAGCGGCCACACTCTTTACTCTTGAATTTAATGTAAAATAAAGTTGTCCTACGAAGAGGGGGGGGGTGGTGGTGGGCAATAAAAAATAAATAAAAAAAAAGAATGTGCCCGGTCGGATGTTCCCACCCCCCATACACATTCTGACTCACAGACCGGCTGGCAGCCCTCTAGCATGAACGCTGAAGTGCCTTTTATCAGGCGCACATCAGCGATAGCTGCATAGGACATCCCATTGGCCGCTGAGCGTAACGGTGCATGATGCCCTTACAGGCTGAAGCCTTTAACTTCCATGCTGCAGCGGCTTTCAGCTCCATCAGCTTGCAGGAGGATATCCTGTCTCCCTTTGCCACAACCCCTATATAGAGTCCCCCCCCCCCTGCCCCAGCTGCTTCCCCCCTGCTCACACACTGTTGCAGGAAAGGTGCATGCGGGTTCTGCAGTGCCCTGGCATCATGATACCACCTAGAATGGGGGTGTGGGGGTGTGGGGGAGGTATGAGCGAAGCAGCAGTCCCTGTTCCACGTGAACACTCACGCCAGCCGTCACTGCTATTAGGGGAAGGTGAGCCCAGTTTAACTTCCCCCTGCGTGTAAACATAGATCTGTAAAGCCGACCAGTTACAATTAGAGAAGTGTGCGGCTGTCCGGGGTGTGCTGATGGGGGGGGTGCTCTGATGGCAGCCACACGTCAGCTTGGGAACAGGTGTGCCACCTGCATCGTGTGCAGGGGGAGGCGCAGGGCCGTCTTAGGTGGACAGCGACATCCCTCCCCAAATACTCTCTGGGGTCTTGGTGTGATGCTCGAGCAGCGTTGAGTCCTACCTCTGTCATGTTCCTTTGCTACAAACATTTATTTTTTTTTGTATGCTTGTTGGCCAACAGAGTGGTGACTAATGTATCACAAACCTGCCATGGTTCCTGTGTGAGGGACGTATTAATTCTTCCGGCTTTCGAACTATCTAAGAATGAATTTTCACTTGCTGCAGCAGAGAGTACAGCGCACCTTAATACTATTTCTCAGATCATACTACAGGAAAAACACACAAAAAAAACTAAACCAAAGTAGTGCCTCAGTCATTTTCTACAGCATTGTTTCACTCCCGGCCGCAATACTTTGTTGCCACTTTTTCCTCTCAATTTTGAGGGTTTTCAGTCTCTTGAGTGGAAGGGGGGAGGTGGGGAACTCACCGGTTCACCCAGGGGAAACTCCTTATCAGCCACCACAGGAGATGATGGCTTGGACTTCATGAAGTCTTTGAAACTGCTGGATCTCTGCAGCGAGAGCTGGGGGGGAGGACAGAGAGTCATGGGTCAAAACCAGAAACAGATACTGGGTCTCCGAGACCTAAAGGTTGCCTGTCCAACTCTCCAAAGAGACGTTTCTATTTGTCCGTCAACTGGACATATTTATTGGTCTTAACCGGTCAGAGGTAATTCTGTGCTTCTACCCAGGGCCAGCGGAGGGGGGGTGGCTATGATTTCTCAGACCCTGGACTGGAGGAGACCCCAGCTGGCTCTACCAAGGGGACCCATGGTGACATTTTGTCAGAAGCCCAAAAAATCCTTGCTATGCTTCTCCTTCCCCCTACAGCATGATTATCCTCCAACCAGGGGTGGCGTTAGAGATGTTGGGCCCTATGAAATCAGATTGGGCCCCCTAACCCAGACCAGTTCAATTATGTTCCAAATTTTTTATGGCCCCTCTCACTCATAGGCCCTTGGAATTGTTGTTACTTCCCCTTCCCCCGCAGGATTCAACGCCCCGGCCCTGGGATTTTCAATACTGTTTCATGTCTGCTTGAAATAATTAAAGGAGCCAGTGGAGCTGTTATTTTATCATGTTGGGTGGGACATGATGTTAGTAAATTGTGCTGGTTGGTGGCTTGCATAATGACCCATTCCCTTCCCAGAAGGCATTGCAAGCAGCTCAGACAGAGTCAGCGTGGTTCCACATGGCTGGCTCCAAGTCAACATAGGGCAGACCACTCAGCAGGTGCACAAATGTTGTCAGCCTAAAACAGTGCGATGGGCTGTTTCAGCCGACACACAGAAAACGATTATCAGCACAGAGCGAGTAAGAACTGAACTTGCTCTTATCAGTGCAACCAAAGCAGTATAATAACGACTGCTGGATATCAGGCTTGGGCTCTGTTTTAGGAAATGCAAAATCGCAAATTTTCCCTCAAGTCACAAAGCTGCCCAGTCCCTTATCTCCGCCCACCTTTCCTATTGCAGGACTAACTGCAGGAAGTGGGAGTGGCCTAGATCAACCAACCAACCTCTGAAGTCACTATAATAAGTGTCTCTTTTTGACTGATACCAATCATGCTGAATTCTCCTAATAATTGTTACACGGCACCCAGCCTGGGGGTTGGAGGACAACAAAAACCAAAAAGCCCTAAAGTCAGAGGAATTACAGCGGTGGAAATAACTTTATTTTTTGAGATTCAAAAGGCATGTAGATCCCTCCCAAATACCTAGTGCAAATAGTAAAAATCAACAAACACTGAAAAGTTCATTTGAACTTTTCAGTGTTTGTTGAATCCATGAAAACTGATTGTCAATCACCGCATAAGCAAAAAATATAATGTATGAGAAATATTGGAAACTTGAAATAAATGAGATTTGTGTCTGTGTGTGTGTGAGTGTGTGTGTCTGTCTGTGTGTGTGTGTGTGTGTGAGTGTGTGTGTGTCTGTCTGTGTGTGTGTGTGTGTGTGTGTGTCTGTGTGTATGTGTGTGTGTGTGTGTGTGTCTGTGTGTCTGTGTGTGCTGCTAGAGATTCTGGGCACCATGACAATGTGTGTGTAAAATATAACTGAATGTGTGCTGCACTGTGGCTATCAGCAGACGATATGTCTGCATGACACCCCAGGGTCCCTCCTGATTGTCCAGCTAGCATCTCTGAGCCAGGAGCTCATACCACAGATATGGATTTTCTGTGTCAGCCAAACCAGTCCCTCTTTGTTCTGAGAAGCGCCAGCTCCTGACTGTCAGATTGTGTGCAGCGCGTGGGCCGCGATGCACTCCCGAAATGCGTCACCAGCACTGAATCCGTCCGGCCGCAGAAAGCGGGTCAAGTAGTGCCGGCTTTGCCTGTGACGTTGTTAGCGTGTTGGGGAGAAGTTTTTTTGGGGCCAAAAGCTATTGCAGCTCGCTGACTAATACAGAGACACGGTAGGAGAGATCCAACTTCACGGCCGCTTATCTGACACACCGCTTTCAGATCACTCTGGGAAACAGAAGGTCAACCATTTTGCTACCTATTAGAAACTTTGGTAACACTTTACTTGAGATGGGCACAAATAACTTAGTAACTCAGTAAGTACACCCTGTGGTGTAAGTAAGTACAAATCATTAACAAATACAGTAACTGCATGATATACATGAATCATTATGACCGATTAATGATGAGCGAACATGGAATCAGTACATAACTAACACTTAGTTTCTGGTTAATTAATACATGAACTCAGAGTGTACTAGTATATTTTGTGTTTACCAAAACTTATATGCCTCATGATCTTATAGTCTTTTCAAGAAAAAGATATTATACATCAAATGGAATGGCATCTATGGAAGTTTCTTTTATTTATATGTTTAAAAAACTTTCATCACAAGAAATGTGTTTTAGTCTCTGAGCCATTCATGCACCAAGCAATTCAAGTATACAAGCTTACGACTTTCCAGTCACAAGTTCCTTAGTCACCAAGGTCCCCGAGCCCAAGTCCAAGCCACCCCCAAACCCACAGGTGAAGATGTCCCATTGAAGCATCTGCCCGTGACACTTGGGGTGAGCAGTGCCCCCCTCGCTGTTCCTAAGCCTCTCATCTGTTTGTCCCTCCCCACCTTCATTCTCACCTTTTTCTTCTCCGCCCGAGCCGGCTCCTTCTCAGAGGCGTTGGATGGTTTCCTTCGCAACATCTTTGCTGCAGAGGTAACAAGATTCTCTAGATGCTTTACAGACAGTCCAGCAATTATCTCGGGCAAACTGCAGTTCACAGTCCTGTACCTCTGTTGCGGTCCTGAGGCACAGAGAGACGGACGGATGGTGCGGCAGAAAGGCAAAGCGGAAAAGATACTGACAATAGCACTGCAAAGTGCAGGGTGCAGAGTGGAAGGAAGTCACATGACGGCGTAGGAGGAAGTTCCAAACGAAGGCTCTTTTTGGGGTTTAGCGACAGGAAGTCAGGTTTAGTAGCAGGGGCAGATGACGAGAAAAACAATGTTATAATGCATCTATCTAACTTCTTCATAACAATTTCCAATTTTCTAAAGAAAACTCAAGTAAGGATTATAAATCATCTAGAAACTAAAAATATCAACAAATCGAATGTTACTATTCACAATCAATAATAAAAAAACGTATAAATCATGTAACAAAGCATAAAATGCATAGAAATAATAAGAAATAATAAGAAAAAAGCCATCCTATAAAAAGTTATAGTGGTTAGTGTGACTAAGCACATGTTCTGGAGAAAAACTTCAGTAAAATTAGCAAACCAGACACTAAGAAATACGGAAAACAGTAACAGACACATGAAGTTTATTGTATACTGCTGGTAAAGATCATTTCACAAGTCTGCATTCACTTACTGCAAACAAGACGGCAGGCAGGTATTCAAATGAATTTCAAATGAATTTCATCTCCAGCACAGAGACTGACGACAGTCTTTCAAAACTGTCAGTATCAGGGGTAAACAAGAAGCTGAATCAGATAGCATATGGCCAGGAGGACTGTGCTTTTAAGACAGAAATGTTTTTCGAAATGGGGGACCTTCATTCATCTGGTAACTTGAAAGCTGTTTCTTGGAAGCCCTGTTTCTGTTTTACACTCCCTGTAGCATCGCGCTGCGGTTCAAAATGAACTCAGGAAGTGCTCGAGATAAGCAGTGAAGTGTGATTCTGGTAAGAAGCAGGCAGTATGCTTAACATGCTAAGTGCAGCATCTGTAGTTCACGCTCACACTGGGGATCATTCCTGGACACTCACATGGCTTCCTTTGGCTAGGCGCTGTGGCCAGGCCAAGGAATCCCTGCCTTGGTTAGCGTGAGCATCCTCCAATGACACAATTAGAAACTGACAAATGATGATCAGCAGGTGCAGAAGTGAAACTAGAACCAACACGATTTGACTCACGAACCTGTCCGGAGGATGGAATCTAATGTATCATGGGATATCGGGGCAAGCTGAATCCTGAAAGCTACATATTTTTGCCAGTGTTTTTCAGGGCGGTTCGTGGTTACGTGCAATGTGGTATTTCATCTTCTTGGCAGGTCACATGATCTGCAGCTGCTCCAGTTTAAAGAACACCGGCTTCCTGTGGCAACTTCTGGTATCGACGTTTTGACTGAAACTAAATGCAAACTATCAACATTTTCATAAAAAAAATGTGCATGAAAAGTCATTCAAGGAACTATATAGGTCCCTGTGAAGCTTTTTTGGCATGACCGTGACATACCATGACTTCAGTGAAACTTTGATGTAAATAAGGTGCACACTTTTCCAAAAAATAAGTATTTATTGTATACAATAAGAGCTCTAGATGTGATTCAATCTTTAAAACGCAGAGTAAACTCACTGGCTGTTACCAGGCTCTTTTTTTACTGCCTACAGTCCTTCTGTATGGGCATGATTCAAAACAAGGATGTAGCTGATCTGACCATTCTATACTAGCATTGTATAATGTTAGTGGGCTGGGGGGTTTGGCAGCCAGTTGACCTTGAACCCCCAGAGCATTTTTCCTTCTGCTCACTGTTGTCTGTTCCTGTTCTCTGTTGCCTTCTGCCTTCTTTAATTTTTTCTGTATGATGAACAATACAACTTAGTATCCATGAACTAATATTAATGCTATTGTACTACCACACTCTCATAACTTGAACTGAATTATTGATTAAAGTCTAGGTCACGTCTTGATTTCCCTCCTGAACAATATAAAGTAGCGTAAGTGTCCAGCAGCAGGCTGCCGGCTCTGTCGATACCCTGTTCACTGCCCCATTACTATGAAGACCAAGCAGAGTTGAATCATGCTTATTTAGTTTAGGTCTCTAGCAGACCTATTGAGGAACTAAAAAACCAGCCCACAGCTGCCTGTGTCATACGGATGACGTCTAAGAGATAGATGTCTGGTATAACGTACTGCCTTTCATGTCCGCCTCCCCTCCCATCTCCTCCCTGACATGGCCTTGATGAGTCACGCCTGTTGCTTATTGTCACTCGTTAGCCTTTTGTATTTAAGTGCCTGTCTTGTCAGTTCCAGTCCAATCACTGAAGTCAATCATCTTGATCCCTGTGCCCTTTCCAATTATTGTCTTCCCATTTTGACTCCCTGCAGTCCTGTTTATTTCCCTGTTCCTGGTTTGACCCCAATAAAACCCCCTTTTTTGTTCTCCGAAACGCCCGTCCATGGGTCCAGTGTCCCACAGAAACCTCACGGCCTGAACCTCAGTCCCAGCTTCCAGGCCACCCTGCACCCTGTGGACTGGATACCCCAAGTGCCCCAGATCCAGAGACCAGATGGATCGTCTAAGCCGCGGGGCCCTCCAGAGCCACCCCGTATTCAAGCAGGAGACTTCTACTCGCTCTAGGACATCCACAAGTGGTGGAGTAATCTTGCAGTCTGGAGGATCCCCAAGGGTATAGCTTTCCTCTGGTGTGCAGGGAAGATGCTAGCAAGACTCACCCCAGATGCGGATCCCCAGAAGGTGAAGAAGGTCCAGAGGCTAATCGAGCATGAGGCCGCTCAACCCACCGCTTCTACACCACATGAAGCTACTCTGCTCACCTCTTCCCCACAGTATGAAGTTGCTCCGCCCTCCAGCTCCCTGCAGCTCGCCGCAGCTCTACCCGTTGTCTCAGGCCACAGGAGGAAGAAGTGGAGGAAGCTGACTGTGCCCGTGGCTAACACCACGCCTGACCCAGTGCCTCCAGAGCCCTGCCCAGGGGAAGCTGCCACCACGCCTCTAGAGCCCTGCCCAGGGGTGGTCACCGCCACACCTCCAGAGTCCTGTGCCTCTGGGTTTCTTGGCCGCACCCTGCTCACTTCCAGGTGCCCCAGCTGCACCCTCCTTGCCTACTGCCATCCCATCAGCTCCTACATTATCTCCTGGTGTCCTGCCAGCACCAGCCTCGTCTACTGGCGCCGGCCTCATCTACTGGTGTCCTGCCAGTGCCCGCCTTGTCTCCAGGTGTCCTGCCAGTGCCCGCCTTGTCTCCAGGTGTCCCGCTGGTGCCCACCTTGTCTCCTGGTTTCCTCCTGGCACCTAGTCTGTTGGTGTCCAACCAGTGCCATCCTTGTCTCTTATTGTCACTTTATCAGCCTCCTGGCTCCTTGCTAGCGATCTCCTCATTCCCTGCAGGTCACTGCCAGGCCAACGCCCGACTCGCTGGTCGCCGCTAAGCCAACGTCCAACTACCTGGTCGCTGCCAGGCCAGGTTTGGTCAACCTGGGGGATGCGCCTCCAGAGAACTTAGTGAGTCCCGCTCCATGAGCCATCGCCTCATCCCGAGGTCCACATTGAGCTGGTCTTAGGTCCCAGTGTTGTCAGCAGCATTGGATGGGACTCAAGGGAGGGGCTGGCTGAATCTCTGTCATGTCTCGGAGGGGGAGACAGGGGCACACCGACAGCCAACCAGATTTCCGTTCACCCAACCCAGACCCCTTTGGACACTCCTGCTCCAGCCCAGCAGTCCCTTCTGCATGGTCCTACTCTGGTCCTGCAGTTCCCTCTGTGCCCCTGTGTGCTCCCTGGTCCCCGTTGATGTCTGGTGTTTGTCCCTCAAGCGACTGTTGTTCCTGGTGCCTGCTTCCATTCCATGTTTGGTCTGCTTCCATGTTTGGACTCTCCTACAGTCCTTTTGGTCCCTGGTCTGGCCCCTGCCTGCGTCCATTGTTGTGCCATGTATCCTGTCCTCTCCGGTGGCTCTGCCCCTCAGGTCTCGTGTACTGTCTGTCACCCTGTTGGTCCTGCCATGCCTTTTCCTGTCTGGTCTCATCTTTAGCCATGTGTGTCTGCCCTGGTGTCTGGTGCCCTTGGTCCCCTTCCTTGTACATCATCTGAAGTCCACGCTTTGGGGGGAGGGGAGGGTACTGTAATGTCCTGGCTGCCTGACCCTCCTGTCTCCTCCCTGACGTGGCCCTGATGAGTCACGTCTATTGCTTGTTGTTGCTCATCAGTCTTTGTATTTGTCTACCTGTCTGTATTGTTACTCCCTTTGTTGCCTGTGCCCATCTCGATACTCATCATCCCATTTTGACCCCTCGTGGTCCTGTTTATCTCCCTATTCCTGTTTTGACCCAATAAACCCCCTTTTTTTCTCCTAAACACCTGCCCATGAGTCCTATTGTCCCGCAAGTTGCAACACCTGGCTGGTCCCTGTGCCCCCGTCCACCCTGCCTCGGGCTTTCTTGGAAATGGGGCAGTGCTGTGGGGAGTAAGCCTTAGCAGAATGGCAACTGTCTTGAAACAGCACTGACTGCAAATCTGACATGACAGCATAAAGGCTAAATCTCTCTATATATTATAGTCTATCTATACTGTACTATTAGCCATATACAAGAGTGTATCTTCACTCGTCTATTCACATCTACCATGACTACATCACATGCTGTTAACCACATGACTAAGATATTAACTAAACTCACGAAGTTACATCATTAATTATACATTACTATTATCTGTTAGCCACATACCTAAGGTATTAGTTATATTCAAATATAATACAATTATATCTGACTTCGTATATTGTTGATCATTATATAAAGCTGGCCTTGTCCCCTCTGCAAAGGGTAACAAAGCTGTTTTATTCATGTTGATCAGTAACTGAGAGAAGGATGGTTAATTATGTCATCAGCTTCCATGGAAACATAATGGCAAATGTCCAGGTGCTTTTAGCTCTGACGCAGTCAGCTCCTATCTTCATGTCGTCTTTTTTCTTTATTATGTGTAACATTACTTGGCCTTTAGTGTCCACGAAAGGGAAGTAATGCAAAACAAATGTGACGTCTGTAACCACAGCGAACTGAAGGGCTTTTGAGACTGGAGGGGGCACTTTCTGAGTTTCTAGGCCGAAAACCTCAGAAAAATAAGGCCTGTTTTCAGCCAGGCGAAGCGGATGATTATTTCTTGAGTGACTTCCTGTGGGGCTTGTACTGTCTGCCAGGTGTTACTTGTCGTTTCCTGGCTGGCTCAGGGTATTTTGGAGCTTATGAGCTGGGTTTCTGTAATCATGCGATTGCCAAAACAACGGGCATGTCTGGCTTTGGAGAACCAAGCCAAAGGATGCCTAAATGTCTGCACATCGTGTTACGTCACACGGTTCCTCTTCTTGGCAGGGGGCACCGCTGCCCAGACGTCACTGTCATTGCTGTTGTAACCGCCAGAAGCTCACAGCTATCAAGAAACACCAAGCTTAAGGCATAGGTTTCAGTCAAAGGAAGGAAATAAGTAATAATAATACAGTTCTGGAAAAAATTGAGACCGCTCTGTATTTTTTAATAAATCTGCATTTTTAAATCCTGGTTTCATCCTGGTTCTGCTGGCAGAAGCTACACTGAGCAGCAGGCTGCTTCCAGGCTCAAAGTTTCTAAGACAGTGGGACACAAGAACAACGTGAAGCAAGAGAAACTGGCAATAACCAAAAACCACCCAGGTAGAGGGCGGAAGTGACTTTCTAATGGCAGAGATAACTGTCAACTTTTCTGGCAATGTCTCATAAATTGGAGCATGACCTCAAGTGACCTACAAAAAGAATGGGAAACATTAAGTGCAGGTGTGAGGTGCACTGCTAGGACAGTCCATAACAGGCTCCTAGAATCAGGACTGAAGACCCTTAAAACAAGGAAGAAGCCCTTCATTAATGAGGAGCAGGGAAGAGCCAGGCTGGAGTTTGCAAAAAAATTATATTTTATATTAGCATACCTATAAATTGAGATATGAGTGAAACTGAGCTGAGCATCATTGGGGCAGTGTCTGGGGGCCTGGCTGGAGCCCTCTGCTCTCCCCTGGGTGGGTCATTCTGCGTACTCCATTGGCCTGCCAGCCTTACACTTCTTGAGGCTGTTTATTGCACTTTGGCATAAACAGCGACACGGTGCTGGGTCTGAATTCCACATCTGTTTCTGTTGTGTGAAGATTGCCTTTACTCTGTTTCTTCACAGTTTCCTCCTAGACCCCATCTATAAATGTGCCCTGTTATGGACTGCAACCCTGCCCAGGGTTCTCCTCAACCCTGTACCCCTTGCAGTCTGAGACAGACCCTGACCAGGACCAGCAGATGAAAGATGGTTGCATGCTTTCTGCAGTTAAAGGTATTTATATGCTTCGCCTTCCATTGGGTCATGTGGGCTGGAGATTAACCTTGAACAAAACACCTGTACTCCGGTCTCTAACTCTTTCAGCGCTGTATACACATTCACAGTTTGTCAAATTGTGCTTTTTTTGTGGTTTTGAACTGATGTCCTCACTGCAAAAAAAACAAAAAAAAAAACAAAACAAAGCAGTGGAAATAATCTGCTGTGCAGCACAAGTACGCCGCTGATAAGGGCTTCCCTGGACACCCTCCCGTCCGAGGGCTCTGCTTCTGGGGCCCCGATTCTCCGTCAGAGATAAGAATCGAAAGGCAACAGAGAAGCAGACGGCCGGAAGCGCCGCTTCGTGCTCCTTCCTGCCGAGCTGACGGAAAGGTTGCCCAGGCAACAACCAGAGCTCTGCCGGAGGTGCTTCACATGTGGCCGAGATGCGGCTTGAGCTGCTCACATGCTCCACTGCTGTGCAGTTTTCGTACATCGCAAACAACGCACGGACACGGCCCTGTCAGGTTCAGTCCCCCCCCCTACCCTTTCTTAGAATTGCACCCTGAGGACCTCTCCTGACCCCTGCTGCAATATCGATACCTCATTGGGCAACACGTTCAGACAGCCAGTAAACAGCTGATGCAATGCTGTGTTTCATTTCTATAGCTGCTGCCCATTAGCAAAGTAATAAGCAGAAGTTCAGGTTGGCAGAACCTCCCTTCTCCATTAGCAGTTCTGATTTTAGTCACCCGCTGGGGTGTTTGGTAACTGAAGAACGTCACTGAGTCAAGCTTCACTTCCAAACACTACTATCGCTGGAACAATCTCATCGTTATAAGAAGCTGGTGCCGAGAATGTGAATTTTCAAGGTTTTATTGAAGCTCAAACACATGGATGAAGTGAATTGCTAGATGAAACAGCTGTAAACCCGCAATCAGAGGTGGAGATTTCAGGTCCAGAGAGTAAAAAGTTCAACCAACCAGTTGAGTATAAAGAGTCACAGTCACAGAGTACTCAGCTGGTTCGTTGAAACAAAATCTTGGTCTGGATTTGTACTCTCTGGACCTGAAATCTCCAACTCTGCCTGCAATGCATCAAATACTTTAGAAGCATGCTGAAACAAAATAGCTGGGGCCTTAGTGATATGAAACTGAGAAAGGACCCGCAATTTGGAATAGTTACTCAGTTATAGCTCAGAATAAAATGCATCTGGAGAGTTAGCTAATGAAACTACTGTAGCAAAAACCAAAACTTTGATGAGTAAAATGTTTATTCAGAAGAAGCTGCTGCATTACAAGTCAGCTAAAATACTGTCATGTGAAAGCATCTCCATCCCTTGAAAGTGAGGCAGCTTCACGGCACCATGGCAACAGGAAGGAGGGGCTCTGTGCTCCTCAGCAGCCACTTCTGCTCCTCCCAGAGAGCCTGCCGCTCCAGCTCGGGCCCCAGAACACTACGGATCTTCTTGTAGTAGGAATCTAGCCACTGCAACTGGAGAGGGGTAATCACAGGCTGGGTTAGGGTAATCAACCCTGCTACAGATATTACACTGTGCCAGTACCTATGAGTCAACGGGGGGACTGATGCCAGGTCTGAAGACAATGGTGGAAAAAAGAGGTGATGAACATGTGGAGGGATGTTGTATATGGCCAACATGGTGCTTCTGAGTGGTGTAAGTGTGACTTTAATCTCACAACTATTTAGCACCTGAGGAGCTGATGTTAAAGCGGTAATAGCATCCAAATGGCTATATTATAATCCACTGTGAAATGGTTCTTCATCAGGTCTCTCTAAATCTGGGGGCTGCCAGTTCACCATCTAGCAGAGGCAGAATTCAGTGTAGTAAACATAGTGTAAAATACAATAACAAAAAAAGGTCCACAAACCAAAAAAAAATAAGAAAGAAGTAGTGCTGATGGTCACAATGACATACACAGCCAACAAGACAGCTGATATGCAACCGGGCAAAGGTCCTACAAGTAACAGGCACTCTACTGGTCTACTGGAGGGATGTTGCACCACAGGATGCAAATGCTGCCTCAGGCACTGATCCAGAGTGTATTATAACTGTTTCATCAGGCTTGGTGACATTGGACGGTGTCGGCATTCAGTAAGAATTCTCACGGCCTCTGAATTGGCATCCTGGAGGACTGCAGTCTCATCAGGATAGTAATGCTAAATATGATCACTCACAGTTTACTGGAATTTACCTGTGGCCTGTATCACAGAACTGGTTTAACAAACTCAGGGTTAGAACCTAAGTTTCAGCTTAACTAAACCAAATATGCCATTTGCAATGATCAGCCAAACACATATGTATTAATTGCAACAGGGCTATGTATTTCACTGCAGCAGGACAGAGAATTACTATAGATAAATAGGAAAAATTAAAATGTACAATAACGATGAAGTGCGACATTGTGGCTGGCACCAAAGCTAGAAAGGCGTGTTAGCAATGGATTGCTGACAACATAAATGTATATATGCAGTCTGACTGTCGCAAAGAAAATGTCCATAATTGTCGTATTTCCAAACGTTTGCTTTGTGGTTTTCGTAATTATTCTTAGTCATTTTATTCACTTCTTATTACTCAATATTAAATGAACTTGTCACCTTTCAAAACAAATTCAATATTCCTTTATCCAATTCACATACATGTGCATAACCCTAATCCCAACAATCGCAACCTTAACCCCTAACGAACCCTAACCATAACCATAAGTAACCAAACTAAATATAAGACTTTTAGTATTTTTAGTTTTGTAATTGCAGTCACAGATATTAAATTGAGTTTCCTCTTGTAGGGACTGAAAAAACGCCCCCCATAACGTTAAAATAACAGGTTGTTTAATCAAGATTCCCACAATGTAATACATACATGGACACAAGGTGCTGACATATTTTAGGAGAGCGACAACCTTGTTAATTTATAATTACACCATTCAAAGTGCAAAGGGTAGAATTAATGGACTAATAACTATATAACTAAATGAGACAGACACGTCCAGTAACGTCATTTAAGCAATGAACTATGGGGAACAATGCACACCACTTGATTATCAGATTATGTATTTCTATACATCTTTTATCTATTAATAATTGCACTGTGTCCATTCACCACCACTGACTGTAAGACAGGGACAGATATTGAATGTAAACATTATTTATTTATAAGGCCCCAGCTTATGTATTTTAATGTGAGCATTAAAATAGTCATTAAAATTGACCTGTAATGTGATGTGGAAAACCAAGAGTTGCTGTTAACTGCTGAACCAATATCTCGTTACAGTAGAGATTGACTTTTTTTGTTTTTATTATCAAGATTTAGCGTAGATAGCAAGAGGGCACGAAATGCAAAAATGATCGGTGGGCATCTCTGCCTGTGGACATCAAAAGTCTATGATGAAAAACTGCCTGACTTGCTTATTGAGAGATATTACAGTCATAAAACTGAATAACGAATAAAAAGCTAACGTTTATGGTGATCACAGGATTTTCATGGACAAGTCAGTTTGGGAATGCCCTTGTTATGCCAGGTAATGTACCGACTTCTTATCTCTGATTGGTCCAAGTGCTGTTTGTGATCCTTAAGCCTGAAACTTAACCTGCTCCGGAGCAGGTTTGGCGTGTAGCAGGAGTTGCCATGGTGAGGTAACCCACTAAGAAGTGAACCAGAATCGTTATATTGTAAAACTCAGTGTTACTTCTAAATAGGCCTTACTGCTATCCAGCTCAGCAAGAAATCCTGTCTCGTGATACAGGCCATCTGAAGGGCCGAGTAGATCTAATGCTCAGCAGATAAATGTACCCACAGAATAACAAAGCCGCCAGAAAGGCTCACCGTGGGAAACAAGCTTAAGGTACAATGCCACACATGTATGGTGAGAACAGAGTGAAGGATGACTCATCTGACCATATGACGTTTACACAGCTCCCTGCAGCACCAACGTCATGAAGGCCTTTTCATGTAATGAGGGGTTTGCAAGCCGGCTGCTCACTCCAGCCAAGTCACCTTTTGCTATGAAGTCTCACAGCAATCACTTTCGAAGTCACTGAGGTCTTCTCCTCAGCCATTGTAACTGAAATAATTGACTACAAATCCTATTATACACACAGATGAAATCTTAATTCCATAGCTAACTAAGGAACTCATTTACCTGAGTGTTTATTTTATTTTTGTCATTATCTCTCCATTGATGGTGCCAGACTTCTCAGGACAGTATGTTACTGGCTAATTAGTGCAATCACTGATGTTCAAAAACATGTTAATTGCAGACAGAGACAGACTGGAAAATGAGTCTTTATTTAGCATTGGAAGAGTGGAAGTGATTAAGCTCATTGACAGATGTTTCACCCACTTCATGTGACTGCTTAGGTTGTTCTCACCTGTTCTGGGCTCAGAAGGGAAGTGTCAATCAGCTTCCTGTCGTAAGGCACCAGTGACACAGTGTCAAAGGTCAGGTACCCCTCACCATGCTGACAAGGGAAACGGACACAGATGGGACATTTAGTGTCCCTGTACCCCTCCTCCTCCTCACCCTGCTCCTCTTCTGGTTAGCTGACACACGTGATGTGGTTTCAGAAATCACAGCACCCCTCGGTCTCATTAGATCACTTCCATCAGTAGTTTGCTCCAGTTATAATCATTAAACAATAGACTTGATAAACATTCCTTATATAACTTGCATGGAGAGTCCCACTAAAATCAAGCTGGCAGAAGAGACATGCACTGTACCTTTGTTTCAACAGCTACCACAACTGCTACATCTTCAATCCTTATTCCAAACTCATTCTCTCTGTAATATCCTGGCTCTGCATGAAAGACAATCCAAATCAACCAAGATAACAGGAGGATAACAGTAAAATGTACAAACAAAAATATCAATACTATAAGAATATTTCTGACTGACTAATATTTAAAGCCTTCATTGTATGTCCTGCATGTTCTATAGATGTAAACAAATCAGTGACATTTGACTTTCTTAATGGAGCGACAGAGTTCCAGCCTCTACAGAGGTTACCTCACCTATGGAGGTGAACATTCCCTCGGTAAATGGGATGTTATTGCTCTGGAATCCCACCGGCCCTGTGGGAGAGGCATTTATTACGATGGACCATTGTGACGACACTTACAGGATCAGTCTCACTGAAGTCTACCACATGTACAAAAAACAGAACTAAAACAATCGTTTGTTTGTTAATTTTCCCAACGTAATAACTAAAATAGTGAAGAGGAACAAAGAGTCCCATGGCAATTTTATACATATTAAGAGCAAGGGCAAGGATAAGCAGCATTTTGGTAACACTGTGGACAGATAAAAGAGTGAGGTAAATACAGACCAAAAGAGTAATCTCTATTGTTAAACACCTTAACAGTACAGATGACACCAAAATTTGAAAAATGGTCTTACATTCATGGACACCAAAATAGTTCCCCACGCCGTGCCCGGTGCCATGACCATAGTTGAGGCCAATTTCCCATAATGCCCTGCGTCCCAGCATCTCCATATTCATGCCTATAGAAAGAGATATTTATGTTGCTACATCCAAAGGTCTCAGGGTCAAAGACTGTTTGAGAGCTTGTAAGTGAAGAGTGACATCTTGTGGAACATTAATGAACTATTTAAGCAATTTGTTTTACTCACCTCTGGTACCCGTAGGGAAGATGGTACGCGATATCTCAATGTTTCCCATCAGCACACGCGTAAAAGCCTCCTGGGCATGTAAAGAAGAACCGAATCAGAGGTCGAGGTTTCTGGGCTCTTACCCATAATGCCAGGTTCTGAGTTCCCTGAAACTCACCTTCTGAAAGTCGGTGGGAGTACCCCAGTGCACAGTCCGAGTGATGTCAGTTGTACCATCTCTGGAAAGAGTGATAGACACACAGGAATCTGAGTAGAAACTTACATCCGCATGGTATCAGTATGAAAGACCTGCCTCTATTGATGATTATTAGTTTCAAAAGTTTATAAGGAACCCATTGATCTCTCTCGCAAAATGCACCGATACTTGATAGGATCATTCAGACTCACAGATACTGGCCACCCGAGTCAAGGAGAAACATCTCATTCACGGTCAGCGTGCGGCAGCTTTCGTTGGTGGGGCTGGGAGACACATCAGCAAAGAGCTCAGCTCAACAACTCGAGTGGATGCAGCCCAAGCCCAGCAGAAGGACATCAGGAGGACTAACTGGCCCATACCTGTAGTGGGCCAGGGCAGCGTTGGGCCCACTGGCCGATATGGTTTCAAAGCTGGGTCCCTTGTTGAAGTTCTGCTTGCTGAAATGGGAAGGACACCATACAGTAAGTGAGAAACGGCAGGGCCAGGGGGTGGATCCGTATCTTAGCGGAGAGACGTCTGTCTCTCTGTCTGCCTTACGGGTATATGAAGCGGGTGTGTGTCACTGTGGCTGTTTGAGATCCCTGTATAAACCATAAAGCCTACAGGGGCATTAATGTCTGTCTCTGCATCCACAGGCTGGTATTTCACATGATGAACTATCATCACCTGCGACACTCGTCCACAAAGTGGGCGGCGGTCAATTCTGTCTCCTGCCCCTCAGGGACAGTCTTCTCCAGCCTGGTCAACAGCTGGATGACAGCGACTGCATCCCTCACCTGCAGGACAGGTATGGAGACCGTGATACAGCAGCCACATGGTCACAGAATAGGCAATACCATCAAGATCATTGGAAAGGGGCTGTGTTCTCTCAGTCTATCCAGGATAAAATTACCTACTGGCAGAAGTGTAGCTACAAGACAGGCAAGGCAGGCAATTGCCTGGGGCCCCGAACTGGGTGGGGGCTCTTGGGGGCCAAACAATTATGTAGTACATTGCAATGACAAATATGTTTTTTTGTATTCTGTTTTTCACAAATGTGATAATAAAGGACTTGTATTTACTAAATTCTCTTTGTTGGTATTAATTCAGTGTTCACGCTAAAGTAATGGCGGTAAATTATACCGTGAAGGGGGAGGGCAAGTTGCAGAGCCCCATGGAGTTATTTTGCCAAGGGCCCCCAAAGGCTCTAGAATCACCGCTACCTGCTGGAAACACGTGAAGGAAGACAGAAGCTATTCCCTCCCTCCCCCACCTCTGAGTGCAAACAAAGATTGATGTAGATATTAATGTGAGACCGGCTTACAGTACAAATCAGGACTGTTTACACAAACTACCCTGAAGTGATGACGGCCCAGACAGTTCAGCAGCTCAGTCCATAAGTCCCCCTCCTCAGCTATGTTTATTGCACCATGCTAAGCAGCTCCAAAGGCACTAAAAGCTCCAGATCCATAAAAAGTGCCATAAAGTGTGTTTTAACGGCGGAGTGACGGAAACGTGGTGCCGGCAGCTGTGACGGCGGCCATCCCTACATGAGCCTGCCTCAGCACCCGCTCCTCTGTCTCGTCCTTCACCGCTTTGGTGATGAGCACTGGGGAATATGCGCTGGTCAGCTGCTTCTCCTGAGGACAGTGAGATGAGGCTAAATTTTAACGTATCTACTGCATCACATTATGAGGTTGCTTAACCCCATAGTGTGGCAGCCATGCTAAGTCAGTTGACCTTTTAAACTTCATTTGTTTGTTTTTCCATAGCAGGAAGAAAGCTAAATAAAGCAGTCAATAGCTTGGGGATGGTAATCTACTGTCTAATGACAGAGAGGCTCATGAATTATACTGGCATTTTGTTTGGTTTCCTGCATGTTTGAAGAAATCAACCTATGTCAATAACTCGGCAGAGTCTGTCGTTCCTGGTTCAGGAAGAGGTGCTTCACCTTTGGGCTGATGATCTCAGACAAGCCGCGGGTGGTGAACTCAGTGCCGATCCAGACTCTCACGCCAGGCCCCTCCACGTAGCCCTGGAGCTCGTTACGCACGTTGTCGTAGCCTGGCAGCTGTACGCAGAGGGAATCCTGACATGACGCATTCAGGTAGGCATGCAGCTCCTCTGTCACTCGCTGGTTGTGTACAAACAGCCTGAGTTTAAGAAGGACAGAAGGAAAATTTCCGTGAGATGGAAACAGAGAGAGAGCAAGAAAAAGATGTGTGGGATGACATGAAAATTGCCGTGAGGAAGAGTGGAAGATGTTCATCAGCCATCAGGCCTGTGATGTCATGTGGCCCATGTGATATGGCGCCTTCCACTTGCCAGATGTCGTCCTGGGTCAGCAGGGTGTAGGAGTAGAAGAAGGGGTTGTAGGGGATGTCATTACCACGCAGGTTGAAGAGCCCTGGAACACAGTAGCTGTGAAAGATGACTGTACACAACACTGGTTACTCAGGTCTTCACTTAATATACTTCTGAATATCAGGAATCTTATTAGAAACAGACAGATGTATAGACAATTATACTGGACTACACTGGACCGTCACTTTTAGAGATACTAAAATGTTCTGGTGCCACAGATGTTCCCAGATGTTTGTCAGTCTAATCAGCTGCCAGCTGTGCCAGGCGGTGTCGACAGGTGTGTCCAGCTCTTACAGGCCGTCTCGTCCAGTGCAGACAGCAGGATGGCCGTCGGCTTGTAGGGATTGTCACTCATCTGCTGCCGGATATCCTGCACTTTCTCCTGCCAGGTTCTCTCTGGACCAGACGGTGTTCAAAGGGCAGGACAAATAAACACAACAATAAGGGCCCTTGCTGCTAACGGAGTCATGATGAGTTTGATAGTGCCTTCATGTATGTGCTCTCAGATCGAGGGGATTTAATCCTTTATCAGAATCATAACAACCCACAAAGACTATACAAAGATCTAATTATACCGTTTACGATCCGTTCCTCTTGTTGTGCCCTATAGTTTTCAGGTCTCTGTGGCCATAGATCTGGGAACGGGATTACCGACACACCGATGATGTTGTCTGGGAGGCGGAAGAGGTTTTCAGGGGGAAGTGGGGGACGGTCTGTCCACACTTTGTCCACCAAGTTGTCAGGGAGGGACTTCAAGGATCGGTTGGTTGAGGCCAGCTTACTGTTAAAGGCCTCAAACGTGTCTGCAGCCAGTGTGGTGAGTCAGAAAGAAATTGTAAAGAGTCAGAGAAGAAATAAATACATGAAGGCATTTGTGTGAAAGAGTCTAGTATATCAATTAAGACCCTGCCCTTGTTTTACTTACTTGACAGAAAAACCCCATACCCAACCTGATAAAGTATACGGATGCAGGCTAATCCAGGACAGATCAAGCCAAGTGCCAAGCAACTGAATCATATTAGTTAATGTAAAGTGTCTCCTGCTATCACTCACCAACAGAGAAAAGAAAGGGGTCAAAGCCGATCTCCATGCCCTCTGGAACCTCCCGGATCAGCCAGTTTGCAATATTATCAACGGAGGCTGCATGATAGTGGAAAATGCCGAGTCAGTTTTGAGTAGATTGAAGCCTCCTCAAATTCTGGGTAGTATTTAAAATAAAGTCCATTCCACTATACACATTTCTCTTTCACATCATTCAGTTTTTTTTTGCAGAATAAATTCAGTTACCCTCTTCTGCAAAGTAATACACATTCATTTACACATTACAGAAAATGACAGTGCAGCAAGCCACACTTGCAGCGAGTATGACTGGGCCTTTTGTGAAGAAGAGCTCTCCAGTAGGGTCCACTCACAGTCTCTCACCAGCTCCCAGTTGCAGTCCATCTGTCGCTCGGCCTGCACCCAGTACCGACTATCAGTCCACAATACCGCCTGCGTCTGGGTCACCACCGCTGTGCCTGGGGGGAGGAGGGAGCCTCAGCCAATCACAGCCACCTTCAAAGGGTTTAATACCTCCAGTAACCGAGTCCTTCCAGGATGCGTTCAGTTAGATGTCAGTAAAGGTGAAGAAGTCCTTCCAAGATGGTTAGTTAGTAATGATGAAGAAGTCTATCTAGGACGGTTACAGTTCTCCCTTTGCTGTTCTCCAGCTGGATGCTTAAGATCCATAAGGCTTGAGGAGAACAAGCCACACGGCCAACAATAGACTAGACACATGACGATAGAGCAGGGTGATGGCAGGACATACCAGCAGATCCAGTGAAGCCCGTCATCCAGGCCCTCCGAGCATCGCGTGGGGCGATATATTCACTCTGTAGTGGAGGGAGGAGGTGTCACTCTTGCTGGCTTACAGAATAAGGTCATGTGAATGTGGATTGGGGTGGAGAGGGCTTACCAGATGGGCATCGGTGCCAGGGATGATGTAGGCGTGGATGCTGAGCGGAGCCATGGTCTGCCGTAGAGCGATGAGCCGCAGGGTGCTGTTGATGGCTGTGGGGGGGATGTACTGAAACACAGAAGGAAAGGAGACTCAGAACACAAATGCATAGCTGCAGAGGATGGAGGGACAGCATTTCTGAGTATAGTGCAGCAGGGGTAGGCCTGTCCTACTGGTGGGAAGGCTGAGCAGTTCCTCTCCATGTCCACACTGCTGTGGCACAAGACAGTGTTCAGGGTTCCTGCAGAAGCATTGTGGGAAATAAAAAAGGAAGTTAGAGATTTCTGAGTTGACTGTTTGCACCAAGGAATTCATCTGCCTGGAGTAAGCATAGCAGGATCAACTGCGATTCTTTACATCATCTAAGGTACAGTAATACTTTAATATAATGAGTCAGCTTGGGTGTAGAATGTACCAGTAGTGTCAGCTTGAAAGAGGACTTGAGAAATTATGACCATATATTGCATATTGGGCAATAGTTCCAACCAAGAAATCTGATTGGACAAGAGAGTTCTATCAGAGTATAACTGCACTCGGATGTTTCACATCAGCCATATCACGATGCTTTAAAGGTGTATCTAAAAACCATTATATGACCTCATTTCCATGAACACAGAGTTGGTGCTGAGCTGGTTCTGGCTCAGCGCCTTTTGAGAACCTGCCCGCATTTCCATCTGTCTACAAAATGAACGTAGACTGAGAATAAAGTAAAGGTTCATATGTTGTCCGTTTTGTTGGATTTAAGTTGATCTGTTTCGGATTTTAAGTTTTTATAAGCTGTGTTTTCAAAGTATGATGAATGCCATATTCAATGTTGAATATAATGCATGACTGTTTTGCACGGGTATCATTGCATGAGAACAATTAACACCATGGGCTATAGAAAACTATGAAGACATTCATGCTGAAGAAACTGCATCTCCTAAGGAGGTGGTTAATGGACAAACTGAAAGTGACGTGTCATACCACTGATGGTCAAAGTACATGTTAACCTGTGTGATTTTCCATTAACTGATGATCGAATGATGGAAAAAATATAAATAACAACAATATGTGTTTTCTAGATTCCTTTGTATGGAAGAATTTCAGGAACAACCATTCCTCATTGACTATGCAGTCTAATTGTAGTAATAATAGGTCAGGTGATCATGTATATGATTTATCCTTAGTTTCTTCTTATATTCATAACATGTATAAATGATCTTCATGTTGGTGTGAAATGAAAATGATTTCAAAACAACTCCTAAAACCACCCCAGTATTTGCAGCAACCATCTAATAATTTTTGACTAGATTAATAGCACAAGCACCTTGTTTTGATAATCAATACCTCATTGAATTATTTAACTATTCATCAATTTTCTGGTCTCCAGTTGTTAGCATTATAAATAAAATGTATTATTATTCTTCTTCTATTCAGAATCGTGGGGGGCTCCAGAGCCTACCCTGGATGCTATGGGCGCAAGGCAGGGAACAACCCAGGATGGGACACTAACCTATCGTACTGCACACTCACATGCCATTCATGCCAAAGGGAAATTGACCTTGGAATGTTTTTTTGGACTGCGGGGGGAAACCAGAGTACCCAGAGGAAACCCCACAATGACACAGGGAGAACATGCAAACTCTGCATGCTGGTGGTGAAATTTAAGGAAAACATGGATTGGCTGAGGTGCCCCTTAGGAGAGGTTTGGGAATTGAAGTTCAGTGGTGCCTTGACCCACGAACAGTCCTGTTCACAAACAAATCGGGTTACGAACCAGATGTTTGAAATTTTTTTGTACCGGTTCACGAACCGTGTTTCAGGCTGCAAACACTCAAACATCCCCCAGAAGCGCCCCAAAGAACCACCCGAAATGCGAAGAAGTGTACATTATGCCTGAGAACGGTTGTGGAATGTATAAAAAACTTGTCGCAGATGTATGTCTTTACTATATCTCTTCAGAGGTCGAATATCTGAAAAAAGAAAAAAATAGAGAGACAGAACATTCTGTTATAGCGGTACCTTTCAGTGATTGATAAACATGTTTGTGATGGTGTTTAACAGTCATATATCTATACATAAAATTGCAGTACTTCACTAATAACATTAACTCCTATTTAAGTGTTATATTCTCCATTCACACATAGTGACAACTGCGTATTGTTTGTTTACAGTACAAACAAAGAAGTTCAACGCCATACAGCACGTGGCATCACAAAATGTACATAAAAATTTTAGCCAAATGAAAATTATGTACAGTATAATAAAATAAATCACATTTTTGAAATTACTGTATTGTTTTTGACTGTTACTCAGTCTTTTAATGTTAATTGTTTAGTTTTTTGGGGGTGATGTTTTGTGGTTCTTTTCTGTGTTTTCGTATCTTTCGAGCGACCAGCCCGCCAACAAGCATATGCTCAGATGTTCATTGGTCCGTCTTCCGTAAACGTATTGTCACGGTTGCGGAGAGGCGAGCAGGGAAGCAGGGGAATAGAGCAAGGAAGTCGGGTTGAAACGGGAATTTATTTGGGAAAGACGGGACCGGGGAATCACAACAGGCAACATTAATGACGAGTCTGGGGAAGACGGACTCAGACGAGGACTAAATACAAAAGACAAGCCACAGGTAACAAGCCACAGGTGAGAACAATCAGGGCGAAACAGGAGGTAATGAAGTGGGCGTGGCACACATCAGGAGCGGACGGAGCGGGGCGTGACACGTATGTTCTCTCTTTCCCTTTTTTGCTCTTTAAGGTTATTTTAATTTAAGTCTATATTCTTGGTCACAGAAAAACAAAAAAAAATTTAAAAATCCAGTGTTTCTGAGGTTTGAACAAATTATTTGTATTTACATTATTTTAAATGGGAAAAATTGATTCAGGTCGCGAACTGAGTCCTTGAAAGAATTAAGTTAGTGAGCTGAGGTATGATCTAACATCCATCAGTAACTTTTAGAGCAGTGATTCTCAACCCATGGGTCGCTGCAAGTTATGAAAGGGTCGCGAGGCACAGCTGGAAATGTAAGCATTTTAAAACCAGCAAGCTCCTATGCTGATCCACAGTCAGATTTCCCAGCCCCAATCCTAGAATTAACCTATATAAATGGGTTTTGGGTCTGCAAATGCTTAGCGCAAAACTAGTGAACACTCAACCAATCCAAGAAGCCAGGATTCTTAATTTAAAATTCACTGGCACATCCAATCAGATTTGTACGATAGGCATTGATTGGCACAAATTGCAGTGTGCACTACGTGCTTGATCATAGTGTTAATTTAAACCTATACTTGATATATGGTCACGACTAAGCTGGCATGGTAAAAATTGGGTTGAGGTGCAAAAAAGGTTGAGAAGGGTTGTTATCGAGAACATAAGAAAATTATTGTTAGTTGTGGCCTGATGCATCTGTGCTTGTACAGTATAAGGTAGAGTGGCATCCCTTTCAGGATTTCCCCTGTCTTGTGCTCTAAGCTCCCTTGAACGGGCTCCAGGAGGACCATGACTCTTGGTTGCATAAGCGATTATAGGAAATGGAGAGTCACGTGATCATTTCAAAGGTGACTCCTATGGTTTAAGGCAAGTTTTGTAGAGTAAAGTAACAAAGGCAACAAGATCATCCTCTAGCTAAAGGCTTTACCTCTTGGTACTGTATGTAACCTGCTACTTTTAGCATCAAATTCCCGAGGAGAAACTCTCAAATGAATTGTGCTTCTTAAAAAGGAGTTACAGTAATGATGATCTCTGTACATTAATGTTTTGAGGAACTACTGTCCAGAACAAATGGCAACCCGTAATGAAGAAGTATTTACTACCTCCAGACATGGTGTTTATTGTTTTCTAAATGAAAAATGACACAAAGGAACGAGTGGATATACTATTAACTACCTTTTATCACACGTTTTTAAAAATCCACCCAAAGGTTTGCCTATCACTCCCAACACACAAATACACAAACAATCGCCCACATACACACAGTAGTGGCACATTCATTTGAAAACCCTCTTGGTGTATAATCCATAAAGAAACAGTTCTTACCTCCCAGAATGAAAGTAGTCAAAATCCAACCATGCATGCTTGAGCTGTCAGGTCACCAGTGTGAAGCCAAGGTTTCGCCAGCTTTCACCCTTTTATAAGCCTGCGGTCACATGCATTACCTCAAGTGGGGGGTCTCGATCATCTTCCTGAGAAATGTGGGTCACATTGGCAAACATCTTTGCATCTGTGCACTGAGTGGTACACTTCCTGTGATACAGGGGTTGCCAAATAGCTGTATCCTGTTGTATAGTGCAGACATTGCTTTAAATAGCAGAGGCCTCTGCAGAGTCGTTTTCTCTTACATTGATTCCTACTGTATCCTCATACATTCACTATGTAAGGGTTAATGTATGGCTTTTCGTGCCAGCCCCGCTAGGATTTTGCAAATCTGTGATTGTAGAAATCAGTGAATTTACACAATATTTGCAAGAGGATGCGACTTTTCAAATTTACCGCAGTTTTTCCACAATAAATCAACAGACTGCTTGCATTAAGGCTTTTGATGTTGTCCCCCACAAGAGGCTCTTACTTAAACTCAAAGCGACAGGTATTTTAGGAACTGTAGCGACCTGGATTGATAACTGGTTAACAGATAGGAAGCAGCGAGTAGTTATAAGAGGCACAATGTCACAGTGGGCCTGCGTTCATAGTGGGGTACCACAGGGTTTAATTTTAGGACCACTATTGTTCCTAGTTTACATAAATGATATAGACATCAATATATACAGTAAACTGCTGAAATTTGCAGATGACACCAAGGTGGGTGGTGTAGCAGATACTGAACTAGCGGCTCAGCAGCTACAGCGGGATCTTGATTTAATTAATGACTGGGCCGATACCTGGCAGATGAAATTTAACATAGACAAATGTAAGGTACTCCATATAGGGAGCAGAAATATAAAGTACAGGTATTTTATGGGACCTACTGAAATAAAGGTAGCTGATTATGAGAAAGACCTTGGTGTGTATGTTGATGCTTCCTTGTCTCATTCTCGCCAGTGCGGGGAAGCAATAAAAAAGGCCAATAGGATGTTGGGGTATATCTCCAGGTGTGTGGAGTTTAAGTCAAGGGAGGTAATGCTAAGATTATACAATTCCTTGGTGAGACCTCACCTAGAATATTGTGTGCAGGTTTGGTCACCATATCTGAAAAAGGACATTGCGGCCTTAGAGAAGGTGCAGCGTAGGGCCACAAGAATGATTCCTGATCTCAGAGGAATGTCATACGAGGAAAGGTTAGTTGAGCTAAATCTGTTCAGCCTCAAGCAAAGGAGACTGAGGGGGGACATGATCCAGGTCTATAAGATTCTAACAGGTTTGGATGCTGTTCAACGAAATAGTTACTTCAGCATTAGTTCAAATACAAGAACTCGTGGCCATAGGTGGAAAATAGCGGGAGAACATTTCAAACTGGATTTAAGGAAGCACTTCTTTACACAGCGTGTAGTCAGAGTATGGAATAGTCTTCCTGATAATGTAGTGCAAGCTGAATACTTGGGTTCCTTTAAATCAGAGCTAGATAAGATTTTAACAACTTTGAGCTATTAGTTACAGTAAGTTCTCCCCAAGCGAGCTCGATGGGCCGAATGGCCTCCTCTCGTTTGTATAGTTCTTATGTTCTTATTTGGACCACTACACATTCTGTGATGCCACTGCAGTGGGCATTTATGTATATTTCTTGCTACACTTCGCTGCTGTAAAGATGAGCACAGTGAGCACATCTCATTTGAGGAATTATATAGAGCTCAGATAAACATAGTTTACATAAAACAAACAATGGGCACTTTGAAAATGAAATCGTTCATTTTCCCCCTATGTATCTGAGTGTGCCAGATGTTGGAATAACTCATGATCAAACTTCCATGGATGTTAACCAGCTTTTAATAATATGGACAGAGAACCACGGTTTGGGAAAAATAGAGTGACTGGGCATGAGCTGACAAAAGCCTGGAAGGCATGGCACGCTGTGTCTTGGCATTGCATTTTAGGTCACACTGTGTCTTGACATACTAGTTCCAACATTTAACCAACAGATTCCTGGGAAAAGGGATGTCTCTTTGGGCTATTATTGCTGACCTGGGCCTACCCAGACTATCCAGACCGGGTACAGGATGACCTGGCATTTCAGGCCTTCTTAGAGGGCCTCTCCCCTGCGACTCTACAGCATGATCTCCACCTTGTGAGAGGAGCTTAAAGGGGCTGGACGACAAAGAGAAGGAACAATTGTGGGACCTACTTCAAGGCTACATGGACATATTGTATTCACTGCCAGGGATGAGGACAGCACCTGGACAAACTTTGTCCAACACTAAATAGACACCGGTGAGGCTGCCCCCAGCCACCTGTGCCTCCATTATCTGCTGCTGGCAAAGAGGTAGGCAGTTGAGGAGAAAGTCCGAAAGATGGCAGCAGCAGGAATCATAGAGCTATCCATAAGCTCATGAGCTGCCCTGCTGTCCTGGTCCAGAAGAAAGGTGGTAGCTGGCAGTTCTGTGTGGACTACCACTGCCTGAATGCCATCACCCAGACAGGTATCCCTTTGCTCTTAGTAATGTTGCCCTCGACAGATATCAGCTAATGTAGTTTATTATATGGCCACAGCAGGTACTGGCAGGCAGCCCTGCCAGCCAATGCAAAAGAGACGACTAAATTCACTCTGGCTCAGGGGCTGTGGCACTTCACTGTGATGCCCTTTGGGCTATGCGATACCCCAACCACCTTTGAGCGCCTCACGGAGAAGGTACAGGCAGGAATCCCCAGGAGTCAGTGTATTGTTTATCTAGATGATTTGCTGGAGCAAGTCTCAGGATTTTACCAGGCGCTGGACAACTTGTAGGACGTATTCTCTGCAATAAGGCAGGCTGGCCTGAAGCTAAACCCATCCAAGTACCATCTGCTTCGATGGTGGGAAATGCTCCTGTCGACAGTAGCTGGCTATGGTCTAGGAAAGGACAACCCTTCACTCAGCTAACCAAATAAGGAACTTTCTGGTATGAGCTTCCTGCTACTGTCAGTTTCTTCAAGGATTTGCAGATATGCACCAACTGACTACCAAAGGAACTGAGTGGTCCTAGTCCAAGGACTATTGTAGCCTATCACCTGCCATCACCCCTGATGTAATTCCCCAACCCTGCAACTCAATTCTGTTGGGCACAGATGCCCGTGATACCCAGATTGGGGCAGTCCTCTCCCAAGTCCAAGAGGAGAAGGAGTAAGTGGACACATATTTCATTTGCCAGCTAGTCAAACCTGGAAGGAATTATATCACTTGCAAAGAGCTCCTGGCAGTGGTGGCAAGCCTGAAGCACTTTTCAGCCCTACTTCTATGGCGAGTAGTCTGACAACTTCCAGGTGCCAAAGAGATAAGTCCGCTGTCTTGAGGCACTCTAGCCATACCATTTCAAGAACCAGTACTGGGCAGGCTGGCTCCATGGCAATGCAGATGCCTTGTCCTACAGACCCTGCAAGAGTAGAGTATAGAGTAGAGCACCAGAGTGCAGTGGCCAGGGTGTAAGAAGACTCCCGAGCACAGGGGATGCCAAGTTGGACCCAGAACCTGCACACAGCAACCCCCCTCATCACATCAGCAGCAAGACCTGACAACCAGCACTGGCCACAGCAACTGAGGTTCCTTACAACTCAGCAATGGAAATTCAAGCCCTTGACTTTGTGGGGTTATGGCAGGCCCAGAGGCAGACCCAGAGCTCTCAAAACTATAAACAGTAAATAATTCAGCCTTTACCAATAATGCAGCTAAATATCTACATGTTGTCACAAGGTGGCCTAGGTGTGAATCCATGGGGTTTACTGGGCAACACATGACGTAGACTATAACAACAGAGGTTACAAGTAAGACCCAGCGGGCACTGTGGCCAGCAACGACAATATGACCACTACAACGAACACTGTCAACAAAGACACCAAAGACGCCCGTAGATATAAAGGGTAAAACACAGGTGCAACACAAGTAGGGCAGGATAATTATGGGACACGATAGAGGAGGTAACACAATGGGTAAGCCTGACACATATAATAGAGCAAAATTAATAAATTAATGGCTGAATTTATATTCACTTTTCTTTGCCTCTGCAGCCATGCTTTTAAAAAATGCACAGCTTGGGAGTACATTAAGCCGTTTACACCATGGTTACTATGCATTTGGCTTACACGTTTGTACATGAAGAATGGACTTTGGGCTCAGCAGCAGGTAATTTCCAACTAACAGCTGGCTTATGGTCTTGGCAACGAACTGCTTTAGAATTAAAGTGGTGGCTTGGTTGTATTTAAGCAAAATGTTTAATAGTGGTAGGCTTGGGCAGTATCTAATATTTCATGCAGTTTGTCTTGCATTATCCCTTACTTAACAATCACCCACAATGGTGGGTGTTTTCAAAATGAACCTTCAGACAGAGCCCAGTACTTAAAGCCATAATATCATCAGGTGTTCCTAGGCATTTCTAAGCACACGGACATGCACAAACTTACGTAAATGGTTAGCTAGTTAGCTCAAAAAACATTACCAATGAAGTAGCAGTAATGTACCAACTAACCAGTTAAAAAAGGAAAAATACTCTCCTATATGCGTTAGCTTACAATCCCCCACAACTCTTTCCTGGTCAGGTGGATGGATTATTCCATAGGTATCTGGTCTTTATTAATATTAAACACATGATGGAGCAAGACGTATTCTGCATCATTAATCGATTGCAAAAGAGATGACCTGTTAACAGCAATGTTTTCGTGTCGATTTCTTATTTTTTTTTTATTATTTATTGGTGTACAGCACTTTGGTCAGCAATAGCTGTGTTTAAATGTGCTTTATAAATAAATTTTACTTACTTACTTATCTACCAATGACAAAAGTTTGTGCATTGATCCAGATGGAGAGATTGGACATGTAAGAAAAATGACATTTTCACCACTGTGGAGGACATGGTGATACCGCTGACTGTCAAATCGCGAGGGGGGTGTTCCACAGCGGCATTTCCCCTGGGTCTGATGATAGACAATCCCTGGGTGCCAATATTCAAAGTGTGTACCATCATCCTCATACTGCATGTTTTTATGATGCTTTTACCATCTTCTTTGGAACCTTTTTCGGTTGTAGTCAATGTATTCCATGTCTGTGTTCACTGTTTTGCTTCCTCAATGTCACGGATCAACCCTGGGGATCCCCAACTGACGTCAGGAAGACCACGCCTCCGGGGATTCCTTGATCCACCTTTCTCCGTTTTAACAAGCTGTCAGTTTCGCGCAGCTATACTGGGTTGTCCGGTTTCTCCGGTTTTCAGTGCAACCACCTACCGCAAGCTGTTGCAGGTTATTTCCAATTAAGGGAGACTATTTTAGTCATCGGATCTTGCACTCTGATGCGAGATCTTCTAGAGTTTTCTCTCAGTTTGAGCGTTTTCCGATTTCTGCCTCTCAGAGTTTTCTGACCTGTGTTCTGCCTTATTGACCCCGAGTTTCTGTTCAGCCCCTTTGATGCCCGACGTGAATCGCCTGACCCCCGCCTGTACCCTGACCACGAGCCTTGCCAAGCCCCAAGATCGACTCCGCACATCGCCCGATCCCAGCCTGCCCCACAACAACAATCCTGTCTGCTTCTTGGGTTTTTTGGAGTGTTACGTTCTCCATTAATACGACCTGGACTACGAACAGCCTTCTTTTTGTATTACAGTCTCTTCGCATCTGATTCCACAACAGCGTCCTCTTTTCCCCTACAAAACCCTTACACTCAAAGCATTTTTTTGTTACATTCATTGAAAAACAGCTCTGTTATTAGATGATTTATCCTAGCTTGTGTGTTGTAGTTCAGGAATGTGTTGAGACAGTTTGTAATATTAACTATTTGTATATCTCCAGAGAATAAAAGAAATACTGACCGGAGGCCATACATTTATTAACATCACACTGTCAGGCAATGCTTGTCAACACGTGTCTCACATCTCCTACTGTTTATGCTGGTGCTACAGAAAAACCCCATCACCTTCACTAAAGCATGGCGGAGGCATAACATTGTCTATGCTCAGTTATTACTGATCTATCTATGCTGGCTAGGCACCTTCCCTTAGGAAGAAATCTAGTAAGATGCACAAAATGGGAGTCAATTACGCAAAAAAAAAGCCAAAACCACATTCACAAAGGAAAGTCATACGAATGACGGTGTGAGCTATCTCTGTACCCGTCTGTGATGCGTGATCAGTGAGTGCCTCCCATCATTCCCAACACACACACACACACACGGGGAGGGGCAGCGGCCTTAGAGGAGGTGCAGCAGGAGTAAGGCACTGGAGAGCAGCGCTGGTGCAGCCTGGAGCGAGAGCCCAGCACCTGCACCGTCGGACAGAAAGGGCTCTGTGTTCCTCAGGAGCCACGCCTTCTCCTCCAGCAGGCCCTGCTGCTCCAGCTCGGGTCCCACCACGCTACGGATCTTCTTGTAGTGGTCGTCCAGCCATTTCAGCTGCGGGGGACCGGGAGACAAGACAAGACAAACTCTGTCTCGCAAATTTAGCTTAATCATCCAAGCATGTCTAGAAACGCCGCTACATGCTAATGGTGGAAAGCAAGGTAATCCAAGACTGTGTGTTTTTTTTCCACTTTACAGGGAGGCATTTTAGTAGCATTATGGGTTGGAAAGCAGTGGGGGGGGGGGGGGGGGCAGAAACAGGATTGAGAACCACTGTTCTAGAGAAATTCTGCTTATATACTTATAACCAGCCAGTATGTGGATTTCAGTTGGTTTGCGTTGCATTTGTTAAAGTGCATTATAGGTAGTCAAGAAGTTTATAATAGGAGGTAGCGTCTCTAGGGCATGGTAACAGTGGAACCTCATCCATCCACTGTGTTTGGAAGAACTCCTTTCAGAGGTTGACAGGCGAAAGGCAAATGTATTACGCTCTGTGCCTGTGCGACAAGCTGAACAACGGTGCTGTATGTCCACGTCAGTCTGGGTCTTTGTAGGGTATTGCACAGAAAATAGCACGAGGTACAGTAATGGGCCAGCACCTCATGATGTAACCTGTGGTTTCATTTTGTCCAGAAATCTAGCATAACTGGGTGTTCTGGGGGGCAGTTAAGCATTCCTTAAAAGGGAGCCCTTTGGTAATGGGTGGTGTGGGGCTGCACTTCACTGGTGCAATCATCCTTGCATGAATTTATAACAATTCCTCAGGCTTCTGTCACAATCAGCTTGCTCTCACCTGCTCTGGGCTCAGAAGGGAAGTGTCAATCAGCTTCCTGTCGTAAGGCACCAGTGACACGGTGTCAAAGGTCAGGTACCCCTCACCATGCTGACAAGGGAAACGGACACAGATGGGACATTTAGTGTCCCTGTACCCCTCCTCCTCCTCACCCTGCTCCTCTTCTGGTCAGCTGACACACGTGATGTGGTTTCAGAAATCACAGCACCCCTCGGTCTCATTAGATCACTTCCATCAGTAGTTTGCTCCAGTTATAATTATTAAACAATAGACTTGATAAACATTCCTCATATAACTTGCATGGAGAGTCCCACTAAAATCAAGCTGGCAGAAGAGACATGCACTGTACCTTTGTTTCAACAGCTACCACAACTGCTACATCCTCAATCCTTATTCCAAACTCATTCTCTCTGTAATATCCTGGCTCTGCATGAAGCACAATCCAAATCAACCAAGATAACAGGAGGATAACAGTGAAATGTACAAACAAAAATATCAATACTATAAGAATATTTATGACTGACTAATATTTAAAGCCTTCATTGTATGTCCTGCATGTTCTATAGATGTAAACAAATCAGTGACATTTGACTTTCTTAATGGAGCGACAGAGTTCCAGCCTCTACAGAGGTTACCTCACCTATGGAGGTGAACATTCCCTCGGTAAATGGGATGTTATTGCTCTGGAATCCCACCGGCCCTGTGGGAGAGGCATTTATCACGAGGGACCATTGTGACGACACTTACAGGATCAGTCTCACTGAAGGCTACCACATGTACAAAAAACAGAACTAAAACAACCGTTTGTTAATTTTCCCAACATAATAACTAAAATAGTAGAGAGGAACAAAGGGTCCCATGGCCATGTATAAGATTGATGTAAACACTGATCATTTTAACAGTACAGATGACATGACAATTTGAAAAATGGTCTTACATTCATGGACACCAAAATAGTTCCCCACGCCGTGCCCGGTGCCATGACCATAGTTGAGGCCAATTTCCCATAATGCCCTGCGTCCCAGCATCTCCATATTCATCCCTATAGAAGGAAATATTTATGTTGCTACATCCAAAGGTCTCAGGGTCAAAGACTGTTTGAGAGCTTGTAAGTGAAGAGTGACATCTTGTGGAACATTAATGAACTATTTAAACAATTTGTTTTACTCACCTCTGGTACCCGTAGGGAAGATGGTACGCGATATCTCAATGTTTCCCATCAGCACACGCGTAAAAGCCTCCTGGGCATGTAAAGAAGAACCGAATCAGAGGTCGAGGTTTCTGGGCTCTTACCCATAATGCCAGGTTCTGAGTTCCCTGAAACTCACCTTCTGAAAGTCGGTGGGAGTACCCCAGTGCACAGTCCGAGTGATGTCAGTTGTACCATCTCTGGAAAGAGTGATAGACACACAGGAATCTGAGTAGAAACTTACATCCGCATGGTATCAGTATGAAAGACCTGCCTCTATTGATGATTATTAGTTTCAAAAGTTTATAAGGAACCCATTGATCTCTCTCGCAAAATGCACCGATACTTGATAGGATCATTCAGACTCACAGATACTGGCCACCCGAGTCAAGGAGAAACATCTCATTCACGGTCAGCGTGCGGCAGCTTTCGTTGGTGGGGCTGGGAGACACATCAGCAAAGAGCTCAGCTCAACAACTCGAGTGGATGCAGCCCAAGCCCAGCAGAAGGACATCAGGAGGACTAACTGGCCCATACCTGTAGTGGGCCAGGGCAGCGTTGGGCCCACTGGCCGATATGGTTTCAAAGCTGGGTCCCTTGTTGAAGTTCTGCTTGCTGAAATGGGAAGGACACCATACAGTAAGTGAGAAACGGCAGGGCCAGGGGGTGGATCCGTATCTTAGCGGAGAGACGTCTGTCTCTCTGTCTGCCTTACGGGTATATGAAGCGGGTGTGTGTCACTGTGGCTGTTTGAGATCCCTGTATAAACCATAAAGCCTACAGGGGCATTAATGTCTGTCTCTGCATCCACAGGCTGGTATTTCACATGATGAACTATCATCACCTGCGACACTCGTCCACAAAGTGGGCGGCGGTCAATTCTGTCTCCTGCCCCTCAGGGACAGTCTTCTCCAGCCTGGTCAACAGCTGGATGACAGCGACTGCATCCCTCACCTGCAGGACAGGTATGGAGACCGTGATACAGCAGCCACATGGTCACAGAATAGGCAATACCATCAAGATCATTGGAAAGGGGCTGTGTTCTCTCAGTCTATCCAGGATAAAATTACCTACTGGCAGAAGTGTAGCTACAAGACAGGCAAGGCAGGCAATTGCCTGGGGCCCCGAACTGGGTGGGGGCTCTTGGGGGCCAAACAATTATGTAGTACATTGCAATGACAAATATGTTTTTTTGTATTCTGTTTTTCACAAATGTGATAATAAAGGACTTGTATTTACTAAATTCTCTTTGTTGGTATTAATTCAGTGTTCACGCTAAAGTAATGGCGGTAAATTATACCGTGAAGGGGGAGGGCAAGTTGCAGAGCCCCATGGAGTTATTTTGCCAAGGGCCCCCAAAGGCTCTAGAATCACCGCTACCTGCTGGAAACACGTGAAGGAAGACAGAAGCTATTCCCTCCCTCCCCCACCTCTGAGTGCAAACAAAGATTGATGTAGATATTAATGTGAGACCGGCTTACAGTACAAATCAGGACTGTTTACACAAACTACCCTGAAGTGATGACGGCCCAGACAGTTCAGCAGCTCAGTCCATAAGTCCCCCTCCTCAGCTATGTTTATTGCACCATGCTAAGCAGCTCCAAAGGCACTAAAAGCTCCAGATCCATAAAAAGTGCCATAAAGTGTGTTTTAACGGCGGAGTGACGGAAACGTGGTGCCGGCAGCTGTGACGGCGGCCATCCCTACATGAGCCTGCCTCAGCACCCGCTCCTCTGTCTCGTCCTTCACCGCTTTGGTGATGAGCACTGGGGAATATGCGCTGGTCAGCTGCTTCTCCTGAGGACAGTGAGATGAGGCTAAATTTTAACGTATCTACTGCATCACATTATGAGGTTGCTTAACCCCATAGTGTGGCAGCCATGCTAAGTCAGTTGACCTTTTAAACTTCATTTGTTTGTTTTTCCATAGCAGGAAGAAAGCTAAATAAAGCAGTCAATAGCTTGGGGATGGTAATCTACTGTCTAATGACAGAGAGGCTCATGAATTATACTGGCATTTTGTTTGGTTTCCTGCATGTTTGAAGAAATCAACCTATGTCAATAACTCGGCAGAGTCTGTCGTTCCTGGTTCAGGAAGAGGTGCTTCACCTTTGGGCTGATGATCTCAGACAAGCCGCGGGTGGTGAACTCAGTGCCGATCCAGACTCTCACGCCAGGCCCCTCCACGTAGCCCTGGAGCTCGTTACGCACGTTGTCGTAGCCTGGCAGCTGTACGCAGAGGGAATCCTGACATGACGCATTCAGGTAGGCATGCAGCTCCTCTGTCACTCGCTGGTTGTGTACAAACAGCCTGAGTTTAAGAAGGACAGAAGGAAAATTTCCGTGAGATGGAAACAGAGAGAGAGCAAGAAAAAGATGTGTGGGATGACATGAAAATTGCCGTGAGGAAGAGTGGAAGATGTTCATCAGCCATCAGGCCTGTGATGTCATGTGGCCCATGTGATATGGCGCCTTCCACTTGCCAGATGTCGTCCTGGGTCAGCAGGGTGTAGGAGTAGAAGAAGGGGTTGTAGGGGATGTCATTACCACGCAGGTTGAAGAGCCCTGGAACACAGTAGCTGTGAAAGATGACTGTACACAACACTGGTTACTCAGGTCTTCACTTAATATACTTCTGAATATCAGGAATCTTATTAGAAACAGACAGATGTATAGACAATTATACTGGACTACACTGGACCGTCACTTTTAGAGATACTAAAATGTTCTGGTGCCACAGATGTTCCCAGATGTTTGTCAGTCTAATCAGCTGCCAGCTGTGCCAGGCGGTGTCGACAGGTGTGTCCAGCTCTTACAGGCCGTCTCGTCCAGTGCAGACAGCAGGATGGCCGTCGGCTTGTAGGGATTGTCACTCATCTGCTGCCGGATATCCTGCACTTTCTCCTGCCAGGTTCTCTCTGGACCAGACGGTGTTCAAAGGGCAGGACAAATAAACACAACAATAAGGGCCCTTGCTGCTAACGGAGTCATGATGAGTTTGATAGTGCCTTCATGTATGTGCTCTCAGATCGAGGGGATTTAATCCTTTATCAGAATCATAACAACCCACAAAGACTATACAAAGATCTAATTATACCGTTTACGATCCGTTCCTCTTGTTGTGCCCTATAGTTTTCAGGTCTCTGTGGCCATAGATCTGGGAACGGGATTACCGACACACCGATGATGTTGTCTGGGAGGCGGAAGAGGTTTTCAGGGGGAAGTGGGGGACGGTCTGTCCACACTTTGTCCACCAAGTTGTCAGGGAGGGACTTCAAGGATCGGTTGGTTGAGGCCAGCTTACTGTTAAAGGCCTCAAACGTGTCTGCAGCCAGTGTGGTGAGTCAGAAAGAAATTGTAAAGAGTCAGAGAAGAAATAAATACATGAAGGCATTTGTGTGAAAGAGTCTAGTATATCAATTAAGACCCTGCCCTTGTTTTACTTACTTGACAGAAAAACCCCATACCCAACCTGATAAAGTATACGGATGCAGGCTAATCCAGGACAGATCAAGCCAAGTGCCAAGCAACTGAATCATATTAGTTAATGTAAAGTGTCTCCTGCTATCACTCACCAACAGAGAAAAGAAAGGGGTCAAAGCCGATCTCCATGCCCTCTGGAACCTCCCGGATCAGCCAGTTTGCAATATTATCAACGGAGGCTGCATGATAGTGGAAAATGCCGAGTCAGTTTTGAGTAGATTGAAGCCTCCTCAAATTCTGGGTAGTATTTAAAATAAAGTCCATTCCACTATACACATTTCTCTTTCACATCATTCAGTTTTTTTTTGCAGAATAAATTCAGTTACCCTCTTCTGCAAAGTAATACACATTCATTTACACATTACAGAAAATGACAGTGCAGCAAGCCACACTTGCAGCGAGTATGACTGGGCCTTTTGTGAAGAAGAGCTCTCCAGTAGGGTCCACTCACAGTCTCTCACCAGCTCCCAGTTGCAGTCCATCTGTCGCTCGGCCTGCACCCAGTACCGACTATCAGTCCACAATACCGCCTGCGTCTGGGTCACCACCGCTGTGCCTGGGGGGAGGAGGGAGCCTCAGCCAATCACAGCCACCTTCAAAGGGTTTAATACCTCCAGTAACCGAGTCCTTCCAGGATGCGTTCAGTTAGATGTCAGTAAAGGTGAAGAAGTCCTTCCAAGATGGTTAGTTAGTAATGATGAAGAAGTCTATCTAGGACGGTTACAGTTCTCCCTTTGCTGTTCTCCAGCTGGATGCTTAAGATCCATAAGGCTTGAGGAGAACAAGCCACACGGCCAACAATAGACTAGACACATGACGATAGAGCAGGGTGATGGCAGGACATACCAGCAGATCCAGTGAAGCCCGTCATCCAGGCCCTCCGAGCATTGCGTGGGGCGATATATTCACTCTGTAGTGGAGGGAGGAGGTGTCACTCTTGCTGGCTTACAGAATAAGGTCATGTGAATGTGGATTGGGGTGGAGAGGGCTTACCAGATGGGCATCGGTGCCAGGGATGATGTAGGCGTGGATGCTGAGCGGAGCCATGGTCTGCCGTAGAGCGATGAGCCGCAGGGTGCTGTTGATGGCTGTGGGGGGGATGTACTGAAACACAGAAGGAAAGGAGACTCAGAACACAAATGCATAGCTGCAGAGGATGGAGGGACAGCATTTCTGAGTATAGTGCAGCAGGGGTAGGCCTGTCCTACTGGTGGGAAGGCTGAGCAGTTCCTCTCCATGTCCACACTGCTGTGGCACAAGACAGTGTTCAGGGTTCCTGCAGAAGCATTGTGGGAAATAAAAAAGGAAGTTAGAGATTTCTGAGTTGACTGTTTGCACCAAGGAATTCATCTGCCTGGAGTAAGCATAGCAGGATCAACTGCGATTCTTTACATCATCTAAGGTACAGTAATACTTTAATATAATGAGTCAGCTTGGGTGTAGAATGTACCAGTAGTGTCAGCTTGAAAGAGGACTTGAGAAATTATGACCATATATTGCATATTGGGCAATAGTTCCAACCAAGAAATCTGATTGGACAAGAGAGTTCTATCAGAGTATAACTGCACTCGGATGTTTCACATCAGCCATATCACGATGCTTTAAAGGTGTATCTAAAAACCATTATATGACCTCATTTCCATGAACACAGAGTTGGTGCTGAGCTGGTTCTGGCTCAGCGCCTTTTGAGAACCTGCCCGCATTTCCATCTGTCTACAAAATGAACGTAGACTGAGAATAAAGTAAAGGTTCATATGTTGTCCGTTTTGTTGGATTTAAGTTGATCTGTTTCGGATTTTAAGTTTTTATAAGCTGTGTTTTCAAAGTATGATGAATGCCATATTCAATGTTGAATATAATGCATGACTGTTTTGCACGGGTATCATTGCATGAGAACAATTAACACCATGGGCTATAGAAAACTATGAAGACATTCATGCTGAAGAAACTGCATCTCCTAAGGAGGTGGTTAATGGACAAACTGAAAGTGACGTGTCATACCACTGATGGTCAAAGTACATGTTAACCTGTGTGATTTTCCATTAACTGATGATCGAATGATGGAAAAAATATAAATAACAACAATATGTGTTTTCTAGATTCCTTTGTATGGAAGAATTTCAGGAACAACCATTCCTCATTGACTATGCAGTCTAATTGTAGTAATAATAGGTCAGGTGATCATGTATATGATTTATCCTTAGTTTCTTCTTATATTCATAACATGTATAAATGATCTTCATGTTGGTGTGAAATGAAAATGATTTCAAAACAACTCCTAAAACCACCCCAGTATTTGCAGCAACCATCTAATAATTTTTGACTAGATTAATAGCACAAGCACCTTGTTTTGATAATCAATACCTCATTGAATTATTTAACTATTCATCAATTTTCTGGTCTCCAGTTGTTAGCATTATAAATAAAATGTATTATTATTCTTCTTCTATTCAGAATCGTGGGGGGCTCCAGAGCCTACCCTGGATGCTATGGGCGCAAGGCAGGGAACAACCCAGGATGGGACACTAACCTATCGTACTGCACACTCACATGCCATTCATGCCAAAGGGAAATTGACCTTGGAATGTTTTTTTGGACTGCGGGGGGAAACCAGAGTACCCAGAGGAAACCCCACAATGACACAGGGAGAACATGCAAACTCTGCATGCTGGTGGTGAAATTTAAGGAAAACATGGATTGGCTGAGGTGCCCCTTAGGAGAGGTTTGGGAATTGAAGTTCAGTGGTGCCTTGACCCACGAACAGTCCTGTTCACAAACAAATCGGGTTACGAACCAGATGTTTGAAATTTTTTTGTACCGGTTCACGAACCGTGTTTCAGGCTGCAAACACTCAAACATCCCCCAGAAGCGCCCCAAAGAACCACCCGAAATGCGAAGAAGTGTACATTATGCCTGAGAACGGTTGTGGAATGTATAAAAAACTTGTCGCAGATGTATGTCTTTACTATATCTCTTCAGAGGTCGAATATCTGAAAAAAGAAAAAAATAGAGAGACAGAACATTCTGTTATAGCGGTACCTTTCAGTGATTGATAAACATGTTTGTGATGGTGTTTAACAGTCATATATCTATACATAAAATTGCAGTACTTCACTAATAACATTAACTCCTATTTAAGTGTTATATTCTCCATTCACACATAGTGACAACTGCGTATTGTTTGTTTACAGTACAAACAAAGAAGTTCAACGCCATACAGCACGTGGCATCACAAAATGTACATAAAAATTTTAGCCAAATGAAAATTATGTACAGTATAATAAAATAAATCACATTTTTGAAATTACTGTATTGTTTTTGACTGTTACTCAGTCTTTTAATGTTAATTGTTTAGTTTTTTGGGGGTGATGTTTTGTGGTTCTTTTCTGTGTTTTCGTATCTTTCGAGCGACCAGCCCGCCAACAAGCATATGCTCAGATGTTCATTGGTCCGTCTTCCGTAAACGTATTGTCACGGTTGCGGAGAGGCGAGCAGGGAAGCAGGGGAATAGAGCAAGGAAGTCGGGTTGAAACGGGAATTTATTTGGGAAAGACGGGACCGGGGAATCACAACAGGCAACATTAATGACGAGTCTGGGGAAGACGGACTCAGACGAGGACTAAATACAAAAGACAAGCCACAGGTAACAAGCCACAGGTGAGAACAATCAGGGCGAAACAGGAGGTAATGAAGTGGGCGTGGCACACATCAGGAGCGGACGGAGCGGGGCGTGACACGTATGTTCTCTCTTTCCCTTTTTTGCTCTTTAAGGTTATTTTAATTTAAGTCTATATTCTTGGTCACAGAAAAACAAAAAAAAATTTAAAAATCCAGTGTTTCTGAGGTTTGAACAAATTATTTGTATTTACATTATTTTAAATGGGAAAAATTGATTCAGGTCGCGAACTGAGTCCTTGAAAGAATTAAGTTAGTGAGCTGAGGTATGATCTAACATCCATCAGTAACTTTTAGAGCAGTGATTCTCAACCCATGGGTCGCTGCAAGTTATGAAAGGGTCGCGAGGCACAGCTGGAAATGTAAGCATTTTAAAACCAGCAAGCTCCTATGCTGATCCACAGTCAGATTTCCCAGCCCCAATCCTAGAATTAACCTATATAAATGGGTTTTGGGTCTGCAAATGCTTAGCGCAAAACTAGTGAACACTCAACCAATCCAAGAAGCCAGGATTCTTAATTTAAAATTCACTGGCACATCCAATCAGATTTGTACGATAGGCATTGATTGGCACAAATTGCAGTGTGCACTACGTGCTTGATCATAGTGTTAATTTAAACCTATACTTGATATATGGTCACGACTAAGCTGGCATGGTAAAAATTGGGTTGAGGTGCAAAAAAGGTTGAGAAGGGTTGTTATCGAGAACATAAGAAAATTATTGTTAGTTGTGGCCTGATGCATCTGTGCTTGTACAGTATAAGGTAGAGTGGCATCCCTTTCAGGATTTCCCCTGTCTTGTGCTCTAAGCTCCCTTGAACGGGCTCCAGGAGGACCATGACTCTTGGTTGCATAAGCGATTATAGGAAATGGAGAGTCACGTGATCATTTCAAAGGTGACTCCTATGGTTTAAGGCAAGTTTTGTAGAGTAAAGTAACAAAGGCAACAAGATCATCCTCTAGCTAAAGGCTTTACCTCTTGGTACTGTATGTAACCTGCTACTTTTAGCATCAAATTCCCGAGGAGAAACTCTCAAATGAATTGTGCTTCTTAAAAAGGAGTTACAGTAATGATGATCTCTGTACATTAATGTTTTGAGGAACTACTGTCCAGAACAAATGGCAACCCGTAATGAAGAAGTATTTACTACCTCCAGACATGGTGTTTATTGTTTTCTAAATGAAAAATGACACAAAGGAACGAGTGGATATACTATTAACTACCTTTTATCACACGTTTTTAAAAATCCACCCAAAGGTTTGCCTATCACTCCCAACACACAAATACACAAACAATCGCCCACATACACACAGTAGTGGCACATTCATTTGAAAACCCTCTTGGTGTATAATCCATAAAGAAACAGTTCTTACCTCCCAGAATGAAAGTAGTCAAAATCCAACCATGCATGCTTGAGCTGTCAGGTCACCAGTGTGAAGCCAAGGTTTCGCCAGCTTTCACCCTTTTATAAGCCTGCGGTCACATGCATTACCTCAAGTGGGGGGTCTCGATCATCTTCCTGAGAAATGTGGGTCACATTGGCAAACATCTTTGCATCTGTGCACTGAGTGGTACACTTCCTGTGATACAGGGGTTGCCAAATAGCTGTATCCTGTTGTATAGTGCAGACATTGCTTTAAATAGCAGAGGCCTCTGCAGAGTCGTTTTCTCTTACATTGATTCCTACTGTATCCTCATACATTCACTATGTAAGGGTTAATGTATGGCTTTTCGTGCCAGCCCCGCTAGGATTTTGCAAATCTGTGATTGTAGAAATCAGTGAATTTACACAATATTTGCAAGAGGATGCGACTTTTCAAATTTACCGCAGTTTTTCCACAATAAATCAACAGACTGCTTGCATTAAGGCTTTTGATGTTGTCCCCCACAAGAGGCTCTTACTTAAACTCAAAGCGACAGGTATTTTAGGAACTGTAGCGACCTGGATTGATAACTGGTTAACAGATAGGAAGCAGCGAGTAGTTATAAGAGGCACAATGTCACAGTGGGCCTGCGTTCATAGTGGGGTACCACAGGGTTTAATTTTAGGACCACTATTGTTCCTAGTTTACATAAATGATATAGACATCAATATATACAGTAAACTGCTGAAATTTGCAGATGACACCAAGGTGGGTGGTGTAGCAGATACTGAACTAGCGGCTCAGCAGCTACAGCGGGATCTTGATTTAATTAATGACTGGGCCGATACCTGGCAGATGAAATTTAACATAGACAAATGTAAGGTACTCCATATAGGGAGCAGAAATATAAAGTACAGGTATTTTATGGGACCTACTGAAATAAAGGTAGCTGATTATGAGAAAGACCTTGGTGTGTATGTTGATGCTTCCTTGTCTCATTCTCGCCAGTGCGGGGAAGCAATAAAAAAGGCCAATAGGATGTTGGGGTATATCTCCAGGTGTGTGGAGTTTAAGTCAAGGGAGGTAATGCTAAGATTATACAATTCCTTGGTGAGACCTCACCTAGAATATTGTGTGCAGGTTTGGTCACCATATCTGAAAAAGGACATTGCGGCCTTAGAGAAGGTGCAGCGTAGGGCCACAAGAATGATTCCTGATCTCAGAGGAATGTCATACGAGGAAAGGTTAGTTGAGCTAAATCTGTTCAGCCTCAAGCAAAGGAGACTGAGGGGGGACATGATCCAGGTCTATAAGATTCTAACAGGTTTGGATGCTGTTCAACGAAATAGTTACTTCAGCATTAGTTCAAATACAAGAACTCGTGGCCATAGGTGGAAAATAGCGGGAGAACATTTCAAACTGGATTTAAGGAAGCACTTCTTTACACAGCGTGTAGTCAGAGTATGGAATAGTCTTCCTGATAATGTAGTGCAAGCTGAATACTTGGGTTCCTTTAAATCAGAGCTAGATAAGATTTTAACAACTTTGAGCTATTAGTTACAGTAAGTTCTCCCCAAGCGAGCTCGATGGGCCGAATGGCCTCCTCTCGTTTGTATAGTTCTTATGTTCTTATTTGGACCACTACACATTCTGTGATGCCACTGCAGTGGGCATTTATGTATATTTCTTGCTACACTTCGCTGCTGTAAAGATGAGCACAGTGAGCACATCTCATTTGAGGAATTATATAGAGCTCAGATAAACATAGTTTACATAAAACAAACAATGGGCACTTTGAAAATGAAATCGTTCATTTTCCCCCTATGTATCTGAGTGTGCCAGATGTTGGAATAACTCATGATCAAACTTCCATGGATGTTAACCAGCTTTTAATAATATGGACAGAGAACCACGGTTTGGGAAAAATAGAGTGACTGGGCATGAGCTGACAAAAGCCTGGAAGGCATGGCACGCTGTGTCTTGGCATTGCATTTTAGGTCACACTGTGTCTTGACATACTAGTTCCAACATTTAACCAACAGATTCCTGGGAAAAGGGATGTCTCTTTGGGCTATTATTGCTGACCTGGGCCTACCCAGACTATCCAGACCGGGTACAGGATGACCTGGCATTTCAGGCCTTCTTAGAGGGCCTCTCCCCTGCGACTCTACAGCATGATCTCCACCTTGTGAGAGGAGCTTAAAGGGGCTGGACGACAAAGAGAAGGAACAATTGTGGGACCTACTTCAAGGCTACATGGACATATTGTATTCACTGCCAGGGATGAGGACAGCACCTGGACAAACTTTGTCCAACACTAAATAGACACCGGTGAGGCTGCCCCCAGCCACCTGTGCCTCCATTATCTGCTGCTGGCAAAGAGGTAGGCAGTTGAGGAGAAAGTCCGAAAGATGGCAGCAGCAGGAATCATAGAGCTATCCATAAGCTCATGAGCTGCCCTGCTGTCCTGGTCCAGAAGAAAGGTGGTAGCTGGCAGTTCTGTGTGGACTACCACTGCCTGAATGCCATCACCCAGACAGGTATCCCTTTGCTCTTAGTAATGTTGCCCTCGACAGATATCAGCTAATGTAGTTTATTATATGGCCACAGCAGGTACTGGCAGGCAGCCCTGCCAGCCAATGCAAAAGAGACGACTAAATTCACTCTGGCTCAGGGGCTGTGGCACTTCACTGTGATGCCCTTTGGGCTATGCGATACCCCAACCACCTTTGAGCGCCTCACGGAGAAGGTACAGGCAGGAATCCCCAGGAGTCAGTGTATTGTTTATCTAGATGATTTGCTGGAGCAAGTCTCAGGATTTTACCAGGCGCTGGACAACTTGTAGGACGTATTCTCTGCAATAAGGCAGGCTGGCCTGAAGCTAAACCCATCCAAGTACCATCTGCTTCGATGGTGGGAAATGCTCCTGTCGACAGTAGCTGGCTATGGTCTAGGAAAGGACAACCCTTCACTCAGCTAACCAAATAAGGAACTTTCTGGTATGAGCTTCCTGCTACTGTCAGTTTCTTCAAGGATTTGCAGATATGCACCAACTGACTACCAAAGGAACTGAGTGGTCCTAGTCCAAGGACTATTGTAGCCTATCACCTGCCATCACCCCTGATGTAATTCCCCAACCCTGCAACTCAATTCTGTTGGGCACAGATGCCCGTGATACCCAGATTGGGGCAGTCCTCTCCCAAGTCCAAGAGGAGAAGGAGTAAGTGGACACATATTTCATTTGCCAGCTAGTCAAACCTGGAAGGAATTATATCACTTGCAAAGAGCTCCTGGCAGTGGTGGCAAGCCTGAAGCACTTTTCAGCCCTACTTCTATGGCGAGTAGTCTGACAACTTCCAGGTGCCAAAGAGATAAGTCCGCTGTCTTGAGGCACTCTAGCCATACCATTTCAAGAACCAGTACTGGGCAGGCTGGCTCCATGGCAATGCAGATGCCTTGTCCTACAGACCCTGCAAGAGTAGAGTATAGAGTAGAGCACCAGAGTGCAGTGGCCAGGGTGTAAGAAGACTCCCGAGCACAGGGGATGCCAAGTTGGACCCAGAACCTGCACACAGCAACCCCCCTCATCACATCAGCAGCAAGACCTGACAACCAGCACTGGCCACAGCAACTGAGGTTCCTTACAACTCAGCAATGGAAATTCAAGCCCTTGACTTTGTGGGGTTATGGCAGGCCCAGAGGCAGACCCAGAGCTCTCAAAACTATAAACAGTAAATAATTCAGCCTTTACCAATAATGCAGCTAAATATCTACATGTTGTCACAAGGTGGCCTAGGTGTGAATCCATGGGGTTTACTGGGCAACACATGACGTAGACTATAACAACAGAGGTTACAAGTAAGACCCAGCGGGCACTGTGGCCAGCAACGACAATATGACCACTACAACGAACACTGTCAACAAAGACACCAAAGACGCCCGTAGATATAAAGGGTAAAACACAGGTGCAACACAAGTAGGGCAGGATAATTATGGGACACGATAGAGGAGGTAACACAATGGGTAAGCCTGACACATATAATAGAGCAAAATTAATAAATTAATGGCTGAATTTATATTCACTTTTCTTTGCCTCTGCAGCCATGCTTTTAAAAAATGCACAGCTTGGGAGTACATTAAGCCGTTTACACCATGGTTACTATGCATTTGGCTTACACGTTTGTACATGAAGAATGGACTTTGGGCTCAGCAGCAGGTAATTTCCAACTAACAGCTGGCTTATGGTCTTGGCAACGAACTGCTTTAGAATTAAAGTGGTGGCTTGGTTGTATTTAAGCAAAATGTTTAATAGTGGTAGGCTTGGGCAGTATCTAATATTTCATGCAGTTTGTCTTGCATTATCCCTTACTTAACAATCACCCACAATGGTGGGTGTTTTCAAAATGAACCTTCAGACAGAGCCCAGTACTTAAAGCCATAATATCATCAGGTGTTCCTAGGCATTTCTAAGCACACGGACATGCACAAACTTACGTAAATGGTTAGCTAGTTAGCTCAAAAAACATTACCAATGAAGTAGCAGTAATGTACCAACTAACCAGTTAAAAAAGGAAAAATACTCTCCTATATGCGTTAGCTTACAATCCCCCACAACTCTTTCCTGGTCAGGTGGATGGATTATTCCATAGGTATCTGGTCTTTATTAATATTAAACACATGATGGAGCAAGACGTATTCTGCATCATTAATCGATTGCAAAAGAGATGACCTGTTAACAGCAATGTTTTCGTGTCGATTTCTTATTTTTTTTTTATTATTTATTGGTGTACAGCACTTTGGTCAGCAATAGCTGTGTTTAAATGTGCTTTATAAATAAATTTTACTTACTTACTTATCTACCAATGACAAAAGTTTGTGCATTGATCCAGATGGAGAGATTGGACATGTAAGAAAAATGACATTTTCACCACTGTGGAGGACATGGTGATACCGCTGACTGTCAAATCGCGAGGGGGGTGTTCCACAGCGGCATTTCCCCTGGGTCTGATGATAGACAATCCCTGGGTGCCAATATTCAAAGTGTGTACCATCATCCTCATACTGCATGTTTTTATGATGCTTTTACCATCTTCTTTGGAACCTTTTTCGGTTGTAGTCAATGTATTCCATGTCTGTGTTCACTGTTTTGCTTCCTCAATGTCACGGATCAACCCTGGGGATCCCCAACTGACGTCAGGAAGACCACGCCTCCGGGGATTCCTTGATCCACCTTTCTCCGTTTTAACAAGCTGTCAGTTTCGCGCAGCTATACTGGGTTGTCCGGTTTCTCCGGTTTTCAGTGCAACCACCTACCGCAAGCTGTTGCAGGTTATTTCCAATTAAGGGAGACTATTTTAGTCATCGGATCTTGCACTCTGATGCGAGATCTTCTAGAGTTTTCTCTCAGTTTGAGCGTTTTCCGATTTCTGCCTCTCAGAGTTTTCTGACCTGTGTTCTGCCTTATTGACCCCGAGTTTCTGTTCAGCCCCTTTGATGCCCGACGTGAATCGCCTGACCCCCGCCTGTACCCTGACCACGAGCCTTGCCAAGCCCCAAGATCGACTCCGCACATCGCCCGATCCCAGCCTGCCCCACAACAACAATCCTGTCTGCTTCTTGGGTTTTTTGGAGTGTTACGTTCTCCATTAATACGACCTGGACTACGAACAGCCTTCTTTTTGTATTACAGTCTCTTCGCATCTGATTCCACAACAGCGTCCTCTTTTCCCCTACAAAACCCTTACACTCAAAGCATTTTTTTGTTACATTCATTGAAAAACAGCTCTGTTATTAGATGATTTATCCTAGCTTGTGTGTTGTAGTTCAGGAATGTGTTGAGACAGTTTGTAATATTAACTATTTGTATATCTCCAGAGAATAAAAGAAATACTGACCGGAGGCCATACATTTATTAACATCACACTGTCAGGCAATGCTTGTCAACACGTGTCTCACATCTCCTACTGTTTATGCTGGTGCTACAGAAAAACCCCATCACCTTCACTAAAGCATGGCGGAGGCATAACATTGTCTATGCTCAGTTATTACTGATCTATCTATGCTGGCTAGGCACCTTCCCTTAGGAAGAAATCTAGTAAGATGCACAAAATGGGAGTCAATTACGCAAAAAAAAAGCCAAAACCACATTCACAAAGGAAAGTCATACGAATGACGGTGTGAGCTATCTCTGTACCCGTCTGTGATGCGTGATCAGTGAGTGCCTCCCATCATTCCCAACACACACACACACACACGGGGAGGGGCAGCGGCCTTAGAGGAGGTGCAGCAGGAGTAAGGCACTGGAGAGCAGCGCTGGTGCAGCCTGGAGCGAGAGCCCAGCACCTGCACCGTCGGACAGAAAGGGCTCTGTGTTCCTCAGGAGCCACGCCTTCTCCTCCAGCAGGCCCTGCTGCTCCAGCTCGGGTCCCACCACGCTACGGATCTTCTTGTAGTGGTCGTCCAGCCATTTCAGCTGCGGGGGACCGGGAGACAAGACAAGACAAACTCTGTCTCGCAAATTTAGCTTAATCATCCAAGCATGTCTAGAAACGCCGCTACATGCTAATGGTGGAAAGCAAGGTAATCCAAGACTGTGTGTTTTTTTTCCACTTTACAGGGAGGCATTTTAGTAGCATTATGGGTTGGAAAGCAGTGGGGGGGGGGGGGGGGGCAGAAACAGGATTGAGAACCACTGTTCTAGAGAAATTCTGCTTATATACTTATAACCAGCCAGTATGTGGATTTCAGTTGGTTTGCGTTGCATTTGTTAAAGTGCATTATAGGTAGTCAAGAAGTTTATAATAGGAGGTAGCGTCTCTAGGGCATGGTAACAGTGGAACCTCATCCATCCACTGTGTTTGGAAGAACTCCTTTCAGAGGTTGACAGGCGAAAGGCAAATGTATTACGCTCTGTGCCTGTGCGACAAGCTGAACAACGGTGCTGTATGTCCACGTCAGTCTGGGTCTTTGTAGGGTATTGCACAGAAAATAGCACGAGGTACAGTAATGGGCCAGCACCTCATGATGTAACCTGTGGTTTCATTTTGTCCAGAAATCTAGCATAACTGGGTGTTCTGGGGGGCAGTTAAGCATTCCTTAAAAGGGAGCCCTTTGGTAATGGGTGGTGTGGGGCTGCACTTCACTGGTGCAATCATCCTTGCATGAATTTATAACAATTCCTCAGGCTTCTGTCACAATCAGCTTGCTCTCACCTGCTCTGGGCTCAGAAGGGAAGTGTCAATCAGCTTCCTGTCGTAAGGCACCAGTGACACGGTGTCAAAGGTCAGGTACCCCTCACCATGCTGACAAGGGAAACGGACACAGATGGGACATTTAGTGTCCCTGTACCCCTCCTCCTCCTCACCCTGCTCCTCTTCTGGTCAGCTGACACACGTGATGTGGTTTCAGAAATCACAGCACCCCTCGGTCTCATTAGATCACTTCCATCAGTAGTTTGCTCCAGTTATAATTATTAAACAATAGACTTGATAAACATTCCTCATATAACTTGCATGGAGAGTCCCACTAAAATCAAGCTGGCAGAAGAGACATGCACTGTACCTTTGTTTCAACAGCTACCACAACTGCTACATCCTCAATCCTTATTCCAAACTCATTCTCTCTGTAATATCCTGGCTCTGCATGAAGCACAATCCAAATCAACCAAGATAACAGGAGGATAACAGTGAAATGTACAAACAAAAATATCAATACTATAAGAATATTTATGACTGACTAATATTTAAAGCCTTCATTGTATGTCCTGCATGTTCTATAGATGTAAACAAATCAGTGACATTTGACTTTCTTAATGGAGCGACAGAGTTCCAGCCTCTACAGAGGTTACCTCACCTATGGAGGTGAACATTCCCTCGGTAAATGGGATGTTATTGCTCTGGAATCCCACCGGCCCTGTGGGAGAGGCATTTATCACGAGGGACCATTGTGACGACACTTACAGGATCAGTCTCACTGAAGGCTACCACATGTACAAAAAACAGAACTAAAACAACCGTTTGTTAATTTTCCCAACATAATAACTAAAATAGTAGAGAGGAACAAAGGGTCCCATGGCCATGTATAAGATTGATGTAAACACTGATCATTTTAACAGTACAGATGACATGACAATTTGAAAAATGGTCTTACATTCATGGACACCAAAATAGTTCCCCACGCCGTGCCCGGTGCCATGACCATAGTTGAGGCCAATTTCCCATAATGCCCTGCGTCCCAGCATCTCCATATTCATCCCTATAGAAGGAAATATTTATGTTGCTACATCCAAAGGTCTCAGGGTCAAAGACTGTTTGAGAGCTTGTAAGTGAAGAGTGACATCTTGTGGAACATTAATGAACTATTTAAACAATTTGTTTTACTCACCTCTGGTACCCGTAGGGAAGATGGTACGCGATATCTCAATGTTTCCCATCAGCACACGCGTAAAAGCCTCCTGGGCATGTAAAGAAGAACCGAGTCAGAGGTCGAGGTTTCTGGGCTCTTACCCATAATGCCAGGTTCTGAGTTCCCTGAGGCTCACCTTCTGAAAGTCGGTGGGAGTACCCCAGTGCACAGTCCGAGTGATGTCAGTTGTACCATCTCTGGAAAGAGTGATAGACACACAGGAATCTGAGTAGAAACTTACATCCGCATGGTATCAGTATGAAAGACCTGCCTCTATTGATGATTATTAGTTTCAAAAGTTTATAAGGAACCCATTGATCTCTCTCGCAAAATGCACCGATACTTGATAGGATCATTCAGACTCACAGATACTGGCCACCCGAGTCAAGGAGAAACATCTCATTCACGGTCAGCGTGCGGCAGCTTTCGTTGGTGGGGCTGGGAGACACATCAGCAAAGAGCTCAGCTCAACAACTCGAGTGGATGCAGCACAAGCCCAGCAGAAGGACATCAGGAGGACTAACTGGCCCATACCTGTAGTGGGCCAGGGCAGCGTTGGGCCCACTGGCCGATATGGTTTCAAAGCTGGGTCCCCTGTTGAAGTTCTGCTTGCTGAAATGGGAAGGACACCATAAGTGAGAAATGGCAGGGCCAGGGGGTGGATCCGTATCTTAGCGGAGAGACGTCTGTCTCTCTGTCTGCCTTACGGGTATATGAAGCGGGTGTGTGTCACTGTGGCTGTTTGAGATCCCTGTATAAACCATAAAGCCTACAGGGGCATTAATGTCTGTCTCTGCATCCACAGGCTGGTATTTCACATGATGAACTATCATCACCTGCGACACTCGTCCACAAAGTGGGCGGCGGTCAATTCTGTCTCCTGCCCCTCAGGGACAGTCTTCTCCAGCCTGGTCAACAGCTGGATGACAGCGACTGCATCCCTCACCTGCAGGACAGGTATGGAGACCGTGATACAGCAGCCACATGGTCACAGAATAGGCAATACCATCAAGATCATTGGAAAGGGGCTGTGTTCTCTCAGTCTATCCAGGATAAGATACCTACTGGCAGAGGTGTAGCTACAAGACAGGCAAGGCAGGCAATTGCCTGGGGCCCCGAACTGGGTGGGGGCTCTTGGGGGCCAAACAATTATGTAGTACATTGCAATGACAAATATGTTTTTTTGTATTCTGTTTTTCACAAATGTGATAATAAAGGACTTGTATTTACTAAATTCTCTTTGTTGGTATTAATTCAGTGTTCACGCTGAAGTAATGGCGGTAAATTATACCGTGAAGGGGGAGGGCAAGTTGCAGAGCCCCATGGAGTTATTTTGCCAAGGGCCCCCAAAGGCTCTAGAATCACTGCTACCTGCTGGAAACACGTGAAGGAAGACAGAAGCTATTCCCTCCCTCCCCCACCTCTGAGTGCAAACAAAGATTGATGTAGATATTAATGTGAGACCGGCTTACAGTACAAATCAGGACTGTTTACACAAACTACCCTGAAGTGATGACGGCCCAGACAGTTCAGCGGCTCAGTCCATAAGTCCCCCTCCTCAGCTGTGTTTATTGCACCATGCTAAGCAGCTCCAAAGGCACTAAAAGCTCCAGATCCATAAAAAGTGCCATAAAGTGTGTTTTAACGGCGGAGTGACGGAAACGTGGTGCCGGTAGCTGTGACGGCGGCCATCCCTACGTGAGCCTGCCTCAGCACCCGCTCCTCTGTCTCGTCCTTCACCGCTTTGGTGATGAGCACTGGAGAGTAGGCGCTGGTCAGCAGCTTCTCCTGAGGACAGTGAGATAAAGGCTGAATTTTAACGTATCTACTGCATCACATTATGAGGTTGCTTAACCCCATAGTGTGGCAGCCATGATAAGTCAGTTGACCTGTTAAACTTCATTTGTTTGTTTTTCCATAGCAGGAAGAAAGCTAAATAAAGCAGTCAATAGCATGGGGATCGTAATCTACTGTCTAATGACAGAGAGGCTCATGAATTATACTGGCATTTTGTTTGGTTTCCTGCATGTTTGAAGAAATCAGCCTCTGTCAATAACACCTATTTGCACCCAGCAGAGTCTGTCGTTCCTGGTTCAGGAAGAGGTGCTTCACCTTTGGGCTGATGATCTCAGACAGGCCGCGGGTGGTGAACTCAGTGCCGATCCACACTCTCACGCCAGGCCCCTCCACATAGCCCTGGAGCTCGTTACGCACGCGGTCGTAGCCTGGCAGCTGTACGCAGAGGGAATCCTGACATGACGCATTCAGGTAGGCATGCAGCTCCTCTGTCACTCGCTGGTTGTGTACGAACAGCCTGAGTTTAAGAAGGACAGAAGGAAAATTTCCGTGAGATGGAAACAGAGAGAGAGCAAGAAAAAGATGTGTGGGATGACATGAAAATTGCCGTGAGGAAGAGTGGAAGATGTTCATCAGCCATCAGGCCCGTGATGTCATGTGGCCCATGTGATATGGCGCCTTCCACTTGCCAGATGTCGTCCTGGGTCAGCAGGGTGTAGGAGTAGAAGAAGGGGTTGTAGGGGATGTCATTACCACGCAGGTTGAAGAGCCCTGGAACACAGTAGCTGTGAAAGATGACTGTACACAACACTGGTTACTCAGGTCTTCACTTAATATACTTCTGAATATCAGGAATCTGATTAGAAACAGACAGATGTATAGACAATTATACTGGACTACACTGGACCGTCACTTTAAGGGATACTAAAATGTTCTGGTGCCACAGATGTTCCCAGATGTTTGTCAGTCTAATCAGCTGCCAGCTGTGCCAGGCGGTGTCGACAGGTGTGTCCAGCTCTTACAGGCCGTCTCGTCCAGTGCAGACAGCAGGATGGCCGTCGGCTTGTAGGGATTGTCACTCATCTGCTGCCGGATATCCTGCACTTTCTCCTGCCAGGTTCTCTCTGGACCAGATGGTGTTCAAAGGGCAGGACAAATAAACACAACAATAAGGGCCCTTGCTGCGTCATGATGACTTTGATAGTGCCTTCATGTATGTGCTCTCAGATCGAGGGGATTTAATCCTTTATCAGCAATGATAACAACCCACAAAGACTATACAAAGATCTAATTATACCGTTTACGATCCGTTCCTCTTGTTGTGCCCTATAGTTTTCAGGTCTCTGTGGCCATAGATCTGGGAACGGGATTACCGACACACCGATGATGTTGTCTGGGAGGCGGAAGAGGTTTTCAGGGGGAAGTGGGGGACGGTCTGTCCACACTTTGTCCACCAAGTTGTCAGGGAGGGACTTCAAGGGTCGGTTGGCTGAGGTCAGCTTACTGTTAAAGGCCTCAAACGTGTCTGCAGCCAGTGTGGTGAGTCAGAAAGAAATTGTAAAGGGTCAGAGAAGAAATTAGCTGCCATCATAAATATATGAAGGTATTTGTGTGAAAGAATCTACTACAGTAATAGTAATAGTAAGTACACGTTAATGTACATTCAAGCCCAAACGCTCCCAAGAACCCTGTAAGGAGCTGTAACTCCTCATATACGCTATGCAGTCATTTTCATATCTTCACTGTACTGCACAGCTAATTCATAATCATCATTATCTTACATCAATATTCATCATTGGTGAGTTACCCATACTGCCGTTTTTCATTAAATATTTTTAATGTATGTATGTGTTTTTGTTCTCTCTCTCTCTTTCGTGGTTAGCGCACACATAGTATTTTTACAACTTATTATTTTTGTACGTTTTTACATAATTTTTCATTGATTGAATACCTGTACCCTGTACATACAGTACGTTTCCTTTACATATTTTATTGAATTGTACTTTGGTTACGTATATGACTTCTGTCAATAAGTTTACAGTCCCGTTCGTTTACTCATTTTACCTTACTGTGAATGCAAAAGAAAACAGCAGCCAATGCCGTGTTCTATGAATTAGTAGGGCTAACATTACTATACTGTTCTGTAAATGTGCTAGTGTGACAAATATCCATTAGGCAATACTGTACTCTTTTTACATGAAACATTTGTTTTTTTTAAAGGTAATGTACTAAGCTAACTTTTAAATGAAAAAGTGTTTTGGGAGCATAACTGGGGTCATATTTGGGGTTTAAACTATAGAAATAAGCACATATTACCATTTTAGTGACTCTACCAAACATCCATGAATCCTTCTCATTCGCAACGGGTTCTGGAACGTAACCTCACGAATGTCAGAGGACTTACTGTATATCAATTAAGACTCTGTTTTTTACAGAAAAACCCCATATCCAACCTGATGAAGTATACAGATGCAGGCTAATCCAGGACAGATCAAGTCATGTGCCAAGCAACTGAATCATATTAGTTAATGTAAAGTGTCTCCTGCTATCACTCACCAACAGAGAAAAGAAAGGGGTCAAAGCCGATCTCCATGCCCTCTGGAACCTCCCGGATCAGCCAGTTTGCAATACTGTTTGTCGATGCTGTGTAACAATGGGAGGAGCTAGTTTAGGTATGAACAACAGAAGTTTCCGGAAAGAAGAGTTCAGAAGAATATTAAATCTGTCTTTCCATTGCTTTACATATAAATAATTTTTCATGGCAATTTATCATGACAAATTATTTTAGGCCATAATGAAACATGACATTGATAACAAAGCAACACACTTGCGATTAAGGCAGCGACGATTTGAGAAATTTGCAGTAAGATATCGGTATATCCCAATACTACATATCTTGATAGATCACCGTTTAACCCCCCCCCCCCCCCCTGCACTAACACCCTCCCTGCCACTCAATAAACATTTATCATATAGACTTATTTAGTTTTTATACATTTGTTTAGTTGCATGGAATGTGTTGTATTTTTAAGTTTTGTCCAATCGTGACTCGTACAGCAAGCGTCAGCGACATGGTTCAGGGTTCTTTCGAGTTACTCGCACCCTGTGTTGCCTCAGAACGTGCCGACACCTTTTGATTGTATTAGCTGGCTAGCCAACTACCCAAAGGATGCTGTGCACTGCTAGAGTGTCGCACCAGCGCATGTGCTATGAAAATTACAGCATATAGTCAGAGCTTTAGGGACAAAATCTGAATTAATCTGAAAAGGGAACATTATATGTAATGGATATTTCATGCACTAATAATACATTACTGTGATCCCCCGCTATATCGCGGTTCAGCTATCGCGCCCCCTCTATATCGCGGATGTGTCCCTGACGCATCACAGTTCTCTGCGATATAATGTATATGTATATACATACATATACATTACATAATATTATTGTTATTATGTTATTCATATCCTTAGCGTGACATCCACATATCATATGAGTTTACAAGTGTGTTTTAATAAATTTACATGTGTTTAAAGCATGTGGGAGGGGTATTTTAAGGCTTAAATTTTAAAGGCTTGTTTATTTATATGGTCTTTCTATAACTCGGATTTTCACCTATCGCTGATGGGTTTGGAACGTAACTTACGCGATAGGCGGGGAATCACTCTATACACATATTTTTGGGCGTCATGAATATTAACATGTTATGATGTCATCATCTAAACCATGATACAGAACAGCACAAATTACACAACAATTCCAGATTTTTTTTTATCACTTTACACCATTATACCATTGCACCCTTGTTTGCAATATCTGTCAATGATGTATGTGAAACATTGTATTTTAGGTATCAGAGGCCCTCATTTAAGAACAAGGTTCTCCAGTAGGGTCCACTCACAGTCTCTCACCAGCTCCCAGTTACAGTCCATCTGTCGCTCGGCCTGCACCCAGTATCGACTATCAGTCCACAATACCGCCTGCGTCTGGGTCACCACCGCTGTGCCTGGGGAGAGGAGGGAGCCTCAGCCAATCACAGCCACCTTCAAAGGGTTTAATACCCCCAGTAACTGAGTCCTTCCAGGATGCGTTCAGTTAGATGTCAGTAAAGGTGAAGAAGTCCTTCCAAGATGGTTAGTTAGTAATGATGAAGAAGTCTATCTAGGATGGTTACAGTTCTCCCTTTGCTGTTCTCCAGCTGGATGCTTAAGATCCATAAGGCTTGAGGAGAACAAGCCACACGGCCAACAATAGACTAGACACATGACGATAGAGCAGGGTGATGGCAGGACATACCAGCAGATCCAGTGAAGCCCGTCATCCAGGCCCTCCGAGCATCGCGTGGGGCGATATATTCACTCTGTAATGGAGGGAGGAGGTGTCACTCTTGCTGGCTTACAGAATAAGGTCATGTGAATGTGGATTGGGGTGGAGAGGGCTTACCAGATGGGCGTCGGTGCCAGGGATGATGTAGGCGTGGATGCTGAGCAGAGCCATGGTCTGCCGTAGAGCGATGAGCCGCAGGGTGCTGTTGATGGCTGTGGGGGGGATGTACTGAAACACAGAAGGAAAGGAGACTCAGAACACAAAGACATAGCTGTGGAAGACGTGCAGCATCTGTGAGGTGTGGCTGTCCTACTGGTGGGTCGGCAGTGCAGTTCCTCTCATCTTGGCAGAGGACAAAACTCCAGGTTCCTGCAGAGGCATTGTGGGAAAAACTCAAAGGAAAGCTACCATTTTACTCTACTCCAGTGTCAACGGTGAGTTACTTCCTTCTATCATGTGAAATGGGTGTGGGATTATGGTCATCCTGGAAAGGGGAGTCAGTTGACTGAGTATGATGCATTGATTCAATGCACCTATTCCTTGTTTTTTGATGACCTGTAAATGTTTGTCTTTCTCTCTTTTGCTCTACTAAACATATTGTTGCCCAAGCTGCCAGCAATATCCTTTTCGCTTCTGTCAGTTTTGTAGATCTTTATTTCTATAATACACTACAACAAATAAAACCCACTTCCAGAACCCGTTCTTGTGTCACACATTAGTTTGCTATGCAAATTTCATTTAGATTATACAGCATCTACATAGATACTGTATCTACTATGTCTACACATATACTGTATCTACAGTTCTATTTCCTTGTCTGCCTGGAGTAGCTTATGAGTTGGGTATCAGGTAATGCAACTGCTTATTCCACATCTAACGCAAAAACGAATATGGATGTACAATGGCATACATGAACGTTACTACAATGTGAATACCCACACGGAAAACAGCAATAAACCTGCACCTTCAACATTATTTCACATTTTTCTGTCTTCTCTCAGAAGAAGGCTTTAAAAACATGCAGTATATACCAACTGTAGCTGATAATTCTTCTTGCTCTTGAAGGAATGATTTAATATGAGCTTACCTCCCACGACAAGGACAGCCAACAGAACCCAACTGGACACAAACATGGTGTATGAGTAGTCAGCTCACAAACACCTGGTCCTGGTCGGTAGTGCACTTGCTTCTCCTTCACAGCACACCACCCTCCTACTTTATCATACGCTCCGACTGCGATCACGTGCCACAGGTTCAAGGGGTGGAATTCCAAGGTTCTGCCATAAAGCTCAGATCCTGAAGAGAAACCACCACCCACCGGAACGCTGAAAGGGACAGTCCCTGTGGCAGACAGACGGCCACATTGCTGTCTCCTGCTGTGTAGTCAAGACATTAAGCCATCTTTTTACCTTTGTCTTCCATTTCTGCAAGTGGGCAGAGAGAGTCCTCTGGGTAGTACTCGCAGACATCAGAGAGGACATGTTAAACATCTACCCCACAACTGCTCTCTCTGGAATGTACACAAATGCAGACACACACAGTTATTGTATAAACTGATATACTGAAGTGATTCAGGTTGAGTACTGTACCATACTCAAGAGTACAGTAGCAGATCTACATGGGACTTGGCTCTCTAATAAGTTTAAGTTTCTAAACCTCATTCACCATTACAACAGCAGAACATTAGAAGAGCAAACAGGCATCTCAGTTACAAAGTCACAAAGTCATAAAATTTTGCCTTTCCTCAGTTGCCTGTATCACAGGAACCAATGGAATTAACGGCATTGGCTGCATAAACTGCTGTTAATGTTTAGCCAGCATCTGCAAATGGTTTGTTAACATTCAGAACATATACAATCATTTAACAAGGCGTACAGAGTAACTAGAATTACTGTCAATAGTACAATCGACAGTCAATCATGTAGCTTATGACAATATTAAACATGTGAACCTATACATCCACTTGAATATGGAAATACATCCTCTCAAAAAGAATAGAAGAGACTATTAAGATAAAAGCGAGGACACTTCTTTGGTTTTGCCACAAGGGGAAGCTTTAGTGCTACCACAGCCACTGAATAACAGGTATTCAACAGAGCACCACCAAATAAAAGCATCATGAGCAAAAGCCCCCAAATTCACCACATTTAATTAACAGCATTTATGACATTTCATTGCTATAATGTAATATATGCATTCATTGTTTATGTAAACAATACAGTGTTTGCTTATTAACAAGTCTCTCCTTCTATATATTAAAAAATATTAAACATTATTACATTAAACATTATTCTCATAATATAATATAATATAGTTGTCGTTTGTGCCTGCTGTTTATAATGGAACAAGAGGATTTAAAAGAAAAAACAATTTCACAGAAGATTGCAGGTTCAAATCCCCGACTAGCAAGGCAGCACTGAGGTACCCTGAGCAAGGTATCGCCCCCAAGCACTGCTCCCTGGGTGCTGAATTAGCTGCCCGCTGCTTTGTCAAGATATCAAATATGGGTTAAATGCAGAGGACATATTTAGTTGCTGTTCACTGTGTGCTGTGGTGCGTCAACAATGATCACTGGTCAACTAATTCATTAATTAGTTAATGGCTCTAGGTATTGCACCACCAGCAGAAAACACTAGGGGGTGATAGAGAATAACAAATTCACAAATCAGTTGCATTGCACATGGAAATTCAAAGCACCAGCCCTTCATGTCTTGCAAAACCTTGCTTTCACATTCATTCATTTGCTTTGATCCACAGAGGCAATTAGGGACATTGTTCATCATTACAGTGATGCAATGGTACACCCTCAAACTATCTGCATTTACTTTTATTTATTCTATTTTATTCAGTTATACAATGGTTTTATCCAAACTAATTTATTTCTTTATTTTTAAACTATGGTTAAAAAGTAGTACTTCTGTGAACATAATTACATTAATTAATACAAATTGTTGACAACGAAAGATACAATCAAGAGATGCATTTAAACTTTAACAGACACAGATAATATGAATGGCTAAGTAAAAGTGTGGGTCATTGTTCGTCCAATTTCAACCTGAATTCTGTCTCACCATATAGATTTAAAACAGCAGCCGTGGCAACAGGGCCTGCCTCTTTGCTAGGTTAGCAGCAGCCGCTGCTAATGATGCCTGGGTCTGGGGTTGCTAGGGGGTAATGTGCTAGGGGAGGTCAATTCATTGTGGGCTGAGGGGACGGGGCTGGTTTGTTTGCATGTTGAGAGCCTGACACTGACTAAAGAAACCATGAAAAAAAGCACAACCCCCACCCTTCACCCATACATCAGGAAAGGAAGCTAGGGTTACCCCAAGTCATACCCACTAGTTTGTGTTCAGAATGTTTTCATTGAATATGAGCCAGGATTCCACTATTCTTAGAGTGTAGAAGTTTACCAATCCCTTGGAGTATACCTGTATTCTACTGTTTTCCTTGGAGTATACCTGTATTCTACTGTTTTCCTTGGAGTATACCTGTATTCTACTGTTTTCCTTGGAGTATACCTGTATTCTACTGTTTTCCTTGTAGTATACCTGTATTCTATTGTTTTCCTTGGAGTATACCTGTATTCTATTGTTTTCCTTGGAGTATACCTGTATTCTACTGTTTTCCTTGGAGTATACCTGTATTCTACTGTTTTCCTTGGAGTATACCTGTATTCTACTGTTTTCCTTGGAGTATACCTGTATTCTATTGTTTTCCTTGGAGTATACCTGTATTCTATTGTTTTCCTTGGAGTATACCTGTATTCTATTATTTTCCCAGAGTATATCCTGATTCCACCATTTCCCCCAGACTCTACCAACTCTCCTAGGAGTATATCTTCCTCAAAGGGTACCCTGATTTTTGTGTTCTCTTTGGACTATACGTGGATTCCACTGTCTTCCTCAGAGGGTACCCCGATTCTGCTGTTCTCCTCAACATATACCTGTGTAGCCCTCTTATATCCCGCGTACTTATCCAATGGCCGGAGAAGTAGCACCAGCGAGCGCTACAAAAGAGCGACCATTTAAATAGCTTTACTAGCTCGATCTAGGGTTTACCACATTCACAAGAAAAATAACATACACCACTAGTTCAAGAACAGCTTGTTACTCCCCGGCCCCAATGGACTCCTCATACACTGTTCATTAAATTGGCACAGCGTACAGGCGCAAAGCAAAACCCCAGGTTAATAGCGTCCTGGTAACTACTCACAAGCGAAAGAAAGAAAGAAAGAAAAAAAACAAGGATACACCAGAAAATGACTTAATACAATTTTCTACATTTGCAATTAAACTGGCCCAAATCAATCATAACGCCCAACTTTCTACGACTGCATCATTTATTACCACAACATAAGATAAACAAAGGAAGAAATAATAAAACAGAACTAAAAGTTTACGAAGCTGGTTGCTTCGTATATGCTCAACTGCTTAACAGTCTATATGCAGCTGCTGTTGCGTTGGCGCGCGTTGGAGCTCAGGTCGGTCCGAAAATGAGGAAGACCAAAAAAAATATATATTTAAAAAAAAATTATTCAACCCAGCTGCTTACTCACAGTCCCGTCGACCTGTTGAGCGTCCCCCTCCAGCGATCTTTTCTTTTCTCCTCCTCCAAAATCCCTTTTCCAAATTCCCCCCAAAGCCAAGAACAAACAAAAACCAGTCCTCTCTTCTCCGTCCACTTCTTCCCCCCCCTTCCGTCCGCTTTTTTCCCTCTCCCCCAATCCGCTATCGAACAATAGACAAACACTATATTTAACCAATCACAAACCAAAATACAATAACCATAAGAACACCTTCTACCACTCAATGCACACGTCAGTGCTTATGCACTAGGGGTGCTACACTCTCCCCCCACCACAAATTGTCATGCCCTCATGACGAGAGAGATTATTTTATTTTAAATTTTTTTTTTTTTTCACAAAATATACCTTAGCGTTTAGTCATTGCTGAGAGAGAGAGAGAAAAAAAAAACACACTTATCCTTAAGTGACCCATGCATACAAGGTGCTTATGTACCTAATGGGAGGTGTGATGGCAGGTATACACATTAGTGTCTCATTGCCTTCTGCTGCCTGATCTTTATGCTTTTCTTCTGTCACTACAACAGGGATACTGACTGCAGTGAATGAGGGGGTCCCTGGCTTATCATAGGTGAGCCTGGTAGGTGCCCTTCTCTCTCTCTGAGGTCGTGAGGCATCCCCCTCCTGGGCCCTCTGGTTCCCCTCCCTCACTACTGCAACAGATAAATCTTGCTCTCCTCTCTGGTGGTCCACCTCAGCTGTCATTTCTTCTGTGACCAGCTGGTCATCAGGGTTATTCTGGTTGGGGATATCACCAACAAGCATCTCATCAGGAGAGTGCTCAATCAGGGAACCAACATCATCTAAATCTAACTCGAACTGTTCCCTTTCTCCAGCTGTGTCCATTCCTGCACTCAGTGGCTCCAGTGGAGGGTAATAGTCATAGCCCACATCCTGTTCTGCATCAGAGTCAGAACCAGCTTCTTCTCCTTTCTCGTCTAGAGCATGTGCCTTGCGTGGTACAGGCGGTCCCTGTCTATTTCCCCTGCTCCTCAGAGTCCTCCCCCCCCTTGGCTGAGACAACTCAGGTATCCTTTCAGGCTGAAGACGCACATCTTCTCCAAGTGGCAACAAGTTATTTCTGTGCATTGTCTTCATCGGACCCTCTCCACTCTCTGGCCTTAATCTGAAAACTGGCAGACCTGGCAGTTGGCTCTCTACTATGTAGGGGGTCGGTGCCCATCGGTCAGCCAACTTGTGCTTTCCTTGCAGCCCAAGGTTCCGTATCAAAACTCGATCTCCAGCATCCAGTGAGAAGTAGCGAACCCTCTGATTATACCGCCGTCTATTGTCCTCATTCTTTCTCCCTGCCTTACTCTCAGCTAGCTGATATGCAGCCTGGAGGTCATGCTTCATGTTTCTCACATACCTTAGATATGACTTGTGGGAAGAACAATCACTGGAGACTCCAAAACACAAGTCAATAGGCATCCTGGCCTCACGTCCAAACATTAAATAATATGGGGAGTAGCCGGTTGCTTCATTCCGAGTGCAGTTATATGCATGGACTAAGTGACTGATGTGCTGACTCCATCTACTCTTTTCCTTAGGATCCAAGGTTCCCAGCATGTTAAGCAGTGTCCTATTGAAACGCTCGGGCTGTGGATCTCCCTGCGGATGATAAGGGGTGGTTCTCGATTTCCTCACTCCCAACATACCGAGCAATTCATGAATGAGGCGACTTTCAAAGTCTCTACCCTGGTCAGAATGTACTCTTTTGGGTAAGCCATAATGGATACAGTATTTCTCCCAAAACACCTTAGCAACAGTAGTGGCTGTCTGGTCTTTGGTGGGAAAGGCCTGTGCATATCGTGTATAATGATCCGTTATGACCAGAATATTGGAGACATTCTTGGAGTCAGGCTCAACAGACAAGAAATCCATACAAATAAGATCCATGGGGCCGTCGCTGGTCAAGTGAGATAATTCTGCAGACCTCTGCGGTAGTGTTTTCCTCTGAATGCAACGGGAACATGTTCTGCAATACTTCTCCACTTCAACCTTCATTCGAGGCCAATAGAATCTTGCCCGGACCAAACCATAGGTTTTGTCGAACCCCAAATGACCTGAGAGATCATGCATCGACCGCAGCACTAATCCCCTAAACTCCTGAGGAAGCACCATCTGTTGGCTCCGTGGCTTGTTGGGAAGTTTACTAACCCGGTACAAGACATCACCACTTATCTTAAACCTCTCCCACTCTTTGAGTAATAATGGCACATCCTTATGTCTATGCCTGTCAGCCTGAGTGATGTTGTTTTCCCTCACAGCTTTCCACACTTCCCCAATACATGGGTCATCTTGCTGAGACTGTGATATCTCTCTCTGGCTCAATGCTGGCAGCTGTTGGGTGTTCACTTTTAGTACTCTGCAGTATGCTTGAGGCACAGCCTTACTACAAGCACCATAAAAATCAATGAGCCTATTTGAGTGTGGAAAAGCTGGACATGTTACATGAGTTGATTGACAAATAGCCCGGATACTGCTGGATGGAACCTCTCTCCAGTCCTCTTCAGCTGTGGTTGAGCTGGGATGGGAGCGACGGGACAGCGCGTCTGCATCTATGTTCTGCTTACCTGGACGATACTTGAGCGTGAACTCATAGATTGATAGAGCTGCCAGCCAGCGATGACCGGCGGCATCCAGCTTGGCTGATGTCAGAACATACGTTAATGGATTGTTGTCCGTATGTACTTCAAACTTTGCACCATACAGGTAGTCATGCAGTTTATCAACCACTGCCCACTTCAATGCCAAAAATTCCAATTTGTGGGTGGGGTAGTTCTTTTCAGAAGGTGTGAGACTTCGGCTAACAAATGCAACAGGTCTCAACCCCGTCCCCTGGTCTTGATACAGCACACCTCCCAAACCTTCTCGGCATGCATCAACATGCAAGACATAGGGCAAATGTGGATCAGCAAAAGCCAATACTGGGGCTTCAGTCAGACTTTTCCTCAGCATTTCAAACGCTGCCTCACACTTGTCATCCCACCTGGAACCAAAGGGCTCTGTTGGGTAAAAGGCTTTCTTAGGCAAATCACCTTTCTCTAATCTCTTAGAGGAGTTACAGCTACTACGGGGTGGACACCATCGCTTGGGAGAAACACCATTAGTGCAACCGTGAAGCAGCTGATTCAAGGGGTAACAAATGCAGGAATAATCCTTGACAAACCGACGGTAATAACCACAAAAACCCAAAAAAGAGCGCAAAGCAGTGATGCTCTCAGGCCGCGGCCATGACCGCACCGCATCCACTTTGGCTGGGTCTGTGGCAACACCGTCTTTTGAAACAATGTGTCCCACATAGTTCACTGAGGTACAACAGAACTGGCATTTATCCACAGACAGCTTCAGCCCTTCATCCTTCAGTCTGTCAAGCACTTTTAGTAACCGCTCTTCATGCTCCTCCAGGGTTCGGCCAAAAACAATTAAATCATCTAGATATACTAGCACTTCCAGGAGATTCATGTCTCCTAGTGTTTTCTCCATAATTCGCTGAAATGTAGCAGGAGCTCCCATGATCCCCTGCGGCATCCTCTCAAATTGATAAAACCCCACAGGGCTGATAAAGGCAGTTTTTTCTTTGTCTGCTTTGTTCATGGGTATCTGATAATAGCCGCTTCGGAGATCCAAAACGCTGAACCACTGGCTACCAGTGAGACATGCTAAAGCATCCTCAATGCGGGGTACTGTATATTGGTCAGGAATTGTTCGTCTATTTAATGTCCTGTAATCCACACACATGCGAATGTTGCCGTTTTTTTTTCGAACCACCACGATAGGGGATGCATATGGGCTCCTGGATTCAGATATTATGCCAGCTTCTAGCAAATCCTTTAGATGCCGCCGTACATCTTCCACATCCCCGGCTGCTATGCGCCTAGAGCGTTCTCTGAATGGCTGATCATTAGTAACACGAATTGAATGCTCCGTACTCTTAGCACACCCGACATCCAACTCACCACAAGAAAAGACTTCCTTTCTCTCCATCATTTTCTGACACAATCGTTCCTTCCATTCTGGAGAGACGGGGGACTCACCAAAATTGAACAAGGAGGGTGTCAGTTTACAAGATCCTGTACAAGACTTTACCATATGTGCTGCAGACACTACCTCAACTGGAAATACATGAGCAATAGCCATTCCTCGTTTCAACTTTACTTGACGGGTAGAAACATTTCTTATTGTGACTTTAATTCGCTGACAAAGAACCATCTTGTCTTTGGTGACTTCAGGTATTACTAACAACCTCTCCACTAGAGGTCCTTCTTCAATACCATCTATCAGTAAGGCCTTGGACAGGGGGTGCCCTGAAAACTTTGAAATACCATTTACAGTACAAGTTTGGCCGGGATACAGGGTGAGAGGACGAACATTCGAGAACCGCACAGTGCCCCCTTTTAAATCATCAGTTTGTTCATCAGCCTCTAGCAGCTTTTGATAGGTCTCCTTTATAATGGGGTGAATTACCAAACTAGTTAGAAAACTCTCGCCTCCCTCACTTTTGCAACGCTCAAACAGTCGTCGCACTACTGAGGTATTTGTCCCCACTAAAATGGAAACGTCACTCTTTACCGCAGGATCAGGACACACCAGCACAAGCGTTTCAACTGCCTCAGTCACTCCAACCACATCTCCGGTAAACTCAAGCTTCAGGCATACATAGCCATCATAGGGATATTGTGCTGCACTTAACCCCCATATTTCCAAGTGTTCCACTGGAGTTAATGGTACATGTTTCAAATACTTGTCATAGAATGAGCGATAGAGCAGGGTGACCTGGGATCCACTGTCTAGTAAGGCTTTTGCATAGATGCCCTCAATTTGTACAGAAACAACTGAGCTAGGGCCTATTAGACCCTTAGGCAACATAACCTTATCTCTCAGTGGGCTGCACTTTGCGGAACGTGTCTTCACCAGGGCATCAGGCCGTTCCTCTACTGAGCCCCTGGGAGGTTTCCCGGTGGCCGTTTTGATTTCAAGAGCCGCTGATTTACTTTCCGGAGGTTCTCAGCATTTTGACACTCACGCTGGAAATGGCCATCTTCACCACACCTGTAGCAAAATATATCAGCTCGGGTCAGCGTCCTCCTTTCTCCACCCCTATATTTTGGTGAAGCAGCTCCTCCCGAGTTCCTTCCCATGTTAGCCCGGAGCGGGTAGTCATCTTCCATCGCAGTGGTCACAGCAGCAGTCATTAACCTACTCACTTCCCCCTTTAATTCTCGTACTTCCTTCACTAAGCCTTCTAAGGTTGACTCTCTTTCTAATGGTGAGCTGACAATTGGTTCAGCTACAGTAGCAGCACCAGCTAGTGTACTAGCACCATGAGCAGGCAAAGCAACAGCCACAGTGGCCCTACTCTTCACTACGGGTCTTACAAGATTCAAGTCTTCTTCTTCTCTCACCTCCTGCAGTAGCTGTGTAAAGCTAGGAGGAGGTTGAAGTTTGTATGTCATTTTGATGCGGAGAGCTACCAGGTCTTGTGGTAAAGCCCCTCTAGCAACCTGCTCAATACGGGCACGGTTTATATCTGCCCGCTCAATTCCACCTTTTCTATACACTGAGTGGAGCAATTTATCCAATCGGAATAAGTAAGCAGAAAGTTTCTCATTATCTGCTTGGAAAGTGTTGCGAAATCTCACCATGAGATCAGATGCACTTTCTGTTGTCCCAAAAGCAGTTTCCAGTGATTTCAGGTATTCATATGCAGTGGCATTAGGGTTACAGACTCTCAAGAATCTAACAACATCAGCAGCTGGCCCCTTGAGACTCTCAGCTATCCGTTGTCTCTTTACAGTCTCAGGACACTGCCACTCTTCTAGCATATGCATTGCCTGTTCTGCCCAAGCCTCATATTCTTCTTCTCCACTTACAGTAGGCGTCACACCAGAAAATATTCGCAATTTGCGATAGCTTTGTGATTCTACAGAAGCAACCTGACACTTCTCTACCAAAGATGAAATAGCATGTACAAGCTCAGTGTTCAGGCCGGGGGCAGCAGGAGCCGGAGGTACAGGACTAACAGCACGTTTTACATCTGCCAGCGTTTTGCCTTCATGCTCCAAAAATGCCATTAGCTTGGCCTGAAAATCTTCCTCTTCAGCAGGCTCTTCCCCCACAGTGACAACCCAGGGACCCCACTCATCATTTACCTCTAACTGTTCAGGAACTCTGATTGTCATGATATCAACTGTGGTCTCTATCAGAATGCACTGACATGTGGTTCTATAATCAGGGCAACGGCCCCTCACCTTGGTACGGCCAAACAACTTCGTTGCATCTAAAATCTCATAAATAACATCATCAGTAGCCCCAATAGGCACCCCACTGAGTGCAACCGCATGTCTGACATCAACATATTTCTCTCTACACCAGCTGAGAAACTTGTTAGTCTCCATATTCCCTTTTTTTTTTTTTTTTATAAACCAAAAGTTTACACACAAAGGGATCCCGGACGAGCCCCCACGTGTAGCCCTCTTATATCCCGCGTACTTATCCAATGGCCGGAGAAGTAGCACCAGCGAGCGCTACAAAAGAGCGACCATTTAAATAGCTTTACTAGCTCGATCTAGGGTTTACCACATTCACAAGAAAAATAACATACACCACTAGTTCAAGAACAGCTTGTTACTCCCCGGCCCCAATGGACTCACCTCTCCTCATACACTGTTCATTAAATTGGCACAGCGTACAGGCGCAAAGCAAAACCCCAGGTTAATAGCGTCCTGGTAACTACTCACAAGCGAAAGAAAGAAAGAAAGAAAAAAAACAAGGATACACCAGAAAATGACTTAATACAATTTTCTACATTTGCAATTAAACTGGCCCAAATCAATCATAACGCCCAACTTTCTACGACTGCATCATTTATTACCACAACATAAGATAAACAAAGGAAGAAATAATAAAACAGAACTAAAAGTTTACGAAGCTGGTTGCTTCGTATATGCTCAACTGCTTAACAGTCTATATGCAGCTGCTGTTGCGTTGGCGCGCGTTGGAGCTCAGGTCGGTCCGAAAATGAGGAAGACCAAAAAAAATATATATTTAAAAAAAAATATTCAACCCAGCTGCTTACTCACAGTCCCGTCGACCTGTTGAGCGTCCCCCTCCAGCGATCTTTTCTTTTCTCCTCCTCCAAAATCCCTTTTCCAAATTCCCCCCAAAGCCAAGAACAAACAAAAACCAGTCCTCTCTTCTCCGTCCACTTCTTCCCCCCCCTTCCGTCCGCTTTTTTCCCTCTCCCCCAATCCGCTATCGAACAATAGACAAACACTATATTTAACCAATCACAAACCAAAATACAATAACCATAAGAACACCTTCTACCACTCAATGCACACGTCAGTGCTTATGCACTAGGGGTGCTACACCTGAATTCTACTATGCTCCTTATCAAAACATCTCCTCCTCATTTCACAGCCCAAACGTTCATTCAAACAAGATATGAAACAACCTAATTTTTGACAAGTTTTGTATAGACATAAGGGTGTTGGCATTTATTTTGAGAAAATGTTAGATATAAAACAGTTACACATTAAATTGTAATAGATTTATGTTTGGCACAACTTGCACTTTTACTCTGGCTCACCACCATATTGCTGATACATCACCGTCCACGTCATGAGGCTGGTTAGTTAGAAAGTCGGCTCAGGAAGACAACAGTCACGGCACGTATAATTTTGAGAGAAACTTTGTGCTTGTTATATCAGTCAAAATATGACAGAAGCTAAAAGGTATTTTGAAGAGATACAATGGCTTATGCATTCGAGCCACTGAGGAAGAGAGAAGGAGCAAAAACTCAGGTTTGTTCAGAGGAGCAGCCATTGGTTCCCCAGGATGTGGAGAAGGTGGGCAACACCACTTGGCGTATGTGTGGTCAGTGCACTGAAATGCAGACCACACACACACACACCAGGTGGTCCTGATCTGCTGTCAGGAGGCTAATGTGGGTCACTTGTTTGGGGAACTTCTCTGCATAACCTTGGCCTGCACTTACCAAATGCTGTGAGAGGGACGCCTTGGAAGTGTCCGTGCCGAGGCCCTGGAGCGGCCAATCAGCAGCAGGTATTCTAACCTTAGCTAACGATAGATACTTAGCATGTAAAATGGGACAGAGAAATCTTCCAATCAGTCTGCTCTTCTGAATTGCTAACTTGGGCCAATACAGAAGTGACCCCCCCTTGCATCGTTTTTTTACTTTGGCCTCCCTTATTTTCCATTCAGTCAGAGTCTGTCAGTCATGTCACTCGTCAGCTAATGGGAACTAATGTCGGATTTCCAAGCCAACCAACCTCATGATGTCACATTCTATGCTAGCACAAAATGGAGCTACACATGTTAGAAAAAAATATATCTTAAATTACTTAACCCAGTGTTAAACCTATAAAAAATGTCAGAGTGGAATCCATCTTGTGAATTATGCCAACTACATCTAGTGCTTCATGTCCACTTTAAGGTTTCAGGGGAAACAACAGCTCTCCTTGAGGACTGTGAGGGTACAACTTCCGTTACTACTTCTTACCTCTCCCCCAGATTCCCTAACCCCCACCTCTGCTGCGGCTGGGTGGCTCCAAAATGCAGCCTGTTGTTTGAGGGATATGGACACTGTGGCAGGGGGGGGTGTCAGAGTTACCTAAGAGACTCTGTGATCACAGTCACGTAGTGCATTGCCGCCAATCCCAATGGTATTGACCCACCACCCATTACAGGTCACTTCTAGTAATTTTCAAAAAATGTGCCAATTTTTAGTTTCAGCTCCAGCAAAGTATGAGTCAATCCCACCCTCAATTACAGCAATTCATCTTCATCATGGTAGCACGTTAGCTATTTTTTGTGTTTTAATTGCCTCACAACGTTAATGGCAGTCTGGCTAATGTGCTCAAGATAAAGTTGATTTGATTTCCTTTGGGTTGAGGGTCTATTTTAAGCCTGCAAGGTGTAGGTCAGGTCTGTGGATCTGATTGTGTATCCCTGGAAAAATAAAGAGCTGATTGCAGCCTGTGCACCATGTCATAAGCTGTGAACACAAGACCAACATGTTGAAGATATCAAAATGTTTGGCAACACTTTACTTGAAGCAGTCTACATAAGGGTGACATGTAACCATCATAAGAATGACATGACACGTCATGCACATTAATGACACATTATTGATGTTTATGACTGTTGTCATAATGTGTTATTCAGTTCCAAAAACCAACAACAGTCATAACCATCAATAACGTGTCATTAATGTGCATGACATGTGTCATGTCATTCTTATGACGGTTACATGTCACCCTTATGTACTGTAGACTGCTTCAAGTAAACTGTTACCAAATGTTTTAACTTCGAATCCATGATGTGAAATGATAAGTAATTCTGCTGCGCTTCAACTGCACTGTCCTATATGCATAACCAGGAATGGTCATCTCTCTCACTGAGGACTGACTGTGCTGTCCTGAAGGGAAAAACGGAAAGGACAATCAGGAGCAGACTGGACGAGAGACAGTGGGATGTGTAGGCAGTGTGTGAGTGACACGCTCTCACTGGGAGCAGGGCGGCCTGCTAGCACTGGGGGGCTTGACCCCGGACCTGCCCCCTTGCCAGGAAATGTGGACTCAACCTGCCCCCTCAGAAAAACATGCACACACTCCCAGTTAGTCATTTACACATGCATACTTAAATAAATATACACACACACAAAGGCGCACACAGGTAGGTACACGCACAAAGGTACACACAAGTACATACACACACAAAGGCATACACAGGTACACACACACACAAAGGCGCACGCAAGTACATACACACACAAAGGTACACACAGGTACACACACACACACAAAGGCGCACGCAAGTACATACACACACAAAGGCACACACAGGTACACACACAGAAAGACACAGGTACATATACACACAAAGGCACACACAGGTACATATACACACAAAGGCACATACAGGTACATACACACACAAAGACACAGGTACATACACACACCAAGGCACACATAGGTACATATACACACAAAGGCACATACAGGTACATACACACACAAAGGTACACACAGGTACACACACAGAGAAAGACACAGGTACATATACACACAAAGGCACATACAGGTACATACACACACAAAGGTACACACAGGTACACACACAGAGAAAATCACAGGTACATATGCACACAAAGGCACATACAGGTACATACACACACAAAGACACACACACCAAGGCACACATAGATACATAAACAAAACCTCTCATCTGCACAAGTTACACCTGATATACCAAGAGGAGCCCTGAAACATAATTTATATGTCACCTATTACTTGACTGACCCACAAGTAGTTCACCAAAGCCTTACTTTGAATGCATGACAAAGTAAACAGTTTAACGAGTACAAAACAGAGCTGGACAGAAGACTGTTTTGATACTAGTGTGACTGGCCTTTCGGCCATTTCTGTGTTTGCACCACAGATAGGAGAGCAGAGGAATACATAAAGCTTCACGTCATGGCGCAGGCCATGCGGAACAGAGCAGCGACTCAGGGCCATCATAGAGACAGATGAGCCGGGCCTGTGACTCAGAATGCTGTTAAGGTGACACGGACCGGCAGCCGGACCAAGGACACTGCAGGAGCCCGCATTGTGTCGCACGCGGCGTCATACTCCTGTATGATTGATGATCCCGGCTTAGGAAGCAATGCTGCTCAGAGACAAATTCTGGAAGTTTCTCATTCCATTCTCATCTGTCTGTTCCTCCTCAGCTAACATTAACACATCCTGTTCCCCGTACATGGAACAGGCTACATTTCGCCTTCCAAATCTACTTGTGATTGCAGAATTGGGAAATCAAGTGGATGCACTGCAGATGAAGCAATTACAGCTACGTCAGAACCATTTTCCCACCGACAATGAAAAGAAATGTTTAATTCCAAAGAGGACCACAAAAAACGATCCATAATTCAGTGACGGGTTAGCAGATAATGGGAGACGGGTTGGTGTGGACGAAGGACTTCATGTCAGTTTACAATTTTTTATTCGCTCATATCAATCCCCCTGCAAACACATGGTTTGGTTCTGTTTGATAGTGTTCTATAAGTTGCCTCAGGGTGCTTACATCATACGTACGATGACAAGGAACAGATATTAGATTGGTGGGCTATAGCTACTATTCCTCTGTGCCCCAGTACTGCAGACAGACCCTAGGACTGGTTGTTCCCCCACCCTCCAAATACACACACCCCATAAACAGGGGATGTCTTGCTTTTTTTCCTTTTTGTTTGCACACATGTGTTAAATGCTACCTACCCATTGGGCAGATACTGCATAGAATCCCTGCCTCATTAAGCAGCCAAACAGATGCTCGTGGCCACAGCTGAGGGGGAAAGCCCGTATCTCCCATTCCTGGATTGCAGTCTCTCCCTCCCCTCTTTCCACATCAACAGCAACTATGGGGGCATGTGGACTATCAGTAAATACAGAGAAAAAGTGTGTGGCAGGCTTATTAAGTCATTTTCATTGGAAAATATTAGGAAATACACATACTGTACCATCACAGGGTCCATATTCAGAGGGACATAAGATCCAAAAAAAAAAAAATTGGCATCAGATTGGCTGCAATTCGCTGAGTCTTTAGTCAAAGGTCAGGGGTCAGGAGGAACAAGATACCAAAAAGATTCTAGATACTAAAAAGCACTATTCTACATTCTACAATGTCACTCGTTCAGACTTCTTATTTGTAGAGTACAGTATAGGTACTATATTCATATCTGTGGGGTAGTTTCTGCATATACTGAAACGTCATTGACAGATATACATGTATGTACAGCTGAGAGAAACTTTTGGGGTCAGTCAGTGTTCAGCACCACAGGAACAGTTGGGGATGAGGAGCCTAAGGCCCTTCGGTGATATGATTAAACTACCAACGAGGAGATTTGAACCCATGACCTTCTGGAGAAAACCTGCTGCGCTACCCACTACAATTATAATGACTAACAGCAAGACTAAGTCCAATCAAGCTACAGCCAGCATGCAATAAGTTCTGAAATGTTTCAATCAGGCGGAAGGCAGCCAGCTGAAGCAGGAAACAAATTGCTTCTTGGAAGTGGCTGTGTTCAGTTTTGAATTTTACATGCAAGAACACAACGCCTTAATAGAGTGAGAGGGAGCGAAGGTAAGCATTGATCTCAAAATAGGAAACAAAACAGCTGCATGCTACAGCAACCTTCCACAGTCTCCTGCAGAATTTTTCTGTCAATTCTATTCAATATTTCTTAACCTTCAAAAAGAGCTGGGAAGTGAAAAGTTAAAGAACAAAGCCAAATATCCAAACAAGTTAACAGGAAATCAGGGTGTTAAAGTGGGAAATAAAGGAAGGCAAATAGAGGTTAGAGATCCTGCTGGTTGTCGTAAGCGCCCCCTCCCCAGGCTGTCCACATTTCTTCACTTTCTGGCAGGTGTCACTCATTTATTACCAACCAGTGGCAACATCCGCTCCCCTGTCTGCGCATGAACATATTTATGTTTCTGTACAGCTGCGATCACTGGGAATTTTAATCAGTTGCTGGAAAGTTGCCAATTAATTGTGCAGGACGTCGCAGTAGAATAGAGAATCCCACCACGGTGCAGCAAACGCACCCACGCTTCGTGCCCCACAGGACAGCATGTACCAGAATGGCTGACTAAATCCATGACTACGTGATTGGTGTGATATACTTTAATTCTTCTAATTTAATTCTTATGCTGACTTAGTTGTGAAATTTGTATGAAGAGTGAATGAATTTGTATTGTATTAGTACTGTACGAATGGCCAAGAAATGCTTGTTTCTAGTTCGGTTATATTACTCAAAAATACCAAATGTCTGCGATGGACTGTCCGGAGTGTACCATAAGCTTATGCCCTATGCTGCCTGGGATGGACTCCAGGCTCCATGCAAGACTGCCCAGGATAAATGGTTGGAAGGCTGACAGAAAAATATAAAATGCATAGTTCATGAGAGGTAAAGCATATTTTTAAACTTGAAACACACCAACTCAATGATCTTAAATTCAAATTCATTTTCACTTGGCACTGATCTCACTTCGTTGTGATTGGCTACCTCGCTGGGGCACAAGTGACCTGCATAGCTACAGGGTGGCACTATGTCTGGCACGCAGGCTGCCTGACCCCTAGAAGATCTCCTTCCAGGACTCAGGTGACACTAGTCTATTATTAGAATCACGATCTACGACACCCTGCACTCCTGTGCCAACACCTTTCACTGTCCCTCCAGCTAGTACGCACACGTATTAAAAGTTGTCATATTTCATCTAGGTGAGTCATGCTCACATGTACAACGTTTGCAATATAACATCATAAAGGGATCACAGAAGTAGATGTCAATACTGTATGGTCTTCTATCATCAATGAAATTTATTTTGTTTCTCAATTATAATGCTGAATTGATCTTTGCTGAAGCAAGACAGATGAATCAGAGAGTTAAACCAGAAATCAAAAGTGTACATCCTTCAGCAATATGTCAACAATACTGGCCCACTGTCAACGTGACTGCTGGATGGACGGCCTTATTACTGGAGGTTAGAATGTGAGGTTACAAGGAGCCTGTGTGCCACATTGACGCCGTATCACCAGGATGGTGCACAGTCGGTGTGAGTGTTCACGGCAATGGGAGATGCCAAGCTGCTACTGCAAAGGTCACAAACTTCCTCTGCTTGAGGACAAATGACTTCCCACAAGATCACATTCCATTCATGTTCCACAGTCATTCCTAAGACTGAGATGTGAATAAGGAAGTATAAAAGGATGATGAAGATCAGGAGGATGACAACCCAGCCTTGTGCCCTTCTGGAATCTCGGATTAATGTGGTGTCAGGTTGTAAAGAAGCCCATCATAGCAAAAGTGTCCCTTTGGGTTAAACGTTTGAGCTGTAATCTCAGCATGAAAAGGACAAGGCAAAAAGCCTTAACCATAATGGACCAAGGCTCACATAAAGCTAACTGCAGCCCGCCTGGTGATCCCACCACTGGGGGTCCTCGGAGGGGGAGTAGGACCCAGAGAAACAGCAGTCTATACCTAACTGTAACAGAGCCAGGCTTTCGTAAACCTAACTGCAGCCAGCCTGGTGATCCCACCACTGGGGGTCCTCGGAGGGGGAGTAGGACCCAGAGAAACAGCAGTCTAACCCTAACTGTAACAGAGCCAGGCTTTCGTAAACCTAACTGCAGCCAACCTGGTGATCCCACCACTGGGGGTCCTCAGAGGGGGAGTAGGACCCAGAGAAACAGCAGTCTAACCCTAACTGTAACAGAGCCAGGCTTTCGTAAACCTAACTGCAGCCCGCCTGATGATCCCACCACTGGGGGTCCTCGGAGGGGGAGTAGGACCCAGAGAAACAGCAGTCTAACCCTAACTGTAACAGAGCCAGGCTTTCGTAAACCTAACTGCAGCCCGCCTGATGATCCCACCACTGGGGGTCCTCGGAGGGGGAGTAGGACCCAGAGAAACAGCAGTCTAACCCTAACTGTAACAGAGCCAGGCTTTCGTAAACCTAACTGCAGCCAACCTGGTGATCCCACCACTGGGGGTCCTCGGAGGGGGAGTAGGGCTTTCTAAGAGCATGTTATAACACTGGGTATTACAGAAAGAAAAGGCGCATTACAGGAACAGCGGAAATGTCACACTTTCCCATCCTAATAGAGAAATGCACTCAATTAAATATTTCATTACAGTCCTTTAATGTGAAGATATGGGAAGCATGCAGTTAACTGTTTGCAATGTTTTTTTTAAGAGTCTGTGTATATCTGTACAGTGCATAATGAATGTAATGGTTAATTATATTTTATATTTTCTTGTTTTAACAAAGCAACATATCTTTAACAAATAATAGATTTTCATTTTAAATGTGACTCTGGGGAGCAGCAAAGCACATGACGCCACACCAGAAAGAAGACAGCTGATCAAAGGTGAAGTTACTCAAAACAAATGTGTGCTACTAGTGAACCTGAAGCTGACCTCTGCTGAGCAAAACAGCTAAATCCAAAGGTGCACTAGATATTCAGCGGATTACTGGTGACATGGCATTATTGGTGGCTGGAAATGCCAGCGTAACCAATCCCTGGGCTACATCACGATCATGAGCTTTGAAGTATAGCATTTCCATACCTTGCAAATGATTGCCACACGTTTAGGAGTACGAACCCAGATGTGTTTGTCACGCATGCTAATCCTGCTGCCAAATTTACGGGCGGAGTGAAGGGCACCCCCCACTGGCAGTGTGCTTAGATCTGCTTCAGTGCGTGGCGTGTCGTGCCCCCCGGTTGCTCTCGTCACGTGACTTCTCTTTCGGTCCTTCTGCCTGTTGTCGACCACTACATTATACTGCACTTATAAAGAGCTTCAGATGCGCAGAGGGGTTTGGCGTAAGAGCAAACTTTCCAGAACCTTTCAGAATGATGTGCGCCTGCTTTTGGCCTTGAGAAGCTTCTGCTAATTAAATGGCCAACCCTGCCATCCTCCCATTTTATTATTTATCATCTCCATTCTGCAGTCCTGTCTCCTATACACATCCTCCTTCTGATCCTCATCCTTCTTTCCCCCCCCCCCCCACCTACCACCTTGCCCGCTGGCCCACAGTCAGATTGTTCCTCTGAGGAGACTCACGGAAACCATACCCATCTGAAACCGGACCACATTTAAAGGATCAGCCGCCACCTGGCACACTGCCATCACTGTGCCCCTTGACCAGCTGAATGCTTGATGACACAAACAAGCCACACTGGGCTGAAGAAAAATGCATCAAGACTCCCACAACAGGAGCTCGGTCCCTATAACATTTGGGTTCTCGACAGGTAGGTGAGAAACGGCAGCCGGTACCATTTGCTCACCACCTGGTTCCTTACCTTGAGGGTCTCCCATGGACTAATGTCTTCCAGGTGACTCGTTCTTTACAACAGACCACAGGAGATCTGCTGCAGGTGCAACCACCAAGGTAGACTTGGTGTAGGTGTGGAGGAAACTGAGCTAATGACTGCTTTTACTCCGGAAATCCTACTGGTATTAAGCTCTGGGCCATTCAATTATACAGGCTTTTCCACATTCTGTAGGTAAATGGAGAGAGAAGCAGCAGAAAGTCAGTTGGAATGCTTGTAACCCTGATGATAATCTACTGAAAAGCCATCCACTGAAAAAAAGTCCCCCCCCATCTTCCTTTTCCATGGTGGTGCAGGCAGACAAAGATACAACACAAAGAAGCTGCTCCACAGCCTTCACTGTGCAGAAACGAACTATGTGTACCCTGTTGGGGTGCTTCTTGATTTTAGAGTACACCTCAAACATCACCATGGAGACCACTGCAGATGGGCCCAGGAGTAAAAATTGCTAACAATTGCTTGCTTTCTGTCTGGAGGAGTTCTTAGAGGAAGCTAAACAGCAGGCTTACTGGAAATGACCTGGCAGCAAAAAAAGGCACTGGCATTTATTATTAAACATGCACCCATTCATGAATTATCCTACATTTTCCTGTAAAGGACACTTAGCGATGTTTAAACATTGAAAGACTTCTGAACAAACAATTTGTAATTAAACTCCTCGAAGAAGCTTTTCTCTAGTACTCATGCTGTTATACAATTTGCTACAAAAAAAATCTATAAAAAAGCAGAATTATAAACTACAATTAATGGCTACCTAATTAGCTACACGCAGAGAGTGCTGAGAGGGACGGACTTTTCCTTCCATAACTGCTTTAAGGGTAGACGAGTTGTGCATTCACCAAAGCCATTCTGAACACCTGACCAACTGAGCTATTTTTGGACCCGTATCCTGTTAGCTTTAGCCTAGCCATTCTTTGACCTCTCTCAGTAACATTGTGTTTTCAGCTACAGAGATGCCTTTGACCTGATGTTCCCTTACAAAAATGTCCTGCGGTAATCATGTGATATTCTCGCGTTATTCCTGTGATAGTTAAGAAATACCACATAAAACCCTAATGTGATGTCGTCGAAATTCTACAGCACATCATGTGGTGCAGACTTGTGGTAATATCACAGGTGTGTGGTTTTGAAAATTTCACGTGTGGAACTCTTGTGATAGGCCTTTGTATTTTTATAAACAGTTAGGCAGCAGTATCCCAGTGTAGAGGAATGCATTCTGCGGGTGGCTACACAAGCTCTCAAATGAGCTTAAGTAAGCAACAAACAAACAAACAAACAAACAAACAAACAAGCTCTCAAAAGAGTGCAAGCTGCTGGGAAGGAATGCAATGCATTCAATTAAAGATTAAATTAGATATAATATATGTGATGTTTTAGACAACTGTTCCCCATTTTACATCCATCCATCCATCCATCCATCCATCACCGTAACTGCTTAATCCCAACTGGGGTAGCGGGGGGGACTGGAGCCTATCCCGGGAACATGGGGCATAGGCGGGAACCAACCCTGGGCAGTCGCCAACACACCGCAGGGCACACACACACAGTCCCCATTTTACAACAAATGTGATTTTACTTCATGTTGATACCACAAGAAGTAAAGAACACAGAAGTAAAAAAGTAAAGAAGTAAAAAAGAGCACAGCATTACCATGGGAATATACCACAGGACTATCACAGAAAAAGCACATAAAACCACAGGCTTACCACAAAAATACCACAAACAAGCTGTGGTAAAATTTCCCAGAATGCCATAGAAACCCCAAAGTACCACAGGAAAATACTACAGGAGCACCTCCAGTCACACAGGAAGAAACACCACAAGAACACATACATGCGTGGTATTCTTCCGCAGGACTTGTGTAGTACAGTACCACGAGACGTTTTGTAAAGGCTTTTCATTCATCACACTATTCTCTATAAAACTCTATATCCTGTCATGCATTAAAATTCCAGGACACTGGATGTTTCTCAGATGCTGGAACCACCATTTTTGGCTTTAGAATCACACCATCACTTTGACCAGGTCATCCTAATGCTTAGTTGATCAATAACTGAACCTCCAGATCACTGTGATTCACTGGTTTGAATAGCTGTCTCTCTGCTAATCCACAAGGTATGAATGCTTCAGGGAAGCGGCTTAGTGGTTCAGTGTGTAGGTATTGTTAGCATGTACAGTACCTTAGTGTGTCATTGCTGTTACCTGATGCTGGGCTGCTAAGGGTACAATGTGGTTGCCTCACATCTCCAGGGATGGATAGATCCAAATACAATTGGCATTACCCACTTTGAATAGATCACATTTAGGAAGCAAGAGACAGTGACGCTATGACTCTGCTTCACGGAGGATAGTGCGGTGCCTGGGTTTCTGCACAGCTGTGGGACTCCAGCTGAGGGATGGTGTTTCAGACTCACCTTTTGGACTCCAGCTGGATCGATAGGCATCAGGCTTCCCTCTGTTTGCCGTCTTCATTTCTGGAGCTCAGCCAAGGTCGACTGGAAAAAATCTAGCCTCTTAAATTGTGCTTGGCAGCTACTTGTTTAGCATGTGACACAAGAGATGTCACAGTAACACTGGAGATGAGTATGAGTAACGTTTGGGTGTGTATGTGCAGTTTGGGGGGGGTGGAGCCGAAGCCACCGCAACGAATGAGATCAAACTGTGATGGGCCCTCTGTCGTCACCATTAACTTCATCTAATTGGAGCGTTTTTCAAGAACTAGGCAGTCTGGGCAGGATTTACATTGATCATGATGCTAGCAAAGCTGCAAGACATCTACTCTATCTGAATGACAGGTGAAACAGACAGACAGGATGGAAAGGCAGACTGGGACATTCTTATAATCTAGCTGCAGTGTTAGCCTTAATAAATCAGAGACCTTACAGCTTTAACACATGAGGCTGTCAAACATGTAGCAAATGCTCACTATGATTCAAGCAGGGCTGAGGCCTTGTCCCAGTATTCCCTTTGAAATTCTAATACAAGCGAGGGGGGGTGTTATGGTAATCATTACTCATTATGGTAATCATACTAGAGAAAAGCATTAAACTGAAGGGTTTCCAGGTACTTTTCTAAGCGACTGGAGCGGTAACTGCATACCCAGCTATCTACGGATATACGCTATTTAAATGTCATTGAGTAAAAATGACTGCTGAACAGATAAATAATAAATGTAGGACTATAATCATTATTACTCACGTTTCCCTAATATAGAACTCCCTAATATAGAGGATCATCAGAAGCACACAAAAGCAAGAAAGCAGATACTGTAATTCTGAAGTGCATGTATGCATATGTATATGTACATCTTTTGCTTCAAGCAGAGGTTCATGGTTGATGAAGAAGCTTGAGAAGCATTCAAGTCTTTATGGAGTCCACAGAATGTAATCAGAGGTCCTCTAAAATGGATAGTAAAAAATTTACAACCCTACAATAAATGTTTCATGGACCATGGTACTGATTCCCATAGAAATCTTTCTTGAAAAATCTACAAAATGCTGAATACCAGGAGAGGAGTATATTGTGCACAGACATTGTGCACCAAAGAATTTCATTTAATCTACACGTAGAATTGAGCAACTCCCAAGAAATGATAACTCTACTGGCAGTGCCATTAAACAAAGGCCGCTGCTGAAAGGTACTGTATACCGTGCCTGAATGCAGGGAAAGTGAGGTCATGTTCTGCTGCGTGTTCATCAAAAGCTACAGAGAGAGAGGTGTGCTGAGCCTTTTGTTGATGGTCTTTAATTCACAGCTTGAAGGCAGTTTAGCTACATGAACACATGGCCTGTAATAAGAGGATGGCTTGTTACTCATGTGGAACTGCATTGTTTACAGTTTTGTTTTACACACTTACCACCATGCTGGTCAGGCTGACTTCCAACACAAACAAAATGCAAATTACTTAAATATATCTTTTGTTCAACTATGAACAATCTTGCAGATTCTGTACATTTATTTTTGGGAAATATGTGTTACTAAAACTTTTTTTTACTTTACGAGTCGTTATGAGGGAAAGGCGCAGAACCATGGGGATGAGGTAAGGGGTTGACGTTCTGCCACCATTTCAAAGCATTACAGATGCCCAGTGTGCCCAGCTGGGGCCACCCAAATGCCGGAGCACCTGCTTTCTGCTGCTTCTCCATCTGCACTTTCCCACCCCCCTACAGACAACACAGTCCCCAAGGAAGCCTGCCCACTATCAGAACTGCATGGTTCTTCCTGAAGGGATTATCCCCGTCAGGTGAGGCACTTCAGGTCACAGGTGGGCCATGGATAGCGGGCGGTGATGGACGTGTAGTCCGGCACTAAGGGCCAAGCATCCCTCCATCTCCGAGCACCGGCCCTGCTGTTTATCTCTGGGTCACAATGATAGAAAAAAAAGCCCACCCAACCCTAAATACACTCCTCAATATCTATTTTATTAATCATGTGTACAACGACAATGGTGAAGAAATCACATTAAACATGGGGTTTGGGGACCGGGTCAGCTGTGAATGTGTGTGAAGAAACAGGGTTTTCTCACACTTATAAATCCCAGCTAACCAGAAGTGTTGAGACATTGATGCAAGGAAACGAATACTTCATTACCCCAACATTCCTCCAGAAGTTCTGTTCTTCATATAATTTCAGTCACTAAACATCAGCTAATGACATTAACAAGCCCTAAGCACCCTCAGGCACAGCTGTATAAAACTTCCAGACAGGTATTCATACGAACGTGGGCTTCTTCTCATACACCCATCATTTATTGGGGTTCATTCCGGCTTCCCTTTCACCCCGAAGCCAGCAGCTCTGCATGTTCTGTCATCATGGTTATGTGTCTGTGTCACGGAGTGGAGGATCCAGGGCTTTCCCTGGAGGACCACCCAGAGTGAGAGAGTCACCCCTAAGCCACAGGGTGAGTCGTCGGGAGTAAAAACACCTCTCCAGACTGAGCGGGTCACCTCTAAGCCACAGGGCAAGACCATTCGTAAGGCAGCCTCCAGTTTTAAAAACATCTATCCCAGGCCAGTTCTTTAACAGAGGAGGGAAAATCTTCACCTGAGTTTTTATGAAATCCTCATAAAAAGGTAGATGATGAATGGGCAATCGTTGCTCATATAAAGTCATGGTTATTTTTGGGTAACTGCCACCAACAGAGACTCACATAATTGGTATTTTCCAAATGTACTGATCCTCCACAGAGAACTTTTATCCAGACCAATCCTAAGTGTTAAAGGCAAATAGTTCTTAAAATTAACACGTTAATCTGGCAACACAGCGCTAGTTTCACTTGTTGCATGAATTTTCTCTGAAGCCAAACATTGTAATTTAAAATTAGTCAAAACAGATTTAAAAATATTACATGCATGGATCAAAAGTGATTTTTATTCTTACAGTATATGTGATGGAACTGATCTGTTATTAAAACTAATTTGTCATTGATCTCAAGAAAAAAAGCTCAAATGTTTTATTTTTATAAGAATAACTTTCCAGGCAAAACACAGCCAGGTTAGGTGTCAAGCTTTGGCAATAGCCGTCAAGCGTAATAAATGTTTGCTGAAAGCAAGCAAAGCATTCTGTTTATTTCCTTTCCTTTTCAGCTTGCTCAGTATTGGTGTTAATGAATTCAGCCCTGAAATTTGTGCCTTAGGCAAACAAGCAAGCCGGAAACTGACTGCTCCCTTTTCCATTGACTATAACCTTCTCTGGCAGTCTATGAATTTATTTCTGGTCTATTTCTGTATTGCAACAAATAAAAAACGCAAGTTAAATAACAGACACTGCTATGCAATTCCTTTTGGTCTCAGCAAAAGATACTCCCAAGTCGTTCTGTTGATTTTTAATTAAAAGGAGACTTGCTTGAAAAAGGTAAATTGTCAGATTACCGAAGAGATATTTACTTAGACAATTTATAGGTAGCAATTTTAGTTAAACCTATTGTTCATGGTGTTTATTTTATTGTTGTTTTCTTTTAAGTTGGCTGCTATCTTATTTGTAATCATTCCGTTTTAATTGGACCCATGTATGCTGGGGTAATGTGTTTTGTACCACACAAATTTACCAGCGGCTGCAATAAGGTGTGTGTCTGTATAACTATCACTGATTGCCTACCTCATGAATACATCGCCTCTGAAATATTGTTTGACATCATCCCTGAATATTATGAATATAAAACCAGTTTGGCTGAAACTGAGGACTAGGGTGATGGAAATACACAACATGGTTCCATGTGCTAATGTTTTCAAGCGTGACGTCACTCTGCATTTTTCATGCCTGAAAACTGAAACCTTAAGATATTTGGAAACACAGAACAGATCAAATAAACATGAGCACAAAGTCAAATTTTGTTGATGAACAGAAATCCTGCTCACGGGAAACTCAAACAAACCAGACACCTTGGAGAGCGACGGAAAAGAAAACAAATCGTTGAGCTGATGGCGAGCAGATAATCTCCCTACATCTCTATCCGCAGTTAGTAACTTTAGGAACATCGTAAGCCCGCCAGCCAATCTCACTCCTGCTCCTCCTCTTCCAGCCATACAGGCGCACAGATACCAGGGAGATATTAAACAGAATCTGGATCTGAAGCAGGGATCTAAGCTGCTCCTTTGGGTCAAAGAGCGGGCACTGAAATAAAGGGTCTGCATGTGCATGGGGTGCTGGTTACTGCCGCTCCCTGTGCTGTATATGCACATACGCAGCCCGGCCCGTATGTATATTCTCCCCAGCATTGCTGGACAGCTGCCTGTGAGGCAGATGGCATGGAACGACACTGTTCCCAATGCTGACATCTAGGGCCAGCGCTTGTCTGCGACACCGTATCCGTCTGTCTTTCTTTATGGAAAAAAAGCCCCGTGCCCCCTTATCTATGGATCTGGGGGTGTAAGCTGAGGGATGGTGTGATCAGGAGATGTGTGGCACTGGATCTGCCGGGGCAGCTGAGCCCGGCTAGCGACCGTGCAGTTAGATTTTGCCGACGCTTCGGATTTAATTAGCTATCTAAGTGTCGCAGTGTGGTCCATACGGCGAAGTCACGGCATGCCAAAAGGAGAGAGGGAGTCGGTCAAGGCCAAAGGAAAGAGATGAGGATGGTCCCTAAAAGGCAGAATAAGTGGTATGGGTTGGAGTGCACTCCGCGGAATTACACTGTTCAGATTTTAAAAATTAACCAGTCAAGTCAAGATCAATTCCCTGTTTGAGCACATTGATAAAATACAAAACAGTAGAACGACAGTTAATATACATTAAAAAGAGCGGGAGACAGTTCAGAAGGAATACAGAATAAGTGTAACATGTTCATCCTAATCCTGGAAGAGGAGAATAAAAGGCCAGTTAGACTTGATGTCTTTGAGATGCCCGGGGGCCTGAGGCCATTGCTCTGTTCAAAGACTCACGTCAGCAGCGTGAGGTGCCTTCAGCGTGCTCCGGCACGAGCAGCCCAACCCCCCACAGCTTTTAATCCAGAAGAGGAGACAGTAATTTAATCTCTTTCAAATGCAGGGAATAAGAAGTGACACAGTAGGGTCATACTGAGAAAAATCATATGTGCTTGACCATGACTGATGCATGCAAAATGCTTTGGGATCTCCCAGACCTAACCTATGACTCTCTCTCTCTGTGCTTATAGCGACATGACAAATATTCAACTTCTCAGACGTAAACCTGGAATAATAAGACCCTTACTTTTCCTGAGAACAGATAGTGTTTCCAAGCGCAGTTCAGGGGAGATGACCTGTTTTATGATTGACAGCTGTGCTGACACTGCAACACCTTTCTTGTTAAATGTACAACCAGATATGCTGTCGTGGCCACAACTTCCTCACTTTCAGCATCCTCTTGGATTTCAGACGGAATGGACAATGGCACCTTCAAAAGAGATATGCTTGGCCACACACAACAGCTGAATAAAGAGCTTCACAGAAGGATTCATATGCATCAAATGAAAATCAAAAATTAATGAAAAATTGGACGTCATCAATCCCACAACCCTTTACGCTGGTCAAAGTCAAAATGGAGGGGACTGGGACCTATACCAGGCAGTGTGGGGATAGAGTGCACTAGCTTCCAGTTTGTTAATAATCATATTAATAGTAAATATAAAATATAAAATCATTTTTCAGGTCATGCACTGCCGAATTTCATATAGCTTTCTCAAATCAAGAAATAGCTAAATTTATAACATTCTTTATCATTTTATAGCCAACACCTCATGCCTTCAAGGTTTCTAAAAATCAGTGTTAAACAAACTGCTAAATGAAGGCCACGATTGCAGCCCCTTCTCACACCTTGGTTTTCGGATGTGCAGATGGGGGCCACTGGCCCTGTGGACACAGTGTCCGGGCTGCTGCATCCCTGCTCTGATGCCTCCTCATCGGCAGCTGAGACTGAAAGGGCAGCTTGAGGACTCCCTTCTCAGGTTCCCAAACCTACAAGGACGCCTGCCCCCTCGCTTATAGACGGGAGCATTCTGGCCAGGCAGGCTGGCAGGAGGCCAGGCCCATGTAAATATGCACATCTAGCATCTGGAGCTCCTGCCGCAGCTGTGGTGGGGGGGGTCAGGGTGGGGGTGGGGAGAGGAGCACCGCAGATTAATGGACCCAGTGCCGGTTATGGAAGGTCCAATTAGCCCCTGCGTTCACCTTAGGGTTTACAATTAGTGGTTGTTAATCCTTTGCGTTTTCCAGGGTCGTGTGTCACTTCTGGTTAATCAGCCCCATCTAAACCTCCAACACAGCCCCCCCCCCCCCCCCCCCATATCGAAGGCTTGGTGGCTGTACAAAAGCTGCCATGCGTGGAGGCTTGATGGATGTTTTCCCAGCAGACATCCTGAGATGAGGGTGAAAAAACACAAGGAACAAAACTTTTCTGACATACTAAAACCATTTTCTTTCATACAAAATCTTGTGCCTTTCTCTAAAATGGTGGCAGCATTAATAAAATTTAAAATAATACCAAACTTTTACGGAAAAGGAAGGTGAAACATGAGGATTGGACAGACTGTAACTCAGTTCAAACAATTCTGATGCCCGAATTCACCGTACAGTCCTCCTTTGGCATGACTAGTCATACTGCTAGCGTTTATAGACCTTGTGCAGCAGGCCATGGGCACATCGACATAAAACAAAACCTCAAATCCTCCGGAGAGGACAAACCATTAAGAACAGTGGCAAGGCAAAGCAAATGCCCTGGCAGGACCAGGGGAAGCCTCTTAGCAGGCAACACACAAGCTGCAAAACCAGATAGGCAACCTGTTTCCAACAGAAAAGCACATTCTCTTCCATTAGACTGAGGAATCCTGCAGCCTTTAATGCTGTGCGAGACATTTGGAAGCACTCAGCCAGAACCAAGAAAACACCACATTAATTCGTTCTGTACCAGGTGATTTTAACCAAAACAAATCCTATAATTCTACCCATTTAAATGAAATATTTACTGAGGCAATTAATTGTAAATGCTCTGGAAAGAAGTACAATAGCACCCACTACTGAGTCCAGAACCTGCATTTTTTTGGTCAAAACAGCAGAAGTGTGCTACCATGCTCATGCTGATGGTGTCCTTATATTAAACAATGCCACAGCATCTGGGGCAGACCATTAGTGGTTCCCGTGGGGGGGGGGGGGGGGGGTTGGTCTCAGCAGCGCTTGGGTTTCACCGTGAAATCATCTGTCTCTATACAGCCTCCAGACAACACGACCTCTGTCAGGGGGCAAAATGACAGAATTCAAAATAAAAAAAAACAAACTGCTTCCTTGGATTCTTTGCATATGTCTGAGGCTGAGAAGGGGATGATAAACTGCCTCTAAATATTACCGCACCCCGGAGGCTCAGAGTTGTGAGATAATTGGATATGGAGGGTAGGGCCATGGTCACATTTTTCACCATAGCTATAGATGAATGGTTCAGTCCCCACTACATGTGTGAAAAGCTGAAGCGATCACCGAATAGGGAGGAAATAGCTTATCTTAACAAGCTAGCTGACCCGGCTTGCGGTACAACTGTTAACAGAGGCTGGATGCGCCCTGCTCCGGCCAGACTTGAGGCTCTGGGGTTAGGTTTAGGGTTAGGGTTAGGTGAGGAATGACACAGGTGTGGCCCCTGGAGACTCCATCTGTCATTGGCGGATGCCACCAAGGCCACCGCACCAAGCCATCGCCACATCATTTACTGGACCGTCTTGCTCATCGGGAAAGGCAAGGAAGTTCAGTCAACATTTTAATGGCGACCATAAATCAGGCTATCGGTGGATTTTCAGCCCCAATCCTATGGTACGGCCCCTGGACCTCTGCCAGCTTCCAGGAAAAGTGTCTTTCAGAGCAGGGTGCCTCAGCTTTATCTGTCAGTAGCTTTGCTAGCTGTGGTCCAGCCCGTCAGCCTCCTCCCTTCGGCACACTTAACACATATTTATGGTGAGTCTTGCAATATCCCAATTTGGTGGCAAGTATGGGCATCAGCCTATTTGGACCGAGTAGTGATAGAAGTGCCCAGCTTCGCAGCCCGAACAGGGATGCATGTGTGAGCCCTCAGTGAGGAAACTCAGGGAGCAGTTTCCGGGACAGTCTGCACAGGATACCACATATATCGCCAACATCCAATTTTAAAAAAACTTCCTGCAAGCAAAAAGATTTTCAAGCCATGAAAATCAACTGAGAATAAACATATCTCTAACTGATGGCTAATTGAGCAAACCTCATCTTCACTAGTAAAACAGAACCTATATCACGGCACAATTTGTACATCCTATTAACGAGCAAGTCCACACCAGAGGGCTTTGCAGTGTTTGTTCACCTAATTATAAATTGATGCCTTCAACAGCATAAGATTTTTCAGGTGTGGTTTGCAGAGCTGAATACTTTGACGGCACCGTCCTTTCTCTCCGAAACTCGCGGAGAGTTGTCCTCCTGTGACTCATACCCTTTTGATCACAAGTGCAGTTGCTTCACCGCTACGCCACCTGTGTGCCTGCACTGAGCAGCGATGCTCAGTTCTATGAATGGATTCATGATGCGATTAGAGAGGCTGCCCACTGCGAACCCGTCTCGCGGCATAAAGACCTGTTGACCGCAGAATGGAAGCCTCTGCCAGCTGAGCACCATGCCAGTTTCTGCTCCATTGTATGGGCCTCTGCCCGGCCCCCTGGCACCCACAGTTCGTTAAAGAGTTTGTATGAGGCCAGCCAATTAAACCATTGAAATTAGGATGGGGAGGAGATCAAAGGGCTGTTAAGACCTGCTGTTCTACCTCTAAAGGATTGTCCAAGTCTGAAAGCCTGAGAGGTTTAGAGCAACATTCACTTTAGAGTGCAAAGAGTAAAGCCTACAGCTCTGCTCATTGGCTGCTTCCTTTCCAAGAAGCTTTAAGTCAACTCAGAACTGAACAGCTTCCACCTTCTTAAGTGCAGCTTGCATGCGCTGTTGCAATGCATCATAATTCAATGTAAGGTGAGGAGGAAGATGAACACCATCGCAAACAGAACACACCATTCCACCTGCACAAATGGAGAACAAATCTAATATCTTAAATCTTCATCATTCTGTGAAAAGTAGAATCCCGCTAAGTAACCTAATTGTTAACCAAAATGAATGTGTCAAACCCACACTATAAAGACCTAATGTTGTCAAAAATGTCTTCTACAAAGAATGAGGTCTGCCGTCGCTGCTTTGTGTCTCTGACAGCGAGCCGGCCTGCTCAACGGCCACTGCCACCTACCGAACCCACGGCACTAATGAGCCACGGCGCTCCCCGCAGAGAGTGTTCATAGGGGCACCCGGGAGGTGGACATGGTGGGTTTTAAATGAAGAATGAATGGATAGGGGGTCGGGAGTCAGGAGGTGTAAGGCCAGCGCATTTCCCAGGATACCCTCCTCATTACAGTGTTCATTGCTGTTTAACAAATAACCACTAAAGAAACCATGCAACCTTAAAAAAACAAGACACAAGCCAGGATACCACGACTGCAGCTGTACCAATATTCCCTCCTGTAGTGGGTGCTGTACATGTAATAACGAACGGTGGGGCATGACAGGGCATTGCATTAGCCAATGGACCCTTGGATACAGTGTTCCACTAAAAAAAGTGCCAGTGACCATAATTCACTAACTATTTAAGGGTTCCCCTTGGCCTACATAATCTCTAAAGAGTCAGATGGTATTTAAACAAGAGATTTTGACAAAGTCACAACCCAAAGGGCCTGGATGTTAATTCTGAGGGCAAAGCAGCAGCGTTCTTGTGGCCAGTGAAACTTGAAGGTTTCATGTACCAACACCCAATGATGCTCCTTGACAATCTACGCGTTAAACAACCATGACTGTTGGGAACAATCTAAATAATATGCAGATGGCGGCACAGAGGTCTGCGCCTGCAAGCAGCTGCAGATGGTTTCTATTTGAGCAACAAAGGGAGTTTCTTTCAGCAAAACGACAGGAGGCTCATCAACCGGTGATCCATCTCTTGATTTAATGTAAATCTCTTCTGGTGCAGTTCAGAGGGGACAGAACCTATCACCTAATTCAACCTGGGGTCTGTAGAGCAGTTGCAGGGGATCTGCAGAAGCGTATTGTAAATTGACGAAATGTCAGTAGAACTGTCATTTATACAGACATGGAACTCACATATGGTGTTATTTTAACCTATATAGTTATAAACTGAGCCAGGAACAGGTTTACAAGTAAAAGAAACATGGACTGACTGGTGCTGTCACAGTATCTTAAGCCTACATTTCCATTTATGGGAATTTAATTTCTGATGTGTGCAAAGCAAGGACTTTAAGTGATGGTTGGTGTCTCACCAACAGATTAAGAAAATCAGTTAACACACACACACACACACACACACATATATATATATATATATGACAAGTAAAGCAAAAACATGAAATTGTAGCAAAAAATTTCAATAAAACAATGACCGGGACATTTATAAGAGCACTCAGTTATGTTTTGTCTCATGCACCATCAGGGGTAACTGAGGGCATGATGCAACATACTGAAGCTGGTCGGTTTGAATAAAGAAATGCCAAATAAACTGGGACAGAGCGCCGTGTTTTTCATGATGAAAGAGAGATGAGGGAGCCCATACTTTAAACCTGTGTGCAGTACAGATCAACAGTCAACAACCAAGTTTTGCTTCATCTTACTGGGTTGTTAGAAGATCTCTTATTGACAGAGGATTTTCCATTTACATAACGCACCATGGATGGATGGATAGCTGGAAAGGTGGCCAGCTTCTCCCCCACGCTACAGAGCAAAGCAGCAGACCGAGCAGGGCATACATCTCAGCTGATATGAAAGAGGACAAAAAAGTGAATCTAGGGTGGTGTTTTCCTTAACTTCACACCGACGGAACCAACTTTAACGTTACCATGGGAACCAAAACAGGACAAAGACAGCACCGTTCACAGAACAAACCAGGCAACTTAAAAGTCCATCATCATAATCACAAATCTGAAAAGGTGTGCTATTAAGTCAGTGCTTTTATTATTATTGTTACTATTATTATTATCATCATCATCATCAGTATTATTATTATTGCAATTATTGCATTACTGAGTAGATGCTCACTACATCATGCATAAATAACTATGGGCCTATCATGGCCACCACAAACCCAGCTTATGAACATCCAGATGCCGAATGAAACCAGTAAAACCAAACTGCAGGGTTGCTTCAGGAGAAGTTTACGGCATCCCACAGCACCGATCTGCTTTTCACATATGCTGTTTATTGCTGCTAACTCAGCAATGTACCTGTCCTGCGCTAAGCACCCTCGTGCAGCAGCGGTGACCATCCTTGAGTTCCGGAGTTTTCTAGCTAAAAACTAAGAGAGTGAATAGAAATGAACATGTCACACAGCCCACGTGGACTGTGGCAGACACAGAGGGTACACACTGCTATGCAAAGCCATCGGTCCAGAAATATAATCTCGTGTCTGCAATAAATTCAGTATTTTATATACCCGAATCCTAGGACACTCCTAATTTTATTTCCACCCCTCCTCTCTAGTGACTGGCGGTCTATTCATTTACCGCTGGACAAGATGCAGTCTCTTTAAAGACAGGCATGAGGCATCATTTCTGGCCACCTATAAGCACACGCATCATTAACAGTGAAGTCAGTCCCAGCTTCTGCTGCTGGCAGAGTCTAAGGCTGCAGTGTCAGGAGCCAGCATGTTAATAGGTAATGTACCATTACTAATTTGCCTCATACACAATCTTGCATCCAAGGCTTCAAAAGACACTGTTGGGGATAAACTGAGATCACCCTGGTGTATTTCGACATGCACACACTCCTTATGAAACACATCTGTTCTCTGCTTCTCAGTACAGCAATAACAATGACAATGATGAATTGTGAGCACAGATGACAAAAACCCTTTGAAATATGGCCTACGATGTATCCCAATGTCTGAATTCAGCCCAGTTGCTGAAACCATTTTAGAGCAAGCACTCTGTTTTTGGATACGACTTTTAAATGGGAAATGAATTGAATGTCTTATTCATAAATCCCTATAACTGTAACATTTATTAATCAACTAACAGTTATGCTGATATTTTTCCTTACTGGAGAGGATCTTAATATCAATTAATTGATTGATTTATTGACTGATTAACAACAATGAAATTAACAGTTGGAGTTTTGTTGTGGAATGATGTTTAACAGTAGTTCCGATGCACTTTCTGTTGATCCTGCTTTCTACTCAACTCTGGACCTTATGGCAGCACTGCTGACAACTAGCATAGAATCAATGATCAGAAGAGAGTACAAACACACAAATGTGATTGTGTTTGTCTTTTTGTATTCAGAGAAGCAAAATCTTGATGATATTCCAAGAAACAGGAGATGCACAACCAGTAGCCTACTATAACAATTTCCTACAATGCATGGCAACAAAAGCTAGTTATAGAACAAAGTAACCAGAGAAAGCACTAGTTCTCCATCAAGAAGGAAAACGACAATGCCTCCTCATTAAGACAACAGTTGAAAATATTTTATTATCACAAATTTTGGAGTGGATAAAAATTTACATGTACATGTATTATTTGGGGGGTGGGAGCAATTTTGTCAGGGGTCCAGGATTGCTGGCTACGCCTCAATCCAGTTTTCAGTTCTGGACAGCATTTAATCCTTATCTCTACAGGGAAACATGCCAATGGCTGCAAAACAACATAGGTGGGGAGAGAGTTTAACTACAGCTGAAGCTGTTAGTGAAGCCAACTCCATGCTGCACCATTGGCTCAGTTGTTCTGGCAGCATCTGCAGCGAGGATCAGAGAAGAGGAACGCGATTCCATGCTAGGGGCCTCGACATGTGCTGCCTGCTCCCAGCGCAGACAGCTGTTCCTCTGGATGGGCCGACAGCAGTTCACAGCAGGGGCCATGACTCCACAACCTCCAGCCCCCACTCACTCACACCTCAGTAAGCCGGGGATTGTGGAAGGAGGTCGGTCAATGACCATGAGCCCTCTCACATGAGTTATGCACTGTAAACATGCACCAAACGGTGGAGCAACTCGGGCCAGTCGCCCTTCTCCAACATAACACATGCTGACCCATTCATGCTTCTGCAGTTGCTCAGCTGATAACCTCAGTCAAAGAATAATTACAGATTTCACTCATCTACACAGGTGAACATTTCACCAAACAAATCCAGGTTAAAGACCTTCCTTATGCATGCTACATCAGGGCCACCCCAAAGTAGCAACCTTCAGGTGAAGACAAGATGTTCTTAACCACTAAACTTACTGCAACAAATCCAGATTCTGTATGTGCAGAAACTGCGCCATCTGAAATATGTAGCCTTCTATTTGGTCTGGGTTGCTGTTGGGGAACATCCAATGGTAGAGTGCTCAGTAGGCTGATGAGTGAAGTAACTGGGAAAAAGACTAGATCCAAGATGACTGGAGTGCTCTGGGTAACCAACCTCAATGACTGGAGTGCTCTGGGTAACCAACCCCATTGACTGGAGTGTTCTGGGTAACCAACCCCATTGACTGGAGTGCTCTGGGTAACCAACCCCAATGAATGGAGTGTTCTGGGTAACCAACCCCATTGACTGGAGTGCTCTGGGTAACCAACCCCATTGACTGGAGTGCTCTGGGTAACCAACCCCAAAAGCTCTGTACTTATATGGGATATGGCCTGAACATCATGGCTGAAGGCCAATGAAGATGGAATAGGAGTGAAAATGCAGCTCTTCATCCACGGTGTTTCTCTGTTCTTCAAACATCTGATTTTAGACATACACTAAATCCACTGATACATCCATCGGTCTGCTGTTTCTCCAGTACAGAGTGACAGTGAGCTAGGAGCATATACTAGGAAGCAGAGGACACCCTAGATGGGAGGCCAGTCCATCACAGTGCGCAGACATGTCACACTATGGGAAATACAGTAACGGCGATTCAACTAGCTGCATGTTTTGAGATCGCTGGACAAAACCAGAGCAACCAGTGGAACCCAGGAACAACAGGCCAACTCCATACACAAGGAGGGCTGGGTCCGAGTGGCCAGCGTTTGAGCTGTGGGGCAGTAATGTCACCCACTGTACCAGCACCATTTGCGCATGTTGATCAACTACATTCCTCTTCCTTGTGAAAAGCCTTTGTCCTCATCCAATTGTCAGGTTTTAACTTTTTTAAACCAACAAACCAAACAGTGATTGTAATTTGTAAATGGAAATACATGCGAAAAAAACATGTAACTTTCACATCTGAAGTGAGCATTTTGCTAAACGGAACACTTTTCACACAGATGTCATATCAAGTCATTTGGCGTAAGACGACTTTATTTTTTGGGTAGATTTCAAAACTGATTCAGTGAATTTGGACTCTTGAACCAATGTCAGCTTTAACAGGCAGTTTCAGATCTGGTAACACTTATAAAAATCTGATTCGTATCAGAGTACATATGAATCATCATTTTGGAAATTAGTTCCAGGTCATTGGCTAAACATGATAACAAACAAATAAGTATTAACAGTTGAATGGGTAAAGAAAGAGTGTGGGAAAAGTTCAGAAAAAAGGTGTTATTGAGTTGGGAATGGGGTCAGAGAATAACATACCATGGAAGTGCTGCACATCAATGAAGTTTAGAAAAAAAATCAAACATACTCTTAAAGCATAATATACATTACGTTCTTTACAACAGAAGCCTGTGACATTGAAAATTGAGATAAATGTGTTTATGGGCAAAATTATACCAATTACCATTTGTTATCGAGTAAAGCCAATGCATCATGGGCGAACAGCCCTGCCAGCACAAAAACACTCCAGCCCATCCATCCTCCACCATGTGCCCTTCATGAAGAGTCTCTTGTAACCCCAAAATGTCATCTCTTTACCAAAGTTAGCCTCCAGGGCCAAAAGGACAGACAGATACGGCTGCCATTATATAGTTTTTCTCCCAGTAAAAAAAAAAAAAACCTCCAGTGGTAGGTACTGTAAGACGCATGAGAAATATTCAGGGATTGGAGGGAGGAAGTGCAGCCCACCCCTTCCCCCCCACTAAATTTTAGTGAAGCCTGTGACTGTGCCGACTTCAGCAGGCTGGATCCAGGAACTGGGCATAACGAAAATAGGGGCGGACTAGCAACAAAAATCAGCCCGGGAATTCAGGAGACCCCCCTTAGTATATTTTATTGCCAACCAGGGAGGGGTCCCCCTTGGTAAATGGTGGTGCCCAATGGGGGTGGAGGTTGGTATACAACTTCCTGATGGCCAGTCCATGCCGGAACGACAATGATTTATAGTGGCAATATTTACGGTCAAGAAACGAAACACGACAGGGATTTTGTCCCCATTTCTGTTTCATTTGCTAATACCACACAGCTGGGACTGAGTGTGATGTCAGTGACACTGAAGAGCTCTGGTGGTATATGTGACAATTATGGCACACGCTGTTTTACGGTTTGTTTCGCCTTATATCACGTGACGGCGCATCAAAAGAAAATGTTAAGCTGCCATTCCTGTCAATAATGCAATGCTGGCGAGGCAAAAAGGAGTTTATCGCCTAATTGATCTGATCAATCCACACACCAGTGTGTAATGAAGCAAAACCTCAACCATGGCACAGCCTAGTAAACAAATGCTGCTGCAGATGAAGTATGAAACAGGCTATTAGTGCACAGCAGATTTAAAACAGAATTGTGTTACTTCATTTATCAACATAGGGGATATTCTCTTTTTGTCTGCACCTTCTCGCCCTCCATTAGACAAACAGATACATATACAGGTAGGAGCAAACTTGGGGGTCAGTGCCTCTGGAGGCAGGGATTTTGCTCAGGCGCCCAACAGCAGCCTTGGGATTCAGACCAGCGACCTTCTAATAACACAGAGACCCACCCTGCCAAGCCACACAATGCCCCCATTGGCAAAGAAAGCAGCAGGTGCGGCTACTTCAGAGGAATGTATCTCATTCTAACACTTCATTCCCAGTCACATTAGAGCCATGTGATGTAATCATAAATAAGTGTTTCCAGAAGAATGACTTCTGACGGGAAACCTCAGGGGTCAAACAGGATAAATCCCTCCTTAGCAAACAGAATATGTTAATTCACAGCTTTCCAAACGAATGGAAATTTCATATATATTTTATCAAGTACTTAATTTGTTATGTTGTTTCAGAGAACCCATTCTAATGGTGTTATCCTGACATTTCAGTACAGGTACTTAAAGTTCCACAAATATAATTTGTATTATAAATGTAGCCCACAAGTTAGAGCTGCACTGTGTTTATTTTAAACACCAGCAGAGGCTCAGCAGTATACATTAATCATTCAGAGACAGAAGCCCAATGTTCAAACAAAAACAAAAATTAATTTGGCAAAACCCTTTTTAAACCATCGGTTACCACATTTATCTTCAGAACATATCTTCTAATCTGATCTCATCCTGTCAGTTTGCGTCGTTCCGACTTCAATACAGTGCAAACAGAACTCCTACTTTTTCACGCCAGTGTCCATAACAATCTTGTATGATGCTCCTTCACTGTGCGTGACTGAAACCTGATCGAAATGCTGATAGGCACGACTGCTTTGTGGCAGAACGGAAGATAAAAAAAGTGCTCAAGGCATTACATTTAATTTGTTTTGACTTCTTCTGATGTCAAGCTACCACAGAAGAGTTTCAAATGAGTGCATCATCTTCCCTAAGAAACGTAAACAGAAATGGAAAAGAAAGCAATAGCACGGAATAATAAGACCAGGACTGTCATTCTGAAATCCTTATGGCTCGGATCTATGTTTTAAATGATAAGGGAGATGGAGATGGTGGGCCCTGAAAGGTATCGCAAACATCTTTTTCACCTGTGCGTGCAGCAGTAAAAAGATGCATATCACCCACCATTCAGATCTGCTTCTTTGGTGTCTGATTAGAGGACTAACAAGGTTTGCGGTTTCAAGACATCTAACTGACTTCAAAGGGCAAGAATGGGGCTGATTGTGATGAGTGTTCAGGAAACAGTAGAAAAACTGAATTTTCACACCAAACACCTTTATTATAAAAAAGGAAAATGAGAGTATTAAAAAGGGCATTTGATGACTGTTTTGGCATTTCTGACTTCATGGACAAAGCAGATCCAAATAAAATGATCCTTCTTTTGCTATTTGCACAAATACAGGTACATTGGAAGTCTTCTCTTCACCTAACCCATCTTGCTCCCTATAAGACACACAGACACATATAGAGATTGCGGGTAAAAGCTTAGGGGCAGCCATCGAACAGCACTCTGGGAGCTGGGGCTTAAGGGCCTTGCTCAAGGGCCCATGGACATGTGATAATTCTACCAAGAGGTACAAACTGTTGTTGATAGTTCAAATAAAATTGTGAGCTTGAATATCTGTGCCTCATTTTTTCCACATTAGCCTACTTTCCTTTCTAAAAGCTTGAAAATAAGACCCCAGTCCCAACTTCTCTACAAGGCTTTCCCAGTCCACTGTCTGTCACAGGTAACAGATGTTTCTCATGCCACATTACTCTACCAATGCCCCATAAAAGTTGAGTTGATGTATCATCTTTTTGTTTTAATTGTAGATCATACAACAAAGAGTTGACCTTATGAGGGAGGCAAAGCATGTCTGGACCTTCAGAGAACTCTTCCTTATTGACCTCTGTGTGGGCTGCAGACACAGCCAAATGCTCAGGCCAATTGCCACAGCAACAATAATATCTGGCGATTAAAGACAAAAGATAAGCTAAGCTGCTGGGTGTCTGATTCTTGCCATTCGTGATATGAATATCCAAAGGGAGGGTGGTCCCAAAGGGAGGTCTGTTTAAGGTCTGAAGTTCAGTGAGGAATCTGCTTCCCCTGAGAAGATCCTCAGAGATGTGTTCAACAGAGAGGTCCAAGTGAACACTTCACATTGCCATCTTATTTTGCTTATCTCAGATCCTGAAAGGAAACTTCATTATCATAGTGTGACCCTCTCGGTAATGATGATTGATCAAACAATATGCAGTGTTGAGAAACATTTGCTACTTCGGAAAGCAGTTTTACTTCAGGCTCCACAAATAAATGAGTGTTTAAGCTATGCCATCAACTGACCATAAAGGGGAAAACCAGTTGGATTTTATAGCCATTGTTGTAGGAAATATCAACAGGCAGCTGAAATGTCACCTTCGGGGACCTGCCAAATGTACAAGGGTACCAGGTTTCCAGGAATGAGAGATAAGCTGCTATTTGAAATCACTGCTAGATCTATTGCAGTGAGCTGTGTGACTGGGTAATAAATGGATGAACGTACATGAATTGGAAGCAGTTCTGTGAACCTTACACTGTAAATATGGGGGAAACACATACTAGAGATTTACATTTGATTTTTCAAGACCACCTTCTATTTCAACCAACAATATTGGGAATAATAGAATGTAAACAAAAAATACCACAATTTCCCATCCTCGGGGGAACATATTGGCCTAATAATAAAAGCAGCCTCTAGAAAGACATTATGAATACAGAAGGCCAGAGCCAGCTGCCAATAGAAGTGGGACAATGAATGCAACCATTATGCATCAAAAGGAAAGTGTTTGTAATGGTTTACAACGTTACTTTCTGAGGGTGTGCACATCCTCAGTCAATGCAAATTTAGAATAAGTTCAATTGCATCAAATAAACCATGCAAAATATTGTGGCTTGATGTTCTTGTCACTTCCACAGCGGAAGGAACAACCTAGAATGCAGGCTGTGCGGGAAAACCCCTCGTGAAGAAGGTTTATTAGGACTCACACAGCTGACAGCAGACGCAAGTAGGCAACAATGACCAGACAAGGAACACTGGACTGAGAAACGCTAATATGCTAGGCTAATGAGGAGAAAACACAAGGCAGCTGTGAATGATCAACAGGAGGGCAGGAACAAGAGGTAAGACCAACAGGCCATAGGTGTGCCTGATTTGGAGTCACTCCCAAGGGAAAACACAGGGATTATACAGGTGGAGTGGGCTGGATGTGACAGTTATACAATGGTTAAATGTGAATGACATCATTATGGACCACAAGCAGACCACCACTGTGTCCAGCCCTGTGTGAAAAATGTGGCTTTATTAACTTTATTAATGAGTACATTGTAGAACATATGCACAGTGAAACCATCGTTCTTCCCTAAAGGCAAGTATCCAGAAGTATCCACCGTTGTGTTCTTGAGCAGGACCCTTAACCTCAACTGCAACCAGGGCATTGTATACTTACTGCCCCTATGCTCTGACCCCCAAAACTGCGTTTCTCATGGAGAGCAAGTTGGAGTTTAAAAAAAACCCAAAGAATTCCTATGTAAATTATACCAATGGAATCTATTGAAGCAATGGTACCACAGATTCACTGGAATCACCAAGGCATTACAAAAGATTTACACGATGGCAATAATATAAACTGTATCGCACAGTATCATTCCACAATAGATTCAGAAGCTAATATTAGTAAACACAGAGCTCTGCGCAGATTTGTCCGAATCCCAGAGAGGGCAATAGTTGAATTTTAAACACCCAAGTATTTTTATAGCAGCCGATAAACAGCATTGCACTTTACTTTGGATAATGATAATGTTCAGCTCCTTTGCCTAATGAGCTAAAATGACTTAAAAAAGGCTAGCATTAGGTAATCATTTTCATACTAGAGCTCATTCACCCCAGGAGAAAGGATTACTTGTCATGCCGGGGCTGGAGCCTTCAAGTGGGCAATGTAAAAATGGAAGGTGCTCCTGGAGTGGGTGGCAGAGACAGGCAGGCCCCCTGGGACACTTCATCTCAGCAGACACTGGCTGTCGCAGCAGGTAGAGAGCAGGGAACAGATCCATTGCCCTTTACTCAGTAGAAGAGGGAAGACTTTGAATAACAACATGCTGCACAGAGCCCTGGTTATGCATGAAGCCATTCGGCTGATTTTGGGGGAATATAACTGAGGGTGACTTAACCGTTTTGTTGTCAAGCTTCCAGTCAGCTCTCGCTTCCTCGAGGCGCCATGACGGCGCAGGGTCCCCCGCCTGAACATTCCTGCTACTGATTAACACGTGTGCGTTCACACGGTGCTGTCTGCGGTCCCCCGGCCCCGGCCCGCAGGGAACGCCGCGCCTGTCATCGGCGCAGGACCGCCACCGCAAGGCTGTGTTCTCACCAGCCATCATTATCCGCGCATAATGAAGCTAATGCATGCCGTTTATCCACAATGGCCACCGGAGTCTGTTAAGACATAATGGATCTGGCACTGCGAGCAAAAGTCGGCTGGTTGAAGTGCGAGAAACTGCTCCTTTAACACAGGCAGTCCGACTACTGCAGCCAAGAGACCCAGCTGTATAAACCTATATATATGCCACTGTGCGGGTATATATTCCACTCTACATACAGTATATTTTTACATGAAATAACCAACAGGAAATTTCATAAAAATAATGCCAGCTAAAATAACTACTGTACTCAGTTCTTATCACAAGTTTTCATTTATTGCCCTTACTATGAGATTACAACACAGTTCACAAAGCCTGGCAAAACTTTTATTTTTTTTACATGGTATTCTACCTTTATCACTACAGATACCAGATAATTTCAGCACACAGATAAATTGAGATAAGACTGGGACTTGCTTTTCTTATTCTAGCTCATAATCTATAAAGCTCAACATCAGTTACATGTATCTTCTCAATGATAAATTGGATCAGTGGGTGGATATTGGGGAGGAGGTCCTGCGGTCCAGCAGCAGGAGGCAGGTGACCACAGTTACCTGTTTTAATTTGCTCTCCTCATTTGGTGTTTACTATAAATTAGTGTATTCTGCTTTGGCCCCAGGAATCTGGACCACATTGTTGACTCCTATGCCAAGAAACCCTGTAAACACCACATGTTTGTTTTTGGATTTTCCCCCCTATCACAATGTCAGTGAAATATTGATTGATTTTTTTCAGAAAAGGAAACATTATGGTTTTGTTTTTGCCCACATAAGGGTTGTGACTGTCTCATTGTTACAGTTTGTGCCCGACGACAGGTAATTTGACACTAAAACCTTGGTTTGTCACGAAATCCACGTCAAGCAGTTCTGTTCACTATTCCTTGTGCTGCCACAGTACCCACTGCACATTATCTGTGGATGTTGGATCGTATATAAACACAATCATTAAAGCACTGCCTGAATAGTAGTACACAACTGGGTCACTAGCCTCACTGTAAACGGGACTTGCCACACACTTTTGACACCAGACATGAGTATAGCTTCTCTAAAGACTATTTAAGATCTAGCTGACTTTAAAATGAAACCCAGGCTTGGCAAAAACACTGCATAAGGAAAGGCTGATGCTGGGAGTCTAGAGGCCCAGAACATGTTCCATCGTGGATTTAAATTGAAACCAAAATAGCTGGAAGAATTAGTCCTTTGAAAAGTGCCATGTACATACACATCTGACTTCAAGCACAGGCAAAACCCACATCACCTAGTCAAGGAAAGAAATTAGCCCATCCTTAACCTCAGCCTGCAAAATACTGATTAGGGTCCCAGCAGACAGTTTCCGGCTTGATATCTTAACTTGATCCTACAATAATTATTATTATAATTAAAGGGAGAGACAGGAATTCAGTCTTTAAAGTGGGCGAAACGGTGATGGCACTTTTCGCAGTACCAGACAGGTTGGAGGCTGTATGGCTTGAGAATGTTCCTTCCACACCGTTTGTCACAGCTGACAGAGTGAGGGGCATCAAGGGGTGAGACGACCCTAGCAGGACCCAACTGGGGCAGCACAGAAGGGGGGATATGCTAGACTTTCCACTCTGTCCTCGTTATTCTTCCACACAGCCTCTTCCGCATCCATTTTTCCCCAAAAGCAGTAACCTTCATTTCTGGATTCCGCATGAATGTCCTACCTTGAACATTTCATAATGCCCACCTCACACACACACACACACACACACAAATACAAATACACTGTCGTCTCCCTATTTGCCTACAGCAGGGGATGATATAAGTGTAGGGTCGGCCAAGACAGGATGTGTGTGTGTCCACGTGTGAGGTGGGGGGGGGGGGGGGGTGATTTCCATGACCCGGCAAGTTAATGATACATAATGCGCATGATGGGCTGTCTCCTCATCCGAGACAAACTGCACACGTGGGATTACCTGTCGCAACCTGACTCTGGTCACATTTGCGGCAAAACTGAACTCGCCAAATGCAGGCCTTTCACAGAGGAAAAAAAAAAAAAACACGTAAACCCCCACAGCTCAGAGGGAAAGCAGAAAGCTCCAGGGACAGAACTGTCCCTTCATCTCCAGACTGGCGATCACACGATAATAAAGATGTACACATAAGTGATTACACACACACACACACGCACCAAAAGCCAACCACAGATGCAGGGAGGCACACACGCACACACACACACACACAGAGGAGCAAACACTCCCTCTCTCCCTCTCTCGCTCACTCAGTCTCGCTCTCTCCCTCTCCTTCCCTCCCTCCCTCTCTCCCTCCCTCCCGTACACACACCACTACAGCATATCAGCTAGCGACTAAACGGGAGCCGGAGGGGAGAGCAGAAATGAATGTGAAGATTCTGACGCTGGCGCTCATGCTGCTGCTGTCTCTCCTGTCCGTTGGCGGTGCTGGTAAGTCCTGGGGAGAGGCGATTGGGCAGGTGGCTTTTGGCCTCCGTCCCCCCCGGTGCATTTTCTAAGCCCACGTTGCGGCTCCGGGTTCCGGCTGGTGCTCGTTGTTGACAGGTTCCCTGGCGTTAGCCCTCTACGCTCCTACCTGAGCTGGACGACCACCTGGCCTTCACAGTCTGCTGCAGTGCAGTGGCTCTTACTGTTGTTGTTTCTCGCTGAACTTTGATTTTGCGGAATGCTGAAATTGCTCAACTTGTGTAAGACTGGAGATGCCGTCTGTATGAAATGGCAAACAACGTGGCTTTGAGTGTCACCATTTAATTATGTCTTCTGTGCAATATATAAGTATTAGTACAGTCAACCCTGAGATTACCAAGACTTATCTGAATATTGTATTATTGTTTGTAATACTGTGATAATAGTGATGGTTGATTATGTGCATTATGTGAAGTCTTGGAAAATTAACTGAAATATAAGAAATAGCTGGAAGGATGGTCATTGTGGTAACTGATACATAACCCTCTTTTAATGTATATTAATGTATATCGTGTAGACAATTCTGTTTTGGTTTTAGTAGAGTTTAAGGATTGTACATTTATTAAGGCTGAAAAGGAGATTCAGTTGCATTCTTTTGCTATAGTGTTTTGGTACTGCAGCTATGAGACTTGATTTCACGTAAGACTTGGGAATAAAATATATTCCTGAGCATTTTAAAAATGCAAGAAGCAATTATACAGAAGGCAGGGGGCAATTCATGAGGCAGTGTCAGTGTAACTGGATAAAATATGAGGGCAGGCTACCGGGCATCCTGCAGATTCCATGCAGGTAACAGTTTAGTGTAAAAAACAGCATCAGAGCTCACTGTTGTAAATCCCTAAATTTCTACAAAGACTGGCACCCATTTGTGAACAGCCATTGTGTAGCAAGTGCTAGTGTGTCTGTTTGTGTGTGATAGAGTGTGTGTGTGGCGATGATTCTCCATCGTGTGTCAGCTATCAAGCTGGGATGTACAGCATTTCCTGGTACCCATGCTTCAAAATGCATTCGCGACACGGGGGCTATTTTTATCTCCATACATGAACAAACAGGAAATGATTAGCCTGCATTACGGTGTCCTTTTCCACAGAGCACTGCGCGTTTCAATGCACATGTTCCGTGCTAGCGAGCATCCCCACCCTGCCCCGCCCCCCACGCGCTTCGTTACAGCTGAAATGTGACAAAGTGTCGGCTCTGGGCTACGGGGAGCTTAGCATGCAGCGGGGGGCGTCCGTTGCCTGTTACGTTGTCGAGGAAGCTCGCGTCTGCCTGAGAGGCAAGAGCATGGGCGGTGCACTGTCGCGGGAAACGGCTGCCTGCCAGTGCTGGGGGGTGGTGGTTGGTGGGGGGGGGGGGGGGGGTTGGGAGAGGCGGCATTTGCTGAAGTACGCAGCAGGCGTGTAGTCCTTTTATCTCCGAGACAAACGCTTTTCCAGTTCGCTGAGAGTTTACAGGGAGTCGAGAGCTATTTCAGTCCTGTTTGTGTGCATGCGTGTCAGTGTCCCCGGTCTCAGTGCTCCAGAGATGGGAGCACAGGCTCCACGGAGGGAGGAGACGAAGTGCAACAGGCGACGGCCACCCATGCAAACGTGTCGTCGGGGGGGTGAGCGGCACTGAAACGGTCAAAGCAAAAAAGACAGCAGCGATCTCAGAAATGTCACTGTTTACTCTATTCCAAACATCAGCTACTCAAACGTATTAGACAATTAGCATCCAGCTAATTCTGCAGAATGCAGCTTTGAAATTCATTAATGTTAGAGTTCGTAAACCCTGACGTCTTCAAACGTGAAAATTATGATCCCTCAACTGGAGTCTCTATTAGCTACACTCTGGCTGCTCAGAGCCACGGAAACACACAGCACGTCCCCGAGCACCCAGTTTCAGAGCAGGAAAACAACACACACGCTCGCTCGTGTGCACGCACACACACACACAGACACACACACGTTCTAACACTGAGAGGCACACACACACACACACAAACAGTCATGCAGACGCTCACACGCTCAAAGAGCCCCTGAGATATCTAATTTTAGCTGCTGGGCCGAGTCCTCACTCCAGTCACAAATGAGCAGGTGAGATGTGTGAGACACAGAGAGCTTGGAACTGTGTTGTTGTCTATAAGGCAGAGTGATGTATGTGTATGTACCTATTTGTGCGCTTAATTGAGAAGCAACTTATCCTCTCGTGTCATCAACATACAACAGAGCTGCATCTCTGACTGGGGTATCACTCACAGACATGTACAGGTGCACAGAGGGACAGAAAGAGGCTGGTAATATAGATTTGGGGCTCATTAAGCAATGACAGCCACACAGTGTTTCCTTTCACAAAGGGCTAGGATGTCTGGTGAAACGACAGCAGCAGGCCGAGTGCTAACTGCACACAGGAAACATACATCATAGCGCCAATGTCAGAGTTCCGAGCCACGATTACAGGGGTTCGGCTGTTATATGGCCTGGGGAGGGAGGTGTCATGGTAACACCATGCCACTTTTCTAACCCCCTCCCTGCCTTCTTAATCCCCCACACACACCTACATGCAATTAAAAATGGGCTAGAGGTTCGGGTTAAGCAGCTGGAAGGACAGTCTGTTAATAGGCCATTGGGTGAATATCCCATCAATTTAATTAATAAAGGGCAATATTTATGACTGGCACTCTGTCCAGGATGTACCCCTGCCATGTGTCCTGTGTTGCCTACAGTCCAGGCTCCCAGTTATCCTGACCAGCATAAAGTGTCAGATAGTGGATGGATGGATGGTTGATGGATGGATGGATGGATGGAATACTTTAAGACTAGGTTTTCACCAAGCAAGACGGGGCAGCAACAGATATAATTATTAACATGATACTTGTTGCTATTGCTGATATTGTACATAATCACAACAACCAGCCTGGTGAATGTTCTGGAATGTGTGACCGCTGTGGGAAAATTGGTATCAGTTAGGATATTGAATGAATCACCTGGGCCAGCTGGGCCCCATGTATTATACAGGAGATGATAGGCAAAGATGGGAGGAGAAGGAGAACAGGAAAGGGAGATGACAGGCAGGCTCATGTCCTCTAGGCATTCAGTGGCAAAAGAGAGCAACAGATGAAATATTAAAGAGACGTATAATTCACAGCTGGTGGTCTCACTCTGGTCAAGCTGGAGTAAGATTTCAGCACCTAGCTCTACTTTCTGGCCTCGTTCGCTGTCCCAAGCACTTTGCTCATTGTGCTTCCTCATTCACAGAAGCTTAATTAAACCCAGACATCACAAATGCCTTGGTGTTCCCACCTGGATCCAATATTAAAATGATTTATCACTCTCCTCTTCAACAAAACGCAGGACATGTATACAGTTATGGCCAATCGGATTCCATCCAAATGGACATTTTTATTAACAGCTGGCCTGGCTGCTGTGTAAATATTTTCACTCACGGAGTGATTGTACTTTAATTACTTTTACAACATGTCAAAATATATAATTTGCTGATAGGTTTTTCTAAACCTCATTCACTTGCCTCAACAACTCAAGTAGGTTTACTGCATAAAAATGTTATTTCATGTAGTCCCCCAGTGCCAGGTACAGGCACAGCCTGCCGTAGCGCTGGGGTGACTTGGGAAACCATGATGTGAGCGGGAAATCCCAAAACTCAGGCACCTCTTTCTGTTCGCCAGATTGTTCTCAGCAAGAAAAAAAAACCTCAAATCTAAGTGGACCGCCTGACGATGATGAGAGTGGGGAAACTGAAATGTGAGAAAATGGAAATGAGCAAATAGCCCATTTCCCCAGAGGGTCTCCAAGGCTACAGCACAGAAACATTTCATGATGAGTTTGCAAATGTATGCTTTCTTTCGGTTGTTGTGGTTGTTTTTGCTGTCAAATCCTTTCCTGGTTAATTTGTTCTTTTCCTGTTACTTCAAGGACTCAATGTCTATATTATAAACCACACTGCAGTGATGAGCAGGAGTACCTACACTGGACAAACATCTGAGTTGTCCCTTTCTGTTAGCTATGGCAGGAATGACACAGAATGGTCCTACTCTATATTCTCAGAAACAGAGAAATTAAATTAATGCCTTACTCCTGTACTCACCAATAGGAATGTGGGTTCTGAAAATTTAAGCCCACAAAAGACCAGAAATTTTACACAGCATTCCAGCATATCTGCATTAAATCTACTAAAAACATTTAATTCACATTTGAGCCAAAGCCTTCATAATTTATAGCTAGTAAAGGCAATACATGTAATTCATAAACACATACTTACAAAAGTCAAACAGTTTACTCAATAAATACTCAATTTAAAGAGTTGGTCACATACACAACACAACATACACAATATACACAAATCCGTAAATGTGTTTCTTAAAACATATCATAAAGTGGGACACATTCCTCTATTAACCTACTTTCTGTGATAAGCATCCAATGGGTATTTAAGATTTAGAATTACTTGTTTGCACTTAACCCTGCAGCACAATATCTATCATTACCTGAAAGTGTTGAGCCAGGGTCTAGCCTAATTGTCAAAAACATTGTACATTATAAAGGCACTTTATGTGGATTTCCAAATCATGGATTATTTTACAGGGAAGGGAAATTCTTGAGAGTGTGCAAGTGAGTCAGCAAACAGGGACCTCAGAGAAGATTCAATTATCCTGACCCATGTAACAGGAGTAAACATGAAGCACCCTTTTAGCACCCACTAGATGTTAAAACCCCCATCTTTTCAAGCTCCTAAGAACAAACTTCACACAAAACACTATTTAGGGAGAGTCAATTTTCAGGTTCACCTGTACCAGGAGCTCAAAAGGCAGAGGTCAGTGTGGAAAACATAGATCTTGTGGTGCTACAGCAGCTGAGCTTGTTTTTCTCAACTGTTTCCTCCCCACAGAGTAAGAGATGCAGGTACAATTCGCAGCGAAGACTTGGAGCGGGTGTAGGGTTAGGGTTAGGGGTTAGGGGTTAGGGTTAGTCCAATCTGGGACGGTGGGGACCACTTTTTCATGCACTTTCCTTTCCTCTGTGGAGTTGCTACGCACAAAGCTGACTATTATTCCCCCCACAAGCCCTGCTTTATTGCCACAACACAATGCTGCATATCAAACAGGGCCAGAAAATCAGTAAAACACGCCCATCCCAAGCACAACAACAAGAGGCTGGCTTGGGGCAGGCCCTGCCCAGTGACCTACAGGAAAGAGTTAAAATACAGCCAAGGCTAATCTCCCATTCAAGGCTGGGGTGCTGAAATTTGTAAATTGGAAAACCTGATCCATTATAACTGACAACGTCATTCTTTTTTGTTCCTGACTGAGTGCCTTTCACGACCGCTGCCATGGAAACATGGTCTGAAAGTCCACAAGAGGTTGGTGCCAGTCTATGCCAAGGCCCTGAAACAGTGGTAGGCATGCGGTAAGCAGTGCCGACTCTGGCATCAAAAAGCAGAGCATTTCCAAAAAGAAGTGCAGATCAATTCAGGTTGCTGGGAAGGCAGTAGGATTCTGTCTCCTCCTTCTGCATCCTCAGGTGCAGAGTGTGAAACTACATCAGTCTACATAGAAACACACACACACACACACACACACACACACAAATCACCAGACATGCCATGTGCCACGCCCTACTCAAATGGACTGCAGTGAACAACTTCGGCTTCTAAACATCGCTTGCTAGAAAGAGGGCAGAGCGGTCACACAGAGTCGTTTTTAGAAGCCTGTAACAAGAGCATACAGACATTTTTATTTAAAAACCTATGGTTGTTAGATGCTCACAATCAAGCATATTTATAATATGCATGCTACATCCTTGCTGTATTTTTAGGGTTCTTGTTGGGACTGGTGCTATATAAAAATAATATGAATATATATATATATATATATATATATATATATATATATATATATATATATATATATATATATAACCAAAATAAATGTAATTCCATTTTGTGGGATTACACTAACAGGCAAACACTAAATATAAGAACTTTCCACGATGCTGTTTCTCATTAATAGACACACACACAGCCATGGGACAGGAAAGAGGTGCCAGAGGGCATCACATCCGGTTACGCAGGAAGCTGCAGCATGGCAGGATTCATCTCACTATGGTGACCACCACCCCCCAGCTGCAGGCCCATGCTTTTACTCCCAGCACGAAGGCTGCTCGTGTGCTGTACACAGCAACGGTGCCCCACATCTCTGGTACTAATCTTCTGCTTTGCTAGGGGGTGGGAGGGTGACAGAGATGCCAGCTGAGAAGCATAAATCGTGTGGGGAGGGTATACAATATTTCCCAAATGTTCTGTGAAGCTTAAAAGCAAATCAATAAGTATATTGGCTCTCATGTTTCATCACTGGACTAAAAGCATAGGAAATAAAAGTGTGTGTGTGTATGTGCATGTGTGTGTGTGAAGATGTCAGTGTAAGGAAACTATTAATGATGGCCATGTTTATATTCAAGGCGGATATCAAGGTGGAAGTCAGGTTCTTTCCCTGTTTCTGGATTAAGATCTGAGCATAAGGATAACGTACTGGCTCCGTCGAGCAAATCAAGGGATCAGTGCTGGATTCAGCTCCCACATGGTTCTGTGTGCTTTCCCCAGGCAACTTGCATTCCCATTTCCGACAATCCTCTAGGCCTCTTGCTTGAAACCTCACACCCTGGTTGTGGACCTATCAGGCACGACCGTTTACCGTGGTGTGCCGCCACACCACAAACGTGGGGCCTGCAGGCATCCCATCACCCCTAACCCCTGACCTTTCACTCCCACCCTCTTACTCAGTGCATGACTCCTGCTTATTCAAAATTGCTCTGATAAAGAAGAGAGAGAGTCTGATGAGAAAGAAAAAACCAAAGATAATGTGTTGCACCTGAGAAGCACACAGAGGCAGGCCAGGGATTAGTCTGTAAAGACTGGCCCATTCATCGTTTGTCCAGAGGCTGTCTGGCTAGGGACACGACGGCCTTCTTATTCTAAGCTCTTTTCATTCAAAGCAGTGAATAGTACTAGTATCTATAATTCCCATAACATTCCAGAAATTCCCACTTAATTAAAACGATAAGTGTGATCAGCACTCTTGGTAGTGAAGAGAACAGCATATTGCCATTTAAATACTGATAGCAATGCTCTAAAAGCATGGACTTCATGAGAAACTTGATTTAATTATTTGATTTAGCCTATGCTAATGAAGCAGTTGAGGAGACAGAGGGGACAGCTGAAAGACAACCCTGAGCAGGAACCACGGACACTGGCAGCAATTAACGCCTAATAGGTGGTGCTCGTTCTTTTGTAGAATGGTGAGCGACAGGCACGCATTAATGTGTAATCACGTCAATATGTGGTTTGCCCTTAGGATACTCTGCAGCAAACTGACTGCTACTCAGTACCACTTGGATTCTAGGACAGCTGTGAAAGGCAATTGGTCCAAATGCCAAGATAGTTGGTTTTCCCCAAAAATAAAATCTCACGATACTATCAACTTTATTACAGGTCACAGACATTAATTGAGGGCAAGGAGTATATCTCTTAGGAGATGTGAGTCCTTCGTTGCTGTGCTAAACTTGTAGCATGCAGCTCTCTGATGTGGAACAAACTGGGACTGACTTCTGAAAGACCTAGGTAAGATCCTGGGGGGAATGAGGCAAGCATCACTCTGTCCCTTCATAGCTTATAGGCGTGGCATCGATGTGGCCCAACACCAAGGCCCTGAGCCCAGATCCCCTGCCAATGAAGCCATTTGGAGATGGGTGGGTGGGTGAAGGATTCATCCACGGGAGACAAACTGAATCAGTTTCAAACAGCTGCAGAAAGCGAACCTCCAAAAAGAGCTATACATGCCAGCGCTGCTCCATATCGTCAACCCATCAATACGCTCATGTCTTTGCATGTTAAAACAGGAAAAATTCAGACTAATGCAGATAAATGACCTTAATTCATACTACATAATGTGCATAAGGATTACAGCTCTAAAAACAATACAGGACTTATTTCATTCAAAACGTAATGAAACATGCACAAAAGTCCTAATATCCAGTATGAAAGAATTCACCTGAGAGTTCACAGAAATGGTTTACACTTCCAAAAAGGAGATTAACGTAAATGGAACTTGAACATTGGGAAACCCACATTAAAAGGGATGTAAACACCACAGGGTGGAAATTTTGCATTCTGAAAAGCCTTGCTTTATCCGTTTATCCAGAGTTATTTAAGACAACTCAGACTGCAAACGTGACCAGTGGTATGCCTAGACTTCATCTTGCAAGACAAAGTTAAAATTCTCTAAAAAGTCTCCCAACACACTTCAGACAGTTTAGGCTACACTTTAGGTTGACTTCAATTGAACTCTAGGCTAATTTAATTTCAAAAGTGGATTGAAAAGAGTGAGCTGAGTATGAAGTTTCAGTGACATTTTTTTGTAAGTTCAGAGCAACGTAACTCTTACACCAATTTGAATAACATATTTTTTTGCCATCAGAAGTACTTTCTTCCCAATTAAGTGAAATTTTTTTGAACCCCCTGCCCCAATGCCTTTTCTGAGGATTGAAACAGCACTTCTTTAAAAAAAAAAAGAAGAAACAAACAAACAAAAAACTTTTGGTGGCGCTTATTTCATGAAGGGGATCAAGTGACATGTCAATGTTTTGTATAGAAGTAACACAAATACATATGCATTTCATTATAAAAATTTGATCATATCATGAAAAAGTCATCTTTTTGAGCTAACAACCTAGAGCCATGGAGCTGTGATAGTAAAAAGAAAGAAAAGTTACAGCTCAAAAGAAAATACTCTGAATTATTATTTTGCTAAGTGTAGAAAAGGTGCTCTGTCACAAAGGGAATATTTTTACATCAACAAAACATTTCTGAGCTTTGGAAGTTATGTGTAATTAACATGCCAATTTCATCAAAATCAAAAACGGGGATGTAAATACTTTTTGGAAATTTGTTCAAATATAATGACTGAAATGAAAAGCATCTAAGCTTGTAAGCATGTTATGCACAAAGTATGAGGTTTTTATTTGTATTTATAAGGCAGTGAAGGATGTCTACTTCCAGACAAAAGACTTTTTCATCTTGGAGGCTGGTGTGTGAGGTTAAGGCAGAGATAGATCCAGAGATTGCGTGATAAAGATGACTGCAAAGGCCACCAGAAACAGCCAGAGGCCTCCTTGGGGACATGTACCAGGCTAAGCAAGGCTGTTCACCATATATTTGTCTCAGGATCCTGTGTCGTACCTGCTTTTATTCAAAATAGCTAGTGTTAAAAATTCAAAGAGGCCTTAAATAACAATCTGTTAAGCAGTAAAATGCAATGTCACATGGAGATACAATCTGCCACTGGCTAATACCGACTCATGAATGAACAGTAAGAGGTTTTCGCACAAGTTCCTTCCCAGATTCAGTAAACTGGATAGGATTTACCTCAGACTGAGCTTTGAGATATGCAACACAAAACATACTCTTCAAATCATGTAACTTTAACGTTTCATAGATACAAGTTTAAATTGAGAGCCGGCAAGAGTACATGCACATTATCATGAGGAAGCAGAATAGACTGTACTGGGCTCAGAGAAGTTGGTTATAAAGACAAAGTCGCAAAGTTACACAAGGAGAGCTTAGAGGGTCAGACTGCACTCACTGACGGATGATGGGAAACATCTGCACATACCCACAAGTGCATACAGACAAATGGGCGGCCAGCCTTCCTGCAGCACCTGAATGAATATGCAGCAAGTGAGAAGTCTGAGCCACACCTCCACCTCTGGAGCGTCAAAAATCTGCTCTCTCGAGGAAGGATGACACAGGACATTTGTTCCACTTCTCCATCTGCTCCCCTTGTTCTTCGAGACTAATGAAGACTGTGAGGCTAGCACCTCCACTCCAGGATAGGGATTTTGTACGACATGTACAGAGTCTGATGAAATCCTAAAAGACAGAGTGCAGCGACATCCAATTAATTTAGCATAAGTATTAGCATAAAAAGACTTTTTCAAAAAATACTCAGACACAATGTGCAAGGTCACTGCAATCAATGCCAGGTGAAATAATAGTTAAGGGACAAGACTCGAAAAAAAAGTTCCATGTTGAGAGCGCCTTTTTCAAATTTCAAACTGAATGGCTTTATTCAACGATACAGCTAAATTAAGAACGCTATTCACCCACAGGACCCATGGCCTCCGTGGAGCAGGGCAAGGGGGTGGATGTGGGCAACTTGAGGAGGCTGGTTCAACAGAGCCCAGCCAGGAGTGCCCAAAGCCACAGAGCGGCTGGATGGAGAAGACGACGCCCACGCCCTCGCCTCTCGCACAAAGGGCCCATGCCATTCTAGAACAGGTGAGTATGGAACAGTAACCATGAGACAATCTATAGAAAAATACACTATTTGGCCAAAAAGGAAGATGACTAAAACCTTATCCAAAATACTCTTTGTGAGATAAGCCTGTCTGTTTCTCACATTCTCCTATGATCATACTCTGTCACGTTAGGTCTGGTCTGCTTAGCCCAAAAATGTACCTGTACAAAAGGATTAAAAGGGTAAAGAGATTTACAGTATCTCCTATGCAGTGCAACAATGAGACTAGTAATTCCAATGTAATTGTAATGTAATCCCCTTGATGATGAAAGTAAAGCATAATGGTCTAAATTTCAAAAATCACCACAATGGTGAAAGACTATGGTGCTTAATGAAATATTAGTCTACCAGAAGTCTGGGAAATGATCAAAAATAGGTTTGTTAGTAGCTTGTTGATTTGACTGCAACTGGCTTAGCCTCTCGGTCCATCAGGAAGGCACCAATGCTGACTGAGGACACCTTGGTACTAGAATAATAGCCTAAAGCTACAATGTTACCACATTCTTCTTTCTCTTACTTCACCTTGTGTTTAGGGTGATGTTTTCCTAAGTAATTGCATAAGGGACTTTAAAGGAGGTACTTGTGTCACATGATGATGTGTGAAGTAAATAATGTTGACAACGGTGCCTTTTTTTCAGATAAAATAACGATGCCCCATGTGTCGTGACACATCTTTGATCAGCATCAAAATTATCTACCATTTGTGCAACAGTAGGCATTCTGTTGGTTCGTATCAGACAGGATAGCTTTCGTTCACATCCCACATTGACGAGTTCTGGCCACCCAACATCCTGTTCATGGTGGTTCATGGTTTTTCCCTCCTCAGATCACTCTCAGTAGGCTCTCACCACAACTGACAGTGAGCACCCCGCAAGGCTTGCTGTTTCAGAGATGCTCTGACCCAGTCATCTGGCCTTATTGATTTGGTTCTTGTGAAAGTCACTCAGATCTTTATCCCTACCAATTTCTTCTGCATTCAGAGTACTGAATATTAATATATCCTAGACCTTGATGCTAACTGTTTCTACTACATGATCAACATAATTTGCTTTACGTAGGGGTTATAATGTTTTGTCTCACTGCTGTATTTTTGCACTGCTTACCAACTGAACTCCAAAGCATCACAGTGACCTTATCATTTTCATTCAGTCTTTCATGGCCTTACAAAGTTTGCCTGGTTTGAAGAGTATCGTACACCCATCCTTCCATCCACCCATGCATCAATCCATCCATCCTCTGACCACATATCCCAGTCAGAGTCATGAAGAATATTCTTCCAAACATTTTTTTCCATTGAGCACATACACCAAACACTAGAGTTCTTTATCAGATAAAGTACGCTATGACAAAAGGTACAAATGAAACTATCCCAGTGATTTCCAAACATCAACAAAATAAGCAGAGAACGGAGAAGCTAAATTCAAAATTACCAGAAACAACAGGCATGTTTTTCACTGAGCAATGAAACGGAAAATTCACAGCCTGACTCCAGACCCTTGACATCAGCTAGCAGCAGCAGAGCTAAAATCCTGCCACCCGTAAATGCTCTTCCAATCATTTTGATCTCCAGTCTGTGAGCAACAGCTCTGGTGACAAACAGCAGGCAAGTGACAGCAAGGCTGAGAAGCAGAATTATGAATAGCCAAGCAGCAAATTTTCTTGTGGGTTCAATATATGATACTGTGAACAGGCACATACTAAACAAAGGCTTGTGTAAATTAATGGGCCCCTTTCCATGACTCAAAACAGGTAGAAATCTCTTGAGCGATTATTATTCCACAAGATCCAAGATGAAGAATGTACAATGTTACAAAAATCTATTATGGTGGTTTTTTGAAGACAATGGCTATGTCACTAGTCTTCATTTTTGACAAAATAATCAGGCAGCATGAGTTTGTGAGTTTATAAGTCTTGGGCCTTCTGTTTCTTTATTAACTCCTGCAGTTTTAACTGGATAGGTGGAAATTCAATACACTTTTTCTGTAACACAGACTATAATCCAACATCACCCAGTCTAAGCTGTTTATATATAGTCTCTCTCCCACATTCTGAAAAAGTCAATTAAAACCATTCACCAAACTTCCCATACACAAAATAATTTTCCCAAATAATCTGGCATTTTCTGGTCCTTAGAATAAAATCTTAAACACTAAAAGTAAAATTATATTTCAAAAACAAGGCAAGACCCTCTTTGCCTCTGGAACAATAAAAGACTTCCCAATTTCAATGCATTGCTTTGCCTAAAAAACAAGCATTTTCTCTCTGAGCTGAGCGGTCAATGCTTGTTTTCAGTGCAGGAATGTTTCTGCACAATGAGGGATGTTGCAGGAAAGTGTGTAGCTCAATAAAAAGGAATGGTTCAGTGAAATACACTGCAGCCTCAAAAACCTCACTTTAGTCAAAAAAAGGCCATGATCTTTATTTTTTTGTGATTCCCTTTCTAGAAACTCTTATTTTTGGCTCATTTTATGTTTTATCTTCTGCTTTTTACACCAAATTCTTGAACTACAACAAGTGGCTTAAATCCTGTTGTAAAGCTGGGTTACCAGCCTTTGGTAAATATATGGTTTATGTCACAATGTCTGTTATACATTAACTCTTCTGACAATAGAAGACCCTCAAACCTTCAGCACTCTGCCTATTACTCCAAGCCATTGTTAGTATGCAGTAGGCAATATTATACACATGCAATCGTCATATCACAAAGACCATAGTCAGCTGGGTTGAGATTAGGCTTGGGCAGTATCTAATTTTTCGTACCATCATACCATGCAGGCATTATACTGTGGTATGCAGTATATGGACAGTATTCTCAAAAGCAATGCTATTCTGGCATTTTGAAATCTTGGTGATAAAATTCCTCAAGCGAGTAAGGAAGGCCCACAATAAGTTTCCCTGAATGGAGATCATCAATAAGTTTTGCTACAATATCTTTACTCTGTCATAGAAAACAAAACTTACTAAGTTTTGCAATTTTAATGATGGTTTATTTTCAAGATTATCTAGTACATGTTAAAAAAAAAAATCAGTGTAATGTTTATTGTTTTTTCATGAGCTCTGCATGCACTCTCCAAAACAATCATAACCAAAAATGAAAAGATAACAAGAACTGGTCACAAAAAGACATGTCTTCTGCTGTATGGAATTATTTTGGATTCCATAGAGACAATATTGAGCAAAAGTGATTTGTCTACTGGCACGACTTGTGGCAACACCACCAACTTGACAGACTATATTGGTAGATGGCTAATCCCACTTTGCTATAGTGTGTTTTGGGTAAATTTTCACCTCCTTTTTGCTTTATAAATATTGCAATATTTAGCCCTAGTTTGCAGCACCTCTGAGTGGTCCATGAGACTATTCTGTTTGTTGTAGTGATTTCTTATTCATCTAATCCTGGTGCCTTTATCGTGTCAAAATTCTTAAAAGCATGTGTATGCTTCGGCCATCCTACCAGACTTTTAGAGTGGACTCTCATTGCTTTTCGAAGATTCTCATAAGACCCCATTAAAAGTACGAAAAGGCACAAAGAATCTCAGCCATATTGCCTTAATCATTAATGCAATTCCCTGATCATATCTTTTTTTTTTCTTTTCTGCAGACATTGGTAAGACGCCCCTCCCCCCAGGTCCTGATTTCTAAGCTCTTCCTTTGCCTCGGGGGGGAATACAAAGGGGGCCCAGGCTAACCCAGCCTGAGGAGACACGTCCAAGGGGCCTCCTGGTTCTTCTCGCAACTCTTCATCTGTCCAGAAAGCAGGAAAAGCTACTCACCCTCAGCTCTGCAAAGAAATGAGAGGGGAGGGGGGATGGGTAAGAAGAGATGGGCATGCAGCCCGAAGCTGCCTGATTCTCTGTTTTGCACCCTCTCTCTCTCTCTATGTCTCTCTCTCCCTCTCTGTTATTCTCACTTGCTTTTTAGAGGTCCTTTGTTGCCATCTCCCGAGTGCCACACACTTTGCATGACGTGTGGCCTATGTGGAGTCTGGTCCAGACCATTTTAGTCTTAAAGTATCAGACACTTCTCTAAGGTGTGATATTCCCGCTATCTCCAGTTATCATGGCCATTAATTGCAATGTTATGCTGCCATTTTTGGCACTGCTAATGGAATGTGTAGTGGTAGTTCAGGTGGGTAAAATCAGGCAGTGAAAACTGGGTTAGATCTTGGCACCCAGATGTGACTGTCAGTTCATACAGTACTTGTTCCAATACTTCTCTCTGAACAGAAATCAAAAAACAAATGAGGCTGTCACAAGTTTCGTTAATATTGTAATTACTGCTCTGTATGTGTAATTATTCTGATGTAAAGTAAATTTAAAGTGAATTCCGAACAATTCCATTATATTATCACAAAACTGTGCACTCAGCCAGACATTTTGCCATTTGTGTCAACCTTTATCCATTTATTCAGAAGTCGCTTCGACCCAAAGCGACTCACTTAAACAGCCAATTAACTCCTGGGTTGCAGGAATCTTTCTCGAGAGTGCTGATGCATGGTCCCACATGGAATTCTGCCTGCAGCCCTCTGTTCTGGAAGCCTGAACCGCTGTCGCCTTCCCCACCCCTGCAGCCTTCAGCAGCTGCTCCAACACATCTAGGTATCTAGGAGCACTCTCACATACGACTGTTCACTGGCTGGGGCAGGCTGCGTATCCTGCAGAAAACCTCCCCTTTTAATCAAGTGCCAAATAACGATTTGCTCCGCAATATGCTGCCGGAAAATAGACAGGTTACCTCTTCTGAAAAGTCTCAAAATACTGATACCGACACAAGCATTAAAAACGTACTTAAAGAAACATCTAAATGCGCAGCCATACAGGCCATCTGCAAAATGCAGGAAACCGATAGCTGGATAGTATTACACCAAAAAACCTTTATCAAAGCAGTCCCTTTGACAGCTCGGTAGATAAGCGACTGTATCCAGCCTACCCACAATGCACTCTTTTTCTGACCAGCTGGTACCAGGCTGGATTCCCCTGGTGTAGAATGGACTGTGACTTATGATTGATGGGATGCTATGCCTTTATATCATACTGGAATTTGTTACTGTTTTTCTTTTTAATTTTATTTCCTCAGGGTGCTGTAATAGAAGCCTATATCTGAGCAGTCTTTATTCTTTATGAAACACTATATATACACACATACACACACGTGCGCACACACACAAACACACACACACTATATATATAGATGTGTATGTATACTTATTCAGTATATGTCCCTGCCTGTGTATACACTGCTAGCTATGTGCAAAGATACAGTTCTTGTCAACCACTACTATTCCTTGGTGTGTTATCGTTGCTTTCCAGCTTCAGTTTCACAGCACAGGTGGTGTTGACACATATCATTACAATCCTTACATCCCTTGGCTAATCTTTCTCATATGGGCCTCCCCAAGAATGCCTAAAGCTGGTCATTAAGATTCTGAGCTCTCATGGCGGGGGCCTCATCCACCACCTCTCACCTGTTAGACATAACCATTCACAAGACAGACGCACACAGCTTGTAAAGCCAATTAAACCACATCAGCATTCAGTCTGCCTGCCGTCTCTTAACAGGCTCTTTCTCCCTGCTTCTTTTACAGGACTGTTTGCGAAAACTCAGGCTGCAATCTAGTTTATTTCAGACTTTATAGCATTCTCTCAGCATTTATCGTTCTAAAAATGTAACAATAGGAATGCTCTCAAACACTAATGTCCCCAGCACAGTGAGCTCTTTAAAGCATATTCAGAAGTGCTATTCAATAAAGATTTTCACTTAGCGATAGAGTGAATGCTAAGAATTTGTCTCACTATATTTGTCTAACTTTTTGAAAGAACAAGGAAATTACTCTGTTCTGTTGTTCACTAGATGAATGTCTTATTTGTCCATGTGACCTTAGGGAATAAGCAAGGACTTGCTTCCTTTGGGGTAGGGCAGGTGGTTTAGAGAGGGGTAACTGGACCCCAGCTCTTGGGAACGGGCCAGTAAGGTGCCCAGCAATGTCTGTATCAGCACTCTGTTTCTTGAATGTATCTTCACCATCTGAACCAGGAGAGCTACCCATTAAGAGAGGCAAGCCAGTCAACATAAACAATAGTAAAGTAATTTGTAAATTGTATTTATATGGCTCTACAAATCTGTAGGGTTTTCACCAAAAGCCAAATATCACAAACCCAAAGTCTCACATTTGTGTCAAACTGTGCACAAAATACCGTCATGTCAAAAGCAAATTTCCCCACACCGACCATTTGGATTTGCGATAAGACCTCTCTGTATGAATGTGATACTGCACTTTTGCAATTCCAATATGCTGCAAGAAAATAAATCCTATACAAATTTCTTATATAGTTCACCTGATTATTATCTGACTTGTGCAAAGCTTCTTCAGAGTCTGAAAAGTTATATTTTTCATTGTAGTTCTGCAACATACAACCCACAAATCAGGTTCATAGCGCTTGTTGGTTAAGCAGACAAACATGCCCATATTTAGGTTAACGTGATATATTATACTCCAAGTGATGAACCATAATGGCCTTTCTTGGGAGAACTTACACAAATGAAAGAATTCTCATATTTAGTTTTTTCTGTTATTTTCTCCTTCATTGTAAGATACAGTGTAAGATTTTTGTGTGACATTCCTATGCACTTAGTATTTTAATTCTCAAAAATATTTAAAGAATTTGTATCAATTTGTTCAGCTGTTGTTCAGTTGTAATTAATGTGAATTTGGTGAGGAGGAAGTTGGGAAATTTAAGTAGTAAACTGACTGGATTTGACCGTAGAGGAAAACTGAGATAGCAGCGGTAACAACAGACTAATGATGTCAAAGATATAGGTCATGCTTTCGTGCTGCTCTTAGTTGTAGATCCATCGACTGAGAGAATCAATAAAGTCTTACTTTTTATCTTGGGTGGTGCTGTCGCAACCTATTAGAGCTTTAGTCAATTTCTCTTGCTTTATACTATGGGTTTATCCTACCCAGGGAAAGAGGAAACGGCTTGCATGAGACAAATTTGATTTGCTTGCTTCTGAAAGACCTGTCATAAAGTATGTAGAATAGCCTCTGTAGGCTCAAGCTTCTGAAATCTGATCTGGCGAATTTATGCGAGTCTGTGGGCTGGGCAATCATCAGCACTGCTACATCTATACAACCGAGAAGAAAGCCATAAAACAGAAAACTGCATGTAAACAAATCCAGCTGTCTCAAACTAACTGGATGTGCAATATAAAATTCTCTAGTGTCCCTAGTGTCCTCCAGATCTGCGGCAGTCAGTCCACCATCAGAATACACAGAATACAGAGAAATATGGAATATTCATGCCCATCAGCCAGTCCACTATCAGTATTACTGACTTACAGACAGAAAATAGCACAGCTCATGTTGTATTTCTCAAACTGTCTCACTCCTGTTTTAAAGGATCTGCTCACAATGCTCTCTAGGCCAAATGTACAGTCCACGTGTCCATTTTGATGTTAAACAGGACAAAAAAATAAAAGGAAATAAAACAAGTGTATCAAATGGTTGAAATACTGTGTACATATATGACATTTTGGTTTCTAATTTATAAAAAATAAGCTTTAGCTCTTGGAGTACCTATTTTATTTTTTCCTTTCATGTGTAGCTTTGTGTTTTTATTTTCTATTTCTGTAAAGTGTGTAAATATATCTTTATGATAATAAGTAATATTAAAAATCTTATTTTAAGAAATCAGTGTGTATTTTGTTTTCATTCTGTATTAATAGCTTCATTGATAAGTCTTGTATTCAAGTCTCAATGAATCTCCTCAAGGTTGTGCTAGTGAGCCATATGTTACCTAGTTCATTGGTGTCCTTATTGAATGCATATTTCACCTTTAAATACAATGGGTATCATCTTTCTACCAACTATGCACTTTTTGGGACACAATGACAAGTACTGAAAATAGAACAAGTGAGGAGACATCAGCACCTTTTCTTTATTTCGTAATCCCGTCATGACATTTGTGCCTTGTCCCAAACCTTCACATGAATTATATGAAGAAATTGCTGAACCAAGCAGATATAAACTATGGAAGGTGTTTTGTGGCAATATTCAATAAATAAATATTTATCATTTATATACTGCTGGTATCATTTCAATTGTAATTTTAAATGATTTAAATAGCACTTAAATAATTTAAACAATCATTTACATGACATATTTATAAATAATAATTTAAATGGGATTTTAAATCGTGATTTAAATAATCATTTAAATGACATAATTATTTATTGAACATTGTCATAAAACACCCTCCATAATAAATACACACATTAATACAATGCAAAATGCTGCAAAAATGAGTTATGACAATTTAACTGCATATGTAAGACCTCTTTAAAGATTAAAGAGTAGCCATGCTAATAAAAACATAAAGGCACTGCTATGCCTACAACAAATTGCCTGGAGTGTCTCTGAAGCAACACATGACCCTGCTTTGGACAAGTGGATTTATTTATTTATTGTGTTTTTTTTGCATTTGTAACAGAACATGACAATGGCTGATAAGTCAAAGAGCCATGGTTATGAGTTATTCCCGTAATTTAAGTTTCCTTCTTCATTTTGATTGACAGTGTGCGTTGAGATCCATGAGGCAGTTGTCAGTCCGAACAACCAAGCACAAATGGGAGATGCATTTAAAACACTGGTCCACACATTTCAAAAAGACTGAAGAAGAAACGTTCGGAGTTAATCGTGACACATTTGCATGACTTGTATGACTAGCACAATAGTGGATATCCTTTCATTGTAACAACGGCCGCTCTTCTGGGGAAGGACTAGGTCATGTCATCCAGACAGGGTCAGCTGAATAATTAGTGTAGGGTTCACCACAATGACATGGAGCACAACAAAGGCACTATAGAGATAGGTGATTGCACCCAAAAAACTCCTTTTTTTCTTAATAAGTTCAGAGTTCAAAACAGAAATTCTGCCTCACGCTCTGCTTAAATATCCCCCCATAGGTGTGTTTTTGCACCACATAACAGCACTGCAGGAACCTGGACACCAGAGCGTGAAGGTGTGGTGTAGAGCCAGGCAACTGATGAAATTTCACTCTGAAGCCAAAAACAGGAAATATAAGAAATGTCTAATACAAGAAAGGCCGCTAAGCCTAAAGCATTGTCACTGCTGCCAGGTTTTCTCTACCACATTACCCTTTATTCCGCTACCTTAAATATTCATGTTGCAAGTGCAGTTGCCATACCAGGCAAATCAGGATTTTTTACCAGAAAATACAAGCTGAGGTTTCTTGATAACCTCATCCACCAGAATATACAGGCAGATGCTTTTTGAATAACTAAAAACTAATAACACAAATTGTAACACCACCTGATATGGGCAATAATGCTAATCTTAAATGTTACACTCTAAAAATGGACATTGTTTACCTTCAGCTGTACTTTTTGCAGACATTAGTAGTAGATATCCATGATGACAGAGAGTGTTTCTCAATACCAAGAATGCAAAGGTAACAAAGACCAGTCTTGCTAACTTGCCTCCCAAGACCAAACTTGGGGTAGAATGAATCAGGAGACTGGTCTCATTTGGCAAGGATGCAACCAATGTATCCTTGATATTAGGGGTGTGGCAAGAATGACATCTGGGGATCTTTACCGTCCTCTGTACTTCTGTTCTTCAGTATTGGAACTGGTATTTGGCAATGGAAGATAACATAAAACGGGTACAGAAGAACAGTCAAGTACGCATACTGAGAAGCACCCAGACTTTGTTGTCACTTTAACTAACATTCAATTAGTTGTCATTTACATTTTCTCAGCATGCCAGACACATGACGGATAGCCCTGAATATTAGTAAAGGAGGATGATAGGCCTGATCTGATTAGCCACAACACGGCTTATACTTTATAAAGTGATGCAAGTCACTCTGTATAAGAATCCATTCTGTAGCTGGCTAACATGCACACAAAACCTACGATTTGGAGGATGAACAGTGCCTCTAATAACAACATGAGAAATTAGCTTTATTTAAGGGTGTAAAGATGCATTGATGCATAATGATAAATCGCTTATTAAAGTGTCTATTTGATTGCATTGATCCATAACATCAGAATTGGTTATCAGTGATTTTGGAGGCAAAATCCTCTTTAAAGATACTCCTGCTTCTGGGTTGCATACTCTTATGTTCATAGACTGCAAGTAGATGTGCAAAGTAGCAGCACTGGCATGCAAATTTCCAAAACAATCTGTGTATCTGAAATTGCATATTTGTTCGTTATGTCGTAGGTGAAATACAGTATCTTGTCAGGATAAGTTCCTGCCATGCCAACAGGTGTTGCTGGTCACTCTTTTCTTGGTGTTTGATTAGTCAATAAGGGGGCAAGTGTGACAGATAGTGACCTCACTGAGCCCACATGTATGCAAATTCTTCTCATGCATACATACTTTACAGCATGTACTGCATTAACGGTCGAATAGTAGGCTTCTGACAAAATTCAGTACCTACTGTGTAAGTATCCGATTTTGGACACACCCATAGGATGGCAGGGCAGGCTTGTTAATATTCATAAAGGAAGCACTACTTGATAATCTTTGCACCATGGCGTTTTGGGAAACACCCCTCATTTGTAGCACAAAAAGTAATTCATTTTATTTTCGATGGTAGTAATAGTTGACACATTGGTATCAGCTAATATCTGTTACAAATAAAGACGCTGACATTGGTTTGAAGTGTCTTGGTTGATATTGCCCACTTATAATTAAACTTTATTAATATTCCAAGTTATCAGCACCAGAGCTAAACACACAATTACTAAATTAATGGAAAAGATCAGCTATTTTCTGTAGTGGAGGATGAGGGATCTTGTTGGCTCATCCATCGCTTATAAGAGGTCTCAATATACCGGCCCACGACATATTTATGATTCATTATTACATCTCTAGACCATAGATTCAGGGGCGGAAATTGGAGAGGACCCTGAGCTATGCACTCTAGGGGCCCTCTGCTGATCTCAACCTTCTTTTTTTTGTAACAAAATACATAGATAAAATGTACACGACAAAGCATTTATATTCCATCCATCCATCCATTCATCCATCCATTTTCCAGACCACTTATCCTATTCAGGGTCATGGGGGGCCAGGAACAACCCAGGATGGGGTGCCAAGCTGTCACAGGATTCATTTATATACAATTTCAGTTAAAATATTATAATTTATAATAATAAATCTTACATTTTGCCAGTTGATCCCCAATTGATTTGTTAATTGATCCCCCATCGGCAGAAGCACAATGGGGGATCAAAAGAACTTCCACCCCCACCCTGATCAGTAAGTTTTACTGCTGGCACCCCGTGCTTTGATTAGCATATTACTGATATCCCATCATTTTGAATTCCCTCTCATTTCTCTTTCAGGTCCAAAAAATAGCTCAAATGGCCCACTTAGGGCCCCCCCTACCCATGTCAGCCTAGAGCCCTAAGAGAAGTTAGCCCGCCCCTCACTAAATTATCATATTTTTATATTTTTTTCCTATCCTTGGTGAGACAAAGTACTAGGCTTAACACACACATCACAGGCTAGGAAGAAAGCAGGTGCAGCAATGCAGCTATTAATGTTTTCAGGGTCATACTGTTCTTATTGTGGTGTTTTTACTCTATTCTAAATGGAAAGAAGGTAAATCAAGAGATTTTAGAATACACTAGAGAATCCAAGGCAGTCTACCTACTTGTTGGTGTCTCTTTCACTTTACAGACTAAGCAGAACACAAGAGCGACAACCCAGTAGTACATGACAAATTTGCGATGAAGCAAAGCATCTGTTAATTAAACTACAAAGGGGGCAGTCAGAATGACAGCATTGTATTCCCTGGACAGCTCCGTCACCTGCTCCACCTACATAATCAGTACTTCTTGCATACTCACCAACCTGTACAATTTCCAGAAGTACTGGATGGATCAACTGGAAATGTAAAAACCAAATAAATATGCTTTTACCTAAATGTTGTGAGTCCTAGATGTAATTCTGAAACTACACCTATTACTTTAGGGGTCTATTCTCCCATTAGGCGTTTAAGTCAAAAAAGCCCTTAAACAGTTACACACTTTTGAGTTGAGCGTATTCTCCCCTCATCAGCGCAGTAACACCCACCATGCACTGCCCAAATAAGAAGGCATGGCCAAGCCAGAATTTTAATTAATTCATCAAACAAGAAAAGCGGGTTAGGCCTTCAGTGATTTTGGCAATAAACAAAATGTGGAACATCTTTAACTTACATTGCGATCGTAGCTGAAATCCATAGAAACCCCTTTTATTTTGAAAATGGAAGCATAGCGGTAACCTATATTTGGTAATTCTCCCAAAAAAGAGAATCCATCGACAAAAATGAAATGTTAGAGTGAAATAAAGTATTTACATTTTATGCAGAGCAATTTCCATTACCTTATTAGGTAGGCCTATATTAAAATGATGTCATTCGTAGCTTTGATTTAATGATCCTCAACCATTTTCCATAAATAGGCACAATAATTTAAGTTTTAAGATCAAATAACACAAAACTAGATGTTTTGTGTTTTTAAATCTATCAAGGTTTATTTCAAGTAACCCACAATAAACAATCAATTATTATAATAATGTATACGTTCAATTATTCAATTGTTTTGTATTGTCAGTTGTTTTGCACCACAACTCATTAACCCCAGAGACCAAATCGACATTTTAAACAATATAAATATTTTAAAAATTATAGAAAACTGATATGTTACGAAATTAATTTGTGTGAATGACCCATACTGTGTTTAAGACCGAATCCATACACTTTGGCTTTTTCCTCTCTCCATTCAAAACAATTCCGTAAACAAGCAAATATTCCATAACTAATAGATATGGTGTAAACGTTAGCACGATTAGTGGCATGGACTTAAAGTTTAGAAGTAGAGATACACCGATCCGATATTCGGATCAGTATCGGCGCCGATCCAGACCTATTTGACGGATTGGGTATCGGCCATGCGTGACCGATCCACATCCTATACTTACTCATTTAGTTTTTGGCAATCTCTAAAAAGATAGCACAGCGATTTGCAATCTTTGTAAAATAAAGTTTTGAGAGGTGGGAATAGCGTTTAATGGACAATCCCACTTAAAGCGCACGCAACTGCGAGACAAAAAAAAACAATGGATGATTTGGGAGTCGCTAACTTGGACTATTTTGCGAACTCGCTGCAGCTTGTGATACAAGAGAGGCTGCCATCGCAACAAAGTGTAACTGAGCTGACGCCAATGGGAGAAAAAATTTTAAGCATTCGATCGCCACTTGTGTATACTTGCTTTGAAGATATTCATATTGAACTGCAAATGCCTCAAAAACGCTTAAAACAAGACGTACAAACGAGGTGGAACAGTACGTTATATATGTTTGTAGTAGCGTAATTAAATATTTTTTGTCATACATTTTTTCCATCTGTATTTACTAGCTTAAATAAAATCATATATAAAGTATAACAAAGTAAAAAGAGCTGAATTCATATGAAATATAAGACTAACTTAACCGCGGTCACTGACCGGTTATCTTCATCTTCTACCAAAGCAAATAGTCAATTGTAGTCAATATTAAAAAAAAACAATCAAACAATCCAGAGACAATAGCCACTGTTCCCGCCTCCAAAGTGTCAAAATTCATCCTGTAGAGCGAGCAAGTGCTGTGCAGACGCAAGCGCGTAGATAGGGTCCAGCAAACGTGAGCGTGTAGAGAGGATTGGTTTTCAGCGCGCGAACGCACACGAGCACGTGGTTTGACTTTTGGCACTAATTTAACGCCAAGAGAGCGAGCAAGCAAGTGCTGTGCAAATGCGAGCGCGTAGAGAGGATGGGTTTTCTGCTCGCGAGTGCATACTTACGCGTGGTTTTTATGCGGGCGAGTTTTGGCACTAATTAAATGCCATATAATGACAGCAACGGGAAACAGCTGGTGAACATGAGGAATCCACACGGGGTAGATGAGGGGGGTGTGGCACACACAGGAGAATCTGACGAGCAGGTCATGACAGAACCCCCCTGCCCCCAAACTTCTGGGCGTGCCTAAGAGGAGCAAGGAGCGGAACCCCTCTGGGATTTCCCTGATGACCCCATTTGACCTCTCTAGGGGAGTAACTCAGCCACCACAACAGGACAGATCCCGGCCGGGTCCTCACCTCTCGGTCTCCCGGAAGAGGAGGGGACACCTGCCCCCTGGCTCGCCTCCTTCGTCTCCTTGGCTGGGGCTCGATGGGTGCCTGCGTTCCCCCGGGCTCCTGCTCGGCGGTCGCCTGCGGGTCCCCCTCTGGCACCTCATTGGTCACCTGTAGGTTCCTCTGCTTCGACTCGTCGGTTGCCTGAGGATCCCCCCACGCCTTCGCCGGCTGGCCAGGGGAAAAGTAACAGCAACTCAGAAAGAAATCAGACCAAAGATTGCATATAGGCTATACCTTTTCCACCCTCTGTGATCAGAATGATAACAAATATGGCCAGCAGATTTGAAGAATGGTTGACAGAAAGTCTGGTAATACGGGCATTTGAATGATTCCTCGCTACAGTGGTGGCTTAATGGTTAGGGAAGTGCACTTGTAATTGAAAGATTGCTGGTTCGAATCCCTGACCAGCAAGGCACCATTGAGATACCCTGAGCAAGGTACCACCCCCAGGTGCTCAATTAGCTGCCCCCTGCTATGTCACAATGTCACATATGGGTTAAATGTAGAGGACACATTTCATTGTTGTGCACTGTGTGCTGTGGTGTGTCAACAATGACCACCGATCACCACATTCAACAGGATTATAAAGGTTCCCAGGCGGCTACAAACTAAGTTTGTAATACAATACCATATACTCGTGTATGTTTTTGTGTCAGTGTTATTGTGATTTTTTAAATTTAATTTTAACATTATTTTTCATTGTCTTTTGGAATCTAGTTTAATTTAGGTGTAGATTTTGCTGGCTACTACAAAATGTTACAATATAGTGCTGTTGGCTCTTTCTATGGTTCAAGTTCATTGCATGAGAGGCCCAAAGATAAACAAATCATTACTTTAGCTAAACAGTATTTTAAAATGTTAATGGGAGGATTTGACATTTGTTTTTATCTGAGTTGGTTTTGGACCCAATATTTTTAGTTGTCATTTAGTTAGTAGCTTCTATTTTATGTTCTGCATCCTTTATTTCAGCTTATGGAAATGTTTTCAACAATTATATTATATTATAACAATTATAACGGTTTTTGAAAGTTTTGTGAATTTCTTACTCATTCTTAAAACATACCACACTTTATAAACATTACTTTTAAGAGCAGCTTGCCTGGAGCTTTGGCGCTAGAAGTATGAACATTCACGTGGCTTGCATCCTTTCATGTGAAGGATGAATCAGTCCTGAGCCGCACCCAGTGACCCTGAGAGAGGGCCACGACTAGCTAAAATGTTGGGGGCATTCATTCTTATGTAAACACAATTTGCCAATATCCAGGTCAGGAAAAATTACTGAGGTTGTGTCCATATATTGTGCGATGGGTGGATAACATACAGTAATTATGGTGACAGGCCTAGCTCATCATTTCCATTATTTCAGTAGCTGCATTTTTAGTTTAGGTGCTAGTAACTTTGAATATTGATATCTGGAGTAGACATTTTGTAAATCCAACACAAAGCCAAATACCAGTACCAGAAAGACATACACGATATAAAAGAACTATACAGACTGAACTCAACACCGTGTAAAGGAGGCTTGGGCAGTATTAAGGTAATACGGTAAACAGAGCAGAACGATTACTTGAATAATTCAGGGCTCCAGACTAGGGGTGGGCACAATACCTTTAACATTGTGAGAAGATTTTCTTAAAAACTTCAATTTGTAATCTGAATATTTGCCCTTGTGTAGTATATGTAACCGGTTTATCTGTCTTGTGTGAATTTTCTATTAAACATATTCTGACGATGTGTCCTGATAGCAAATTAACTAATTAAAAATAAATTTTGTGTCCATTATTAACCTGAAATTAGCTACATCAAAAGTTCAGGGGTAATTTGCAAACCCTCAGACTATTTACAGGATAAATAAAAAATAATAAAACTGTTACATACATGTAAATGCATGTGCATGTGTGTGCAGACTTGTCTCAAATTGAAAATCTCACTCCAGCCAGCTGACCAAAGTTGACAACCCTTAGTTTTATTCAAAATGAAAAGTAAAATGCACTGTTTTTGGCTGAAGCAGCTTGTCATTCCCTTTGTGTTTGTATTTTTGTATTTTAATTAAAATAAAGAGACAGGACATGCTACTCCTCCCAAACTTGGAAAAATACTGTGATATGATGCAGTAGCCGTCAACCGTCCAAAAAGTGAAACATACCATGATAATAGTTTTAGGTCATATCGCCCACCCCTACTCCAGACAAACCTTTTCCACTAGTAGTACTGGGGCTCCTTACTGAAAACTTGTGCACCAGCACAAAATCGATATGCAATGTAACATATTCATATTTTTTCCATCTTATCTATATTGTTGAAAAATGCTTTGTAATAAATACACATCTTTGTAATAAATATAGTTCCTGGTTCCTGGACTGCCTGTACCAGGAACTGTTATAAATCTTGGCCACTTTCGTGTGTTGCTTTCCCACCGCACAACTGGAACTGGAACCTTTATGTTAAACAAGCATGGAAGAATGATAATGTACAAGTCGTTTTGTTAGTTATTAGTTATTAGGGGGATGGATCGCGATCCTAATGAGAAACAACCTTTTATTTATATTTTATTTATAGAACCTGCAACATGTTTATAATTCATTATTAAATCTGGCCAGCTGTCACGCTGGTGGAGCGGGCGAGCAGGAAAGCAGGCGAGATCAGCCGGATGGACGGGTAAACGGGGTTTATTGGAGACGACAGGGCAGACAGGCACGAACATCCACTAACAATACACATGACAGATCTGGGAAACAGAGGAAGACGCGGACTCATATACATCAGACTAGCCAGAAATGACAGGACACAGGTGATCACAATCAGGAAGTAACACGAGGTAACGAGGGGGGCGTGACACCAGCAGATCCATCTTTCATTTTTCACCAAATAAAAAACAATGTAACAATATTCTATTAATAAGAACTAGCAAGTTTCACCACCAGCACTGGCAATATTAGACATAAGGATATTGTTTATTGAACGAATTTTCCAATGCAGAAATATGGAGACTCAAGCATAAAGGTATTCATTAAGGCATTCAATGTAATCCAGGTACAAAAGTAATTCCATCTGCTCAATTTTTGCTCTGCTACTTTTATCTCTTTGCACTTCCACATAACTTCCAGGTTAGCACTGGTGCTTGTGGTCAACCAATCTGCAAGTTATCCAACCCCAGTAGTGCCTCTCAGGAAGTACAATTGGACCGAGTTCCTAGCACAACAGAAGTTCCTGGTTCCAGAAAAAAGTTCCTACCATGGGAAAGTGCTCTGCTTAGATTATCTGCATTATAATCCACAGAACTATTAAACACAGATTGTAGCAGTCCATGGATGATATTAACTGGAGCATAAAGAGAAAAGCATGTGGTTTGCTGTGTCTGGATTGTGATTTTTTAAATTTAATTTTAACATTATTTTTCATTGTCTTTTGGAATCTAGTTTAATTTAGGTGTACCTGCACCATTCTAAGGCTACATTCTTAGACCAAATGCATTACAGTGGTGCAACAAGGCTGTCCTATTTGGAAGGTTCCTTCAAATGCAGTCTAGAAATGCATCCTCCTTTTGCTGAGTCGTGAAGGATTCATCCAATGGATCCTTCGCAGCCCAACATATCCCAAGATTCATCGCGCAGAGATAAAGTGGGTGTGTGCCGGCTAGACAACAGGAGGGACGCTTCGTGACTCAAAGGGAAGGGTGGGAACAGCTGGTGATGGCCAGACCATTCCATTTGACAATGCTTTCTGTTCAATCTTAAAAGAACGCAGCCTACAAAGGTTACGCCTCCCTAGACGGTGTCCTTGGAAGGATGCAGCCCCTGAATTCAGACACAACAGTTGTCTGAAAGAATGGAAGACAATTAAAACAGGGAAGAGGAAAAGGTAGAGTGGTAAAAAATGGCTCAAAAAGTCTGGAAGCATTTCAACAGGACATCATCCATGGTACAGCATTTAACAAGGAAGAATCCTGTCTGAACACAAAGGGGACCAGACACAAGGTAATGGAATTCTTTTTTACTTAATTTACTGTCTCTCCAATCAAATGAATAACCAGCATCGTAAAGTAAGCTAAATTTAAAAGGTTTAAAAGGTGGCTGAGAAAAGATGGAAGCACTAATTATATCCAAAACAGAAAACTTAATTTTGTGTTGCTACAATGCCGCTATAAGCTGATGAGTTTAATGATGTTAAACGTTTGCTCAGGGCATTCATTGAAAGGTTCCAAACTGCTCATTCAGAAAAATTCTCATTCTGTCCAATAGCATTGGTATGGTTAAAATATGAATATATTGCTCAATACTGCCATGCCATAAACTGGGGGACCTAACTGTTCGTAACAGTTTTGCTAACACCAACACTTTACTATACTAACTACAAGAGGACAGTGTGTTTTGCCATATTTTAAAATATATTTTGACAATGTGATTTTGTACATTCTGGATGTATGAATAAACTGGATGCAATAAACTGCAGATATTGGTCTGAGTAATATTTTATGAGCATTTATTAACACTACATTCTAAAAAAGTTACAGGCTGTAGCTGACCGGATATTAACCTGATCATAGCCAATTTTCTCTATTTAAAGAGATTACATAGATTTAATTTTTTTTTCCACTTTTTCAACAAACCACAATCTGATATGGACAACTTTCTTTACACACATGGCTCAACCATGTTCAGCTGAGCAGGCAAAGAATTTTACTGACAGGATTTTAAACATGCTTATCATGGATATTCATCCCCTGGCCATGGTAGGGGATGAAGGGTTTCAAAAATGGTTCTCACTTTCAGCCCCAAATACAATCTTCCTTCAAGAACTCATTTTGCAAAATTAATGGAGAACTGGTATCAAAAAATAAAAGAAAAGCTGAAGAACTGCCTAAAGGAAACTGACAGAATTGTACTCACAACAGACATTTGGACAACTGCAGCCACAGAGGCATATCTGGGGGTGACCTGTCATTTCCTTGGGCAGAATTGGGAAATTAAGTTATATAGCCTCACAACCATGCCACATGAGGAGAGACACACAGCTGCAAATATTGCTAGGGAGCTGCAGAATGTCATTTCCAAGTCTGACATTCATCCAAAAAAAAATCTATGTCATTGTCCATGATAGCAGTGTAAATGTTGTTACAGGAGTAAAAATTTTGGCAGAAAAGCCTAGACGGGCATCAGTACGATGTGCAGGTCACACATTGCAGTTTTTTTGGTACTAAATGCACTCAAGAGCTACCCAATCATCACCAGTGTGTGGCTGGTGAATGATGTCTTGTTGACCACTCAAAAAAAAAAAACTGGCATGCACCACGTTGAAGGATAAGCTGCAACAAATGGATGCTCCTCAACCCATGCTGGTACAAGGTGTTAGTGCCAGGTGGAATAGTATTTACCACATGTTGTGCTGGCTTCTGGAACAAAGATGGCCTATAACTGCTACACTGTCAGACCCAATAGTCACTCAGCAAGGGAAACACCACTTGATTTAAAAACCGAACAGTGGAACATCACTGACGAGCTGAGCCAGGCTCTTGAACCATTTGAATCTGCTACTGTGTTTCTGACAAGGCCTTCAGAAGTCAGTACAAAGTTCAGAATTTTAAACTGTACCAGTCCAGTCATTTTAGACTCATGTGATTTTTAAAACACTGTCCTTATTGTTTCTGCTCTGGATCCAAGATTCAGAAAACTTATGTTTTTGTCAACTGATAAAGCATTCAAGGTCCAAACAGTCCAAATTATAGCTCTTAATGCCAAAAGGCAAGAAAGGCAGCACATGCCTGATAAGAGTGAAAATGTAGCCTCCACTAGTGTACAAGATAATTCAGCAAATTCACAGAAGGGTGCTATATCATTGCTTAACAGTATATTGGGACCATCAGACTCCAGCACCAGTGATGAAGAAGGGAATGAAGAGCAGCAATTTGAGTATGCAGTGAGAAATTTGGTTCTGATGTACTGTGGAGACCGTGCCCCATCAAAAAAGGAAGATCCAGTGTTGTGATGCGAAAGGAATAAATCAGTTTCAAGCACTGACCAAGCTGGCAAAGACAATTCTGAAGACATTTCTGTGGGTTCCAGCTACATCTAGGCCTACACCATCAAAACATCTATTCTCTGCAGCAGGGAACACTGCACATAAATTGCAGGGCAAGCTTAAGTCCTGAACATGCGGATATGCTTGCTTTTCTTCACTAAAACTAAGTGGTCCTTTAAAGACATAGTGGGGCCCACAATTACACAAGAAACACTAAAGGAGGCTGAAGAATATTCCTTAAAATGTTCACTTAAGTATTTAAGCTTTCCCCCTTACCTTAGTCTCATACTTAAGGAATCCCTTAAAGTTCCCTTAACAATTAAACAACAGACCTTAACCAAAGAAAGGAAAAAAACTTAAGGTACCTCTGACTGTATCTTAACCGCAACATGGCTGAGTTTATGGCAATAAATGAACAAAATGAACGCATCCTGAGAAGAGTGTCCTGCGACTGGGAGTAACCAATGAATATGATTAATGATGATCAATTGTTTTTACCTGACCAACATAAAAAAAATCAATTTATGATTCTATTTATATGGCCCGTGACATGTTTGTAATTCATTATTAAATCTGCCTAGCAGATCGATCTTCCGATTTCACAGAATAAAAAAAACAATGTAACAATATCCCCCTAATAAGTGCTGACAAGTTTCACCCTGAGCACCGACAATATTAGACAGAAGTATGTTGTTTATGGAATGAATTTTCCAATGTAGAAATATGGAGACTCATGCAAAAATGCATTTAATGTAACTGGAGATACAACAATAATTAAACAATAAAACAATAAAAATCTGCTCATTTTTTTTTCTAAACTACTTCTCTTTTCCCAGTACCTCAGCATATCTTCCAAGTTAGTGCCAGTGCTTGTCGTCAACCTTTCAGCAAAGTTAATTGCTATATGCCCCACTCAGTAGTGCTTAGTCGAGCGTAAAGTACCTACTCATGTACACCAGGGGGAACAATCCACATTTTCATTAGATAATGATGCAGTGGGGACAAAATTTGGCTTTTTAAATGTTATTTATGTTCGACAGACAAATAATACATTTCATTTCATCACTGTCATTAAACGCATATTTAAATCATGTTGTTTTAATTATCGTCATGCCTATAAACAGGCTATATTCTCGTCAACATTTCTGTCAACGAAATTAACACTAGAGGCGATAACTGGTATAACGAGCAGCCGTGAGGACAAGCAAATAAACGGTCTCCATGGAAACTACAGTTTTACTGCCGTAAAATGTTTTTCATTGCAGTAAAATTAAATCACGTTAAATTTTTTACTTAACTAACGAAAACTTTTAAGGGATTCTTTGCAACACCCTTAAATAAATCCCTCTACTAAGGAGCAATTACAACTTAAGGAGAAAACTTAAAGTGTTTTGTGCAGCCTTCCCCTAGTTAGCATAAGTACTTTCATTTATTCTCACACTTTAACAAAATACTTATTTTATTTGATTACTCAATTAATCATAAAAAAATAGAAAGTATCATTATTTCATTTAATTTCATTTCAAAAATAAAAATTAGCCAAGTCCAAAGAAAAGAGGACAAACTCACCCATCTGATGTAAAGGAAACAGTCATTCCCCAGCACATATTACACAGCTCATACATAAGTGTGGGATGGAGAAGCACAGCAGGTGTTTCAGGGAGCTTTCTTGGCAGCTGTATGCTGCCAAACATGGATTAGGTCAAACTTCCTAAACAGAAGCCAAAGGAAAGCTTGGACAAACATTACAAAATGGTAGCAAAAAATCTACTATTATATTTTTGTTGCTTAGCAGAATTTTTTTAATAATAGCAAGGTTCGTAACTTATCAGTTCATGCAGGTATAGTTTTCACTGTGATTTATGTTCCTTACTGAGGGGTACAACAGTTTCTCCAGGGATTTGGACCTAGACATTGTACAATTAGATTTACATTCATCTACTTGCATTAAGCTCTTTTACATAGCAACCTACAGAAATCACAGAGCTAAAGAAAAAATACAAAAATGCTACACGGTACAGAAAGTGTGTGGATGATATTCCAGAGATAAACACCACCTGTACTGTATACTGAAAGTGTATTAACACAAAGCTGACACTGTCACAAAAAGCTAACTACAAGGTAATGTAACAATATGCTGATACATGAAATTACACTGTAAATTCCTATGCAGAATTATAACTATTACATTAAAAATCCAGGTGCCAAGTACAGAGGCAAGTCTCTAATCAGTGCCAAAAAACAGCAGTGGACTAGAGTAGCCAGCTTTTCACATCCCACAGATCCAAGCATGCCAGGACTTCAACCCTGTTATGAGAGAAAATGTCCTTCCCTTAAAAATCTCACAAGGATCCTGATAAAATCCTGGGTAAAAATGTGGTTCTGGTATCTATAACTAATAATTATATCTGGTCATCATCCTAAATCTCAGCAGAACCATTAAGGCTGGTCAATTTAATTGAGCTGTTAATAGAAATCTGCTTCACAAATTGTAATATAAATTTATCTGATGCTTCAGCACACACTCCATAACAAAGCCTCTGTCACTGTATTTGTGAATAATAAAAATATTTGTCTTTAATGGTTTTACAATCACAGCTTGCCTCTGTGGAGGCATGGTTTATAATGTAGTCACTGGATCAAGGTATTCAGCGCCCTCTGTATATGCAAATAAGCAAAGAATAAGGTCTTTACAGGCACTCCTAAAAAATGCAAATTAATTCCCAGACATCTCAACTCATCTCAATGTACTTCAAAGGAGGTACTATGAAAAAATAAAGGATCAGCTGTTAAATTGAACATATTTCATGTTTTACCCCTCACTTATACTCATTGTTGATAATGGTGCAAACTGACGAGAGAATTGATCGAGTTAGTGTAGAGTTGGAGAGCACAAACAAAGAATTAATCAGTAAGGGAGCAGCCCCGGATCTATTGTGAGGAGATGGTTTGGCTTCGAAAGGTCAGACGAACAGCAAAACACGGTCATGTATGCTGGAAAAACTGAAGCTAGCAGTATTATAAATTTATTCCATCGTCTCAGAAACCAGTACGATGTTCAGTACAAAGAATGCATCAAAGTCCGTATAGCCCAAAGCAAGGAGCATTAGCATCTTCATTTTCACAAGGTGCACTTTACAAAAAGGACAGTGCTAAGTAGAAAGAGATTATGGCTACGGATACCTAACACAAAGCAAAGGATATGGCCCCCATCGATACAGTGCAGAAAATAGGATTTAATAGGCTGCTTATACAATACAAATTCAATAGCATTGATATATATGGAATATTGCTACAATGACCTAAAACAATGAGATGCTGTTTTTCAGCAATATCACCCAGCCGTAGGTATAAGTAAGGCAAATAGCAAACTTACACACTGACAAGGAATCAACTAGGCATAAGTGCTGCTAGATTGAGCGCCCAATGAAGGCCCAAGTACAAGTATAAGCAGTAGTGGAGCGGGCCTACTATTATCAGATGATCTAAACAGGAAATAAACAGAAAATTGGTCAATGATGCACGCTTAGCTCTACGTATTAGCTAAAGTAAAAATAAAGAATCCAGGGGATTGCAGGTCTTTGCAAAAGAATATTACCAAACTCTAAGCCATGTTGCCCCTTTGTAGCTACAGGGTTGGATCCATCATTGCATATACAACATCTGGCTGTTCTTCTTGTTTCTGGGTTCCTTTTCATAAAAGTTCAGAAATGTGTGAGAAAGAGCACAATAAAAGTATAAGGTGTCAAGCACTTTGCTTTGCTGCAGTTTACAAGAAAAAAATTCCAGTAGTAAATAAATACATAGTTTGATGTGATCAAGAAACATACAGTGGTACCTCAGAACTCGAAATTAATCCGTTCAGAACTCCAGACTGAATCCTAAAAAGTTTGAGTTCTGATCGAATTTTCCCCATAAGAAATAATGGAAAACCAATTAATTGGTTCCCGGCCCCAAAAAATTACACTGAAATATTTTTTCTTTTAGCATTTAAACGCAAAATGAACCGGACAAAACAAGAAAAGCATACTGTACTAAACACATCTAAGCACATTTATCAAGACAGTAATTTCTATAGTAAGAAAATAAATGTATCCAAACAATGTGTAAAGTTAAAAAAAAAAACCAATGTGTCCTGCCCAGATCATCTGCTCCTTCCGTGTGCCACGCCCCCTCGTTAACCCCGTTTGGAATCCCTGTGTGATCAGCTGTTTCTGGTTGTTGTCATTAGTCCTCTGTATTTCGTCCGCGTTTCAGTTTGTTTCCCCAGTCTGGTCATTGTATTGTCCGTCTGCGTTTTGCCTGCTTTACCTGTAATTAAACCCCGTATTCCGATACCATGACGTCTACGCCTTTGTCTCCGTTCCGTCCCCGCTCGGCACAACAATATTATAATTAAATGTATTAATGGTTTATTATTAATATTAAAATAATTAATAAGAAATCTTTATTTTTAAATGTATTTTATTATATAATAATAATTACTGTTACTGTCTATCATTTTCTAAATGTATTTTTACTGTCTAAATATAAGTATTCGGCTAGTGTAAACATGCACGATGCTTTCACAGCGAATGCAAGGCTGAGACTGAAGCGTTACCCTTTGTTTCCGCTGAGAGACGTGCCGCGTGACTCATTTCCCCGCGCGTACAAGTTATCTTACATCGGCGTTCACGGTTTGACTTCTCAGATTCAGATCGAGTTCTAGGTAATTTTTTTTTTTCAAACTGATTGGCTCGACTTTTAAGAAATTCGAGTTCTAATGAGTTCGAGAACTGAGGTACCACTGTATTTGGAATTTTGATAAGTGCCATCTGATAGGATCTAAGAAAACGTTTTCCGTACTATCACATAAAAAAGGTAGCAATGAAAAGAACAAACAAAGAAACTGCCAAGAACTCCTATATCTACAATGTAGCCAATGCCTGGTAAAGAAAAAATGCAATTACCAGCACCCGGAGGTTACCGGGGCCACTAACAAGAAGCGAACAATCAAACTAAAGTTACCTTGAGACCACAAGAGCATCCGTGACTTTGGAGCAGGACATGTAGCCCAGATAATTCTACAGCTGTCCCAGGGGTCAAAAGCATGAGCACTGAAGCATTGATTGTGCTTGTCCCAGAGTCCCTGCTTAGATGAACCCCTGCCCCCAAAACAGTTTGTTTATGCAGTCTGTCATCATTGACTCAATTGGTTATGCAGTCCACAAGAACAGGAAATATCCACATCAGTGGCAGTCTCAAGAGTACCCTTGTCAAGTTCCTAAAACTATGCAGAGGCTGCACCCCATCAATTACATGTCAGGCACAGGACACCACTTAGGGTACAATTTTAATTGTGCTTATCCCATAGGGAGTTTGTGGTTTATATAAAAAAAAAATCACTTTACTATAAATATGTAAAATCACAAGTTGTAGATAGGCAAGTGTTTCGTTTTCTCACTGGCAAACCATAGTAGAGGGAGGTGGAAAATAAAACCTCCTCCACTCTGATTGTCAACATAGTCAGCACATAAAGTGATACACTGAGCCCATTGCTGGACTCCGTGTTCACATATGATTGTGTGGCTACATGACTTCAACAAATTTTACATTTTTGGGTGTGATCACAAACATAAAGTCAACCTACAAGGACGAGACTAAGTTGCTTAATATCAGCAAAACCAAGGAGATGATCATTAATTTCAGGAAGCAGGAGGCAGACCACTGGCAAGGAGGCTGTGAAAAGGATCAGCAGGTTCAAGCTCACCATCACAAACAACCTCATGTGATCAATATACATCTGCAGCAATCAAGGACACCCACCATCATCAATACTTCTACTGACACCTGAAGAAAGTCCAGATTTCACAAACAGCCCTCACCAACTTCTATGGATGTCGCTATTCAACTGCTCATCTGAGGACTGCAGAGCACCAGGCAGATTGGTGAAAACTTTTCACATCATCTCCAAGATATAGCTGCCTTCACTTCTGGATATTTTCACTACTGGCCGCCTCAGAAATGCTGACAACATCATCACGGACTTGGCACCCTGTACAGTCACTTTCCCCCTCTTCCTTCTGGCAGATGGCACAAAAACACCAGCCAGTAAACCAAAAAGGTTGAGAAAGTTTTTTGCAGCAAGTCACAAGGTTAATCAACAGCTGCTAATTATAAGAACATTGCAGAATTAACTGCTGATCACTTGCACATTGAATTTATCATCACCGCTCCCATTTGCCATCTGTTCTTAGGATACATTTTTAATGTTATTGTGTGTTATTTATGGTTTGTGTTACTGTTAGTGCTGAAATTATTGTCTGATGCAGCTCTTATTGTTATTCTTTGTTAATGTGGTGTGCAGGAGGCATGTATCTCATTGTCAGTACATATGACAATCAACTTTTGCTTGACCAGTTACATCATCTTTGTCTAGGGACCCAACATGATACTGAGCTCCTGTCATACCCTCATGTGCTTCGGTTTGGTCTACAAGAAGTCATCAGCACTCCCCCTCACCAGAATACTAATCAGAATATTGTTTTCAGCTATGGCTCATTGACTGTGTGGATATTTAAACCCCCATGCTTTTGCCATAGCTGCAAAGTCTTCATTCTCATTCCCAAGCAAACGGAGCATTAGTCTGATTCATCAAAGATAACTTTCTTTCTGTGTGTGAGACAATTTTTGAATTACTCTTTAATCACTAATTATGACTATTGGATTTGAGTTTTGGATCTTGGAAATAAATACAGTATCTTGAAAATAAAATACACCTGGATCCAAATCTGGTTAAAACCTTCCATAATTACAGTTTCTGTAAAGTGCAGCGTCTGTCTCCTTTGAGGGGTCAAAAACATTGTACCGTGATCTCAAGGAAGAAATTAATCAATGGCAATAAACAAGAGGCATTGTGATCCAGTCACTCAAACCGCTTGCCGAGGTGGTCTGGGACAACCTTGACTACATATTGTGTCTTTTGTAATGTGCGTCTAAGTCCGCGACACGGGCTTCGCAATAACTGTGCACGGGGCAGTAACGAAAAATAAACACATGTTTTCAACTGCACACCTTGGCGACACATGATGACACATGTGTAAACGGCAATGTGTCGCGGCTGTCTACTCGTGATCGGATCGCCAATATCTATTTTGAGCGTAAACAGGGCTATAAATGTGTGTAATATACAGCTTGGCAATGTCATGTATTTTCACTGTCATATCAAATAAATTCATTTCATGTACTGTCTGATAAAGGAACATTGGCTTACAAGATGGAATTTTTTAAAGAGCAGCCAACTTTCAACAATTGCATAAAACGAGGCAATTTCTTTTAGTTTTTATGGCAACAGATGTTGGTTTCAATTTTTTTGTATAAAGACAAAATGTAATCTGAGTTCTCCAGTAACGATTTCTCGTTAATTTACACCCCCATCTTCACCTACGGCTGTTAAATGTATATGGTATCATGTATACTGTATATACATAGTTTATTTCAGTCGTACTCATAATGCGACAAGCTAAACAACACAACTATATCAAAACTAAGTCTGCGTAGTTACTTACTTAGCACTGTCGACCAGATGGAGTTAACAAGTTACTGTAGTTAGTTAACTCGGCATGTATTGGCGCCCATACCCGTAATTGTTTCCTGATAAAGCAACTGTAGTTTATCAGAAATTTTAGAAGTACGACAATTAACAGATTTCCTTGGCTATCTCAGCAATAGTAAAAGTAAAGTTATTGACTAGGTTCAGCGTTATATAACGGATCTGGAGTAAGTAACGTCACTTGTGCTGTAAGTGGGTCGCGTAACACACAAGCGCGCGGGTCTGCTGTAGCCTCGCTCGTGCTAATACCCTAACGTACGAAATCCCGCGTGGCCTAGCATCGTTAGCTGGTGATGCTAACGCGCCATTCTGGCTCTGAAATAGCGACGGTGAGCCCCTCGTCCTTTCTAGCTGCGTAGCTACAACATGGCAGCTGCTTATTACCACTCAGCTAGTAGTGCCTTGTCTCACAAATATTGAAGTTTGCTGATTTTTGTTAAATGGTAAAACTATGCCTACAATGCCTCAGTGCTTACTCCTTTGGAGAAAAAAAATGGACCCAAATATCAATTGGGGGATAGGGCGCACACAAAAATTTGTATACAAAATAGTGTTGTAAATAATTAATACACTAGTCTCATTAATTTACCATTTGAATGTGGGTGCGGTGGTGGCTCATTTTCTTACAGTTGCTTTTACACCTTCAGCAGGTTTAAATCTCACCTCATTTTATTAGTTTCACTGTGTTGTGTGGGCTTCCATACATTTCCAAAGACATGCAGTTAGGTTAATTGGCATCTCTGCAACCCCCCAAGGATACTGTTTCAAAGCCATGTTTAATTATCTTTTTGGTTTGAAATTGAAACCATCCTTTCAGAATGATTTTCACATCCTTAGTGACAGATATAATTAAAAGTCTAAAAAGTGGTTATTAGCCCAAAATTCTTTCCTAATTGCAGAATTAATGTCTTCCTGTTAACAATATAATATGTCAGGTTCATTTACTCCTTAATACGTAGAACAATCCTTTGTTTTGTAAAAACCCATATGAAAACAATCTAACCTGGGGTGAATTCAAGTGCAGATCACAAGAGATATGTGAGGTCTGCTATATGTAAAAATATAATGAACATCTAGTTCAACAGATACAAATGGTAGCTACCTTTTTGAATTATTGTGTCCAATCGTATATTCACTGATGACCTGTATACTATGCTTTCAGCTGGTGATTGAGTATAGTCTTTATTATTACTATATTTTGTCTGCAGATCTGTCTGGAACTGATGTCTTGAACCAAATCCACAGTCAGTCCACTGCTGATCTTTCAGTATGGTATTGGCTGTCGTAGAGCCTTTCTGCATGGCATAATGTCAAGTCAGTATTCTACACTGTCTCTCTCCCAGAGCATATAATTGAGGTTAAGTTTCTTCTTAGGGCCTGTCTGCATTTTTCAGAGAGCGTCTCTTTCACCCCCCTACCCCCAACACAATAGGCACACACCCTCATCGCCGCCACAGATAGTCCGTGTGATAATTCCATATCACTGACTACAGGAATGCCCACTAAATTAGCTGCAGATGTACAGAGGTCATGCAATCTGCTGAAGCTGTGAAATATTACAGAGTCTAACGATTCTGTCAGTGAACTTCACCAGAGCAGAGATGCAGAGGTCAAGTTACTGATGGTTAACTGGACAATTATTAGATCTTGCCTGAGATCCTTCTTGGGCATCTGAACACAGTTTTTTCCCCCTGAGGCAACCACCGAGTTTTTGATAAAGCAATAATCCACAAGATTCGGTTCTTCCCATTTGAAAATCATTGTCATTAGGCACAACATGGACAGGGGTACCAGTGGAAAATGTAGACATATATCTTATTACCATATGCAATTTTTAAAAAACCTTAAGAACAAATTTTCTTCAAAAAAGTGCACAATGTAGATTTGATATATAAAACCAAATGTATATATTCCTTGAGCTGGGCAAATGAGAAAAGGTTGCTAGGCAACTGAAAACAGTATTCAGTCGAGCTAGCTAACGTGAGAATCTCAAAGGGTGGCTATTTTCAAACACTATTATGCTACTTCTGAAGTGAAAGCTAGTAACAGAAATGCCATTTTATAAATATTGGGTCATTGATTAAGCAATAATAAAATGATCTGTCCTGTTTTATTCAGCTCAGAGTCAACAGTAATACTGGATATTATTATTTACACATGAGCTGGTGGAGCGTTTGCATCGTTAGAATATGTCGCTCCAAAATGTCACTCCAAAATGTTCTTTTCTTCATATCTTTCTTGCAGTATCTCTGTGGTGAACTCTCTGATTAATGCTTGCTCATGGAGAACATTTTTCATACCAAATCAGACCATTTTTGCACCCGGGTAGTGCGGAGGCAGTGATGTAAATGGGTTGTTGATCCTGCCACATTCCAAGTCATATAAACAGAACTGCATTTGTTTACATTTTACCAGTGCAAGCAGTGATGTTCATTATACCAAGGCTAACTCTATATTATGCATTAGGCTAGAACACAGAATTAACTGAATTGGAAAACCAGAACTTTCCCTTATGACATTTCTCATAACATCTTTTATGTTTTGTGTGAGTATTGTATAACTGAATGGTTTTAGTGGCTGGGAAAATCATTTTTATGCACGCATTTTATGGTAATGAAGTCAAACTATGCTAACTCTATGCAACACACATGATGTATTTTCATTCAGTTCACCTTTTTTATGTTGCTGACATGGCAGACCTGGAAGTCTAAAGCCTGATTTTACAACCAGTGGCACAGTGCAGTGATTTTTTATGTGGGTTTTTTTAAGGAATGAGCAGATTGAAGAGAGAACATTCAAATGAGAAAAGATGCTCTTAAATAATGCATGAATCAGATTTTTCCTAAAACGTTAAAGAAGGAAAGAATCTATAAATTTTCATTTGTATTTAGGCAAGCTGAAGTGAAAGTAGAGGGTGAAGAATCCAAACATATGTAATATGGACTAAGGTATGTGACGGAAAACCTCTGGACTATTTTGCTGCCACGCTATTCTGACATGTCAGATTCAACAGGGCAAAACAACGTCTAGTCCTGGCAGTAAACTCAGCATGAGTCCAGTGACGCTAGCACCAATCTGTCTGAATGGAGGCTTTTGCTTCCTTGGAATACAAAGTTGTTTCGACTCGCTAGCCTGACAGAATCACAGCCAGGACTTTTCCTCTTTCCTGTGTGGCACTTTTATAATTGTGAGTCACCAGGCTCATCTCAAAGCAGCAGAAGACCCCCAACACTGAAAGGCAGGAATTCTCCTGTCAGACACTGCTGAAGCTCAACAAATACGCTGAAGCCCTGAATGTTTATGTCTAAATCACTGTCCATGGAGTCACACTACACTGATAAGGCAGAGCTAAGGATCCATGTGAAAGCCTTAATGTTAAAATTGGTTGGAACATTTTCTTTTACGCCAATACATTTAAAAAGCAAATTATATAATTTAATGTGACATAAATTAAATTTAATTTATGAAATTGCAGTCTTAACTGAAAATTCTATGAGTAAATTTAGGGAATGTAGGTTTCCAACCTGATTTTTTAAAAATGTCCCCATGTCAGTATCGATTTCCCTATTACCGCCACACAAGTTATCAGAGAAGCAATATCCCTATAAGGCCACACGCATGGTGTCCGCAGCATGGGCCACCTGCCGGGAGGAAGCGCGACTTGCGGTGAAGGGTGGGGTTATGCAGAGCCTCACTTCAGCAGAAGGAGGATGTAACGGACATCAGTGGTGCCTCGCTGGGGTCGAGGGGGGGGGGGTCGCAGCAGAGTCGTCGAGGTCACGTAGGGACACATTGCCTGCATCGCCAGAGTGAGTAAATCACATGATCATGTGACCGCTCTGCTGCAGAAGCAGGGGGGGGGGGACAGTGGGCACTGGAAATAAGGTTTTTATGGGGCCCAGGAGTACTCTGTGGTCATTCTACCCCAAGCATGGAGTGGCCTATAAAGGGAGTAGTATGCCCATTTCTCACCATCTAGGGCCCTGCTTGTGCCCCCTTAAAGGGCAAGCAAGCCCTGCCTTTGTTATTAGTTCTGCTTCATAGAATGTCTCCTGTTTTTTATGTTTTTTTGTCTTTTTTTCCTTCCTGGTTCAGTTTCCTTTGACTTTGTTCAGACAGTCTGGACAGTACTGACTGAGTCTTAAACATGATCTTTTTTTCTTTGTTCCTCACAAAACATGGGTTGTGTTTATTTGCCCAGCAATTTTTATTCTGAGATGAGGGTTTTAGTGTCAGTGTGGAGGGAAAGCTGCACTAAATTGTGGAGGTCACAGGTGTTAGTGCATCCACGACTGCTGAGGGGAGCACCATTTACAGACCTTTTGATTGACAAGGCTGTTTTTTATGGATTTCCTGTGTTGACTCTCACAAGGAAGGCCAGGATCGTTACAGGGAATACACAATAACATATATTCAGTGAATATGACCCAACACTGAATGCATATCATAGAGTTCTTGAGTTAGACAAGGCTGCAATTTGGTAAATTTGTTGGGTGCCTCCAATTTCATTGGTATTGGATTCATCTGACAGAGTATGTTAATGACGAACACATGTGACAGCTGTGATTCTCCTTTTCCTCACGCACACCATTCCTGACACTGACCATTGAACCCCAGGATTGAGCAGGGTTATCCCATTCATCATTAACCTCTGATCCAGCTTTGCTTGTCAGATGATGACTCAGGGCTGCTGTGACTGAGAGATGTTTGCTGATAGCACCTGGACTGCTGAAGGTCACCCACCTGATGTCACGGCACACAGCCACCTCGTCTCTTGTAACAATAACAATCATCGATACAGAGAAAACACTAGCATCCAAAAACGTTAGTGCTCTCGTTTATTTGTCTTGGTTGTTTAACAGTCTTAAATACATCAGTCAATTTTCCACAAGGCTTATCCACTGTAGGGCTGCAGGCAGAGGTGGACAGTTCAGGACCAGAAAATCCAGACCAAGATTTAGTTTCAGCCAACCAGTTGAGCGTAAAGAATCACAGTCACAAAATACTCAGGTGGTTGGTTGAAAAAAAAATTTGGAAAAAGGTCTGTATTTTTTAACTATCCAGCTCTGGTTGCAGGAAGCCTGGAGCTTATTCCAGCGAGCAGAAGACGCCAGGCAAAGGACATCATGGTTGGGCTGAGCAGTCTTGTATATATTCAAATTTTTGCACTGTTTCTATTAATACAACAGGATATAGTTAGGCTTTTCAAATGAATGACCATCCTCAAAGGTACAAGAAAAGTCCACACCTGGGATCTTTATGTGACTGTTCCCTAACACTGTACTACTTTCTGCCCTGCTGAAATCGACATTAAATTAATTTTAATATAATCTGAATAATGGTGCATAAAAATGCATTTATTTCTTGAATACAATAAATCCACCTGTATTGGATAGGCTGAGAGCTATTCAACTCAGTTCAATAACAGAATTTATTAACGAACTAAAGAATAAAAAGCGGCAGAGAAGCCTTAGAGGCTGAGAGTCAGAAGAAAATAAATCTAGTTTCTTCCCCTATAAATGGGCTTCAGAGCCAATAAAGGAGTCACTTTGCCCAGTAGCCTTGCATAAATCCAGGCGGTGGCTCTTCCAGCACAATACGGTGCCTTCTTGGCTTGGATGAATCTATCTGTGCTCCATTCACAAAGCTCTCCCCCTTCTTTTGTCCAGTAATGCAGAGAGATAACATTGGCCTTGCAGAGGACACATGCTGATGGATTCACTGGCAGGAAGCAGTCAGTGTGGAGACAAACAATGCACATTTTGTAGGGAGACCTATGAAATGCATTTCTTCATATTGTTGCCTGTGGAGTATTTGAGCTGGGTCTGAAGAATTATTCGAATAAGCAAAAAAAATGATCGGTGAAAATAGTCACAAAGATATCTAAAGGAAGATCTATGTGTTTTAACCATTTGTTACTCAGGTCCAAACCTGTACATGGTAAATGATATCAGATCATATATTCACTTGCACTTTCCAGCTGATTTACACATCTTCATGACCTGCAGGGCTGGAGGAAAGCTGTCACCCAGAGGAAAACACGAGAGGAAAATGACCGGCAGCCCTGATTATATGTGATCCATGGCCTCGGAGGTGACTTCTCTGGGGATGAAAGTCAACCAGTGGCTTCAGGTTAAGAACAGGCTATCTGTCAGTGTTCACATGAGGGCAGCACAGATGGTGGGGGGCCGGGGTGTCGGATGGGAAGGGCGCCGTCGGCCCCGTGGAAGAGGCGGCACCAGAGGGCTGTTATCCAGGCAGTGACTGTGTCTGAGTTGTAGTCTGTCATGTGATCAATGGCTAGTTTTCTAGAACGAACCCCCACCCCCCCACCTTGACTGTAGTGTCTAGCTTGTCGGACTTACCTGCCAGACCCCTGTGATCAATGGCTGCGGCATACTGGCCGCTTTGTAAATCTGTCCAGAAGTGAGGCCTACGTGTGCTCAGATACTCTCCATCTCCCTGGAAGTTTCCGTGACAACCCGGATGCTCCTCCATCTCTCACTCCATCGATCCATGCGGGGGCTTCTGCTCCCACCTTGACCCCTCTCTCCATGTCTCCCCGTGCTGGTATCGCAGTATCTCTCTCTTTATAAAACTCCCAGCCTGCAAACATGTGGGCAGAGACGGAAAAGGAGGACAGCTGACAGATGAGGGCGTGTCAGCACGATCACCTCACTGGAGCCACGGTGTGTCAGAGCCATACCATACCGTTCAGGTCAGTCTTTAAAAAAAAGGTCGATAGAAAGCAAGATGACGGGCAGCCCTCAAGCACACGCATGCTGATTGGACGTGGAAGCCTTGCTGAGTGTCAGCTGCTGCCAGCATCTGTCCTGAAGGCTCTAGCGAGCTCAAATGGAGTGTGAAATACCTGAGAGCATCATTCCAGCGCAGCACCAAGAAGCGCAGTGTCCGCTGACAGCCCACATTCTGGACCATTCTTTATGTTTACTCTTCTCGGTGGCGAAGGACAGACAGCTGACGTGCCGGAAGGCAAATCGGCAGCCCCTGGTTGTCAGGCTCCAGACTGTAAGCGCCGACAGGTAGACGGGCAACCCAAGCAGATGGTTCAGGAGACGCTGGCAAACGATGGCTGCCTAGGGAGCCCCATGATATGGACGCCTTCCGAGAGCAGCGATCCACCTGATGATGCTTTCGCATTCTCATTTTTATGGCCACTCTGGAATCTGTCCTTCAAGTGCAAATGTCCACAGCCCCTTTGGAAGTTATTGCTGGGGCACGGTGTTGCCTTAGCAACCTGCCTCATGTCACAGCACACACACACGAACGGTGTCACCATGGTGTATCTGCATAATTCTGCCCCCTTCTACAGCATCCACACCTTGTGCATGTGACCCTCACGGTCTGTGTGCATCAGCTGATCTGTTCTGACACTACATGCTGGCATCATGACAGAGAACAGGCTGCTACAATAGAAAGAACTGAAACATAGAAAAGACTTTTAAAACCTGCCACACATATCTCATATGTACACACTCACACAACTAAGCTACTGTAACACATCACATTTGTTAGTAAACAACCAAGTAGATGTCTGAAACTGAAGGTAACTTCTGGATTTATATTTTCTTGAGGTTTAAACCTTAAGAATAGAGTGGTATCCCACAGTGAAGTTGCTTCACTAGTTGATGCGGCTAATCTTGGTATTATGATACAGTTGGACAAGTGAATTCTGGAAGCTTCTCCGAAAGTGGGCTTCAGTCACACCCCTAGGACTTCAGTCGGACCTCAGGGCTGGATGAAAGCAAGTCGTCCATCACACAGGGCTGTTTACAGTAGATACCAGCGAGATATATTTCTAACGGGGGAGCAGGGACTGTTTATTTGGAGAGATGGGGGTGGGAGTGGCACAGTGACAGCAATGAACCGAGGTGTGTTTGTTATTCTGTGCAGAGGTGAGGCAGCTTTGCCACTCATCCTGAGGGTTCACGTGTGCTGCGGGAGTGTGTCACACGGGTGACTCCGTTCTGACCATGTGCTCAAAGTACTGTAATCGGCAGTATTCTCTGTATTCCTCTGTTATGTCGAGCAGATGAATAGCTGATCTTTCGTTATGTCCCATCATAACCACATTCTTTGTGTGTTTTTCTAACTATAGTGTGTAATTATAGACCGCCCCCCCCCCCATTGTTGATACGTAAGTGTGGTTCCAGTTACTTGGTTAAAATGAAAACACCACTAGAGGAACCATAGGAATGTGAAACGTTGGGTAACAGAAGTAATAATAACAGTAGTTAATAAAAGACGAGCCGCTGCTCTTTGTTCCGTATTTTGGCTCCCCTGAGGCTGCTCATCATCAGGACCGGATCCAGACACAGGTGAACTCGACAGCTGCCATGGGCCCGATAGGACGTCATGATTAAATATATATATATATATATTTGTGTGTGTGTGTTACATATCCATACATATGCTATATGAATAAGAATATGCACTCACAGGGAGTGTGGTCATGGACATACAGCTGATTTGTTGTGCAGCACTTGCTCCAGTAGGGTGCACCAAAGAGTAAATGAGATGTCCACTCTAAATTCAAATTAAAAAAATGTCCCTTGATCCAGGCCATTCAGGTCTCTTCATCAACGTCTTCTTCTTATTGTTATTATTACTTGTTGTTACAGCTACTGAGGTATACAAATTGATTGGCAAAGACTTTCCGTACGCTGCGTACCAGCAGTTTAAGTCTAAATATGTGGCAGTATCAGATGAAGCCACCCTGGGCGTCTGAATGCGGGGGTACGTTTCGGCAGAGAGGCGCGGCGGTAGCTGGACACTGTCCTGACTCGGTGTGGTTTTGCACAGAAATCCCTCTGCCTTCCTTCCTTGCCATATGCCGTAGGGCAGAGCTTTTTCAAAAAGTCACTCTCTCCCGTAGATTTCGAACGCGCCATGAGCCAATAACGGCGGGAACAGGGTCTCCACACAGGCTCATTGACTTCTCCCTGTGAAGCCAGTGCTGAAGGCCCTGAATCCGTCTGAGCTGTTTGTGATGCCAAGGTCTCGTCTGATTGGTTCTGCTCAGCACAACGCCTTTCTGCATGAACTACACATATCATATCCACATTGTGCGCCCTCTGTAGACACCCCGCCCTCCTCGATTTATCTCCTGTCGGTGCAAACTAGCTTGGTATTTGCCTGTTATTTCAAGACATACTTCCACAGTGGTACATCTGCAAAAAGGGAGTTAATGGGAAATCTTCAGTAATAATGCTGCTAATTCACACTAACGGAACTATGAATTAGGAAAGATTGTTTCAAGGCGTGTTGCTGAGAATCATTCTGGCAGGTGGGTGCTTGTAACTGAGCAGGAAAGGGACAGCTGTGTCGCACCTCTCCATCCGACGCTAGCTGAGAACTGGCCATAAAAAAAAGAGGGCTGAGCATGTTTGTAAAGAGTGCCCTCTGCTGCTTAATATGAGCATGACACCACTTAGTTAGTTTGTGAGCAGTGGGTATATGGTTAATTCTCCAGCCATAATGGAATCCATATTTTTAAAAATATATATTTATACAGGATGAATGATATCTAACACCAGTACATATCACTGTACTATACATGCATTGTATGGTCCATTATGCTTGTAAGTAACTCATATCTTAGGAAGGGGACTGCTTCTAAAGCTTTGCGCAGTAGGTAATTTGTAACCTTCAGTAAGATATCCACCTGAAATACTCCTCCCACCTGGGAGGAGCACATAAGATGGCATCAGGACATACAGTCTGTCATGGGGGGTGCAGTGGGGGTGGTAGTTTCAGGAGCATGAATCAGGTGATAGGGTGTGCTTACACTTAATTCTCTCTCTTACCACAGTAAATAAATGTATCCTGAATGTCCTTTCCCACACTACACCCAAACTGGATTTCTCTCTGTGATCCCATGTCCCCCTTCTCTTTGTGACCTTGTGTCTCCATGTCCCGTCCCTTTGTGACCGTGTCCCTATTTCCTGTCTCATTTTGACTGTGACCCCATGCCCCCATCTTTGTGACAGCATGTCCCCAGTCACTGTGATCCTGAGCCCTCCATCTCTGTGACCCTGTGTCGCCATGTCGCGTCTCATATTGACTGTGACCCCATGTCCCCATCTTTGTGACACCATGTCCCCGTCTCTGTGACCCTCTATCTCCATGTCCCCTTATCTGTTTATGACTTTTTTTTTCTTACTCTGGGACACTGTATCCCCTCTCTCTTTGTGACCCTGCGTCCCTGTGTCCTCCTTCACTTTGTGACCCTGCGTCTCTGTGTCCTCCTTCACTTTGTGACCCTGCGTCCCTGTATCCCCTCTCTCTTTGTGACCCTGCGTCCCTGTGTCCTCCTTCACTTTGTGACCACATGATCCCAGTCTCTTCGTGTCCCTATGTCCCTGTCTTTGTGTCCTCATCTCCCCAGTCTCCATGTGACCTGATATCCCCCATCCCATTGTGATGCCATGTCCTCTGTCTCTTTGTGACCCAGTGTCCCCTGACTTGTCCTATTTGCCCATCTGCACTGTTGCCCTGATTAAGCCCCTCGTTGGTTTCCGTCCCCCATACTCTAAATAAGATGATTCACTATCTGTCTCCCCCATCACTCACATCTGGTTGCCTTCCTCCAGTGTGAAACTCACAACTTGGGGGAAAAAAATACACCACTACTACTAACTTTACACAACTTTTACTTCCTTTAAAATACAAATAAATTAAAAGTACTAAAAACACAGGAAAATCTACAGTATTTACAGGTGCAGTTGAAGGGATTTTCTCATAGATATCCAAAGCAGACACATGTTCCCATCTCTTGGAAAGACACTGGATTCACACACAAATGCCATCAGTACAAGTAATGCTCTGGAAAGACTGTACTTCCTCATGGGGGAAGGGCTAAGTCTGTTAGCATTTCAAATAATGCTTTATTACAAGAGTGTTTGCGGTGGAGGGAGGAGGTTAAGGCTGTACACATTTTGGGAACATATGAGTCAATGTGTAGGAAGTTTCCCAACGGGGACATTCCAGAACTCTTTTGCTGTCAGCAAATCTAGGTCAAGCAGATGTTGCTTGATAATCATAAAATGAACCCCCCCCCCCCCCCATGCCCACTCCCACAGCTCTCTCTTCAAGTCAATATACTGAATATAAACACAGAGCAAAGATTAAGTAAGAGGAAAGTCTGTTTTGCAGACCCCTTCAGACAAAGGTAACCAGCAAAAACAGATGCATACTGTAATCACAAGAGATGCTTCAAACACTGATTGAGATGACTCTGTACCAGTTCATACATTACAGAAGCGCCTAAAAAGTTCTTATAGCCTCTTGGCTGAACCATTTTAAGTTTTCTTAAATGACAATTACGATAAAATACTGCTGGGGAGTTAAAGCTGACAATTTAAAACCAAGTGAACTAATTTAGTGTATGTTGGTTATTTCAGTTATTACTAATTATGTTCAAGCATCCCTACAACCGTGCCAAACTAACCATCTAATATACAGATTTTTGAATCTGCATGGTTTGAAAATCTCAGCACAGCAGTCAATCATGGCCAACCTAACAATGCAGAGGGCAGTACCAGTGCAGTTGTAACTTGACTGCAATTTATCATTGTGACTCAAGGAAACCAAACAGACAAGAAACTGTAAGAAGCAGTCCGTATTCAACAGTGCAAAAACGTCTGGTATGCAAGCTTGAAATGCTGCATTTATTGCACCTATATTCCTATTTGCGCCTGTGGAACATTATAAATAAAGTAATTTTTTTTATGTAGCTGCTTGAATCAGCTGATAACCATACAGTCTGTTGCTTTATATATTAATGGTAATTTCTTTGAATTAAGAAAGCTTTTATAGAAAATACCTTTTCAGACTTTCAATCACGATCAAGATTAACAATCATTATATATTTTTGTCTCTGTCATCTCATCTCTATATGAGCCCTTCAGTGTGCTGCAGGAAAGTCACTGAAAAATACCATTTGTGATAAACTACATAGAACAGCAAGTAAACGCCTATGAGATACTGACCAGCAAATTACTGTCAGACAACATCACGATCCACGACTAAGTAAAACAGTGACACAGCTATCTGTAAACACGTATGTACACACGTAAAAACACACAAATACGTATACAGAAAAGAGTTCACGCGTAACTGCATAAATTTTTGTGACCCGACGACATCTCATATGAACAACAATGAATATAGTAGTCAACTGTGTCACCACAGACCAGCATCACTTAGGTAGAGCGCGAGGTTTTAAGCAGCACCAGAAAATAAACAGGGACTTCTGGATAGAAAGGGAGCCACCAAACAGACAAAAGGACATCGAAAACATTGCTGACCTCAGCTTGTGCGTTTAGCTTATTGTTGGGCTTAATAAAACATGAATACAGTATCTGACGACAGAAGAACAGGAAAGGATTCCTAGAAATTAAATTAAGTAAAAACATTCAAAACTTCCACACAAGAGACAATACAGGCTCCAGGTTTTGGCCATCAAATGAAGGTTTCCTGGTCATTAATGGACTGAGGTTTTCATTCTAACTGCACAAGAAAAGATTTTTCTTTATTCTCTTGGGCATAGATTTACAGTTGCCCTGAATCCAAGAAACCACCCTTGGACAGCTCTGATGTTTCATTCAAGAAAAAATAAAAAGGTTTTTGGAATACAGAACAGCACGGAGTAACACTAACGTCTTCAAAGCACTTTTGGTCAAACTCCTTAGTGTCCTATCTGATCATTCACCTTCCAAAATCGGGACACACGTCTGAATAGTGCAATGTCCAGGTTTTGGCAGAATGTAGCAGTCAGCGAACAGAAAGCTAAATGCAGGACCCTTCCCTGTAACTCGCTCTTCATCACCACATAGTGATCAGCTGCATAGACTTCACATCAAAAACGCATTCCAGACATCGCACTCCTGTTGGAATTAATGTCTCAAACCTGCTCAGAAGAAACCATGAACCATCAGAAATCTCGCATCTTAAAGTATGGCCACCTTGCCAGTTCATCAAGACCAGCTGGGCGCGTCTTCTTAGAGGTTGTTCTTACTCTTCGTCACCCCCCACGAGGAACCCCAAGATGAAATTATTGGCTTTCTGCCGATCACTTGGTGTCTGCTTGCCTGCCAGCTTTGGTGGGGGCCGAATGAGGAGGCTGGAGAACAAGGTGGCTTTCGGGAACACAAAAAAGGACACTGGTGTACAGGAAGCGGTTCTAACTAAAGATGTAAGTCGACAATAACGAGCCAGACGACTTACCCAAGAAGGTGACTTTGAGGTGGTTGCTTTGAGAGTGCTTCAGAAGGCCCTTCAGGAAGGCCACCAAGTAATGGAACACATTTTCATGAGACGGGGGCAGCTGGGCAACCAACTGTGGGAGGCCAGAGAAGCATAACCAATGAGCAATGATCAGTGACACGTGACGGTCACGGTTGCTGCAAGCAACACTGACGCACGTTGGGGGGGCGCACCTGTCTGCAAAGGCGACTGTCGTGTGAACAGTCGAGGCATTGCCTATAAAACCTGTAACACACCACTGGCTCTGGCAGAGCCTCCAGGAAGATGACCAGGGCCTGCGCCACTGAGTGGCTGCTGCCAGCTGGCGCACGTTGTAGTCAGGGTGCAACGGGCTGAAGAAGTGGCCTGGCCCAGTGATGGGAGTTCGGATGGGGAGGGTGGGAGGACGAACCAGCGGACGTGCACGTAGAGAGGTGAGGTGAAGAAGCAAGGGAGGAACAGAATCACATGTGGAGGTAGAAAGATTAATGAGGAACAGATTCACACATGGAGGAGGAGAGATTAGGGAGGAACAGAATTACACATGGAGGTGGAGAGATTAGGGAGCAACAGAATCATACATGCAGAAGGAGAGATAAGGGAGGAACAAAATCATACATGCAGAAGGAGAGATAAGGGAGGAACAAAATCATACACGGAGGTAAGAGATTAGGGAGGAATAGAATCACACAAAGAGAGTTGGAGAGATTCAGGAGGAACAGAATCACACATGGAGGTGGAGACATTAGTGAGGAACAGAATCACACATGGAGGAGGAGAGATTAGGGAGGAACAGAATCACACATGGAGGTGGAGACATTAGTGAGGAACAGAATCACACATGGAGGAGGAGAGATTAGGGAGGAACAGAATCACACATGGAGGAGGAGAGATTAGGGAGGAACAGAATCACACATGGAGGTGGAGACATTAGTGAGGAACAGAATCACACATGGAGGAGGAGAGATTAGGGAGGAACAGAATCACAGTGGCAGAACGGTGCCAAAATGATATGTATTCCCCATCAGGGGAATACAATAACAACCAAGCACATAAAGAGTACTGTGGTCTACAGGCAGAACACATTAGTGAAACCCATGCATTCAACCACTGAACTATTTGTGATGGATTGTGAATAGAGGTCAATCTGGGAAAACATTTGTTTGTGTTTTTTGACAGCCTGCCAACACTGTTAGCAATTAAATGACAAATGACTATAACATCAAACCCTGAATCTCACCCTAAACTATTTCAACACCCAAACTGTACACACTATATTGCAACACTCTCTTTGAAAAGTTGATGTTGATCTGGATGTTACTACCTTCCAAGAAATTATACCAACAAATTAGCAGATTGTGAGACATCCAGGCACACTTAATGCCAAATGCCATTGCTGTCATGCAGGACCACTGTGGTCTAAAGGAAACGTTTCCATATGACTGGGAAAGTAAGGCCACGTGAACAGGATACGGATGGTGCTGGGGATGCTGGTTTCCAGACAGTCGATGATGGCCTGCAGCTCATCTGGCAAGCCTGCTATGTTGAAGAGGTCCTCCTGGTGCCGGTGAACACATACAGTGAACAGTGAGCGGGCTGTTCCTCTCATTGCACAGCTCATGGCAGAAGCATAAAATAGCACTTCTTGGGCTCACCTGATGGGAGCATTTAGTAGATAGGTGGTTGACCAGAAGCCACACCTCCTTGGGGATCCTCAGAGGCCGGTCCCCGCTTCCTGCGTTTTCTACCTCCAAGAAGCTCAGAAAAGACTGAGAGGAAAAAAAAAATGAGCATGTATGTATTAAACAATTAAATAAGTCCTCAGTGCAGCTTAATAACAAATTAACTTGAAAACATTTTTAAGTATCAGAAGAATTAGTGTTAACCTGTAGTCTGAAGAATGTAAGCTCTCTTTTCCCCAAGTAAGATGGCATACAGGATTAATTCAATAGGTAAGAAACTTGCTTATGCAGACTTGCATCTTTTACCTACTTCTTACAAAAGGTCGTGAATTGAATATAGGTAAATAATCTTAACCTTCGATGATTTGTTTTCCTGAAGACAATTGTACCTTAATTCTGACACCACAGATAGCCCAACTTCAGTTACCCGTTTAAGTTAACAGAAGCTATAAACTAAAGAGAAACTGCCATGCAGGTCCCACACCTGGTACCATTTTGGTTACCTGTCTCACGCTGCTTTCTTCTTCCTGAGTAGCAAACAGTCCATGAGGGTAATCGAAGTGGTGGTGGTGGTGAAAAAGAAAGAAAGCAGACAAAATGATCGCACATTAAAAAAAGATGCTTTGTAAGGGGTAAATGTGACCTTTATACAGGATGATCCTAGTTGTAGTCAATAGCGAAACTCATATGCTGCTTTGATCAAACAAGCCAGTTTATTTGCATGTATCCCAATTGTTGTACTGCAGGACTGTGAAGCCAGGCCATCATCACTTACAGATGAAAAGCTGAAGATTTTACAACATTAGATATTCCGTTCCTGCTTGTCCGACGCAGGGTTACAGAGGTCCAGACCCTATTCCGGAAGCTAAGGGGTGGAATATCAGAGGATGGGGTGCCAACCCACTGCATCTGCGATGTGTTAATGTACCCACAGCTGGCCCTTAAGCTGTGCCCAGGGTGCCAATCACTCAACCTCTGTAGGTTCTACTACTGATGTTCTCACTAGGTGCCTAGAACAGGTCACTGAGAGCGACCCGATAATGGTACTTTTTTGGATCTCTCCAGCTCAGGCTCCAACAGTGATATGGCCTCACCACATCGATGAGCTTGGTCACGGGGATCTCACGGATGGGCTTCTTGGTGTGGCACAGTGCCTCCAGGGACATGCCAAAGCAGCTGGGCAGATAGGTGCCACTGAGAGAGATGAAGTAATCCTTGCCCCGGTCTAGGTGCAGCACTAGAATATCATCGAGGGTATCCTCCCCGGAGTTCAGCTGGGCCACAGAGTCTTTGGTCACATGCACCTCCAGGCTGATCTCCAGCATTTCATCTACAGTGGCCAGGAAGGATTACTGGTTATTAGTAAATACAGTTGGTTCTCATTAATACATACACTACTGGATAAAAGTTCTATCCACAGAAAGGTTTATTTGTAGTACTGTCTACATTTTAGAATAATTCTAGAGACATCAAAACTATAAAGTAATATATATGGAATTATGCACTGACCAGAAAAGTAGTAAAAAAAATTGGGTGAGCATCCCTGTGGGTTGGGACTCAGAAGGTTGCAGGTTCAAATCCCTGGGTCAGCAGAGTGATCCCACCATTGGGCCTTTCAGAAAGGCCCTTAACCCCAATAGCTTCAGGAACTGGCTGACCCTACTGTCTCCTTTACCCCAGTTTCATGAGGTGGCCTCCTGGGATGCTCTGCCAGCTGTCCTGAAGGATGTCCCACATATACTGAGCACTAATTGGCCGCTTTTCCTTTGCTTTCTGGTCAAACTCTTCCAAAACCATTTATACTGGTCATGTGACGCCACACTATCACTCTCCTTTGTAGGTACCTTGGCAAACTTTGGTTGGTACTGTATAATTTCACATGGGAGGTGGATAGGTTGTGGAGGAACAGAATCACATAGCTGAGAGATGAAGGGAGCAATAAGAAAGATGACAAAGCACAGGGCAGTTAGGAGTAGGAGCTCAGTAGGAAACAAAATCACAATATATATGTTAACTTTTAAGCTGTGTATGCTATGGATTGTTTTCTAGAAGTAACAGCAGCAATTTCCTTGAGCTGTTTCAGCCACATGCCTTTATCCTGATCACATGACCTTCAGTCTTCTGGCTATGTAATGTGCCACCCAGCAGTGTGAACCATCTCAGCACAGAACAGAAAGGCGATGAGTATGGGAGGCCAGCTCAAACTGGAAGCAGCCATCCGGCTGTGCTGCGGACTCACTGGGCTCCAGGAAGCCATCGCTGGGGTCGACCTTCAGCCAGGGCTTGCAGAACTGGGATGCTCGGAGTTTGGGGATGAAGGAGAAGTGGCAGGGCACCTGTCCGTCGTTCTTTATCAGCAGGTACCTGCACTGCTGCTGCCAGAACTTCACCCCTTCGAAAGTGAACTAGAGAAGAATAGGAGATACCATTATTGTGGTGTTCTGGAAGCATTTCATCTATAAATTAAATTAAGCAGTCCAGGGGTTAAGGGTTCTGGAGCTGCATCCCTCACGAAATCTGAACCAGCGGGTTTTCAGCCACAAGTCCAGATCCTAAACCACCTCTCTGTCTAAATCTCGTTCCCATATCTGTGGACAAGAGAACCTTCGACTCACCTCACTCTGAGTCAGCGACAGGGAGGGCAGAAACTCATTCTCCATCCGGTCAATCTCACGCATGACCTCCTCCAGCACCAGCTTCTGGCGCTTCTCATTGACCACCTTCACCTGTCACACACAGCACCATCGTCGCAAACACTGCAGTCCAAAGGCTGCGATAGGCCATTAGCTCCCGGAGGCTTCCAGCACATTCCAACCATAACACAAAGTTCTGTGCAAGTGTCATAAATCCAGATACAATAATCAAAATATAAGGATGGCAGCCAGAAGGAGAAGCTTTCAGGAGAAATACACATTTCTGAGAAATTTCTAAGTAGATTTGTACTAGAGAGGAACATACACAATACAAATGGACAATTCTCTTTCCTAACATAACAAACATGCCATGGTGGTCATTCGCCACACAAAACACCAACGTATTACACGGTAAATTAACACTTCAAACAGTCATATTCAGCATTGCCACCTTTGGTCAGCTGGCTGGTGTGAGATTTTCAATTCAAGACAAGCCTGCACATTCATTTACATGTATGTAACAGTTTCATTATGTCATTAATAGAAAATCCCAAAGCTTTTGATGTAGCTCATTTTAGATTCATAATGGAATAATAGAGCTGGCAGCCCTGCACACTTCTCTACTTGCTAATGGGCGAGTCACTAGATCCGCTGGTAGCGAGAATCTGAGAGAGACAGCGAGTGCAGCAAGTCCGGCTCATACCCCAATTTGGAAGAGCGAGCTGACAGGCTTGTGATCACTGGTCTGCAGCTGCATGTGACTGCGGTACTCCAGCTGTTTCACACTGCTTCCCCTCCAGAGGATCCGGTCACACCAGGCCGGGACCCGGCACTTTCCGCTTCAGGGAGAACACAGGGAGTCAGTCACTTTCGGACGAGGGGTCACCAGACTCAACCAGGCACTCTGCTTGCAGTGACTATGCAAGTATTTCTCTTAAATCCGAATGATTTTCCAAAACTGACTGTCTTTTAAGGCTAACTCAAAACTAGAACAACAGCTGTAGGCAGGAACTCATATTAACTAGTATTTGTTTCTGGGGGAAGTCATTAATAAAGAAACACCAACAGCCTTGTCATGAAAACGGCAACCCTTAACATATATATTCACACTGTATAACGGGGCTAGTAAAGTCAAGGGGAAAATGAGAGGAGGAGCAATTACCTTGAATCCCATCGGTCTGTTTTGGGGTCAAATTTATATGTGGGTATGAAGTTTATCTCTCCCTCGGTGAAATCTGAGAACGCGTTCCTGGTATCCCTTTGGACATTGAGCTTTTTAAAAGGAAACATTATTGTGAGGCGAGGAGATGAATCAGAAAGGGGCCACTTTGCTGTGCTGTGAGAGACGACGTGCAGGCGTCCCTCACCTGGTCACGATCCAGAAGCTTCTTTAACTCCTTCTTGGAGATGAGCCGCTTCACTTCGTACACATCGTACAGGAAGAGGCGGTAATTCAGGTCGCCCAGCCAGATGACCACACTGCCAGGGAATGGACAATGGTACATGGAGGGACCGGAAAAGCCATAAGTGGTGCCATGGTGGTGACTGGACAGTGGCGAGTAGCTCAGTAAGATATCAGTGCCCATATCTAGAAGGTTGTTGGTTTGAATCCCATGACAACCAAGATAACCACATCATCACTGGGCCCTTAAATCTAGTTGTTCCAGGGATGCTGGATGTAGGCTGACCCTGCTCTCTGACCCCACACCTCATGCGCCACTTTAGCCACAAGCATCTGCTAATTAAATAAACGTAAATGTGACTGTAATGGTAATGAGTGCCACTCTCAGCCATGCTGTGATGCAGCTGCTACTGGGACAGGCTAGTAATCTCAGAGCACTGCCATCGCACGCTAGAGACATATATTTAAGATTGATTACTCCAGTACAATACCCAGTTGCATAAACAGCAACACCGACTCGACTTAAGCTTTTGGTAAACAGTAAAATGAACACAATGTCACAGATGTCATGCTGTGGGGGTGAGGGCGGGGGCACCCACTCGTGCTTGACGATGCTCAGGGCCGGCCGGCCAGGCAGGTGGAAGCTCATGCGGGCGCAGATATCCTTGTAGTCTTGGTTGCGGCGCTCGCAGTCTTCGGCGTGGGCTGCCAGGTGGGAGTTGACAAAGCAGAAGCTGGTGTTGTGGAAGACGAAGCGAATCGCCACTCCGCCCTTGTTCCCCTGGCAGAAGTGGGAGAGCTTAGACACTTGAAAGATGGGGGGGGGGGGGGGGGGTGAAGGTGGGGCAGCCCCAGGGCCACCATGAGGGGTCAAATAATAACAGAGAGATGAATACATAAAAATCACCACCAATCACACTCAAAGGCTCGCTGGGGCTGATACCTTATGCGAAATCACACATGAATAATTCAAATAAAATGTTAAATTATATCATAAAAAATACATATTTAAATAAATGAAGTGAAAATAAAGTTTAAACGTGTCAAAATGCCGAGGCCTGCCGGGAGCAGTGGTAGAAGAAGTACTGAAGCTTAGTACTTAAATAAAAGTACAAATATCCTGCAAAATATGTACTCAAGTAAAAGTAGAAGTGCTACATCAACAATCTTACTTAAGTGAAAGTACTAAGTAATTACTTTTAAATTTACTTTAAAGTATTTTTTTAAGTAAAAGTACTCACACAATGGTTTGTCTCAACGTCTCGGGTGTGCCATTTTGTAAAAGAATAGTAGATATACTAACTTACGCCTCTACCATGTCATTGCTCGTAATAATTACTAGCAACTATACAGTATATGTGTATTGGAAAGTTGGGTGTGCTTATTGCAATACTCTGCAATACTGTGTTTACCCTAACTTAGAATTATGTGGATGACAAGTTATCTACTAGGTATTACCCACTAATATACCATTAAGATAAACCAATCAGGACATGATACATCTTTAAATCATTTATGTACTTGCAAAACTATTCAACACATCTGTTAAGAGCAGTAAAAGGGAAACACAACAGTAACCAAACACTAGTGGTGGTGTGACGCCATGTTGAACGTCTCGTCTTCTTGAAATCCAGCCAGTCTACCAGCTCCTGCTGCCAATTGACGCGCGCTCTGCCATCATTGAAACTAATAAAGCCACCTGATTGGTAGGAAATGGCAAACAACGCCAGAACGCAATAGGCTAACTATTTTTTCATGCAAGATTTTGAGGAAATCGCGTTCAGAAAATGTAACGACTAACGGCATAAATTGTAGAAATGTAGTGGAGTAGAAAGTGCAGATAATTGCCGCAAAATGTAATGGAGTAAAATAAAAAGTATGCATTATTATTTTTACTTAAGTAAAGTACAGATACGTAAAAATGTACTTAAGTACAGTAACGAAGTACAAATACTTTGTTACATTCCACCACTGGCCGGGAGCGCTCCTCCGGGAGGCCGGAAGGGGGTGTGGGGAGGGGGGGAGCGCTCCTCCGGGAGGCTGGAAGGGGGTGTGGGGAGGGGGTGGGGGAGCGCTCCTCCGGGAGGCTGGAAGGGGGTGTGGGGAGGGGGGGGGGGGAGCGCTCCTCCGGGAGGCCGGAAGGGGGTGTGGGGAGGGGGGGAGCGCTCCTCCGGGAGGCTGGAAGGGGGTGTGGGGAGGGGGTGGGGGAGCGCTCCTCCGGGAGGCCGGAAGGGGGTGTGGGGAGGGGGGGGGGGGAGCGCTCCTCCGGGAGGCCGGAAGGGGGTCGCCCACAGATCCGCCCGGACGCTGCTCATTCTTACCATTTTCCCGATGATTCCGGTGCCCACGCTCTCCGCGGCCACCTCCCGGATGAGGCGCCCGTGCTTCGCTTTTATGAACATCACCAGCATCATGCCCACCAGGCGGACCGTCCGGATCTGTGGACAGAGCCGGCAATGTAAAGCCGGCTGTGCCCCCCCCCCCCCCCCCCCACAATGATGACGCCTTCTGACTGCCACCTTTCTGTTTCCATTGCACCCTCTATGGGCGACCATCTAGTAAAGCAACAAATATCTGTGCGTGTGGAACTACTGGTCAATATGTATAAAGTACGTGACGGATTTGCATATGTATGCATGTTTCTTTACTTATGTGTGGGAGCGGTATGATGTAGTTCATTGGGTTAAGGGTGTGTGGCTCTGTTGGCCAGAAGGTTGTAAGTTTGATTCCCATCTGAAAAATCACCTATTTATCACTGCAACCAGGACTCCCCGACTGGCCTCACCTGAATGTACTTGGCCTTGGGGTGCAGGGAGCTCTTCACTGCGGCGACCCATTGCTGCTCCCGTGACGAGTCCAAGTAGAAGAAGGCCTCAGCACTCAGATCCAGCTCTTGGAAGCTGATGGAAAAACAAGAGGTGGACATGTAGAAGTCACATGACATATGGGTCATTCTGGCTCAACTCAACGAATATTTGGTATCGTCCAAAATTGAGTTTAAGGGTTTTATTTCTGTTGGAGCTCAGTAAAACACTTACAGCAGAAAATTCTTTTTATATATGTTGTAAATGGAACCTAGAACTTTCAAATGACACAATGAAAGTGACAATATTTTTTCTACCTTTTGAGATTCTGGGCCTCTTGAAAGATAAGAGAAAGAATTGTTTATCTTATGTTGAGTACATGCTACAAGCTAAATAAATAAATATTTGGAATTAGGCTTGTATGTCCACAATTTTGCAGGCGCCTCGGCGTTACTATTGCAAAGATACAGACATCTGAAAATGGCCAACCAAGCATTTTTTCGAATGGAAGGAAAAACTATTTGACTTTCAAGCCAGTCAACTCCTAAACTATATGAGCTAAGCCAGGGAAATTTTGGATTTTTCATATTGGCCCAGAGGCAAACAAAATGCCACAAAACGGCAGTCTGAGATGACTGAGCATGGGCTATTTGTTGCATTGAACCAGAATGACCCACATATGAGGTCATAAGACGAAGTTAGCCATTTGTAGCTGACACTCCCTCTGTGTCACATTCCTCTCACATTCCATTCACTTTCCTCTCACATTCCATTCACAGCTCACTGATATCTGGAGTTCATCATGGCATGTCTCTGTATTAGAGCTGATCACACTGGGCTGGAACATCCCGGCAAATGGCACTTGTAGAAATTAAGTACATAAGTAGATCTACACTCACAGTTCATCGCTGTGCACCCTCCTGGGACTCAAAGCCTGGCAACTAGGAGGCCTGCTTAAAGATGATGCCCCCACCCCACATACACAGACACAGCAGACCGCGAAGCCTGAGACTGACCCCACGGCGTAGATATCCGGGGGTTCCTCGTCACACTTCAGCCAGGGATCTAGGGTGCTGTCAGGACACTGACCGTTCACATTCCACGTGCCCACGAAGACCCTGCAGGGCAGAACATGGATGAGATGGGGCCAAATCAGCCTTCAAATCAAGTTGAGTCAAGTCTAATAGGCCTTTAATGTAATTTTTAAACATAAACAGTTGAGTACAGCACACAATTAAAGATGAAACAGTCTTTTTCTTGGACCAAGGTGCTACATAAATTAACACAAGACTAGCACATAACCTAGCAACGCAGACTGAATGGTGTGTAAAAATTGAGCAAACATTTCAGGACAGTGCAAAAAGAAAGGACAACTGACACTGGCGAGTGCAAACAGCACAGTAAACCCAGTACTGATAAGCTAGGTGGGCCAGCAACAGCCGTCTCCATGGAAAAGGTCCCGAGGTCGGAATACAACAAGAATGATGTATGACAGCTACAAAATACGTAAACCAAGGAAGTGCTGAGGGAGTGACAGTGACAGACCTAGCAAGCCTGTTTCACATGCCTTGGACATGGATTCAGGAAACACAGAGTGATCCCAGCCCCATTACCATCATCATATTCCCAGCTCTGCGATGCCAGTCTGGGCCCATCTTAAACCCCTAAAGGCCAGAAAAGCACACCTGAAGTTGTGGATGTCCACGTATTCCTTCTCCCTCTTGTTTAGGTGATGCTGGACGAGTGTGGTCTGCTTTGGGATGCTGCTGGTAGGCTGCCACTCAGGGGGTGCGTTCGGAGGGGGCCTGGCACTGACAGGGGAGGGTAGCGCCCAAGAGCAGAGACAGCAGGTGAGACAGCGGTTAGGAAACCGAATTAGCAGGCAGTTGGCGTATCAAGCCTGTCCTGCTGTTTATTTAAACAAGATTAAGGAAATGTTCCTGGCCGTTGCTTGGCAACAAGAGGAAGACATGAGTCAGGAACAGGATGACTGGGCCCAGAAACTACTGGACTGAATCATTAGCACAAACTGTCTCTCTCACCTGAAATATCCGAGGCCCTGTCCATACATACTCTTCATAAACTATTTAACCGACACGGAGCACATGACCAAGGAACAGCCGCACACATCTCCCAGGAAGTTGATGGCTCGAGAATCAGGAATGTTCCACTTACTCTCTGTTGCCAGGAGTATGAAGGAACCCCTGTTTACCCTGCACTTCCGGAGTTTTAGTTGGTGGGGGGGGTGGTGGCCGAACTGGGCGGACCGGCTGGTTCTTCTTCTCGTCCACCTTCAGAGAGTGGCCGAAGTGTTCCTCAAAGCCAAAATCGGTCACCAGAGAGATGGCGCCATCGAGTGGTTCTGGTAAGACAAGAGGGAGGCTAATTTAACCCCGGCTGGCCCAAGAGGTCTGAAGGACGAAGTGTGTCTTCTGTACCTGTCCTGTTGATGTGTTTCAAGGTGACTGAGGTGGGAGGGGGGGCTCTGGGGGTGCTGTTTGGGGCAGCATGGACCATCGCTTTGGGAGGAACAGCTTGCGTGCTTATAGGCGGCCTGGCCTTGGAGAGGGCTGAAACAAGGCCAAACTGATCATGTACATTAATGCAGGGCTGGATCCGGTCCGCTGTGGACAGAGTCCTTCTAGCTTCAGCATGAGTTGTGAGAACAGACTCAAGCACGAGAGAAACTTGCATTTGCATGGTTGCTTTGTAAGACTAAAGCACTGTGGCACCGTAGTGCAGAGTGTATTTACAAATATTACAAACAATATCACCACTGAGTGAATTCCAGTGACATTACCCGGAGTGCTACCTCCGACACCTCCACTGGATCATCACCGAGCACGCCGACTGAGCGGGTCCACCAGCGACCATCGGCTGACACAGAACCAGCCATTTCAAATTCCTCCCAAACCAACAGCTGCCAGCCGTGGCATGTTTGGGACTCTGGCATGGTGCGAGATTTCCTAGATATGGACGCCAGGGGATTCCAGCAATTACAACTGGCTTAGTCAGGCTCAGAGGTACGTGTTTACACCAAGGGGTGCAACACATCTCAGAAGTGCAAAAGAAAAAAAAAACAAAGGGCTTTCAGAAGGATGGTTCACTGAGAAGCTGCCCTATTTCTAAATGACCCTATGACCCTCAGCTGAATAGTAACAATGAGAAAAAACCTGAATGGACAAAAAAACATGGAAAAAATCAAGACAGACTGGTTTGCAGTCTTTCAGAGCTGCTCTAGATATAATAAAAATCTTTTTTTTGTTGTCATTGGGAACACCAATGAAACCTTAAACTTTGTAGTTAAATTGCTTTTTTGGGGCTTATAAAACTGTGAGCTATGCTGCGTGCTGGTGCCTGCCCCACGCTGGAGGCTGGGCACTCCCACCCACACACACCTTGCTGCCTGCACTTGTCCACTTGCGCGAGGAAGGCCTGACTCTTCTCATCGTCGGGCAGCTCCAGCAGCAGCTCAGGGGATAGCTCGCCTTGCACCCGCAGGCGGATATGGGCTGTGGCAGCACACAACAGGGGGATAGGGGGTGCAGACGTAAACACGCTCACGGGGGAACATACCAGGAAGTCCTCACAGATACAACATACCACATACTGTTAGCATTTAGCATATGTGGTTTGTACAGCTTCAGCATTATCAAGTAAGTAGTTATTGTGCAACAGCTTCTCTGTAAAATCAGCAGCGCACAACAAGGCTGTCGGTTGTCTTCTCTCGGCCTGAGGCTATCCGGTTTCTAATTGCTGTGGACCACGCGACTCCACCCCGGGGCCATTCGGATCACCTGACATCCCAGAAGCTTTTCCCAACTACTCACAGTTAATGGAGAAGTCGATAAGAAGGGCCTCCTCCGCCTCTGCAAGGAGAATCGTTGAAAACGTTAGAAAAAAATATGCATATGGCTCACAAAGGGTTTTTTTAAGGGGCAGCATTATATGAAATACAGGAAAGTAGAGGTTGTTCTGAAGTGACCTTATGTCAAGAGACCTTGACTTATCAAGAAATGAGGACCTTTCCTGTTCCGACAGTCTTTATGACACTGTAATGACTGGCTTTTTTTCCACAATATAACTTTGAGTTCTTGGTTACAACAATGTACAATATATGCACAGCGGTAGAGCAACATTTAAGTGATATATCACAGGGAGCCTCTATCACTGTCCATTTTTATCCCAGAGCACCCCCATTAAATGGTGCCTCATGCGGACTGTCCTGACCTTGGGAAAAGCACGCAGAGGACTTTGGTCAGCTGACAGGGTCTTGCGCCTACTCACCTCGCACCATGTGGAAATGGGTATTGATGGGGATGGACAACTGGGGCACTGGTCTCGTCGCCAAGTCATCTGGGTTAGCTAAAACTCCCAGTCTATCGGGGGGTGAAAACAAATCACAACAAGTTTACAGAACTTCATTCAAACTGCTCATCTAAAATAAAGAGAGAGTTGCATTGTGGGAAAAGTATGCTAATTCCAAGTGCATTTTAAACAATGGGACCTTGTGCCTAACCCAGCACACGGCAGCAGGCTAGGTGCACCCTCACTTACAACGAAAACCTAGTATCCAACTGTATACATAAATATTCCTTTAACTATTAAACAGTTAGTAAGTTAGATATACAGCTACTGTAACTGCTGATGAACACAAATGCAGGCCTGACATTGCCTGTTTTGCTTCAGGATAAAATTTCATCATGGAGAAAGAGACACACGCATCAGAGACTCAACAAAATTATTCCGCAGAAAGCCAACATTCAGCAGTCAGTATTCTGCAGAAATACATCTGCATTTCCCTTTTCAGTCAGTCAGCACAGCACAGCCGCTCTGGCATCCCTCCAGCATGTGAGAAATTTCACATAAGACATTTCTCATGTGTCACTTCCCGGCACTAGAATGAGCTGCCAAACCACATTTGTCAGATTCCCTCCCCACCAAGAAGCTCCTAATGACACTGTTCCAGGAACACCTCTACTAGCCTACACCGCTCCACGTTCCCCGAACGGTCATAGTATTGTACTTTCTTTGCTGATTTGAATAATTGTCTCATTAGATTCTTGCTTTGTTCGGAAGGTGTTGCATCACTCTTGCCGCAATACTGCTTACACTTGTAACTGGGCGTTCACTAGGAGCTCAGCCTAGCTGCACTTATGCTGAGTTGACTGCCGGACAGCCCTATGTTAGTAATGCACTGTTTACCTCACTTGTACGTTGTTTTGGACAAAAGCGCCTGCTAAATAAAATAAGTTAATAAATAAATGAACCCCAAGTGCTGGGAGGAGGGCCTGTACGGACACATGCCTGTTAAACTAAAGCTCCTGGCCAACCAGGATGCAATAAACCGGAAAATCCCATTGTTGTATTCGTTAGAAAAGGTGTCCTAGAGAGTGTTTGACGTGTCACACCAGTCATGGGTGCTAGTGGGTGATGGCAGGGCCGGCCCTGGGTGTTAAGACACCCCCTCCCCTCCCCCTGCACGCCCTAGAGCAGTAGATAACAAATTTTATCAGTTCATTTATATTAAAAACATTTCAGTAGCACAGGATATCTGGCTGCTAACTAGTTAGCTCACATCTGTTTCAAGAGAAAAGGTGTGATATATTAAAAATCGTGTAAATAACTGCAATGTCACAGAATAAAACCTGTGGTATTTCTTGTGATATTTTTTCACTTGTAGTTTTGTGCTGTTTAATCAAACAACTCCCAAGGACGTCAGTCATGTCGCCCACAGGGCGGCCCAGCCCTGGCAGCCGGCGTACATTTTTTTTAAAAGGCTTTGTATACTTATAAGTACAAGACTGCTCCGGAAAGGTGTGTCCGCAGAATGGCTTAAAAACAAATACAGGCAGCTATGAAGAACAATGAAAGTGAAGAAAAAAAATCAGCCGTACATTAGTACATCATGTGACTCATGGGACAGAGGAGAGAAAACCAGCCTGCAGCTGTCGCACCGTGGCTAAGATTAAGCCCCAGGTGAGTTATGGGACTCCACTGAAGCAGTACATGCCGCCCCCAGTGCAAAAGCACAGGAGCTACCACCCTCTTAATCTGTCGCTACATAGCAAACGGATGCAGCCGCCCCCATGCATGCTCCACTGCTTCTCCTGGGTGCAAGAACCTCCTTGCGTCGTCTCGAACCTTCTCCTTCCGTGAGGGCCCCAGAGCATTTTGGACTCGGTCATCCTCGGCCCAGCGCGAGCCGCGAGCTCCCTAGAGGTGAGGCCTGGCCTCAGGGCGCGCAGTTTGGACGAGTTTAAAAGGCCACATGCGTGAGCTTCATTGGTTCCGGTGGCCGGGGCTTAGGAGCAGGGCAGAGAGTCCCCCAGCGAGCAGCACCACCGGGGCTCATCATCAAGCAGCCAGACCGAGCCGAACCCTGACCCAAAACCTGGCCTCCTCAACTCTCCACAAGTGCCGTCCACCAGCGAAGCCATTCTGCACAGACTGAGGGAAATAGGTGGCTTACTGGAGCAGTTTCATCAGTAGTCAAAGCGTTGAAATTATGTTTAGGTGCTTTTATAGATATTTCTACTCCTGAATACAGTCGGCCCTCCATATCCACAGATTCCACATCTGGGAATTCAATGAAGCACAGATTCAAAAATATTCAGAAAAAAAAAAAAAATCCAGAAAGTTACAAAAAAGCAGGACTTGAATATGCCACGTGCTGAGCAGCATGCTGAATCCATACAAATTAAGTCATGTGTAGTTTTGGGTGTTGGTGTGTGTGTGTGTATGTGTGCATGTGACAGAGAGAGAGAGAGAGAGAGAGAGAATACATTTATATTTTCTGTATTTCTGTATAACTATATATTCTACATGTACTATGATAGTTGCTGCATAGCACTTAATACTACATAGTATTGGGTATTATGTATTAGGTATTGTAAGTTATCTAGAGATTATTTAAAGTACATGGAAGGAGTGTGAAAGTTATATGCAAATACAAGTACTATGCTGTTTTATATAAGGGACTTGAGCATCTGTGGATTTTGGTATCTGCAGGGGATCAATCCCCTGTGCATATGGAGAATCGACTGTATTTTACTGGAGCAGTTTGACTTGAAAACCTCAATTAAGAGCAAGAATATTTCTTGTACTTAAACCAGCAACCTTCTGCTTATGACTCTACACCCTTAAAGTTATAGTTTTTGTATATTATAATACAGAAGTAGACACTTTGCCACGATGTCATAATGTCATCATTATGAAATATAACAAACCTCCAGACCCTGCAAGTGGCCCTGATTAGGACAGAAGATGGAACAATGCAGGGCTTCACACTCACATACACATGAGCATTTTAGAGATGCAATGAACCTAAGTGCATGTCAGTGGATTGCCCAGAGAATAGACCATCTACCAGTTGAAACAATGACCATAATGCACTTGGGGGCTTCCCTGGCCTAAAGATCCATCATGTTCCAGCCAGTGGCCAGTCAGTAGCTATACATGACTGCTCAGTCCACCAATCAGCACTTCTGCTGACAGCACCATGTGCTCATGTAACATGAAAAATCTGCCAGCTTGGCAGAAGGTAGATGCAGCCCCTCAAGCAAATACCCATTAAGAGCAGAGGGCAAAAAAAATAGTAATCATGATAAACATGCAGCTGTCAAATATTGCCCGAAAAAAAAAAAATCTGGAAGCTTGGAGGCAACCAGAGACCTGGGTTTTCATATGCGTAACTCAGTTGAAGCACAAGCAAGGTGATGGTGAACACTTACATGAAGCGACCTGAGCGCTCGATCAGTGCCAAGAGCCTTGGTTCGTCCTGGCCAGGCTGCAGTTCCTGACACCTCAAGGTCTGAACAGGGCACCACCGTCAAGGAACCCAGCGGGAGGGGGGGGGTCACTGACTCTTATTCTGAAGGGCTTCAATCAAATTTTAACACATGCCAATCTGTTTTTTTAACAACTACTCCAACAAGTATGATAAAAAAAACAAATATGTCAGGAGGAGAGTGTGTGTGTGTGTGTGTGTGTGTGTATATGTGTGTGTATATATATATATATATATACATATATATATATACATTATATATATATATATATATATATATATATATATATATATATATATATATACACACATATATATATATATATATGTGTGTATATATCTACCTGTCAATTACTGGGTTTGAATGCTAATTATAGCACTGATAACATTCACACAACCCGCCAAAAGCCTCGTCTTTTGTTGTAGCTATCGGTATACCACCCAAATATAACATAAAACATCGTTATACGTGTAGTGATAAAAATTACATTCAGTCTAAATACTTAAATATAGTTTGAGAAACAAATACGTGTAAGAGTCGTGTCTGAACTTGGGTTTTCGTTTGTTTTATTGATAAACGCTAACCCTAAATTATACAGTAAACCACGTTTTACGTACTTCAGTATAAAAGAAGCAGGTTATTTAGTTAATAGAGAATAAAATGGAATGAAACTCCTGGTCTTAGGGCCGACATGAGACTCAACCAGGCTACTGACACATGCAGTACAACAGCAAGACAAAACCTTTGAGAACAAACTACTTAATGTTTTCGCTTTGCCACTAAATAGCAGAATAGCTTTCCGTGGGTTACAACTTTCTCTTAGTTATTAAACGCCCTTCAGCATTTGACAGATACTAATGTTAGCATACTTCGCTGAGTCCAAACCTCAAACTGCATACTGAAAGGATACAGTCAGACACTTGTCCTCGTCCAGTCCGAAGCCCTTAAATGTATCCATCACGTTCAGTTAAAAGTCATCACCAGCTGTTGCTTCGGCCCGTATATATATACACACATATAGTTTTCCTTTCTGTTTTTGATCGATCGGGACTCTTGTATCCGCCACTTTGAACAGAGGTATCCACAAGGTGATGTCAGGGGACAGTGCGATAATAAACCAGCCCCTTGGTTGCTCCTTGTTTGGCCGGACGATGTAGCTCCTTACGGGTGTTATTAATGGTGTTAGCCGGCCACCCGGCTCCGGTCTCTCTCCATACGGACACAGGACTCTGTGTGGCTGAACCTGTCACTGACTGAAAATGACTCAATGCACGTCACAGCCTGCGATCTGTCATCTAAATATAAGATGTTGCATGCATTGCACACGCAGTAAATGGTTGCATTCCCTCAAACCACACCCTCCTGCTTTCTTCGCTGTGGGCCACCGAAAGCCATTACTTATGTGTGCCTAGTTATAGTGTGTTTCACGCCGTCGCCTGTCCCCTTTTCTTGTGAAAGCAGCCGAGGAGAGTGGCATGGGAGGAGGGGTATCTGTCAAACACGGACGAGGCGACACGGCTGCGACGCCTCGCCCCAGAGTTACGAAAGCAGAGTGGGGAATTGCACCATGAATCGGCAATACATTTACTCACAGATAGTGTGCGGGAAAACAAAGCCCAGTTAAAGATATGATTAACTAATTTGGCCATGGCTGGTTAGGTGAGTAAAGACGCTGCAGAAAAACATTATCTACATGAAATGGGTTTCGCACGCATATCCTTGTTGCTGGAACGGCTACACAACAGTGTTAGTCGTGCATGTTTGTGCCAGGGACGATCATTTCTTACGAAGCAGAGTCCGGATTGGGGGCGGACACCGATTAGTCGCAGTATTTTCCTCGTTTACACGAGCTGGTGACATGACGTCACGCATGATCCGCCAATAGCGATGTGTGACGCGGTGTTCAGGAAACGGCCGGCGGTGCGGACAGCACTCTCTACCGGTCGGGAGGAGTTATATTCAGCCAATCATTTACACCATCCTTTCAGTTACAAATGTATATAAAAAGAAGCAATTACTACTGAAATCGCAAGTTTTTAACGATAAAATCGTGAATATGTACGAAGACCACGGTATCTGTAATCAAGACTACCAGTCGACGTAGTTTTGATACGATAAACTGTTTATGAATATAACAGGCATCATTCATCATAAAAGTATGTGTTACAATTTAGTAAGGGAAAATACTTTAATTACAGACGTGTACCACGTTTATTGGATGACTGTTGCACCTCACAGAGTAAATCTAGACATTAGAGTACACTAGAAATATAACCTATAACTAATATTAATGTTTTAGGTTGCTTTACATGAAGCGATTTCTTACATTAAATATTTATCAGTATTTCCAGGCATAAGAAATGAAAATTTGAAATAGAGAATAATAAACAGTTGTATTTTCACTCTTTTCAAGTGCAAAGTTTGTTCACGTGGCTCTGCAGTGAAGGCCATTCCCATCTGTCAGCCGCTGATGGCCCGGAGTTGATGGACAGCATAGGGACTGGAGTCCTGGGCCAGCCAAATGTCACCGTTGGGCAGCTCCTTTGCCAGCTCCTCTTCTTCCTCATGCCCATCAATCCTGACCATCCTTACCATCAGCTCCGGGCGAAAGACCTCAGAGGTCCGGTACGTGTGGGTAAGGTGGCGGAAGGAGGACTCTGAGGCTGTGTCATCGTCTGGCTCCGTAAGCTCAGGAAGCGGGCCCTGAGGGGCTTTTAGTTCATCTTTCAGGTCGGAGAACAGCTCCTTAACATCTTGCACCAAGGTGGATTTCAGGCCGAATAGGCACAGGAGGAAGATGAGACCAGCACAGATCCCAGACACAAAGTAGAGGGCCACCTTCTCTGGAAGACCTGAGGGTGGACATGATCGAGAGTGCTGTTTACTAGCAGGGATGCAGGGTCACCTCCACAACTGATCCTGGATCAGTTTGATCTTTTCAGTTTTTAGCCTTGGGTCTCCATTTTGGGGATGATAAACTGGCTAAGGGCATAAAATAACTAGAGTCAGTTATGAAATTGAGATGTTTCCAGTTGACCAAAATGCAATACAGTCATGGGCAAAAATTTTGGCAGTGACACAAATGTGTTTTGCAATCTTTGTTGCTTTAGCATTTTTAGATTATCTTTTACGTTTCTGTGATATACTAAAAAACAATTATAAGCATTTCATATCTCAAGGCTTTTATTGGCAAATACACCAATTTTATGGAGAGTCAATATTTACAGTGTCAAACTTTTTTCTTCATAACTTCTGCAATTCTCTCTGCCATGCTGGATATCAGCTTCTGGGCCAAATCCTGACAGATGACGATCCATTCTTGCCTTGTTACTGCTTTTAGTAATCTAAAAGTACTGAAGCAGCAAAGTTTGCAAAACTCAAAATTTGTGTCACTGCCAAAACTTTTGCCCATGACTGTACATATAAAAAATAGGACATTTCCCCTGATTTAGAGGTTTTATTGATTTATTTAAATTTTTTACTTAGGTCCTTATTAAATTTAGTAGATTTAGTATGATTGAAGAGCTGCCTAACAACTCAATGGCTGTGTTTGACGAGGATCCCCCAGATAACATTCAAACATTCAGGAAATATTTGTCTGTATCCATGACGATATTATCTGCATGATTCCTACAAGAGGATTTGTTCTGGTGGGTATCCAGGCTCACACCCCCACAATGGAAAACTTGCAGCTTCTGAGGCGTAATGCATCAAGCAGCCCCCACATACCCTTTATCTGGGCAAAGATTTCCAGAGAGTTGGTCAAAAGCACCATACTCTTTGGTCGTGCCGCGCCTGGGCCGGTGTACCAGCCACCTGCAGGTGAGAGGGGACCTGGCTTAGCAGCTCAGCAGCTTAGCGGTCTGGGCGAAGACTTCTTGTTATGTCGGGTGCCAAAGCTGTGCACCTGAACCCCACCTGTGTTCTTGTATCTGAACCTTCGTATCATAGAAATGCCAACTTGAATTTCAGCTGATTCACATTCTGAAGAACTGCCCCGTATTTTTGTAGTTAGTCCATATCCTTAGTCGCTATGCTAGTCTACTCACCCTTAGATATCCCCTGGGAAATCACCTCAGCGGGACACCCGCACGTCGTGACATGGAACAGAGCTGTTATGGAGCTGACTTTTATGCGGCCTGTTTTAGTGAGGCAGCCCTTCGGGGCATGAGAATCAGCCGGGCACAGCAGAAAACAGGCCTGCTGCACGACAGGCGCCTTGTTACCGTGTGTGTAGTCAGCGATGGAGAAAGGGTCTACAGTGCCCTGGCCAACATCCTCCAGCAGATACCTGGGAACTGGGTGAGACGGAGCATAGCACCTTACTCTTCAAGTGCAATATGGTACAAAATCTCCTGCATTGTATAGTCTGTTCCTTTCTGTAGGGTGTGGTGTATTGTAGGGTGTCTAGTGTACAGCATATTGAGTTAGGCGTTACATTAACAGCACCTTCATAATGCTTCATAATGCCATAGTATACATTGATAACAAACATTATATGATAATAACAAACCTTATAATCTTATAGTCATATAATGTTTGTTATTAATGTATATTAAAGCTGTTAAAATATGTTAGGATGTTAAGGTATACTTACATGCCGCTCGTTCAATAATGCATAATGAATGCATTATTGAGGTGCAGTTAATATAGAGCATTACTGCATATTGGATAATCTCGCTCCTTGTACGTCCCCTTAAGTCAATGTTATGTATTGTCTTAATATTTGTAAACTGTATTCTCTATAGATAGATAGATAGATAATTGTGTCTTTCCAGTTACTTTCCATTCTAATGTTTTGGAAAGGTGCCTTCTTATAATTAATTTTCAAATTACTCATTATTCATTTAGAGTATATTGCCATGCAATTGTGTTATTTTTTGCATTTTAGGCCCCTTCTTCCTCAGTTAGCAGACATTCCCTGCAGTATCAGTGTGCTGACTGTGGCTCAGTGGCCCGTCACTCACCACATGTGAAGGACACCCGCAAGTGCTTCCTGAGCCCTGGGAAGCAGGGGTCCCCAAAGCCCTGCGTGTCGGCCACTATGGAGCAGTTTGTCCTGCCGTGACATCTGCGGGATACACGCCTCAGAGCAGAGGGTGACAGGCACTCTGAAAGGCACACGGACAACCTGATAGACACATGGATAGCCTGCTAGGCACACAGACAGACTGCTAGGCACACAGACAGACTGCTAGACACACAGACAGACTGCTAGGCACACAGACAGACTGCTAGACACACAGACAGCCTGCTAGGCACACAGACAGACTGCTAGACACACAGACAGACCGCTAGGCACACGGACAGCCGGCTAGACACACGGACAGACCTCTAAACACACGGACAACCTGATAGACACATGGATAGCCTGCTAGGCACACAGACAGACTGCTAGGCACACAGACAGACTGCTAGACACACAGACAGACTGCTAGGCACACAGACAGACTGCTAGGCACACGGACAGACCGCTAGGCACACGGACAGCCGGCTAGACACACAGACAGACCGCTTGACACACAAACAGCCAGCTAGTCACACGGACACCTCTTGGATCAGGGTTTGAGTCTCTGCCCCACCCTGGCTCTCCATGTGTGGAGCTTGCATGTTCTCCCCAACCTTCGGGTTCTCTTGTTCTCCCCATAGTCCAAACACATACTAAGGTTAATTAGTGTTGCTGATTTCCCTGTAGGTGTAAATGGTGTGCATGCCCCAAGATGGGTTAGCATCCCATCCACAGTAATTCCCTGCCTTGTGCCCATAGCTTCTAGCATAGTCACTGGACAGAATAGGTAAAGCGAGTATAGAAAACAGATGGATTCTCACAGTAGTTGCCCTTTATTTCCACTAGAGGTCAGTAGATGTTGACACAGCTGGGAATTAGCACTCTGTCTTCAGGAAAGGTTGCCATAATGTTGTTTTTTTCCAACAGCCTTCAAACTTCCTGACAAATGATCTGATTAAATTTGGGCAGTAATTTGTTTAATGGAGAATCAGAGTGTAACAAAGGACATGTAAGGAAGACCATACTGCCGCTATCCAGCCCCTGGACAGACCTATGTCGGGCGTGGCTGTGTGCTCCTGCGGGCAGTGGGGGCTCCCGTGCAGCTGGTGCCCGAACGTGGCGGAGTAGATGGCCAGAACGGTGCTGTTCTTACACGACAGGCGCAGCCTCTCATTCTCGCATACTAGCCGGCTCCGGTGATTCTCTGACGTGGGTAGGGACACATTTTGGGAGGTTATTTTTCACCTGTGCTCACACAGAAATTCTGTGTTACCTATTAAGTGGTGCTGTGAGACGTCCTGACAAATAAGCAGTGCAATTCATTTCCTTTAAAAAGCTTAACAAAAATAATGGTCGAATATATAATGTAAACAGAAGACAAAATTCTATGATGCAGTATTAAGACTCCTTTTGTTTATATAACTTTTAGATTAGGGGTTGAAAGGGCCGTTATGTATGCTGGTTTTCGCTGCAACTCCCTAATTAGATTACTAATTAGAGGACTGATTGGCTGCAGAGTCCTCACACCTGGGTTTGAACAGCTGACCTAAAGGTTATCCCAAAAACCTACATACACACCGGCCCTTTGTGGATAAGGATGGCCACTCCTGATATTCATGTACTTATAGTGTAAGACCATAAAGAAATGAAAAGTTAGGCTTAAACAGAAGTATGAATTGTATGACTACGTTCACACTGCAGGCCTTAATGCTCAATTCTGATTTTCTGCTCAGATCTGATTTTTTGTTTGCCTGTTCACATTACTCTTTTTAATGCGGGCAATATCAGATTTCAATGTGAACGGTTCACTATATTGAACTGGCCCAATGACGTGCATGGTCAAAAACAAAGACGTCATTTTATTGATTCGAAAACTGCCCGGTTACGATATGAGCCTTCCTGTTTGCCTGAACAGATTCATCTCCCCAAATACTTATTAAATCCAGCACCTCCCTGTCCCTCCACTGGCCAACTTCTGTGCTCTCCTCCATGTTTGGCACTCTGACGGAGACATATGGTGATTTCCGCCTGCGCAGAATTGAAACGAATGTCAATTTAGAGTGACGTAAAAGTCGCATTGCAAAAAATCAGACCTGTATCCGATTTATGACCACAAGCTGAAGTGGCTCAAATCGGAATTGAAAAAATCGGATTCCATGTGACTTGTGCTGTTCACATTGTCATGAAAAAACGCGATCTGAGTCACATATGAGCAAAAAATCGGATTTGGGCCACATTCGTCCTGTAGTGTGACCGTAGCCTAATAAACTCCTGTATTCTATCTGTTTTGTTTGTTCACATGTTATCCGTGGACCCGTAGGGAGTCTGATTGAGTGGCGCTCACCTGGACGGCACTTGTAGGACACAATCAGGTACTTGCTGGTGTAAGGGCAGGGGTCCGAGCCAAACACGTGGCTGTTGACAGGTATGCTGCAACTTCGCTGATCCTGGCATTCGTGCATCACTTTCTGACGGCACACGAACGCAGGATTAGGACAGGATGAGCCCCCTGCCCCCTCCCGCGACGATGCGGCACTACCTGGACAGCGACAGCGGACGCGCAGTCAACACTCTCTGCCGTGGCGTTGCCGTGTGCCGGAGGGCACAGGTTCTCGCTGGGTACACGACGGCCGTAGAAGGCGGAGAGGACGGCTATGGCGGTCCTGGAGGGGCAACTGACGGAGAGCGTGTCACCCTGACAGGCGTGAGCCGTGTGGTTCCGCAGGATCCTGTGCAGGTAAGCTGTGGGGGGAGAATCAGACCCATGTGCACGGGTCGGCAAAAGTGACACAAGCGCTAGTTACTGAGCCTCGAAGGCATGTCCCAGTGTCATTTTAAACACTGTTTTATGATTTAATTTAATGTAATGATGTAATGTATTAATGAAATCGTTTTCGGCCCTTAAAAAGGCTGAATATTATTGATTTTGAATTTCACAGTATATGTGCAGATAAATGTAAAAAAAACATTGGAATAAATGCTAAAAAAAATGCTTAAAAAAACACTGGTGCCATTTTTTTTTGCCTTTTTAAATTTGTTGGTTCTTTAACCTTTTCATTCTTGACATTTAGCTCCAGTACGGTTTACAGTCTGAGATGACGCTATGTGCTGTGAATGAATGTTGGTGGTCAGTGTTCTCCAGGGTGTGACTCCGGCACACTAATGGCCCGTGACTCATATCAAAGGAATGTCCCTCCTTAGTGTTGCCATGGCCATTAACCAAAGTGCTTCCCAAAGTATCTGAAGTATTTCTGCATTTGCTGACTATGACGCCTCCCAGCCATTTGGATTTGGTCGGTCAGTGGGAGTGAAGCCTGGAGCTGGGAGACGTCCACACCAGCCATTCTGGACCATTTCCTCAGCTCTGCTTTTCTGTGTTCTGCAACAATTTAAATTCTTATACATCCCATAAGAGGATCTCGCGATAACATCTAAGCCTGATCTTGGTCTCCAGCCTCACAGCAAACTGAAGCTCTGGCCACAAACCACCAGTCTTACTCATCAGACCTTAGCACACAGTCATATATAACTGGATTCATCACCGTCTAAAAATAAATGAGTCGTCTTTTCCAGGCAGGGTCCTTGATCGTCAAGGAAACAGAAAACGGATTTCATCCTGAATGGGCAGATTTGCCACTTTTGGTTCTCTAATGCGTGTAGTTCAGTGTTAAGTTGTCGTCTTCTATAAATTACACATGTGGGCCTTTGTAACAGCCTGACTTGAATGGGCACAGCAGTGTCGGTGGTCGTTGCCTCCCTCTAAACTCCCGCGGTGACCACACCCATCTCGAGGGGCGGCGGTGACAGGCGGGCTTTGGTGCAGCCGTACCAGGCACCCGCACACAGTGGTCTATTATTAGCCCCCTTGTGTTCTAGCCTAGCAGGGCAATCCTTAGTGTCCAGATAGGAGTGGTGGGAGAGACGTAATCGTATCTATACAGCTAGGAAATCTTCACAGATAAAGCACATACCCTGCCTGTTTGTGTATCTCAGCATACAGCAAAGGCTTTTCTGTTGAGGTATAGAGCTGTATTTAACTTGCCTTTGTGAGAGCTTCCTAATGTCTAGTCTGCTGTTGGTTTTTCAGTCAGTATCCTGTACTGATCCCTCCAAATAAGGTAGATTAGGAGAGCAGTGCTTTCTTGACCTGTTTACCCAACATACATTTTTCATTAATCAGATTACCGGGTGATTTGAGCACTTGGTAATAGTCTTACTTATCAATGTCCATTCAGAATGGACAGCTGTATTCATAGCTATGATTGCTGTTTAAGCATATAAAGAACAAAACAAAAACACCTGCTTTTCAAGAGGGTTGTAGTAGGCATTCGCCCTTGGCCCATCATCACCTTGACGCTCACACCACCCGCAGAAGGCACTGGTAAGAATCCACCCCCCGTCGCACTCACCTGAGAAGTCAGGTGCTGCCTCGACCCAGAGGGCACCTGAAGTCAGCCAAAGAAGCGGGTACAGCAGGTGCCAGGGCGCCACAGAGCCCCACCGTGCCAGCATTGCGGCCGTCTCTCCAAGCGGACCGGGTCCAGTCCGGTCCGGCAGCCCGCTCGTGATGCTTGCCGCCCCTGCTGCTCCAGAGCAGAGATCCTGCTCAATGCCACCATTGTCTCTGCCTGACAACGGGCCCCTTTGCTCCCAACCCACAGCAAACATGTGATTTTTTGCTGGTCACCTGAGTATTTCCTACGGACACGGATGAGCGCCCCTCCCTGAACCGCCATCGTAGGGTGACGGAGAGGTTTGTGTGTCTCAGCGATCCTAGGAGCTAATTTGTCAGGGGCTATCAGGTCTTCCAAGGGAATCTGGTCCCAGGTAAGCAAACAGATTAAGTGCAACTCAAACAACCTTCATGAACAAAGATAAAGAGGAACACAGGTACTCCGGTAGCTCCACAAGTAGAGCATTGTGCTAGCAATGCAAAGGTAGAGGGTTCAATCGCAGTGAGCATCCATAAATGGGGGAGGTGGCTGTAGGTTGGGCTTCTACACAAGGGGCCTGGCTGGATAAAGGGGCTGCCCACCTCCTGCAGGTGGAGCCCTAAGGGCCCAGTGCCAGTGGAAGGCTGCGGCCTTGCTGGACTGATCCTTGGCTATGGATGCTGCCTTTATGGGAGATAGAGTGTGATGGTTATGGAGCCTGAGCTGGTGTTGGATATAGATATATCTTGATGCACAACATGGGCTCTGGAACCAAACACCTGGAGAAGAGCTAGACTGTATTCCACTCTGGGGTTTATTCATAGTCCTCCAGTTTATTCCTTGTCCTTGTTTGTTTACCCAGGGTCACCTCCCTTTGGATGATGGGCTCTGACTGTCATCTGTGCTTATTCAGTCCTGCGTATCTGACCTGCTTGGAGACCTTGGGTGGGGTGCTGGACGATGCCTCCTCTGGGGACTCCATTGTTCTACTGAAGGACTTTAATGCTCACGTAGCTAATGACAGTGAAGGGTGTCGGAAGGGTGTGATCGGTTGGAACGGCCTACACCAGCAGAGTTTTGTTATTAGACTTTTGTGCTAGTCACCGTTTGCCCATAATGAACACCATGTGCACCGCGGGCATAAGGCTGTTCATGAGTGAGAGGTTTGTATCAGATTGTGGGGGAAAATGCTGGACAGACCTGGTAGAACCAAACATATAGTAAGGGTCTGCTGGGAGCGATTGGCAGAGTCTCCTGTCTGGAAGATTTACAATTCGGACCTCCGGCAGAACGTATCTTGCATTCCAAAGGAATCTGGAGATACTGAGTCCAAATGGGCCATGTTCCATGCCGTCATTGCCTAGGTCATTGGAGCCAGTTGCGAAGGCACCTCCTTCATCCTGGTGGCGGACACCAGCGGCAAAGGGAGTCGTCAGGCTGAAGGAGGCCTTCTGAGCTTACTTAGCTTGTGGGACTCCGGAGCCAGCTGACAGTTACCAGCAGGCCAAGCAGTGTGGTTTTAGCAATTGTGCAAGCAAAAAACTGGGGTGTGGGTGGAGTTTGGTGAGGCCATGGAAAATGACTTTTGAAGAGACTCTGGCACGCCATTGGTCGACTGAGAAGGGGGATGCAGGGCTTTGCCCATATGGTTTACAGTATGGAGTGCTGTCGCCCTTAACTGGGGATTTAGTTGGGCAGTGGAAGGACACTTTGAGTACCTCCTGAATCCCACTGACTTGCCTTCCATGGATGAAGTAGAGTCAGAACCTGCTGCATGCTAATATAACTAAAAAGACTAAACTATTGTAGCTTTCTTTCTGATCAACCAAAGAATACAATAAATCAGTTACAATTAATTTAGAATTCTGCTGACTAAGACCAAAAGGAGTGCACACATTACACCTATTTTAAAGTCCTTACACTGGTTACCGGTTAGTTTTCATATTGATTTTAAAGTTTTTTTATTAGTCTATAAGGCATTACATGGCCTTACACTGGACTGTCTCTCAGAAATGCTTTTAGTTTATGAACTAGGAAGCGCCCTCTGATCATCCGGTTCCTCTCTCTTATCTGTTCCACATAGCGGAACAGAAACATTTGATGATTCTACTTTTAGCCACCGTGCTCTAAGACTCTAGGACAGCCATCCTGAGGATGTGAGAGGTGCTGAAAACATTGGTATTTTTAAACATAAACTGTAAAGTCATGTCTTTGGTCTGGCTTTTATGTAATGTTTTATATTCTTATGGTTTCAGAATTTATACCTATTTTATTTATTTATTATTATTTGATTATTTAAAAATTCTTTTTTCTTTTTACAATGTATAAATTTAGTTTATTTTAGTTTTAGTACCAATGTTGTATCAATTGCTTGTAAAGTACTTTGAATTGCATCTGAGTTGTTTTGAAAGTGCTACTGTATATGAATAGTTTGATTGATTTGATTGATTGATTGAGAGAATTTGGTAGAACTTGCCCATCACTGGGTCTCCAGTCACTCAAGTAGTTAAAAAAACACTCTTCAGTGGTAAGACTTAGATTAGATTTGTCCTGAATTCTTGAAATCTATTGATGTTTGTGTTCTGTCTTGGCTGACGCTCCTCTTCAACACGGCGTGGAGGTCGGAGGCAGTGCCTCTGGATTGGTGGTCCCAGTCCTTAAGAAAAGAGGCCCGAGGATTAATGTTCCAACATTAAGGGGACCGTACTTTTCAGGCTCTCTGGGAAGGTCTATGTAAGGGGAACTCTGTTGATCCAAGAGGAGCAGTTCAGATTCCGTCTTGGTCGCAGTACACTGGACCAGCTCTTTAACCTCACAGGGATACTGGAGCATTCATGGGAGTTTGCCCATCCAGTCTACATGTGTGGACTTGGAAAAGGCATAAGGCTGTGTCCCTAGAGGGGTCCTGTGGGGGGTGCTTCAAAAGTATGGGGTGCAGGGTCCGTTATAATGGGCCATTAGGTTTCTGTATAACCAGAGCAAGACCCTGGTTTGCATTGCCAAAAGTAAGTCAGAGTTGTTTCAAATGGGTGTTGGACTCTGCAAAGGCTGCCCCTTCTCACTGATTCTGTTCATAATCATTTTGGGTAGAATGTCTAAGCATAGCCAAGGGTGCAGGGGTTCGGTGACTTTAGGCCCATCCTTTGCTCATCTGGGTTGCAGGGGTACAAGTCTAAGCAGGGATGCCCAGACCTCCCTCTCCCCACCCACCTCCTCCAGGGGAAGATCAAGGAGTTCCTAGGCTGGCCCAGAAAATGATGTAGTCCTGTTGGATTTGAGTTGTGACCTCCAACATGCACTGGGGCATTTTGCAGCCAGGTGTGAAGTGGCTGGGATGAGGATCAGCACCTTCTCAACCAGGAAAGGGTGAATAACCCAGTCCAGGGTGGGGGTCAGTTACTGCCTTAAGCGGAGGAGTTTAAGGGAAGAATGGGTCAGGAAACTGACAAGCAGATCTGTGCTTCTAATAGGCTGTTGTGGTGAGTAATATCTGAGTTGAAAGCAGATGTACTGGTCGATTTACGTTCCTGTGGTCACCTATGGTCACAGACTCTGAGTAGTATGAGATTGTGGATAGGAGTGGCAGAAATTAGCCGCCTTTGCAGGGGATCTGGAGTCAGCCTTAGAGAGACAGGAAGGAGATCGGACATTTGGGAGGTGCTCAAAGCAGAGCTGCAATTCCTGCTCATCGAAAGGAGCCAGCTGAGGTGATTTAGGCATCTGTATACGGTGTCTCCTGTTTTGGGCATGTACAACCAGGAAGACACCCCAGGCCAGACCAAAGATACACAGGAGGTCTCTGCTGGCCCTGTGACCCTGACCCAGATGAACGTTTCAGAATGTGTGGATGGATGGAGAATATGTGTAGTAGTAAAATGTTAGTATTTATGCAATACCCCCCACAGAAAACCCCATCCCCAACCACAATCTCTAGCCACTCAGCCTCAGGTCTGGGTTTGCAATGTGTCCCCAAGTCTCTCCACTCCCTCCCCACCACTGCCTCGGCCTGGATTGACCGGATTGTTACGTTTGGCTCGGACGGGACATTTTTGTTTTTCTGAGTTACGCTTGTGGAACATGAGGTTCTCTGTGAAACGCGTGCAAAACAAGCTCACCACCAGACTAAGAACAACGAAGCACTTTACTGAAACGCTCTGCAGGGCACAGATAAGGAAACTTCCAACTGGTCAGTGTTTTGTAGAAAGTATCTCCGTGTGATAATGGCTTCCATCTCAGGGAACGGGGCACAGCTGCTTTCCCGTAATCATTAATCAGAACGTTTCCCATCACTCTGGATGGTACTGTTATTAACGGCCTTGGACAGTATTTTGCAGCTGGAAGCCAAAGTAATTTATCTTTTTCAAGCCTAATTATTAAGAAATCTCAGCAAGTTTATGAAACCCCCTAAAATTTGGATGGACAGCACCGCTCAGGCTGACCCTGAGGGCTTGGCGCGAGTTTGCTGTTCACTGAGAGGAGGGCTGTTATTGGCCAAGGGATTAGTGGTAAAGTTTGAGCAACAGCTGGCAGCTGCTAGCGGAGCCGGCAGATCGATGGAGTGTTTAAAGGGATGGTCCAAGGCATCCCCTGTACAGTGCGGAGGAGCTGCTTTGGCAACAGGGCTCAAGAGTTCCCGAGGAGAACCATACCCTCCCCCCCCCGCAGTTGAATGACCAGTTGAACTTGGGGAGGTGCATAGCTAAAACTGAGCATGACACAGTGCTTCTTATTAAGGTGTGTGTGTGTGTGTGTGTGTGTGTTTTTAAGAAAAGTTATAATACTCTTATGATACTTCCCAGTTACATGATACTTCACTTTTATGATACTTTAATTATACAAGTACAGGTACTTAGGAATTCTTTGTCTTTTCACACTTTCCTTTCTGCTCTCCATGAGAAATGTGGATGAGCAGGAAACTGGGGATCAGAGCACTGGGTGAGCCGTTTATCTAGTGTCCCTTGAGTGGCTTTTGGGGTTAAAAGCCTTCGTCAGAAACCTAACAGTGAAAGGATTATTTCCGGACTGAAGCACAGATTTTTGACTGCAAGGCATTGTGGGCAATTTCATGGGATGGCAGCTTCCTGTCCAGGCACAACTCCTTCTCTTTGCATTTCCGGCATTTGTTATACAGTTTCCATTTTCCACTCTGGTGGCCTTTTCCAGCCTCCCTGCGACCGATGGAAATTCCAGTCACTCACGGGGACACACAGCACTGACCTCCTGCAGGAATGTGCATCACTTGTGTTCAAATCATCATGTCACTCTGTTTCATCCCAGGATCTTTTGACCTATAGACCCCCTTTATTATTATAACTGTCCTTTAAATGCTGAAATATATTAAATTATATGTGTTGTTCTGATAACGAAATTAAAAAATATAGACTCTTGATGTTCTTTTTTATTTATGGTCTGCTCTAGGTGACAGCCTCGATTCTGGCTAAGAGTGTGAGGTCTGCTCTAGGTGACAGCCTCGATTCTGGCTAAGAGTGTGAGGTCTGCTCTAGGTGACAGCCTCGATTCTGGCTAAGAGCGTGAGGTCTGCTCTAGGTAACAGCCTGGATTCTGGCTAAGAGTGTGAGGTCTGCTCTAGGTGACAGCCTCGATTCTGGCTAAGAGTGTGAGGTCTGCTCTAGGTGACAGCCTCGATTCTGCCTAAGAGTGTGAGGTCTGCTCTAGGTGACAGCCTCGATTCTGGCTAAGAGTGTGAGGTCTGCTCTAGGTGACAGCCTCGATTCTGCCTAAGAGTGTGAGGTCTGCTCTAGGTGACAGCCTCGATTCTGGCTAAGAGTGTGAGGCCTGCTCTAGGTGACAGCCTCGATTCTGGCTAAGAGTGTGAGGTCTGCTCTAGGTGACAGCCTCGATTCTGCCTAAGAGTGTGAGGTCTGCTCTAGGTGACAGCCTCGATTCTGGCTAAGAGTGTGAGGTCTGCTCTAGGTGACAGCCTCGATTCTGCCTAAGAGTGTGAGGTCTGCTCTAGGTGACAGCCTCGATTCTGGCTAAGAGCGTGAGGTCTGCTTTAGGTGACAGGCTCGATTCTGGCTAAGAGTGTGAGGTCTGCTCTAGGTGACAGCCTCGATTCTGGCTAAGAGCGTGAGGTCTGCTTTAGGTGACAGGCTCGATTCTGGCTAAGAGTGTGAGGTCTGCTCTAGGTGACAGCCTCGATTCAGGCTAAGAGTGTGAGGTCTGCTCTAGGTGACAGCCTCGATTCTGCCTAAGAGTGTGAGGTCTGCTCTAGGTGACAGCCTCGATTCTGGCTAAGAGTGTGAGGTCTGCTCTAGGTGACAGCCTCGATTCTGGCTAAGAGCGTGAGGTCTGCTCTAGGTGACAGCCTCGATTCTGGCTAAGAGCGTGAGGTCTGCTCTAGGTGACAGCCTCGATTCTGGCTAAGAGCGTGAGGTCTGCTCTAGGTGACAGCCTCGATTTTGGCTAAGAGTGTGAGGTCTGCTCTAGGTGACAGCCTCGATTCTGGCTAAGAGTGTGAGGTCTGCTCTAGGTGACAGCCTCGATTCTGGCTAAGAGCGTGAGGTCTGCTCTAGGTGACAGCCTCGATTTTGGCTAAGAGTGTGAGGTCTGCTCTAGGTGACAGCCTCGATTCTGGCTAAGAGTGTGAGGTCTGCTCTAGGTGACAGCCTCGATTTTGGCTAAGAGTGTGAGGTCTGCTCTAGGTGACAGCCTCGATTCTGGCTAAGAGTGTGAGGTCTGCTCTAGGTGACAGCCTCGATTCTGGCTAAGAGCGTGAGGTCTGCTCTAGGTGACAGCCTCGATTTTGGCTAAGAGTGTGAGGTCTGCTCTAGGTGACAGCCTCGATTCTGGCTAAGAGTGTGAGGTCTGCTCTAGGTGACAGCCTCGATTCTGAGGTCTGCTTAGCCACATCACCTTTCCACCCGTGAAATGGGCTGTTCGATGTGGTGTCAGCTGTCATGGGCGTCTTTCTGTAAGCTTCCCTTTTCCACAGGGTGGTAAGCTCATACTAACCCATCGTGATTCAGTGATTCACTTCTCTGGTAATTCAGTTTTTGACAGGAAACACAGTCTGCAATTGAGGGCAGTTTATGCCCGGCCACACCTGCATGTGGGAAAGCCCTCCCATCTGCAGACACATGATCTGGGAAAATGCCCCTTTTCTGCTGTCATTCTTACTGGTCTTTTCCCATTTCAAGGTGAAAGCAGTTGTAAGAAATACAACAAAAAATTGTCAAAACACAAAAACATGTAGTTTCAGCAGGCGCCAGAAAGCAAAAACAGGACTGATAAGCATCAGTCGGGCTCAAAGTTACTGGGGGGGGGGGGGGGACAAGCTCTTACAAATAAGCAGGGAAACAAAGGATCAGATATAAGAAAATTGACTCAGACCCATAAGCTCATGTGTTGCACCCTCCGGGATGGACCAAACCCCCGCTCCCCCCCCCCCCCAAACTGTTCTGTATGTGGCAGGATAGAGCAGGGTTTCTGGGAAATCTGGAAAAACTTGGAAACCATACAAACTAGGCACCAAGGATAGGCAGATCTGGTGACAGTGGTACTATCATGGACACGTGATGACGGGCAGCACACCGTCGTGATGTGGAAACCACACACCTTTTCCACAAGATCTTTTACTGAGTGTACAACCTATTTTGAGCCTGGCACCAGGCTTTTATACAAACGCCCCCTACGCCCCAATTCTTTTGCCCTCCCTCTTTCTGGCCTTTTAAGCCAGCCCCCGTGGGGGGAAACAGCTGAAGAAGCCAGCTAGTGTACGCACACACTCAGACACGCACGCACACACACAGATTTTGGCCAGGATCGGTTACTCAGACGGGTTCCTGGAATCTCCCCTCTCTCCCTCACGCAGCACGAACGGACACAGTCGCAGACACTCCCTCCAATCCTCAGAAGCTGGACGCTCGCTGGCCAGGACGCGGCTGGGATAACTGGGATATCTGTGGAGATATTGTGCTTCCTTCTCGCCGTTGCAGAGTAACAACATGGCTCTGAGGCCAAACCCAGACAGAGAGCCCAACATCGAGCTTTTCATTAAGGTCAGTCCTTCATTCTTCACATTTGTTCACAAGCCTCAGTGTTTGCTTATGTTCCTTAATGTCTAAAATAAGTGTCAGAGTCTGTAAACTTTACGGTGAATCATTGTGTCTTTACAGTATTCCTGGAATGTTCTAGTCTGAACATCTCAAAGCTATAGTGGTAAAAATATCATTACTTGAGTAAGTAATATATTTCAAACTAGGTTATTTTTCTCCCTGGTGGAAACTAAAGTCATATGAAGATGAGTCTTCAGAAAGACAGTTTCTCAGCCGAAATGCTTCTGTGTCTTCTGCTACATATGGCTTTATATGCCACTGAGTAGTGCTGACATTTTTAGAGGTAGGATCTGGAATATGGGCAGGATAGGAGTATGAGGAGGATAGCTTAACACACAGCATCATTCAGAGGAGGTTAATGGGGCTACGTCAGCGATTGAGTTAGCATTCCCGGTGAGCCGTTTTTATCATTCTCTCCAGAAAGTACATACAGGAGGCCCCCGCCTTATCAACATACAGACAGCGTGGGGTGGAGCTATGTGGTGCTTGTCCCTGATGCCCAAAAACCCTGCGTTTAGCTCGCAGAAACTCTAAGCCAGGACACTCTATTTGCCGCCACATTTTCCGGGACACTCCCTGTGGACGGCCGGGCACATGGACAAGACCCCGCCCCCCCCATTCATTACCACATCCTTCTCACACCCTTTATTTTGCTAGACACATGAACACCGCCCCACCTACCCATCTGCTGCCACACCCACCTCTGCACCTCCTTAGCTCATCATGTGACTGACACGAGGCTTGGACATCTTCCACGCTCCCGAAAGTCTGCTTAGTTTCACTACCGCTACGTTTGTGACAGTAATGCTTTAATGCTCAGATGTGTTCAGCTGTATTAGATGAGGGAAGTTGACGTAGTTCTGCTCTCCGCGGGAGAAGCTGTCGCTCTAAATCTGCCTTTCTGATGGTGCTTTTCCAACATTCCATGTCAAACTTTCCAGAAAATTCCTCATGGTGTGGGTTTAGGACTGTTTGCAAAGCTGTAAACTTGCTGGTCCATGGTTGCTGGCTATATCCTTCATTCCAGCTTTGTATTTTATAGTAGAGGGGCAGCCACACAAGTTATAAACTTCTTAATTGTGACTAAATAATCAGGACGCTTGCTACAGCTTCTGAGGGGGAGTTCTCTAAGGGCAGTCTGTGGGCTACAAAACGTGATCTTCCATGCTTCTCTCTACAGGCCGGCCTGGATGGGGAGAACGTGGGGAACTGCCCTTTCTGCCAGAGGCTCTTCATGGTACTCTGGCTGAAGGGCGTCAAATTCACAGTCACCACCGTCGACATGAAGAAGTAGGTCTGACCTTCTGACCTTCAGCCTCTTCCGTTGCTTGTTGTTCTTTTCATCCTCTGTTTTGTCACATACAGTTACTATGATATGCATGAAATACTATTTTCATGGATCAAAAGACTGTTTAGCTGCACCCTATTAGACTTTAGATTCCTGATAGATTAAACACAGTGGTTCCCAACCTTTTTTGGCATGTGACCCCATTTTAACATCACAAATTTCTGGTGACCCCATAGACATTTTTTTCTAGAACTAGTATTTGATCATGTTTGTTATACCGTGTTGCAAATACAGAGTAGCCAGATTAGTGCACAAAGTCACATTTTATTTTCCCTAATCACATGTACAGTTAGGCGAGCTTGTCTTTACAAGGCTAAAGGTAATCGCGATCATTTTATTTGATTTATTTATTGATATTTATGAACGTGAAAGAATACAGTTGTTTAAGATTGTATGTGGTGTTTTAATCATAATTTTTAAAAGAATAATAATAATAAAATATTTTTTATCAGTAATTTTTTTATCAATTGCTAGACATTTCAGGGAACCCTATTTGAAAAACACTGATTTAACCTGATGCAGACGCACCCATAACTCCTCTCTCAAGACGTCACTCTCCTCTCACATGAATTATTTACTGACACAGTCACTGCAAAGAATGCTTTGCCACTATTAGCATTGTAGCAGATGTCCGTGTGGCATGCGTTCGTGTTGCAGCGTTTTAATGGCGTAAAAGAGATGTTTAAAACCCTATGATTTCCGTGATGCGGAAAATGTGGACAGAATGGCGGAATCCAAACATAAAAAAAAAAAAATTGATGGTAGAATGTAGAAATCCCATGAAATTAACAGGTTTCTCATAAAATTAAAGGCCACTGCAAATTATTTAGAATGCCAGCTGTTCCTTATGGTTTCATTAATTTATTGCTAGGTGATAAAAAAAATTAAATGCCCTAATGTTATTCAGACCAATGTTTTTTTTTATATTCATTTGATAAGAGCTACAGCTAATTAGCTAGCTACCATTGGCCAGGTAAACTAGCTAGCTGCTTCATGAAGAATATTTTCTTTTCATGTTGAGTTTGTTGTGTTCAAACTAAATAAATATTGGTCTGTCAAAGTTCTGTATGCTATCGATTTTGTTAAGAAAATACTAAACGCGCTCTTAAGCCATGTACTAAGACAGATGTTACAACACGTCATGTGTGCCTTCATCTCCTAAGGTTATCTTACAATGTTTTGTTGTCTTTCAGAATTTTTACAGTAGTTAAAGTCATCTTATTGATATATCTTTTCTCTTCTGTTCTGTGCACATTTGGAATGGAAAATAATCAGGTTACATTTAGTGACGTTCCGGAATACATTTCTGAAGTAACTCTCCCAACCCTGCCGGTAATCCCGCTCCCATCCTGCCTCACAGACTTACTGCATCTTCTCTGGCTCATTCGTGATTAATACTAATAAAAGATCCTGAGTCCGGCTTGACTGAGTGGTACTTGGCTGCAAGGTTACAGCGGCTGGTGAGAACGTGTGGAGAACGACAAACGATCATTCTGCTGTGCGTTACGTCAGCATGGTGCCGTGCATTTAGGGAGATACATTGAGCTCCACAGCCAAACACAACAGCCAGCTCAAAGCAGCGCACAGTGCTGATGGTGATTAGGGTTGGGTTAAAGTGCAAAACAGTATATAACCCGTCATGTCTCTTATTGGTCTTTTAGGGCATTTTCTATTTAAAGCATTAAGAACCCAGCATGCTTATCAGCTGTTACTTTCAGCATATAGCACACTGAGGCTTTACGGCCAGCGGTTGGGAGGGAAGCGGGGGAGGGGCTTGTAGGTTGCTTTGGAAACTAAAGGCCTCCACTTGACCCTAAGCCTCCCTCCCCCCACCCCACCTGCTTCCTCCTTTCTGCCCTCTGTGACTGTAGGAAGCCTGCAGAGCTGAAAGATCTCGCTCCAGGGACAAACCCACCATTTCTGCTGTACAATGGCGAGCTCAAGACGGACTTCCTGAAGATTGAGGAGTTCCTGGAGCAGACGCTGGCGCCCCCCAGGTAGGGTGCTGCACCACAGCCCCTCCAGGTTTATCGATTACAGATGCAGAGGGAGGTGGGCAGGCCGTCCATCTTGCTGTCAGCCCCGAATCACCTCTGCCTTCCCTTCGCTCCCCACAGGTACCCCCACCTCAGCCCCACAAACAAAGAGTCTTTTGATGTCGGCGCTGACATTTTTGCCAAATTTTCGGCTTTCATCAAGAACAGTCCGACCAGCAAAGGTAAGAGGGTGTGAAGAGTGATGGGTGCTGTGTTTGCAGCACGTAGGGTCCTACATCGAGATTCCTCTCCCTTCCAACTCTATCTTCAAAATAATGCGTAAGATTACAACACTAAGCAAAAAAGAAAAGGATTTCCTTCTGAAATAATGATGATTTCTGTGTAAAAGCCAGTGGTGGAAGAATATTTGTGATGTGAAAGACTTCAAATACTCCAGTGCTGTAATTGTGGACACATTAGAAATTCACCTCAGAATGAGTATTATTGTGGACAGATTAAAATACTGCCTCTAAATGAATGCTTTTTTCCTTGTCCGTACTCGTATCCTGGGCCCTTACTCGTACAATGGACCCATGCAGTTCATGAGAAGGCGCTGCTGCGGGAATTCAAGCGCCTCGATGAGTATCTGAACGCACCCCTACCTGAAGAGATCGACCACAATTCTGCAGAGGATGTCCTTGTCTCCAAAAGGAAGTTCCTCGACGGCAACAGGCTGACTTTGGCCGACTGCAACTTGCTGCCCAAACTCCATGTCATCAAGGTTGGTCACACTGAAGTTTCCACTGCATTCGCGTGATTCGATCCCAGCATCATACTCCACAGCTGTTTCAATTGCTGAATTCCTGTATTATTTGTTGTTATTGGTGGCCCTTCGTAGGGAGAGTGGTAAAGCTATCCTTTCAATCTGTTTATATGGAAAAATTATTTTTGTCGTACAGATTGCTGCCAAGAAGTACTGTGACTTTGACATCCCCGCCGAATTCTCAAGTGTGTGGCGTTACCTGCGGAATGCCTACGAGCGAGAGGAGTTCAGTCAGACATGTCCTGCCGACGCTGAGATCCAGAGGGCCTACCTGAGCGTGGCCAGCAAGAAGTGAACAGACCACAAGTAGACCGAAGCCTGCAGGCGAATCGCATAACAGTATGTATAACAGTATGAAACACACCAAGCAGGAAATGACCACCGCCTCTTTTTGCTGGATTTTCACCTCCTCCATGTCTCTGGAGAGAACCTCATTTCCATTCCTTCATCAACAGTCGTCTTCAAGCCCTGCATATAAACGAAGATGAGGGTGCCTGGGAATTTTGCCCGATTCCAACATTAGTAAACAAGCGACGGGAGGAAGCATCTGTGTAGACCTCAGAAAATATATTACCCCTCTGAGATGCAACTTAGCTTTCCGCTAAGAACCCACCAGTCCTTCAATAACTAACTTTACAGGAGATGAACTTCTTAGCATTTTCACTTAAATGCAAAACGTTGTCATAGATAAACAACTTTAAATCCAGTTACACGCATTGTATGTTTGAATAGCTTCTCCTGCCTGTTATGTTTATATGGCACAGAGAGTTCTGATGTGCACTTAACTGTATTTGTAATATGCAACTTTATTTGAATTTGTGTCCATAGTGTAAATATACATAAATATATTTTCCTATATACTTTATACTAAACACGCACTGTGGTGATAGAGCTGAATGAAAATGAAGGAAAACAGCACAGTGGTTTTTAGCATACCCTTCTTAGCAGAGGTTTATTGATTTGGTAGCTGGCAAAAACATTTGTTGGTGGAACAGGAACAAGCATCAAATGGACCGAATGGAAATAAAATCCAATAAAGTTTTTCACTCACTATGTATCGTTCCATTTATCTAACTTGAGCCTTTTATGACAACAACCTGATATTTCCTAATCTCCAGCGTGTAGCAATTTGAAACACTTGAGAAACTAATTAGCATGTTGATGTGCTTGAGAGGAAGAGAGGAACATGTCCCTGAGGCTGCACTGCCACCTTGTGGACAAATGTCTCATTGATTATTGGCTCCTCATTGGCTCCTCTATATGCTATTACAGTCTTATTCCCTTGAATCATAATGTTCAAGAGGTTATGTGACTTTACTGTATTGGTGTTTTGGCACTTGTTTGTGGTGTTTTGATTTTTAACCATAAGGTTTTTGCTCTGGACAACATAAAAACACAAAGCTATGCCCCTCAAAACCAAATGACATAGACCCTTTTATTTCAAAGGTACAATGAAACACAATGTTCTTCCAATCAAACGCACACTTCGTTTTTAACCACAGGGTGGGGTGACACTCCTCTAAAATTCAAAAATATATTTCTTTCTTAATATACAAAACAACAGACATGTTGTTTCCGGGCTCTGCAGGAAACTCATGTGGACCGTGGATTGGGGGCACAAACACAAGGTCTCCATGTCCAGGCCAGGATGCGGCTCATTTCTCACAGGAACAGAACAGTCTCAGCTAGTTTGTCACGCAGTACTTCCAGAAGCAAGCTGTTTGGAAAAATGAGAGAAGAGCAGGGTTTGTGTTATTCCTGGTGTTCATTCCTGCTGAAGTTCAGCAGTTCCACACTGCCGTAGGAGTGGGGGACCTACTGAAGGCTGGCATCTAAATAGAACCGCAGGGCCGCAAAGGTGGAAAATTTCTGCTAAAATTCCAGAAAGTGTCTGTAAACATTTTTACAGGAATTTTGGGAATTTATAATGCAACTCCAACTAGTCATCATTTTGGAGACTGCAGTTTTGTGGCTATTTTTGATTCCTGCTTTTTCCCGTGCAAAGTGGCACCAGATGAGGAGAAAGGCTCAGCTATGGCACGTTAATTTTTGTTATTGATTTAAGTATAAAAGATTTATGAGATATTTAGATTTATGTCAGCAGATTCTCCAGATTGAACTGACTTTCATCATCAAGCCTCATGCCATGTGGCTCAATAATGTTAGCAAGGGAAATGTATTTGTGTTCAATAAAATGTTCAGATAAATCTAAATACCCTCAAAGTTTTTGTATGTTTGACAACAGTAGATACTCACGAAAATATAAATTCCCAAATAATTCCCATGGAAAGTTTCCTCCCCTGTAAATTCCTGGAACATACATCCCTAGTCACAATTCATAGCTTCATCACTTTGCAGCCAAATATGTTGCAATCTGAGCCTTAATAATGCAATTTCAGCTGAGGACCATAGCTGCCAAAGCATAGTGGTCTACAGAACCTAACCTCTCTTGGTGGTCTTTGGCGGGCTCTGGCGGAAGAAGCCTTGGTTTCGCAGACTGTCCACAGGGGCCAGCTTCAGCATGGCAGTCTTTAAATCCTCCACCTGGTCCGAGAGCACAGTGTATTGAGGAGACAAGTAGACCAATGGGTGTTATAACACCTATGGCTAAAAATCCACATGGCAACAACCAGCACCAGAGTAGTAGTCCAGTAAAATTAAGACCCCGACCCTCTGGGAGCAAATCGATCCCTTGCCGATGCACCAAGGGACACAATCAAACTCAGTGATCTTCACTTTAGTTATAAGGCTATTAAGAGATGGACTGACAGATTGAAAGTCATATTCTATGTAAGTTTGATGAAAATTACATCAAAGTATCCACACCGAAAGTACAGCTAATGTAGCACTCTTGATAATGCAGCATTTTGACCAAACTTAGAGAGGAATGACTGTATCATACATAACTGGGCTTTAATGTGTCCAGTACGTCAATCTATCATCTTGCATCACTTCTGTTATCTTACCATGTTGCTGATGTTTTCTTGTTGTAGGGAATTTTTTGCTGTTCGAACCATGCAAAGGAAGGAGAAGAGTTTCAAAAACAATGACATGTGGACGGGACATATTTCATATATTGCTGTTATTCCGCTTTATTAGATACTGTTTCATGCTTGAATGTTCACTGTAATGATGAATATTGGGTACTTCTTGCTAAAAACGATACCACAATCTACCCATTACCACTCAACAGGTACACAAGAATTTCCGCCAGCTTTGAAGTGGCCTGTTGAAAGTCATAGAGAACCTTTCCTTACCTTTGGACCATGGGTCACTGTTTGGACCCAGCTGGAATTTGACATGCCTGCGATCCTCCAGCTCTGTCTGCTCTCCCTCCTCCTCTGCAACCAGTTTCTGGATCAGTTCTAATAAGACATGAAATTTGCCACTGTCAGTCAAAAAACTGAGACTTAACTTGTGATGGCAAGTTATTCCAATATCTATTCTCTTTTGGAATAAACATAATGGACATTGATTCAACCCTAACCAAAAATGGTAGACTATAAATTGACAGTGATAAAGCACTAGATTTTGTACCCAACAGTTATATTACTCTAAGTGTGACTGTTATTGACAACCTAAATATATCCAAATCATATTTTTGCCATTGTTTAACCCATCTTCCCATTCTCTGTACTTCTGACCTATCCTAAATCACAAAGATCTTTTCACCTTGTGACTTTTATAATAGAAGTCAAATTTTCTGTTCAGTTTCCAATTCAGTTTGTGTATAGTGCAAAGCCCCAAGAAAGTAAGCTAGAGGTGACAGTGGCAAGGAAAATCTCCCTCACAGGAAGAAACCTTAGGAGGAACCAGACTCAAAGGGGGAGCCCATCCTCCAGGCGCCGGCAGAGAAAGTCCTGATTTATACGCCCCCGTTTGTTAAAATCCAGGTATTTATATTGTAGTCATAGTCTTGAACAGAAGTTCTAGATCTTCTAAACATCAAAGTCACAAGCTCACCACTTTGTGTAAACCATCTGGAGGAAAATATATGATCCAACATGAAAAGCAACATTTTGTGCATAGTTCAGATTGAATTGCCTATCGAACGCTTAAACCCCAGATAAGCATGCAGGCTTTGGAATGATTTCACCTACCTGCTGGGGGCGCCAGACTCATGCCAGAATAGAGTGGAAAAGTCTGGGTCCTCTTTGCAGAATGCAGCATTGCAACAATGCAGATCAGCGCCCAGGTCAGCATCACGACGGCTCCTCGACTTCTTTCTCCACTCTTCTACCTCGGGGACTTCACTTTTATCTCTCCCTCGGCCATTTGTCTTGACATCTGTAATATGTCATTGTGTCACATCAGCCCTGTGCAAACAGTCTTGACGTACAGGTACCATCGTCAGATGTGATGGGGGACTGGTCATCATTTTAAATCTTTCCTATCTCTGGTTGCACAGAGAGCCGTGACAAATGTTTAAATTTCGACACAATGGAAAGCTGGTCAGAGTTAAACTGAATAGACAGCATCATACCAATAAAACACGCTGGGTAAATACATTCAGCCACCAAATGAGGATTTGTGAAGTTCTAAAAATAAAAGTATTTTCTCAGATAACCAAAATTACGATGTTGTTTTTGTTATCTTTAGTTATAACCTATTATCACTTGTTACCAGAAACCCAGTCATTTGTTTGGCATTTGATTTTGGCAAAGTTCTTCTTCACTGCACATAATGCACCCAACAGGCCTCCCCATTCAGATCATGTTCCATTATACCGTCATTATTATCGTTAAAGTTTTGTAGGGTTATTTACTTCTGTAAAAACAAGTTAAGCAGTGCTGTTGCAGAGCATCCCCCTGTAGTAATCACATTGTAATGCTGATCACTCATATTTAGTTGTATTTAGATGAAATGACATATTAAATAAATTTTGATTATTCCTAATAGAAAACTAACCAAATGCAGCCCAAACTGCATTTATAAATCAGAAAGCACAGGATGTATAAAAGTATGCATTTTATAGTAGTTCTTGTTCCCAGATTTTAAATGGGGTTACATGGGCACTTTGTCAAAGTGAAAGGTTTCTAATAATGTACCAGAGGAACATTACTGAAAGATCTGGTTCTTGGACTGTGATGGATGGAAGTGTCTCACAGGATATGATATTGCAATTGGAAACACCAGATCCTGCCTTTATTCTTCATCCAAGCCATCCCAGGTGAGAAATGGTGCCTATATATAAAATGGCCGATGACTACACACTTCTACCAAGGGTCCACAAAGCTTATGGGATGCTGTAATTCTTTGAACTAGTTTGACATTGATAGGAGTTTAATGGTCTTTCCTTGCGATACCAGTTTTGTCCGTCATGACAGGTAATCATATATTTGTCAGATTGTTGCTGAGCTGAAAAAGTCAAACTGGAACTAAAAGACATAGTGTTACTCTTGATGGTTTTTCATCTTCAAATGTGCAATGGGGATCCCAGCAAATAATGTATAATTGTGTTAAAATTGTCCATTGTAAGTTTGTGTGGGGATGAAAGTTTACTGACATCCATCCATATGGATAGCACCAAAGGCAGGAGTTGTAGGTGATTCTTTAATATCTCTGATTTGAAATTTCCTATAGTTATTCGGACAAAAGGGCATATGCATTGCAAAAATGTATACGTTCTTGTACATTAACATCATAAATAAGAGTTTAGGCTTCAATTCCTCTAATTATGCTGTGGGTATACTACCTGGTTTATATCATACATGGCGGAAATATTCTCCATGACCATTTCTGTTTTGTTCTACCGGTTGCACTTTGTGAGAATAAAACGTGCACTATGGCAGCGGTGGGATTCGAACCCACGCCTCCAGAGAGACTGGAGCCTAAATCCAGCGCCTTAGACCGCTCGGCCACGCTACCGGTAGAAAGCCAAAAACTGCTATACCTCTTCCTAGGGCAGGATTAATTTGTCGCGTTTACAAGGCAGGTAGAAAACAAAACTTTATTTAGCCATACGAATGTTTAATCGTTTGATTTATTAATTTGTCGCCGGTATAAATAACTGCTACATATATATATATATATACACACACTGACATTAAACTCTTGTTTTGAGCTGAATTTAAATGATTGGCTTTCCCCTTTTGTTAACTACGTTTTTCCTCATTAATGGTCATTGATCTGTAGGTTTTTTATCGGATTTTAATGGATTTTAAAAAAAGGATAGTGATGTTTGTGAGTGCGGCTACGGTATCCAATCGATATGTAAGTATTAATATATATCGATACTAGTGTTACGGAGTGCACTTATCTAGGGAAATGTCGCGATTCTCCATGCCTTTGCTATGTAGTGCGCCTGTCAAGGCGTCGTTTTTGGCGATTTAATATCTGCTCCAGTTTGCTGTGTAAACCGAGTATACCCTAGGCGCCCCCATCCTGGGCTATTCCCTGCTTTGCGCCCGTAGCCTCCGGCATAGACGGACCACCCCTCGCCCCAGAACCCCCGACCCTGAATAAGACAAACGGTCACAGAAAATGGATGGATAGAAAGATACTGCGTACACCCCGCTAAATCAAATCATCGCTTTAATTCCCCGGCACAAAGAGGTATACGCTGAGTTCGGGGGGCGAGGCTCGTATTCCGAGCGCCAATCGCGTACGTCAACGGTCACGTGATTTACATATCCGGAAGTTAGCCGTAAGTGAAGAAACGGCTCCTCGGCGAAATTGCCATGATCCACGGAGGAAGGGACATAGATCTGTTACCTGCTAAATCCTACCCACGGAGCGAAGGTGATAGGTAATGATGCTTTAAGCATTATGCACACATACTTTTAGGAACTTTAGTTATAACTGTGTTTTCAGTTATCATGGGTCTAGCTAGCTCGGCTGCAGCCTTGCAGCTCCGGCTTGTTTTGATGCGTGATCTTCAGTTTGTCGTCACGGACACTTAGCGGAGTGCTGCGGGTTATTCACTTTCTATCAGTTTCACTTAATTTTTTATCAAGCTGTCCTCCAAAAATAGTCACCACAGAGCGCTTCACATATGAACTGCAGCCCCCAGACCGGCTGTATATAAGTGAAGCCGGTACATTTACTAATTTATCCGACGCTTTCATCCAAAGCAACTTACAATGGAGGGAAGGGTCACAATACAGTAGCTGGATTGTCAACGCATGATTAGCGTAAGAGGATCTTTTAATTAGGCGCATTAGCATTTAAGAGTCCTCGCTACACCTTTTATTTCGGGCTACAGTAATTCGGTGTTCTGCCAGTGTTACATGATGGGATGAAATACAGATGATGGTATAATATTAGTGTATGGATTTGGCTAATTTCATATTCTTCCATATTATTAAAGTTAAAGTAGATCTTATGTTAGATCAATTAATCTAATCCGAAATATATATATATATAATGAATTACGTTATTCAGTCAAGATAAACAAGTTAAGATAAAAGAATTAATAACGTAAAACATTTAGGCTGTTTGTTAAATTTGTTTGTTAGGATAACTTAAATGCCTGTATCTTCATCATATAAAGTCAGCCATTGTATCCGTACATAGCATACCTGCATGGAGATTTTAAATAGGACATCCTTGGCGTGCTCTAATATAATCTATTATTATTATTCTAGCCTTAATTTCAGTAGCATTTCTGAAAAGTAATTAACGCTAGTATTAGTAATTTATCATTTTCAATCGGGCAGCTCCAGATTTTTTTGTTTGCCATCGTTCAAACTTCCCCAGTTGGCAGCAATAAATAAAGTATACATGGTCAGTACTACAACACTGGCAATGGTGATAATAAGTTGCTTTTGGAGTTCAAGTATGTAGGAATTTTTGATTTTAAGTATCATATTACAATCCTGTGAGAAAGAGAGTGCTGTTGTCAAGGATGCAGAGTTTTGTTTCTGTTCCTCTGGAGTGTGTTTTTGAGTTATGCAGTCACTGTCAGTGTAAATGATACAAGGAGCTGACGTGTCACTGGCCTCTTTCCGCTTTGCCAGCAGACTGCCGTAAACATGCTTTCAGAGGGTAGCTCCTTCATTAAGGGCTTGTTCCTCGGGAGCCTCTTCTGCCTGGTGATGTCCACCCTGGTCAGCTATGGACCCAGCTGGCACCCCGGCCAGGACTCCCACCTCCACCACCACATCAAGGCGCCCAGCAAAGAGGAGCTGCAGCGGCTCCCCGAAGCCCAGAGGCTGGAGCTCAGCCAGAGAGTGCGGGTGTACTGCGCCATCATGGTCCAGCCCAAGAACTTGGAGCACTGGACCACAGCCAAGGACACCTGGAGCAAGCACTGTGACCGGGCTGTGTTCTACAGCCCCGAGGGCTCTGCAACATTGGAGGTGGTGGAGCTGCAGGAGCAGGACGAGTGGGCGAGGATGCGGAAGGCCCTGAGGCACGCCTACGACCACGCGGACGACCTTCACTGGTTCTTCTTGGCTCGGCCCACTACCTTCGCCATCATTGAGAACCTCAAGTACCTGGTGCTGGACAAGGAGCCGGGGCAGCCCTTCTATATAGGCCGCGTGGCCAAGTCTGGCGAGCTGGAGTATGTGGAGTATGAGAGCGGCGTGGTGCTTAGCCGCGAGGCCCTGCGGCGGCTCACCGAAGCCCTCGAGGACACGGAGCGCTGCCCAGAGCGTGGACGCGCCCTCTGGAGGCTGAACGAGGAGAAGCAGCTCGCCGAGTGCCTCAAGTACCGTGGCGTGTTCGCTGAGAACGGGGAGGACACCCAGGGCAGGGGCCTGTTCAACAGCTGCAGCGTGGGCTCCCTCATCTCCGAGAGCCTGGCACGGCGGCCGCCGAATGTGCTGGAGAGCTGCTGCTCTGACATGGCCGTCACCTTCTCTGGCATGACGCCCAACCAGATGCAGGTCATGATGTTTGGCGTGTACAGGCTCCGCCCCTACGGACACGCATTCCACGACTCCTTAATGTTCCTACCGCCTGTGGGCTCAGAAAATGACTGACCTTTGGGGCCTTGAATGTAGATGCTGCCTAAGTTCTGAGGACACTGACCAGTTCAGCGACATGTCTGATCAGTTATAAGGAGTCTTATCCCACATCCTAGGCAATATTTCCCACTCATTTAAAACAAAAGGCACTGACATATTCTAAATGATTCTTGTGAAAGGAACACACACTTTATCACTTAAAGTGTTTCAATTCCCCTTGGAAACGTGGTGCTCCTAAGGTCCTAAGTGATACGTGGCATCATGCCAGTCCTGTGAATTAGCAAATGTTCAAATTATTCATTGCATTCAACTTATTTTGTGCTGCTCCTTATGTTGGGTTGTGATTCAGCTTTTCCTCCACTAAGGTACCAGAAAACCATGAAAAAGGCACTTAAGTAAATGACTTTCACTTTATAGACCTGTAGCTGCTAGACTCCTTCCCATGTTATATTGCGAAAGTCACATTGACATTTAGTTTGACTTCAAGCTGGTTTCTGGGTTGAAAGAATTAAGGAGGCTTATTGAAAATGGTGATTGAAATATTTACACTTATTACTATTATTTTCCATTTACGTATGTGTGGTGGAGGTTGCCTAATTCTCATAAATTTTTACATAATGTGAAAGTACGAAGGTGTTAGATTTTTGGAAATTTGAACAAGATATAAGGTGACGTGTGGGTTGCCTGCGGAGATGGCACTCTGGGATCTGCTGGTCCCTGCCGTTTCCACTGGATGCCAGTATTCCAGTGACAGGAGGCCTGGGCATATTGCTGTGGCTCTGTAAAGGCTGAGACGGCTTCCCCATCTCCATACTGCATACAGGAAACGCATTCAGCCGCTCGGCCATGTTGTGGCCGGAGTCGGGGTCACGCCTTTGCACTTCAGGTGCATGTTTATCCTGAGTGACTGAGGTGAGATGCAGGGCTGTTAAAGATACTTAGGGGTTAAATGTGCATTTAGGATGCTGGTAAAGGATGAGCCCTTTATTGCGGGTGGGTGAGCGTTTATAAGACAGCACCTGGGAAGCTGTAACATGGTTGGTTTAGATTGAATTTAAACTGAGCTCATTTTAACTGCAGTAGTCATAGAGAAGTAACCCTGAAACAATTGACATCTTAGCCTCTGTCTTATCAAATGTATTCTGTTAAGTGTTTTGGTATTTAGTGAAAATCATTTTGAAGATGGATCACCCGATCCAGTGTTATAGAAACATTATGAAAACAATATTCCAAGTCATAGAGCTTATAATCGTGCAAAGTTTTAAGTGACTGCATCCTGTCATCCATTTCTCAAGTTTAAATAAGCTTGTTTTGAAAAGACACTTAGGTCTGTTCATAAAACTTTACTATTGGTGTTTTCTAACCAATCTGCACTGTGTGCAACTTCAAGTATTCACTGTCCAATAGCAATTTTTCTACTGTGTGTAAAACTAAAGAGAATGAAGAAAGTCTGAAAAAGTGCTGAAGAACATTTCATGTTATCCTAATTCAGTTTTGATATTAAAGCATATTTTTTAAAAAGTGATGGTGGTGAGTGTGTTTTCTATTTTTTATTTTTTTTTTGTATTCACCCTGAAAACCGCAGCCCTGAGCTTTAAGAAAACCAAAATCCTCCATCAATTTCCATAAAATAGCATGAACTGGTCCATTATGTGTTTGTGCCCTCAAATGAACATGGTGACTTAAGTGCAAACAAGATGAGGAATGAATATGGGCTGAATGCAAGCTTTTATTACGTGACAAAGGTCATATGAGAGGTGCAGTTAATTACAAGGTCATTGATGTAAACAGTAGTCCATTTAAGATGGGGCTGCTTCGCACTGTCCTGGAGGTTGAGGTCTGGACGTGGACATCACTTGTAGGTCTTCATGTGCCACAGGCCGTCGTTCAGATAGTGGACGTTCTCAATGCCGATGCCCTTGTTCACTTTCTCGCTGTTGGGATAGAGATGGGTCAGCACTGTTGAATATTTGAAACTGCACATAAAATTGAAAAATAATCAACATCAAATAAGCCACTTTAAATATTATTTAGCAGAAATATTAGTTGGGATTTAAAGTTTGCAGTTTATTTGTTCTGAAGGTAACCGCTGCTTTTGTACGAGTTCCTCAGGCAGTTTTTGAGCCAAACAATCATTTTCATCCATGCTCACTCTCAGTGTAGCGCATCTTTTGCGTATGCAAATATTTTGGATTCCATAGAGCCGATTCTGAGTAAAAGCAAATGATTGGACTGCGCTGTCTGTTGGCACAACTCAAGAAGAATTGAGAATCTGATTATGCTGCTGCTGTTAATTTTATACAGCCGCAGAAAAAATTAACAGACCACTCTATTTTTTTAACAAATCTGTGCTGGAAAAACAAAGGAGCTGCTGGTGGATTTCAGGTAAAGGAGGAAGCCAAAATGGTTGAGGGTGTTAACGAATTGTAATAAGCAGAGTTGGGTAATTCAGGTCCAGAGAGTAAAAGTCCAGACCAGGATTTTGTTTCAACCAACTAGTTGAGTACTCTGTGACTGTGACTCTTTGTGCTCAACTGGTTAGTTGAAACAAAATCTCGGTCTGGACTTATACTCTCAGGACCTGCTACAATGCGACTAATGCATTCCTGGAAAAACGTTGCATAATAAAATGCACATATCCAATATGAAAAATAGGGTTAGGGGAATGCAACTCCCACCAAACAATGCATGGATGTACAAAACGTTTGATTCTTTTAGATTTGAAAGTCGGTTTTTCTGAAAAGAACTGGTTCAAAAGAACGATTCATTCACAAATCGGACATCACTATTGTTTACTTGGCTAGCTGTTTTTGCATGTAAGTAATGTTTCTCTCTAAGACCACATCACATTGCATCCTTGCCAAACATGACCAACCCCACGACACGCTGCACCCAAAGTTCGTGCTTGGAAGGCAAGTCAGCAAGACCGATCTTGCCAAGACTACAAGTATGACCTTTGTGTTCTTGGTATTAAGAAACACCCATCATCTTAGTCGGCTCCTTCATTTCTGGTTTTACATGTTTGCATCAGCTCAGGTATCTGTATCAGGTCAGAAAAAATAGGACTGGTGCATCCCTAACTGTAACCAAAGAGAACTTATTATCTTCGAATAGTGGATGTCAAACAAGATGGTGTTGCTGCTGTGAATTGTGTCAGCAGAAAGAAATCAATGCCAACAAATGCACTGTGATTATAGGCTTTAGATGACGGGAATAAAAATTTGCTTGGATGCTTGTTTCAGGATTATATGGGCATTTACTTAGGCCCACAATTTGATAAGCATATTATAAATTCGGCATATTCTTGTTTAATAAACATGTCAGATTTTAAACTGCAAAACGTACCACCACACTACCACCATCTTTTTTACCTTGTTTATCCACAATATAAAAATTCTAAAGACGTTGTGGCTGTTGAGCTGCCCCTTTCTTCACCTACACTTCAGTACTTATTGCTTCCTTGATATACCAAAAGATTAGCACGTGGTGTGCTCTGCTAACCAAATTAAATAATCGTAAAGATACGCCGAATTTATACAGATTACTAACTTTTGAGTGTCACAATATGGCTCTCGTAAATATTTTATATGTACTACTAATCTGATTATAAAATAGTGGATGTAAGTAAATGCCCATATAGAGCTGAAAAGCTGGTGTCTGGACACATTTTTACGTCTGTCATCTAAAGGTTATATCGCAATGTGAAATTGTGCAGCTCTACTTTTTTTAACATGTACTAGATAATCTAGAAAAGGAACAGTCATTAAAATTCCAAAGCTTGCCAAGTTTTGTTTACTCTGACAGAGCAAAAATGTTTTATTGAAACTTAAATCCCCTACACTTGGCAGATTTTATCACCAAGATTTCTAAATACCAGAACCGTACTGAAAAATAACATTATGAAAATACCTTATACCATGGTATAGTATTTGTACAGTATGAAGGTGTACAAAAGCCAGATTTCAATCCAGCTAACTAACATGGTCCTTGCAATGTGGGAATTGCATTTGCATAACATGCAATGTCGATATAAATTTCCCAGCCCTTCATAGTATTTTTTGTTTTATAACGTTGCACTGTCTTGTTAATTGTCTGTAGTCTGTTTAGAGGGAATTCAAGTAGGAATGTCACTGTACATATGACCCCGCTTTCTTAGCTCAGATTGAATTGAGAAGCAGAAGAAACTTAAACTGCCATTAAATTTTGAGGACTGTACACAGAGGCACACAGTAGTGTTTTTTTCTCTTGCTTCTCAAAATATTCGGTTTTTAATATTTTCTGGCCATCATTCTAAAAAAGAAAAAAATAATGTTGCTACTTTAATACCAACTGTACCGTATATAAACATAGTCCTGTGGCAAAAGTTGGCCATACTGCCCCCAGGTTTTTGGTGGCTCTGCATCTCGTGTACGGGTAACGTTAATTTCTCAGGAGCTGCACAAACGACGTGTGGAATGACGCAGGATACGTGTGGCAACACAAGCAACAAATATAAACACGCCATAAGTGACAGACAACTCCCCCCTTAACTGCTACTTCTGTCCAGGAGTCACACAAACAGGAGAAGTTCTCTTACATGTTTTCCGAGGACATTTTCATCACACCAACAGAAAGCGCATGTCGCTTGCCTTCCGCCATTATGGCCTGTGGCAAAATTAATATTAAGGAAACAAATCTATAGGCTGTGGGGGAAAAAACTCTAACCAACCATACTACAGTGGTACCTCAGTTCTTGAACTCATTAGAACTCGAATTTCTTAAAAGTCGAACCAACCAGTTCGGAAAAAAATTACCTAGTACTCGATCTGAATCTCAGAAGTCAAACCGTGAACGCCAACCTAAGATAACTTGTACGCGCAGGGGAAATGAGTCATGTAGCACGTCTCTCAGCAGAAACAAAGGGTAACACTTCAGTCTCAGCTTTGCATTCGCTGTGATAGCATCGTGCATGTTTACACAAGCTGAATACATATTTAGACCGTAAAAATACATTTAGACAATGATAGACAGTAACAGTAATTATTATTATATAATAAAATACATTTTAAAATAAAGATTTCTTATTAATTATTTTAATATCAATAATATACATTTAATTATAATAATATTGTCGTGCCGCGCGGACGGAATGGAGACAAACGTCACGGTATCGGGGAATACAGGGTTTAATTACAGGTAAGGCAGGCAAAGCGCAGACGGACAATACAATGACCGGACTGGTTAAACGAACTGAAATGCGGACGAAATACAGAGGGCTAATGACAACAACCAGAAACAGCTGATCACACGGGGATTCCACACGGGGTTAACGAGGGGGTGTGGCACACGGAAGGAGCGGACGATCGGAGCAGGACATTGTTTTTTTTTTTTTTTAACTTTACACATTGGATACATTTATTTTCTTACTTTACAAATTACTGTTTTGATAAATGTCCTTAGATGTGTTTAGTACAGTATATGCTCTTGTTTTATCTGGTTCATTTTGTGTTTAAATGCTAAAAAAAACATATTTAGGTGTAATTTTTTGGGGCCGGGAACCAATTAATTGGTTTTCCATTATTTCTTATGGGGAAAATTCGATCAGAACCCGAACTTTTTAGGATTCGATCCGGAGTTCTTAACGGATTAAGTTCGAGTTCTGAGGTACCACTGTATATCTAAAGAATAAGCACCCATAAAGGATGTTAAAAAGCAAGGCCTGTATTTTCTAGGAAAATACACATACCATGTACAACATTCTTACACAACCACAAATGAGAACAGCTCATACCTTGTCATCACTGACCATCTGGAAGGCATTCTACTCCGCCAAGTAAGTATGTCTTGTAATAAATGACCTCCTCAATGACTAGCCAACACATTCACTGTACGGCATCTGGACATTTAAAGGATACAACAACAGTATCGGGCTCAGCTGGGTACAGTTTAGCTCCTGGTGACGTGAGGCCAGGACACATGATATTGGCTCCACTGAGAACAAATTTGATGGCCCCTTTGTCGACCTGCTGATGTGGAAGTATGAAGGGATCTGGGTGGAAGAAAGAACAAGGATGGATAATCAGGCACATTGGAGAAAGGACAGAGTAAAAGGAGGAATGGACACAGAACTCATGACACAGAGTCACAGTGTGTGTAGCGGCTATCAGTTTTATACAAAGCAAAGGAACTGGGTCACCTTGCTCGATTATTTATTTGCAGGAAATGTTGCGGGGGGGGTGGGGGGTATCTGAAGTGGGATGAGAATCCATTTAAAGCCCACGCAGGTATTAAATGCTCAGATATAAAATGTCAGAAATAAATTCTACATAAATGCACTGCTACTGATGTGTCAGAGAAAAGGAAATAATGAATTAAAATAACTTCAGCAAAACATGTGTTTCTACATTTATTCATACCGTTTTGATATGGTCACATCTGTGTAGTCATCAGAAATACAACAGACACCACCCACATAAAACATGCAACTGAAATTTTGATTCTTGGAAAAGAAAAAACATCTAGTGCTCAGCTTCAGTCATGAGGGCAAACCTTACACTTGTGCAGAAGTCTGAGTGTGGGGAAGAATGGCCCTTCCCTCTGTCTGAAGAAGAGCAGCTCTCCATTTACCGTCAAGATTTCAATATGTTCATGGCTGCAATGGTGACAACAGGAGATGAGACACACGCAGGCCAGACAACAGAATGAAACCCAATAATAATAAACATATTGATAATCAGAATGGAGTAGAAATCAGCTAATTTGTGGTGGATTCCTAAATACATGCATGGTGCTTTCAGAAATGGAGTTATACCATCTCACTATTTTCACCGGATCCTTTTTCGGCATGATCTGGTTCAGCCATGACTCGATGTCTGGGAACTGGTCCAGCAGTTGGTTTTTAATGCCTTTGATAACGGACGTTTTCAGCTGAATGCAGTTAGAAACATTTTCCTTTTCATCAAATCTGCAACGAAACAATGCAAGTAATTCAGCAGAGAACCAGACATTTTACAATAAATTCAGTATCTGCACTGGACGAATACAAGCTCAGATTAAACAAAAAAAAAACTTGATGGACCAACGTACCACGTTTAAAAGCCATTAGAAACACATTACCAAGAAGGAAATACACGTAGTGTGTGATATATTAATGTCTCTAGGTAAACAGCACACGTGACAGCTGCGGTCATTAGCTATAGAAAACATTAAACGAAAACAATGAACAGCTACACTAGATGCACACGAATGCACCTGTAATACGTGATACCATATGTTAGGCACATTTTCTATATTTTTTTCTAGGCGTACCGATAGAACACAGTAATATCAGCTTCAGGTGCTTAATCAAGTATTTCACTGCACATATCCAATGCCAGGCGCCTCCGTTAACGATCTATCGGCTCAAACGAACACATTTGCAAACAAACCGCACTTTTTAAACATCCTCAGTGACCGCTTTCTCTCGATACGTTAAGTCCGTGGGCGTCCGTGCTGCCGATGGGCATTAATCAGTCAGGCGTGCTCTCTATCCACGCTGCTTTTCCCAACAGGACGCAAGTTTACAGCAGCCAATGTCTCATTGCGACAGTGCTCGCGATTTACGGCATGACATCACGTCGCTGCTCGACAAATTACCACAAGGGTGTGGAAGAGGCACACATAGCGCCCCCAAGCGGATTCAGAATTTTTATTTGTCACATGCAAGGCATACAGTCTGAATAAAATGAAAATTAGTAAAAAAATGCAGTAAAATGAAAGGTGGTCAACTCCGGCATTATAAATATATAAATAAGAAAAAAGAATAAAAGAGAAAAAATAAATATGCAATTAATAAAGAACAGCGAGTTTACTGAAAAAGAAACAAAAAGAAAAACAAGAGGAAAAAACAGATGTGCAGCATAACAGAAATAAAGTGTGTGGTACGTGAGTAAAGAGCAAGTGTTAAATTATGACTGATATAGAAGTATTATGTGACTTGAGGGTAGAAGCTCCTTCTGATGCTCTGATGGTTTCCAGACCTCAACCTGATGAAAAGATAGTTGTTAAGGTGTGATGTGTCCCTGCTGATTTTGGCAGCTCTGCTCCTGCATAATCTGAGATAAATGTCCTGCAGGAGAGGGCAGATCAGCCTTAGAAATGCATTCAGCTGAACGTAGCACTCTCTGCAGAGCTTTGTGCCCCAAGTCAGAGTAATACCCAAACCAGACTGTGATTCCCGAGGTAAGGAATCCAGAGCTCCTCAAACCTCCTCAGCTGCCTAAGCAGGTGCAACCGACGCCTGGCTTTAGATATCTGAGTTTTTACATGATTGACAAGGTGAGGTCATCAGATATATGGACTCTGAGATACACTATATGGACAAAAATATTGGGACACCTGGCCATTACACCCAGAGGAACTCTTAGGACATCCCATTATAAATCCATAGGCATCAACATGGAGTTGATCCCCCCCCCTTTGCTGCTATAACAGCTGCCACTTTTCTTAGAAGGCTTTCCACAAGATTTTGGAGTGTGTCTGTGGGAATTTTTGCCCATTCATCCAGAAGAGCATTTGTGAGGTCAGGCACTGATGTTGGACATGAAGGTCTGGCTCGCAATCTCTACTCTAGTTCATCTTAAAATATTTGATGGGGTTGTGGTCAGAGTTCTGTGTGGGCCAGTCAAGCTCTTCCATCCCAATCTCACCCAACCCTGCTGTAATGGACCTTGCTTTGTGCATTGGGGCACAGTCATGCTGGAACAGAAAAGGGCCTTCCCCAAACTGTTTTGACAAAGTTGGAAGCATAGAATTGCCCAAAATGTGACTGGCCCACACAGAACCCTAACCTCAACCCCACCTTTGGGATGAACTAGAATGGAGAATCTCCTTAGTCTTCCTGGTATTGAATGAGAGGCAGTTAGTCTGACACCATTGTTTCTGCTTAGAAGGTTACAGTGGCTCTGAGTGTAGCTCTGTTGGTCCACATCTCCCAGCTTGTGAATTCCAGTCCCACCTGCACTTTGTGTGTGGAGGTTGCATGTCCTTCCTGTGTTTTACAGGCTTCATCCTGTAGATTTTTGGCAGTCTGTAGAGTCTGATCTTTCATGCCCTTTGGTGGACTGGTGTCCTGTCGTAGTTTTCCCCAGCCTTGTACCCTGTGCTGCTTGGGAGAGGCTTGAGGCCCCCAATAATCCTGTGTCTGATAAGGGGGGTGAAAGACATTTTTACACAAGAACTAATCAATGTCATTTCATTCCACATCTCATACCAAACCTGAATGCTGATCTTTCCAATGTGTTCAAGGACACATACATATTGATTTCATCAAATATTTGTTTTATCCTCCAGTGATTTGATGAAGCGTCAGCGTCACGTTTATACAGCATATCAATTTCCATGCCTAGAGATCAGGAAGTGAGATGTTCTCCTGACCTAAAAATGTGCTCTGTTATAATACGGCTGCATCATATGGATTTAGTAATATAAAGATATGAAAGATTAATGACATGGAGGCCCTGATAGGTTTTTCTGTATGATACCTGCCTAGCATTCCTTCAACATGACGGGGTCGTCTGTGTAAAGGACTGTGCACCTAGTGAGGAGTTAGCATTAGCATTAGTAGCATGATAGAGCTCTGAGAAAACTCCACATCAGTAATGGGCAAACTTGATGTTTTTGATGTCAAGGGTCTGTAGAGTATGTTTGTTTTTATTTTTAAAAGACTTTAGTACAGTATTTTCCACTTCTCTTGTCACAGGAGAAACAGCACATGGGCTTGTAAACAGCTGAGAGAAATTAAACTGTGTGACAGCTGTACAGATGTGGAAAGTCTCAGGCTATTCCCTTTCTTAAGCTGATGGAATCACTTGAATTTGGTTTGTATATTTACTTACCTTCAACACACACACATTTAATAAATCACAGGCAATGTCAGCATACAAAGCAGCAAAATAAAATTCTGTCATTTAGTGATCATAAACATCTCAGCTAGAACAGACTGAAAACTGCTGTTTAATGGTAACCAACCCTTGGTCAGCCTTGTAAGTAACTCCAAAGGACCTCACACATTGCATCAAGAGATGTTTTTTTTGTTTGTAAACATTTATCTCACTGAAATACAGTATATGGATCCATACAGGCAATGTTACTCACATCTCAGGGTTTGACAATCATCACAAATAATCATGTCATGGGGGAAAATAAAATGTGAAAATCAGAGAGGAAACTTATAAAAACACGACTCAGCTTTACATGCAGCATGTGTGACACTGATGGCTGAGAGAACCCAAGTGGAGCCATCACCCAGTCAGAACACACGGTACTCCAAGTCAACAGCGTCAACGGTTTCTCCTCCACATCCCGTCCAGATTGTCTCTGCCTCATGCCTCATATTCTGGGGTAAACTCCCTGCTAACCGTTACTGGGTAAGCAGCTATGGTTGATGGGTAGATATGGATGCTCTGAGTTTATGATTTCATTTAAAAATTGCCAGATATATAAGATTTACATAGAAATAAGAATTATGTGACCTTTTAAGGGCATATTTTCTAACCTTTGCTTTTATTCCTCAGGTGTGAGATGTGCACCTGTCCACCTCATCCAGATAAGCCTTCTCATTCATGTTGGAGATCAGGTCATTCACAACAGTGTCACCTACAAATATGACTATTTTGTTTGAGGTGTCATTCCATTTTAATTAAACAAATGACCTTTGCATCACCAGTTTTGATTTTGATTACATTTGGCATGTGAGTGTGTGTGTGTGTATATATATATATATATATATATATATATTCTACAGAGCTTAGACTAGGGGTGGGCAATCTTATCCGCAAAGGGCCGGTGTGTATGTGGGTTTTCGCTGCAACTCCCTAATTAGATTACTATTTAGAGGACTGTTTGGCTGAAGAGTCCTCACACCTGGGTTTGAACAGCTGACCTACAGGTTATCCCAAAAACCTGCATACACACCGGCCCTTTGCGGATAAGAATGCCCACCCCTGGCTTAAACACAAATATGCTTAGACACAAATATGAACAAGAACAGTAGATTAAAGGGGCATGTACAGCAGCACCAGCAGGAATAGTTACAGTATGTTACGTGTTAAGTTACAGGTAAGCTACACTGAAGTAATAGGTCTTCAGTCAAGATTCAGAAGACTGAGAGCAATTCGACACCCTGAACATGAGCTGGCAGACCATCACACAATATAGGGGCCTTGTAGCGGAAGGCTTTACCGCCAACTGTTAGTTTATGTGGGATGACAAAAAGGAAGCCTACGTTCTGTGATTTGAGTGTACAACACAGATTGTAAACTTGAATTAGTTCTGCTAGGCAGGCAGGTGCTAGACCTTTAAGTGCCTTATATGTAAGTAGGAGAACTTTGAAGTCAGTCCTGAACTGAACAGGAAGCCAGTTCAGGGAACTAAGCACAGTGATTTTGTGTTCAAACTTCCTGTTCCTGGTGATAGTTCGAGCTGCTGCATTTTGAATATGCTGCAGGGTGTTTAAAAATGATAATCCAGTGTTTTCTTATAAGCCATGAACTCTTTTTGAGCTTTCCTATGAGCTATAGTTGAGCCATGTAGCTGTGATAGTAAAAAAAAAGTTACAGCTTGATATCATTCCGGGTGTTTCTGGACTGCAAGACTGTCAGACACGTAGCAGGGAAGAGAATGTTCCCCACTACAACACAAATGCATTCAGTTTAAAATATTTTGATTTTGCACCATTGCTGCCCTTTACGTTTTTTACTAGATGGATATTCTTTTTACAAAACAATCATACTATCCATCCGTCTAGCTGTTTGGGTAGCACGGACAATTATGACATTAGATTGGTATCAGTTTTTGGCAGACAGACACAGGGAGAGCTTTAGAGAACAGGAGCACTTCTGGATTATGACCAGCTTGAATGGGCCTGGCATTTTTGAATAATGGAATTACTATAAAGTGTCTCCATAAGTATAATACATCGAGTTGTGCTCCAGTGGATATTAAACATGTAAGCTGTCAGATTTTAAAGTATTTACTCTCATTTTTGATGTGGGGGAGGAACATGAGGATGGCATCTTGGAAGTACCAAGCCGCCACGTCTAAAATGCCACTAACAATAATAAAGGGGTTGACTTGATTGATTTAAACTTCTTTTCTCTAAAATGTGAAATCACTGCACACATTTACCAATTATGGGCTTCAAGTGTCCATAGACTGATATATTGTTTTCCCATCTAGGGTTTAGCTTAAGCCTTGTTTCTCCTGGGATACGCTTCACACATGCAGAAAAAACACAAGGTAAAACAACATCATTTTGAGTACAGAAAAGCCAAACGTGCCTGAGAATTTCACAGGGAAGAAGGGGCAGAATATGAAGGGGGGCAGTGCAATCTATGGAACAGCATCGCAGTCATGTACATCCTGGGGGGGGGGGGGGGGGGGGGTCTTTTACTCCTTCGTACCTTTGCATTTTGTTTCTCTTTGGCTCCTTGACGGCTTTGGTGAAACCCGCTGGCTGTTGGGTTACTTATCTATCACAGCACATTTGACTGCAGCTTCTCTTTTGGGAAATCCGCTGACGCTGGTGGGTTTGCCAAGATTTTATGGTGATATTGTGTTCTTCTTTCGTGGCCTTGCACATGCCCTTTCGCATTTATCTTTATGCTCTTCAGAGACTATTGCACTTGAACTACACATTTGTTTGTTGTTGGTACCTGACTGTAAGTTAATTACTTTGGAAACCATTTGCTTACTATGCCTAGAACAGTCCACAGCCCTGTGCTCACTAAGACTAAGCGGTTGGAAGATGGACAGATTATATATATATCTGGGAAAATAAACCTTGGACTAGTTATTATCAGAGTTGGGTAATTCAGGTCCAGAGAGTAAATGTCCAGACCAAGATTTTGTTTCAACCAAAAACAACAACAACAACAAATTTATTTTTGTATAGCGCATTATCAGAACATTACATCGTCTCAAAGCGCTTTACAGCACCCCCACCCAAAGCCCCCAGTGAGTAAGCCATAGGCGACAGTGGCAAGGAAAAACTCCCTAGAAGGAAGAAACCTTGGGAGGGACCAGACTCAAAGGGGGAGCCCATCCTCCAGGGGCCAGCAGGGAGAGTCAAATACAGTAAAATTTGAGACACAAACAGGGAGCAGGGGGGAGATGACAAGCCAGTCACTCCAATCGCCAGGCAACCAGAAGGCAGGCAGCGGGTCATACATGGAACCAGTTGAGCATAAAGAGTCACAGTCACAGAGTACTTGTACACTTGGCAAGATCGGTCTTGCTGACTTGCCTTCCAAGCACGAACTTGGGGTGCACGAGTCGTGGGGTTGGTCATGTTTGGCAAGGATGCAACCGATGTATCCTTGATATTGATATTTGGGGCTGGGCAAGAACGATATCCGGGGAATTTTTACCGTCCTGTGTACTTCTGATCTTGAGTATTGGACCTGGTCTTCGGCAATGGAATACCACGTAAAATTCCCCTAACCCTATTTTTCCTACTGGATATGTGCATTTTATTATGCAACGTTTTTCAAGGAACGCATTAGTCACATTGTAGCAGGTGCTGTGGTGTTAAAGACCATGGGAATGTAATCTCACGGTTTGGCTGTTCTTGTAAAGAATGAGTGCTGGTCTAGTCTCATTGACCGAAGTATGTAAATAATGAGCTGTATACAGCTGTATCAAGACCTTTATGAGCATAAGAAGAGGTGAGGAACCTTGCATGCATTGTTATTAACTGTACATTTCAAACCATGTGACCTGCATGATGTACAAACCTTTGACAGCTGTCATGATTCGGGCAAAATTATTATGGTATCAGTGTAGTTTATATCTGTATTAGTGCTTTCAAGCGATTAAAATTTTTAATCAGATTGATCACAGGGTTGCTGTGGATTAATCACGACTAAATATCATTCATTTTTAATCTATATTAATCACATTTCATTTTATATGAGCAAACAGACTCAAGAAAAAAGGGAATATATATGCACTGCACATGTTTATTGAATATCTTGAACACGAGTCGGATGCATTCCATCTGCCACAGAAATGCAATACCATGGACCCATATCAAAAAGCAAAATTTTTTGCTTAGCCGGACAACTTGTCGCATTTAAGGTACCTCAGTTTAAATGGTCTTTATCTTCGTTCACTTACAATTAGCCCGAACTACCGTAAATCCGACAAATAATCCGACTAATCATGAAATCCAATTCTAGCCCGGTTAATTGCCATTGTTAGCAATATCAGCTGATCACACATTACGCGCGGTGCTTTGCGTATAAAACTCCGTAGCAACACGTCCACGGATAAGTTGGACAATATAGTGTGTGCGACCAATTTAATGAGCCACAAATGAGAAGTAGTGCTTAAACAGTATAAAACTATAACTTTCCCTTCTGTTGATAAAAGGCGCAGCCATCTTGGATTCTGAACTCGGCAGGGGTCCTCTGTGCTGCTCCGAGATATTTCTCGGATCTCCGAGAAACAGGAGAACGCACGTCGTCACTTCCGGCTTCAAAACTCGGAATACGAGTTCCCAGGGCAAATGGAATGCACTAAAACTGCCCGACATGGGTTGACAGAGACATTTCAGGGATTTTGAGTCATTCTGCACTGCAGATGGGTTCATTTCAACTGAGCTGTCAGTGCTGTCACTCTAGCTTCACACCCCCTTGTGGGATTGGGGTGCTGACATTTCAGGGACCCCCCATGCCTGCATTTCCACCTGCCTCTCCCTCCTACTTATGCTGCCATAGCCGTATCTGCCAGATCTTACATATTGCACTCACCTAACTGTTTGCACTGCCTCTAGTCTCCCCTACTTGTGTACTTTTTATCTCCCCTACCCCTCCTGGGCTGTGCTGCTTGGTGACCACAAATTATCAAGATATTCTGCCTACCCGGCTGCCTCTGAAGGCTTCACTACCTGTGGTGTCCTTCCAGTCCGCCCATCTCCTGCCTGCCCTACTGCTGTACCACTATTCATCCTGCCGTAAGAAGCAGCACCGGTACATGCACGTATATCACCTGCCTGCCCTCCGCGTTAAGATTCAAACTTATAATTTAGACAGTGTAAGTAAGGACTCTGCCATCTTGTCCATTTGACTTTCACTACCAGCCCCTGGAGGATGGGCTCCCCCTTTGAGTCTGGTTCCTCCTAAAGTTTCTTTATATGATTAAGTTTTTCCTTGCCATTGTCCTCCCTGGCTTGCTGTCTGGGGGCTTTGGGCAGGGTCACTGTAAAGTGCTTTGAGACAATGTAATGTTGTGAAAATGCACTTTACAAATAAAATTGAATTGAAATTGAATAGATAAACATGATCTATGTTGCAAAGAGTAAAAAAACTCAAAATTCAAAATTGCTGTTAACTGCTGTTGCAAGATAAAAAAAAATTTAAGGGATTTCTATTTCAAAACTGTCCAAAACCAAGGTTCCTCTTTTTGTTGGACATTCCCACCCTCATAATTTTAAAGAAGTTGTGTTATATTATGAGCAGACTGAGTTTTTCAATTCAATTCAATTTTATTTGTATAGTGCATTTTCACAATATTGCATTGTCTCAAAGTGCTTTACACTGTCCTTGCCCAAAGCCCCAGAAAGCAAGCCAGAGGGGATAGTGGCAAGGAAAAACTCCACCATAACAAGAAACTTTAGGAGGAACCAGACTCAAAGGGGGAGCCCATCCTCCAGGGGCTGGTAGACATAGTCCAAAATATCAGTCCTGACTTATAGAGTACAATTTTGAGTAATCCAGGTATAAATCGAATGATTTTTTTTGTTTGTTTTTTTATGGACCATGAATCTGCAAATAAATAAATATTCAATATATTCAAAATGCAGAAGTTTTTAAACAAAAAATGTGTTAAATAAAGTGTGCACCAGTACTCAAGGAAACTTAATGGAAAGAGCGAGTGAGAACGTCTGTTCTTTAACAAACTGAAAAACAGGTCATGGCTGTATAGGTGAAGGCCTACAGGGCTCCTGTCCACATTTATGATGCTGTGCTTACCTAACAGTACTACTGCAGTGATACGTTTTTGCTGGCACGAGATCTTCTAGCTATACTTTGCAATTCAAAGATTTGCCTTAGATATTCCATTGTTTTCAGGAAAACATTTGTGATTTTTTTCAATCATGTCAGTGTTGCTGGAGAATGCTTTTTCAAATACACATTCGAGAATTTGAACTTACAATGTTTCGGTGTCAATAAATATTTTAAAACCAAGCCTTTCAGACAAAATAACGAGATATCCACTAACCAAAAACATGTTACAGTGCATTACTGGAAAAATTCGAAGGACCAAATTCGAAGCGATAAATTGTGTAGCACAACGTTCGATCCCAGTCAGTTTTACTTTTTTTCGCCAGTCGCCGGTGGAGCTTGAACATTGAAACCCAGGTAGTTTCATTCCGCTTTAATTTCTAGCAAGCAGGCGGTGATCAGCAAACACTAAAACAGACGCACCAAGCTTCAGCATGTGGATATAAAGTTTAAAGACCTTGGGGTGAGTTTCCCGAAACCTCCTTAACGCTTCGTCGTTCTTAAGTTCTACCATTTAACATACGACCAACGTAGCGATAAGAAGGATTCGGGAAACTCACCCCTGTGCAGTAACTACGCCGAAGGTGCGCAAATAAGCGCGCCGCACAACACTGACTGAGCGGAATAAGCACAACGAGAGCGCTTCGTATTTCTTTCATTTTATGTGTAAGGGCATTAATTATGGAAGGATTATTCGGACGACTGTATTAGACAAATAACTGCGTTAAAACGTGAGAATCCCTTTGGTTCGTTCGAGAGAGTAGTTGTACGGCACTGCATAATAATTAGCAGTGTATTTCATTATTTTCATTTTAATGTTAGTAATGTCTTGCTGTGCATAATTTGTCAGTTATCACATGGTCCGCTGTTATCCGCGGTAGGTCTTGGAACGTATTTCCAAGCACAGCTTACTACAACTAATACCAAAAATGCTTGTTATTGCAGATGAAATGGATGCTGCCGACAATATAACAGATTTCAAAGAGCAAATTGGAGGGTTGTTGGAAGAAACTGCAACGGTGGTAGCTACTTCTGAGTACAACACTGATTATGTTTGCAAACTTCGAGGAACCCAAAAGCATAGTTGTTTACTGAATGGGTACGACTCGACTATGCAAGTTGCAATAGGAGTTTTTGGGAAACATACTCCTGGACAGCCGTCCTAGTCGAAGTAATTCAGGACCACTTTCCCTTTCCCTCATCCACCTGTGGTTTCATCTGTGGCTCATATTGCTCGATTGCTCCAAACTACAGCCACTACAGACAGATCTCTTGGAAGCACTCAGCCAATCACGGAGGCCTCTGTATCTTGATGGGTGAAAGTGACAGTCTGCATATGTGCGGTATCATTGAAATAAACAAATGAATAAATAAAACCGACAAGAAATAATAAAAATAGGAAGAAAAACAATTTTCTTAACAGATTTACTTATGCTCATATTTCATATCATTATTATTTATTTACTGCCACGTTTCACAATATATTTATTTATCAATGTACACGGTTAAATATTTGATAAAGTCGGAATAATCCCTGTATAATAGATAAGTGAGCATGAGAGTTCAAGCTAATTCACCCAGTCCTTCACTGTTCACTCACTGGCTGCAGGCCATCGGTACTGCTCGCATGCGCAGTGAGGCAGCACTCTGCCGCTCTCTCACTGGCCGCGTCACGTTCTGTGCAATGCGCATGAGCAATACGGCAGCACCAACCGACTGTCATATGACTCTCATTTCCTGCTTATAGTCAGTGGCTGCTCGTGAGTCCGAGGGGATTAGGCTGCTCTCTGTGCGTGGTTCCCCAGTTTGACCGACGATTTACCATGTTTCGTTACGCCTGCGTCACTTTGCTCTTGCTTTTGGCTGCCGGTGAGTATGCACGGGGGATAGAAGCATCGTCTTGTTTTTTTTAGTTTTGATTTTGACAATAGCAAAAGGAAAGTTTTTTTTTTCTTGCGCCGTCACGGGGGCCTAGCTGGATCTTGATATGGGTATTTTGAAAACTATCTAACAAGTCACCTACGTATTAAACCGTGTATTTATTCCTGTCTGTCTGCCTGTTTGTAACACTGGGGATCTTATCGCAGATAAAGCTCGTGCTTTCGTTCGTATGTGTTAATGTGTCTTTAGTTGGCAGACCTGGTAGTGTAAACTGTCATTGTTATCTGGGTAGGTAGCTGACGCTGGCCCGTTAACCGAGCCAAATTTCAGTCCTGTTCTTCATACGTGTCTGTTTGATTGTGTGCACTAACAGTTGGGAAGATCAGCCATGGTCATACTGGGGATGGTTGGAGACAACTGGCCTAGTCAGATGAAATTAACTTGTGCGGATAGGCAGTTGCGTTTGACTGGAAATGATCATTTTGCCTGCACACGAAATGGGGCGGGTTGGGGTTAGGAAACACCCACAGTATTTTTAGCTAACTAAATGTTTATATGATAAACGGCATGAACCCGTCTGTGCTGGGTGGATGCTGGAAGCTGCGGGATTTGATAGTTAACCCGATTTGATAGTTGTATATGTGTATATGATAGGGTGAAGATGGTGGTGCCGGGTGAAAAAGCACGTGATGACAGGCTGTTTCGTAACCCCACCGGGTGTGTTTTACCCTTTACCCTGGCTTCCCAGCATTTGCATGCAGGATCTCCCGGCTTTCCGTTTTGGTTATCCGTGTGATCGGACATGTGCCCGGAAAAGCTACCTCTGTCATCGGACATGTGTTCTGTCCGGGTGACCCGGAAACCTGCACTGAGATAAAGAGCTCACCTCCAGAATAAAACATCTGAAATGTATTAGACTATTAAAGACCAAAAGTAAAACTTCTGCAAATTTTTTACTTGCAGATTAGTGAGGGTCATTTGCGAATTATTACAATCAGTTGCACTTTCTGTCGGACTGAAGTCCCAGATTAACTGCAGAAACGCATTAAAATGTGACCGGGTAAAACCTGACCCAGTTCTCCGACTTAACTGCGATCGCTTTCTTGTTTTGACCGGTCTCTTCTCCCGCCTGAAACGCCGTCAGCTATAGTTCACACCCGGACCAGTTTGAAGACCTGATAAAATATTAAATTGGTTGACATGGATATCTCTGTGAATTGTACAGTTGGTCCCTTTGTGTTTTTGAAAAAGATTGAGGTTGTATGTCGATTTTTTCCCTCACGTTTGTCTGGATAAAATGTAATTTTCCTGTATAATTCTGCATTTATTGTACCCTGGGTTCTAGGGGGTGGATGGATGTTCTTGGGTGTGTACTGCTGTTTCTTCACTAAGAGAAGGGAACCGCTGAACTTGCTGTAACTAGTTAATAGAGTGCATGGCTGAATGCTTTATAAAGCGAAATCACTGTGGATCAAAGTCTCCGGTAACCCTCCGTAATGGTAATTCTGAAGCAATTTGAAGCTGAGGTAATAAAAGAGAAGGCATGGAGGGCCCTTCTGGCTGTGCTGCCTGGGGCAGACTCACCCCTTCTAGTGCCGCCTTTCACCTGCAGCCGGCCTCACAGTGTTATGTTTCTGCCTTATGTGAGACTGTCAGCTGTCAGCTGCTCCTCTTCCGTGGTCCTCACAGTCCGGCTTACACGATCGATTCTGAGGCTCATAAATGTTTACTGTATTCCGGTTATTACGCACTGTAAAACTGTAACCATCTGAGAGCCATAAAGTCTCATTCTCATTAATCATTAACGGTTTATCTGTCGTTGTGAATTTTACCCGTGATTAATTATCCACCGAGTCAAAGGTCGATTTTTAAGCTATTTATTTTTGGTTATTATAAAGAGCTGCTCTTCCCTGGGCAAGGTTAACCATGCAGTTTGTGTTTTTCCTGGCAGAAATCCGGCAGTCCCGCAGCACGGAGGTGAAAGTGGAAGAAGACAAAAAGCTGTGTCTGTATGCAAACCTGATGCTGAACTTCTCTGTAACCTATGAGGTCACAGGGAAAAAGGTACTGTAGTGGTCATCTTAGGTCGAAAACATTATTCTTTATGTTGGCAATCTAAAACAATTGACCACTTCAATTGTTTCAAATGAACGACAGTAAAATGTTTACAGGTGAAACTGGTACACAGGTTACCGATCACGGTAAAACAGCTGTGTGGCTCCCGATATCCACTTCTTTATTTTTCACATTCAAAAAAGGCAAACTTTATTTCTCCTCTGACACACATATCCCTTACGGCAGTCGCAAACCAAAAAACTAAGCGGAGAAGCACTTTCCTGTAAGATACACTACATAAAATTCAAATTATAATGGCAGGTTTACACAAAATATTCTAACCATTTAATTAAACAAAAAATACACCATTCTGTATAAATGTTGCTCACAGGATGTCCACAGGTTTGTGTGTGTGTGTGTTGTTTGGGGGGGGGGGGGGTCAGCCGTGCATGAGTCAGGGCACCCGTCGCCCATGCTGAGCACCCGCGAGCACTGACATCCTGAAACTTTAAAGACAGAGGCTGTTTTTGGGTGTCGGCCGCATCTGTGTGGTGTGAAGGTGCAGAGTTCTGCATTTGCTGCGTCTCAAAGTGTGAAGACGGGGGAGCTTCATTTACTAGTTGGACTTATAATGCTGAAGTGGATGATGGAAATTGGCCTGTTAACCATGTTGGTTATTTCTTCCTGTTGTTGGACTCTCGGCCTAGCCTTGCGGGTGGTGTAGTCATGCCCCCCTGTTCCTGCCTCCGCTTAAGCACTTCCTGTAATGTTGACACCTTTAATTCAGAGAATTCTTAGCGGCATTGAAATTTGTACTGGGCACAGTTCAATCTTTTTAATTTTCTTTTTGGCTTGCTGGTCCTTCTGCTGACTCAGAATGCCACGGTCACATTCACGCTGCCTGAAAATGTCACGACGAACGGCAGCAGGTGTGGAAACGACAGCTCCCTGCTGAAGATTGGCTTTGGCAAGGGCCACTCTTGGGCTCTCAGCTTCATGCGGGACAACCAGACCTACAAGGTGGATAACATCTCGTTCACCTACGACCTCAAAGACGACACCATCTTCAAGAACTCCTCGTCGAACGGTGAGGAGCTGGTGCCGGGGGCTTTGGATGTGACTCCCAATTCAGGGGGTGACTTGCCCACATGCATCGCTTCTCCTCTTCAGACACGAAAACGGTGACGGTCGGAGGGGAGATGGAGGCCGTGGATCTCAACAACATCTATACTTGCAAGAGTCACGAGACGCTGCACAGCGGGCTGGTACAGCAGGTGTTCTGGAACGTCTCTCTGCAGGCTTTCATAAGCAACGGGACGCTCAGCAAAAATGGTATGACCCCCCCCCCCCCCCCACCTCGTGTGCTGGTATACAGGGTTACACATATACCTCTGCTTATTCATTATTCATCTTCACCTCCCTGCCCGTAGCTACCATTTGCCGTGCTGATCTCCCCACCACGACACCGCCCTCTACAACCATCACACCAAAACCCACGACCACTCCCAAGCCCACTCCGCTGCCCCAGCCCTCCACTGGCTCCTACCATGTCAACGCCAACCCCAACAGCACCTTCTGTCTGCTGGCGATGGTGGGGCTGCAGCTACACTATAAAGATAGCAAGGTATGTGACCGGTATGGAGTTGTGGTTGATGTCATGGGAAATCTGTTTCGATTGGATAATGAATCTCAATTGCGCCCCTCCCACTTTTAGGAATTCGTTAGTGAGAACATTGACCCCAACATAACCACCGCGACTGGGAATTGCGGGAATAACGGGAGCGATGCTGTTCTGGTGCTGAAAAGCGACCACGTGACCATCTCTTTCACTTTCGTGGAGGTAGCGTCAGTCGATCCTGCCTCGGCAGGAGGACCCCTGCTCGCATCCAGTACTTTCCTCTCTCTGCTGCCTGTTTGCCATCCTTATTGGTTCTGGATCTCTTGCAGAACAAGCAGAAATTCTTCCTGCACGCAGTGAACGTCTCTGTAGTGAATGGCAATGGTAAGTTTGGGTAAGACCAGCTAGAGGTTTTGTTAGGCAGTCGCTTGGATGTCGATATCATCATCATCATCATCATCATCCCCGCCCCCCCCCCCCCTGACTTCTCTTTATTGTCTCCTCTGGCCCAGACACTTTCCATTCTGGAAATGCTAACATGTCACTGTGGGAGGCTGCTCTGGGTACCTCCTACATGTGCAACAAGCAGCAGACAGTCAACGTCTCTGACTCCTTCGCCTTTGTCACCTACGACCTGCGGGTGCAGCCCTTCGAGGTGAAGAATAGCTCTTTCGCCACAGGTGAGTGTCATTTCCCCCACCCCCCCCCACCCCTTTCCCCGTACCAGTCCCAAAGAAATCTGGCTCCTCTGTATCAATTTATCTACCAGATCCCAAAAGTGTAGCTCAGATTTACTAGGCTTTGGCAGAATCAAAGCTTCTGGAATTTGATGCTGTGGAAGTAAATCATGTCCCCGCTGTTCATGTGTTGGTCCCCCTCCCCCCTCCTCCTCTGTTTGCAGCTCATCAATGTCCTATGGATGACACCAGCATCTTAATCCCAATCATTGTCGGGGCTGTCCTGGCGGGCTTGATTGTCATTGTGCTGATTGCTTATGTGATTGGTAGAAGAAAGACCTACGTCGGCTATCAGAGCCTTTGAACCACTCAGTGATCGTGTCATTCAACGGATCAATCTCGGCACCTTTTTTTTTTTTTTCTTTTTAAAATTTTAAAGTTCCCCTCCTCCTTTTTGTGTTGTCTGTTCAGGAGCAAGCACAGGTTCTTTTCACCTTTGCACAGTAGATGGCGCCTTGTGTTCTATCGTCTGACAGCAGTCTTGGATAAAAGTTACTTGTACAGTTTTCCACTCTCCTTGTTTATACAGCTGGCGGTTTTGTTTTGGCTAATAACATAAAGTCAAAATAGCAGTGCCTCTAGGGTACTTGAATCTTATCTTTTACAAGACTGGTTCCTTAACTATTGCTCCACCTACTGGAACTTGAGGGAGGTAAAGCCGACACTGGTCTTCTGCTTTACCCAGGGTTCATTTTACCACAGGGGTATAAACTTTTTTGGGAAGGTGTGAGTGAACAATAATGTAACAATAGAGTATGCTATGCTCGCCCCCCCCCCCCCCAACGGAGCACCCGGAAGCTGGGGACCCTCTGGTGGTGGTGCATCGAGACCTGTGCTTGCTTACTCAGCTCACCATTCCTTTTACCATCCCATGACTGTGTGCCTTTGTGTGCTCGTTCAGTTGTACCACACTTGTAACTCAACATTTGTCTTTTGAGGTCATCTACCACGTTGGCATTGGCTCGTACCCTTTGGCACTTGCTGGCACTTTTTTTGAGGGGGTGGGGTTTTTTGAGGAGGGAGGAAGGATTGAGTGAGTTTTGGCTGATACGTTTGCATTTCTAAGCGTCCGACACGGAGGCTGATAGAACGCACTGGTCATGGGTTACCTGAATTCTGTCAGAAACGTCCTCTAGATTCCAGACGTTGTGTCAGGGCTGACCGCTCATTCTGGAGGCAGACTTACTTGGTTTGGCCTCTCATTTGAGCACCGATACTGTTATTTCAGAAATGTTGTCTTGGATGTAATGGCAGCAGTTTGTAGGCTTTCAGAGCGCTACATCAGGAGTATCTCCCACAGCCCCTGGGATGCTGCATGGAGGCATGCAGCAGTGGTGCTGAATGGTGACAGACCGTCATCCAGCATAGTAGTTGAGCCTCAGGATTTTATTCATGGAATCAAAAAGCAAACGTTGGGTTTGGTCTCCCCCCCCCCCCATTCTTTCTGTAGGTTTGGTGCATTAGACTATAAAGGGATGATATTAGCATTTAGCACATCTACCTGTATTTACGTGTTGTTTTTTGTGTTTTTATTTTTGTTTCCCTCCACCCCCAAATTATGTACATTTGACAATTAGTGCACTAATGCAGCTTCTCCCATTAGCTGCTCCTAGTGCTTTCAGACACTGGGCAGGCATCAGCTGTAGCTCCGGCCAGCGGAGGCGCCTTTCTGCTCAGTGAGCGAGGCAGCTCTGGGGATTGGCGGAGTGTAATGGTTTGGAGGCGGCCATATTTGTACATATTTCTGCTTGATGTTGATGGTGGGAGTGCCTTTCTTATTGTTATTGGTCTAATTGGAACTTCAAGCCAGTTTTAGCTCCCTGATGTGAAGATTCTTTGTTAAATTTCTCCGCTGTAGAGATGTTGCAGCTCTGACTGTGTATCTAACAGGTTGTTCCTGTAACAACCCAGAAAGAACCTAACCTGAGCATGACAGGTTCTGGTAGATATGGCCTTCCAGGCATTGGGGAATGTCATGTATTCATGTAGGCAATAGTTCTGGGTACAGGGTTGGAGTTTAACCCTTAATTTTTTATTTTTATTTTTCTGCCCTCCGCATCCTGGAAATGGTTATTGTACCAGTCATGGGCTGGTTTATTTACACTTTGCACTTCGTGTTTGGGTACTGGATTAGAAAAGGGAATCTCACATGTCCGTAAGAAATACTGCGTGCTTGTTTTAATAAGATGGCTTCTTGGTCTGAAATTCTGTCAATATTTGGAATATTTTTTTAAATCTGTGAATATACAGAAATGATTGTGGAATTCCATCTTAGTACCTTTTTATAAGATTGAAGATTCTTGGGTTGTTGTATAAATATGAACACCCTTTAATTTTGTTTTTTGTTTTTTTTCCCCTCCAAATGACAATAAAATCTGCTTACTGATCCGTCCTGAAGCCGAGTTTAATTCTTTTACCAGATTTGTCCTGCATTCTCTCATGCTGCTCCATTGATCACAATCCAGCCTCCTCCACACCCTGCCATGTCTGTTTGTAGTCTTCATCCTTTCTGTGTACCATTGTCCTTCATTCCTTCACACACTTTCTTTATTCTCATCCAGCGGACGACTGTCAAGCCGATAAAGACGACAACCTCATTGTCCCCATAGCAGTGGGGGTGGCCCTGGCAGTTCTGGTTCTTATTGTGTTGGCTGCCTATTTTATTGGAAGGAGACGGAACCAGGCCCGAGGCTATGAGTCATTCTAGGGTGATTGTGGTGGGTGGGGCTTCACCAATCAGCTGTTGGATATTTAAATGTGTCTCAGCTTCTGAGGCCTTTTTTTTTCCCTTTTCTTGCCTTGATCATGTGTTTTGTGAAGTTGCACTTATCCTACTAGTTATACTGCTGAATATAGTCCTATTTTCCCCTTATTATGCACCAAATGGTCACTGTCAAAATTGGCTGCCTGAAAATCCTTAAGCCTTTTTTATAAAAAAAAAAGAGAGAACCTTCTGAAAATCAAGCTTTAAAAGAAAAAAAATGAAATCATTTTGACTAAGCTGGTCTGTGTCCTGGTCTTTTTTTTCCCCCACAAGGAAGAAAAGTACTATGTTTTTCAAACTTATTTTCGCTAAGAACAGTAAAATATTGCATCTTTTATCAGTCAAGCAGAGGGACTCCTGCTGGAGAGAGGATTCAGCCAATGAGCTCACTGCTTCTCCTCTAGCTTTTCCTAGCAGTGAGTGTGTTTTCCTGGGTAACACGTCATGTTCCTGCACTCTAACAGCTGACCTCCCCCTCCCCCCCCCCCTCTTTTTCATGCCAGCTGAGGAGTGCTTCCTGGACTCTGATCTCAGCTTTCTCGTGCCTATCGCTGTCGGTGTGGCTCTGAGCTTCCTAATCATCCTAGTGCTTATCTCTTACCTGATTGGGCGGAGGAAGAGCCGTACTGGGTACCAGTCCGTATAACAACCCCCCCCCCCCCCCCCCCGAGCCCCGTCACTGCTTCGTCCTTTCATCCGTCTGGCTTTCTCACACCTCTCTCTACTCTGCATAGATAGCTTCTTAATGAATGCCGGTCTTCTGTTCTGCAAGACCAGTTTCATCTCAGCTTGACCTCTATGAGTGTTTCCCAGCATGCCACAGACATGCGGTTATCATAAATCCAGCCTTAGTGCTATTGTCAACCGCTTAATTTAACACACTTATCAAATATTTTGAAGATGGTTAACAACTTAAAACGGCCATTTAACTGTGTCTACCACAGTAAGGAGAAGTAATCCTATTTCAGATTCTCCTCAAACATGACTACTTTCTGTAGAGCTGAGCATTTGTTTTTTCCTTTGTAGAGGCTGAGATGAAACTGGTCTTGAGGTGCAGCTCCAGAGGTTCAGGAGTAATAGCAGTCAGTTTATGCTGTAATGAGGAGCTTAGCATTGATTCACTTTGTTACTCGGAGGGAGATGAGCTGTTCCCTCCTAATGAATGAGGACTGCCTTAGAAGATGGTTCTTCTGCTTTGGAAATGATGTATGAGATATAAGGAATGCCTGTCGCTCCAACTCTCTGAGCAGAATGTCTCGAACCTGCCTTTCCACTCTGTTTCTGTTGATCTTAAAGTCCATTTTAAGCATGTTGTACCATGCCATAGTCTGTGAAGGAAAAGCAGGCTTTTCTTCATTGTGACACCATTCAGCCATTTAAAACTCCATCATTCTTATTAGTCGTGTTAATTTGAAGTCATTTCTCAGGGAGCAGAAGTTGGTGGCACTATTAGTGAATCGGTTTAACAAAAAAGCCCAGCATCATTCAATTCATCCAGGGTCCACACACATTAGTTATGCTAACATAATAACAGAAAAAGTTTAATGCCCCACCAAAATATTGAAATCACTCAATCTTAATTTGTTTTGCTCCAAATTGTCTTGTTATTGCAAACCTATATTTCCACTGTAAATTTCAGTGCTCAGAAATTGATTGGATATGTTAGGGGAAGTGAAGATGAAGTGCTGTTTTATTTTTATTAAATAGGGGCAAGTGTAATGTGGAGTCACCATAACACCCCCACCCCCTAAGAGAGAGAAATGTTGGCATTTTGAATCATTACTGAATTTTGTTTCTAATTATTACAATGAGTCTGTCCACAGTATTTTTGTACTGATTTATGTATAGCATGTCTCAGTGTGAAGAATATCAAGACATGTATATTATAAATTGAGCCTGGGGGTGGGAAATGAATAAAGTTGCTTTCCTGTTTTGTACTGGTGTGTTGGTCTCCCTTTCCTGCCTGCTCATGTCCCAGGTCATCTTTACCTTCCTTTCTGAACTTTTGCATCTCACAGCTCTAATTAGGGAAAAATTCCAAGTTTTTTCAGAAAGGAATGTGTGAGTCAATTGAGTTGTGCTTTGCATGATTTTCTTAATCTACTAAACATAGCAGAGAAGACTTTGATCAAGAACAACAGAAAAAAGACACATTAACCACATGCCCCAGTCATGTGAAACATGTGACTGGACATCTGATTGGCTTGCCGTATAATCAGAACTATAAAGACGTAAAATGCTTCACATACCGTGTACAGACTGTCTTCATATTGGCTCATGTATTCTTTCCGGATTCTCAGCTGAATTCACATGACTTGCCTGCCATTAAACAAGTAAGAAAGGATCTGCTTAAATCTGCGGTTTGTGAATAAAAGTTGATGAGAAAGGGGCAGTATGTTTACAGGGCTGGTTATCCCAGTAGGTGACAGAGGCAGCTGCATAGGGTCCACCTTTTGAGGGGTGCTGACTTAACAAACAGCTGATTTCACTCATGCGTGGTGTGTGCCATCCAAGTTGAAGTGAAATTAACTGGTTTGTGCCCATAGAAGTGGCAGAGAATAGCTACATGATGTATGGCGCCCCCTAGAGGTACTGTTACCCTTGGCGGTGCCACAAAGAACAGCTAGGTGATGTGGAACACCCCTAATAGTGCTCCCATCCTCTGTGGTGCTGGGGGGACGGCAAGAAAAAATTGTTAATATAACATTATTGTATAATAATATCACATATTATTTATTGCATTGTCATTTATACAATATTATATTTAATATATTGTATTAATTATATTTATCATATACTGAGTGACAAAAAAAGAAATTTCCACATTCGATGGGATGGTTGGTGCTAGTCTTTTCCAGTCAGCATAGTGTGTACCCAGCTAAAGACTTCCAATAGATGTAAGAACTGTAATGTTCTAAGGACCATAGAGACTTGATCCACAAAGACCGTGGCATGAACTCACATTTACTGAGTCAACAACTTTTCTCACTTTGAAGGTACTTTCCAATTGTTATTTTAATACCAATTTTCAATTTTGTTTCCTTTTGTTTTCCATTTGTTTGTGTAGTTTTATGAGTTTTTAACCATTTTTAGACACACACGGTTCGCAATTGTTGTCCAAGGACTGTAGTTTTAACTAGTACTGCTGAAATTAATGAGTTCATAATGCATAATTATTTCTTTGATTGTGTTACCGCATGCATTAATTTTGGTACCCAAATGGAAGAACAATATGACCAAAGATTTTAATAGAGACCTTTTATATTCCTTCCTGATTGCAAACAATGTGAGAGCTTCAGGTGTGATGTTGCACAAGAATTCAGAACTAAAATCAAAACATTCAGTGTTTCCCAGGGAGGCTGAGGGAGGGGTTAGGCAAAGAAACTTTATTACTTGGCCCATTTTGGTTTGAAAAATAATACATATCTATGCTGAATATACAAAATATAAAATCTTTTTTTACAGTATCGCAACATGACTGTATATGCCAGGGTTATTCAAATCACGGTCCTCGAGGTCCGAGCACTGCTGATTTTCCAGCCTTCCTTTACCTGTGAACCAGGTGTGAAGCCTCTGACCAATCAGAATCAGTAATTATTAATTAACTACCTGGAAGAACGGAAAACACGGCCTGGATTTGGAACCGAGGGCCAGATTTGAAGAGCCCTGGTATATGCAATTAATAGTGTTGTAGTCAAGACCGCCTAAACCGAGACCAAGACATTGCCGAGACCGCAGGGTATCAAGACCAAGACACTGCCGAGACTTGAGGGTACCAAGACCAAGACCAAGTCCAAGACCAAGACCAAGACACACTAAGGCGAGACCAAGACCAAGACTGGTCGAGAACAAGACCAAGACCAAGACCGAAAACAGACTAGGGCTAGAATCGACATCACATTACCCAGATCAAATGTAGAGAAAAAAGGCATTGCTGTAAAGTGTCATTACTCGTTAAATCAAATTCATGTTATCTTTTCAATTATATTGTCCGTATGTCCATATGTCTCTCATTTAAAATCTCCCAGATTTGTCATAGTTACGAGACCTGATGGAAAATAATATTCTCAGCAATCCTCTCCTATACACATTTTATCAGACCTCGTCAAGGGAAAGAGATGGGATGTACCAGAAAGATGTTCATATTAAGTCTCTTATACCAGGGACAGAGGCCTCGGGTAAGCTATGAATACAGCTATGTAATGATCCTTTGCTTTGAATTGAAGAGAATGAGCCTCCAGATGGACTTGCACCTCCAAGACCGTGCTTTCTAAGCAATGTAAAATACCTAATTTATTTGAATTATAACTATGCTATAGACTTCGCGGACATTTTCGGACATTTTTTTGCCGATGCATGATACGATGTGTATGATGTGTGTGGACTGTGAAGCACTGGCAGTGTCCGGTGGAGAAAATGTATAAAATGTAATGTTTTTGAAATGGATGCATCTGACTGGTTGCATTTGAATTGAGGCGCGTAATAAATAATGATACTGTTCTGTGAGGATGTGCAGTTTTCTCTTTTTTTCCCCATCCCATCGAGACCGCTATGTCCGAGACCAAGACAAGACCGAGACCAAATAGAGTCGAGACCAAGACAAGACCGAGACCAAATAGAGTCGAGACCAAGACAAGACCGAGACCACAAAAAATTGGTCTCGAGACCGGTCTCGAGACCAAGACCGGTCTCGAGAACTACAACACTAGCAATTAATCACAAAATGCTTTTGTGATTGTTTTAGTTTCAGTATTCATGAACAATAACCTTCCTCACCGTGGGTGGCCAAATATGCTGGTTCCAGAACATACGTGTGTATGCATCCCAAGTCCAGAAAAGGCCTTTTCAAGACAAAACTAAGAGCTCAACCAGAACTCTTCATCACAATGTGGAGCCACATAAAATGGAAGACAGCAGCTACTGAACCAGAAAAGTTAAGATGGCTGCCAAGTTAATCATAATAATCAGGCAAAGATCTGTATGCCAATCATGTCAGAGGCTCGGTGCATAACCATGTTTAATGTAATGTCTTTGTCTGAAATAATAATGCCACCAATTTATGCAGGAGGAGGCTATGGTGCTGAATGCTAACAGGAGGAGGCTATGGTGCAAAAAGCTAACAGGAGGTGGCTATGGTATTAAATGCTATCAGGAGGTGGCTATGGTATTAAATGCTAACAGGAGGTGGCCCCAGGCCAGTAGATCCATTAAGGATGCTGTGTCTTTGCTATTCATCTGCCATGCCTCACTGCAGTGATGCAATTAATACACTTTTTCTAGCATTTCCCTCAATCAGTAGTTTCATGACACAGCCTCTGCCCATCATGGCTGCTAGCTGGTATAAGCTATTTGCTTTATCTGCTTATAAAAGTAAAAAGGTAAGTTTCTTTTGCATCTGAGCAGGATGAGAAAGTTCTGGGAGTAAGTGTACCAGGTAGGGTTCTGTATTAACACAAACTACCCCTGCCAAATAAAAATCCTTCCACTGACTCTCCAGAAGGGGGAGATTTCCTAGCGGATTTGTGCGCTACTCTGCCATACAGGTAATTTTTTTTGAAGGAGTATTTAACCTCGCCCTGCCGAGGATGCAATTCAAAATATTTACTACATTTCAAGAAGATACACCGTGTGTGGAGTTAAATATATGTTGGAGATGCCTCCCTGACGTTTTTTCTTGATGGGTGGGGGGGCTTTAATTGCGGAGACGGAGCGGCGCATGCGCAGGACTGCAGCTCCCGAGTCTAAGCAGAGCTGCGGTGAAGGTTTGGATCGGTAGATGAATGGAAAGCGCTGAGATGTCGTTAGACCCAGATTAAAATGACACTGCTACGCCAGAGGCGGTGGGGGGACTGGCCATCCGCGTGTGCCACACGCTCCGGCGAAGGGAACCACAGCTACAATGCTAAATAAAAATAACTGCAATTAAAATAATATAAGATCGGTGTCCGTCTACTATTCATATACAAAGAAATAAACATGTCTACTGGGCTGAACCAGCAGGACAATGGGATAAGCCTTTCCGATGCCGTAGGTATGTGCAAGGTCAATGCAGCAGCTGCTGTGGACAGTGAGTTAATATTTGTACTCAGCGAGGCTTCTTGCTAAATTGTAGGTAATGGCTTTGCAAGCACATTTTCGCAAATATTTAAGTAGGCATTCGAAAATATACGCATTTAACCCCTAACTGTAAAGAAATTCGTCGATTTGGGTCAGTGCATTTTAGTGCTTTAATTTAGTCCATTTCTTTTTAAAAATATACTATAAATGAATGACTATGATTACCATGCCGATAGTGTTAATTCAAGGGCAACAGCCGTACAGTCGTGTAACCACTGCGGATTTCTCCAAGGATCGGGGCAGCGGAGAGATCGGTTCGTACACGGCTCGTCCCGGTTCCCGTGTTCTGTTTTTGTTGATTTGTTTCTGCTTTGCCTTGCATGCGTCCGACAGTGTAAGAGCAACGTGGTATTTTGCAATGTATTTACGCAAGAATACTGGTGTCAAGTTTAAGTGCAGCAATTTTCTGCATACAGTGTTTGCTATTGCTTCTGATATAATTACTTACTACTGCTACAGAAAGTCACCTTCTTGTCAATAAAATGCATTCTGATAACCACTGGAACAGCCAACAAATAAAATAACAAATGAATATCGTAATATATGAAGTATTGGGACAACAATATATTTATGGGTTGAATTTGTACCTTGATTGCAGAAAGATGGTGTCCTTACATGCAACTTGTAATAGCTTATCCTGGACAATTTTTGTTAGGGGGGTTGAGAACAGGGCAGGATGCACCTTGAATAGGATGCCAGTCCATCACAGGGCATATACACACAGACACTGATACGCTAGGGGCAGTGTAGGGATGCCATCCTAAGGGTGTCCTCTCATCCATGTCTCCAATGATGTTTTCCAAGGGTCTTTCAAGAGCAGGAAGAGGAAGTCCATCGTGGTGACGGTGTCTCTGCTCATAGTGTCGCTGCTCATCCTCACCATTGGTGTGGCTGCCACGACACGGACGCACAACGTGACAGTCGGGGGCTATTACCCTGGTGCCATCGTGAGTGTTATCAAGCGATGAAACTACTGAGAAGGCTTGTTGGTGCCTGAAGAATGTTACTGGAGGGCATGGGGTGGGAACACTGATGACCAGTGGGGAGACAGGCGCTTTTTTAGCATCTATAGGGTGATCATTTTTGGGGGGGCCGCCCCATGACACCAACACTTTCCTGCGCGCTAAGACGTGTGTTTCAGGACCCAGCCCTCGGAGACATGCAGTCAGTGCATGCAGACTGTCCAGGAAAAATGTGGACTGTCTGGCAGGGAGCTGGGAGGGAGCAAAAACGTGGACCGTCTCTGGGTCCTCGAGAACCGGGTTGGGAAACACTGGTTAAGACTATAGGAAAGTTCAAATCTCGTGGTTAGCAGAGTGATTTCACCATTGGGCCATTGACTGGTTGACTTTCTTTCTTAATTTTACATCGCTTTCAGTAAATATAAATTTAAATGCTCACTAAGCTAAAGTTAATTGTCCCATTACATCATTCATAGTGAAAAATATGGTGACTAGCAATCGGTAATGAATTAACAAAGTACTGGGAGAGCGGACAGAGGTCTTTATGAAGAGTTCGGTTGGGTGACTCCTCCTCAAGCTATGCTGACATTTGCCTTTTTATCTCCAGCTGGGCTTTGGCTCCTTCCTTGGGATCATAGGAGCTCACCTGATTGAAAATAAGAGGCAGATGGTAAGGAGATGGACTTGTCACCACCACCTACCTGCGAATCCAGTGCTTCACAGAGATGTTCGAATGGCATGCCATCAGGCCCATGTGCCGTAGATTGATTACGCAGCATCAAAGCTGGCACTTTACTGCGTGGTGGAATCCGCCGCGATTGTGATTAGCGGGATTCCGTGAGGGTGAGTGCAGGCTGTGCTCTAGATTCAGCAGGACTCCACGAGAGTGATCGCGTGGCGCACTCATGATTCAGGGGGACTCTGGGAGGGTGATCACATGTTGCACATGGACTTTGGATTGGCTAGATCATGTTCCCCTAACTGCCTTATGATACTGGATGCAAGAGGTGAAGGTGGCAGCGTGATGAACTGAAGAGATGGAGGAATGAGGGGAAGCGTGTGTGTTTGTGTGTATGTGTGATGGAGTGCTCTGTAAGCACACTCTCATGTGCCACACTCACCCCCACACTAAGCAGAAGTGTCCCTTCATCTCCACACCTCCTTCTCTTAAAGAGAGGAGGTAATGTGTGACACTGGTAGTGCACAAAGAAACAGATTCAGTTTTGGTGGCTGAGGGGGGTGGCCTGTAGGGGGCGCTATAGCCAGAAGGGGTAACGTCACTCTCTTCTCTCTCGCCCTCCCTGTGGCAGTTGGTGGCCTCCATCGTATTTATCAGCTTTGGTGTGGTGGCGGCACTGTGCTGTGCCGTGGTGGACGGCGTCTTTGCCGCCAGACACATCGTGAGTATGAGCTATGCGGAAGCTGCGGGGGGGGGGGGGGTCACCTCTCACACCACAAACCCTAACTCAGCTGGGCAGCTTCACACCCACACAGTCATTCTCCTGCCCGGCCATTAACCAGACTGCCTGGTAACCTTCCATCTACAAAACATGAATGGACATGAATGGGCAGCATCTAGTATTTCCTGACTGGGTTTGTACCAAAACAGCACTTTGGCCAGCTTCAGCTCTTTGACAAATCCCTATGTTTTACAAGCTATATTATTTTTTATTTTTTTATAATGCTTAAAAAGCATAACCAGCAGATTTACACCCTTTTACGCAGTTTTAGCCATACTTTTCCCACACTTTTTCAACCAAAAAAACACATATGCCTTGCTCAAATGTACAACAGAAGTGCCAGTCGAGATGAACAGAAGAAGTATTTCATGGATGTTCAAACTCAGTGCCCTATATACCAAAGCGGGCTGGTATATAGAGATAGACGAGACACTATTGTAATATTGAAAACAGCGACACCTGGAGGCCAGATGGAGCGACCAGTTTGTCTGAAGTGCTGCCGAGCGTTGAGGGGGTAAAAGCTGAGCTACCTCAAAATGGGCGGGTTTCTTTGACCATGTCATACAAGTCAATGTAATCCTTTATTAAAAAAAACCTCTGTACCTGTCCCTTATTGGCTTAAACATGTAAATGGAGGTATCCTCGCTTTACGAATACCAGGATAAAATACTGATATTGTGTTGGTCCAACAAATAATTTCAAAGTTTTCTTTCTCTACTACTGCAAAGTAGCATGACAAACAGACATTTAAATGAGAGATATAACTAGATACTGAGTAAGACCAGCAAATTTTAAATTGTTACGATAATTCGTTTCAGATAGACTTACTTCCTCAACTCTCTTGGGGACAGTGGTCCTTGACTTTGTGTCGCTGATGGAATTTGGACCTTGGGGAAAAATAGTTGAGTATCCCTGCTCTGACCTATTATTTTACTTATTAATTTTGACCACAAGAAACTATAGAAGAGTAGACAACCTGTATAGTGACTTGATGCAATGGGTTGATTGTCTTCTTAGCTCCTTATTTTTTTAGCCATTAGCTGCCACTGCTGTACTATCGAAGTACCTTTTAAAATATAACCTATGTCATGTGACTGGTGCTTATTGTCATGCAGGACCTGAGACCTCTGTATGCAGGAAGGTGCAAGTACCACTCCAGCGTGATGTCAAGCGACCTGGAAGTGAGTGAAGCTGCCCTTTTGTTTAAATGCTGCCTGTATTACAGAGTAAAGTTTCATTGTATACTTTACAGACTGGCGTGTTGGTCTCACACTTCCAAGGATTTTGGGTTCAATCCCCACGCTTGGATCTAAAACTCTGTTTCCAAAAAAGTTGGGATGCTGTGTAAAATATGAATAGAAACAAAATGTGCTGATTTACAAATCATATAGATCCATATTTAATTGAAAATGGAACAAAGACAGCATATCAAATGCTGAAACTGAGAAATGTCATTGTTTTATGACAACATATGCTCAATTTGAATTTGATGCCATTTACATGTTTCAAAAAAGTTGGCACAGGGGCATGTTTACTACTGTGTTGCATCTCCTCTTCTTTTAACAACACTCTGTAAATATTTGGGAACTGAGGAGATCAGTTGCTGGAGTTTTGAAAGTGAAATGTTGTCCCATTCTTGCCTGATATAAGATTTCAGCTGCTGAACAGTTCAGGGTCTCCTTTGTTGTATTTTTCATTTCATGGTGCACCAAATGTTTTCAGTGGGTGACAGGTCTGGACTGCAGGCAGGCCAGTCTAGCACCCGGACTCTTCTACTATGGAGCCATGCTGTTGTAATATGTGCAGAACGCGGTTTGGCATTATCTTGCTGAAATATAAAAGGCCTCCTCTGATGACGATGTTGTCTGGATGGCAGTATAGGTTGCTCCTAAACCTGTATATATTGTTTAGCATTAATGGTGCCTTCCCAGGTGTACAAGCTACCCAAGCCATGGGCACAGATGCTGGCTTTTGAATTGTGCTTTGATAGCAAGCTGGATGGTCCTTCTCCTCTTTAGCCCAGAGGGTGGGGCGTCTATGATTTGTCTGTTAAACCACAGGACAGTTTTCCATTTTGCCTCAGTCCATCTTAAATGAGCCCGGGCACAAAGAAGTTGGATTCTCAGAATCTTTTAATGATATTATATACCGTAGACGGTGACATTTCCAAATTCTGTGCAAAATTACATTGAGGAGCATTATTCTGAAATTGTTGCACCATTTGCCCACACAGTGTTTCACAGAGTGGTGAACCTCTCCCCATCTTCACTGCACAGAGCAGTGAACCCCTCCCCATCTTCACTGCACAGAGACTCTGCCTCTCTGGGAGGCTCTTTTTGTACCCAATCATCTTGTTGACCTGTTGCCGATTAACCTACTTAGTTGTGAGATATTCAACCCGGTGTTTTATTTTTGCAGTATATGACTGTTCCAGAGTTTTGTTGCCTCTGTCCCAACGTTTTTGAAACGTGTTGCTGGCATGAAATTTAAATTGATCATATATTCATCATAATAAAATTTCTCAGTTTCTGCATTTGATATGCTGTCTATGTTCTATTGTCAATTAAATATGGGCTTATATGATTTGAAAATCACTGCATTTTGGTTTTATTTACATTTTTCACAGCATGTAACACAAGTTTTTCAGGGGAAACAGGGTTGCATGTGTGAGTTTGCACATTTGTTCAGAGGTCCAAAGTCATGTGATGAGGTGAAGTGCTGTTTCCAAGTTGCCCTGAGCGTGCGAGGGGATGACGTCGACGTGAGCGAGTCCCTCTGTGTCTCAGGTGCACTGTCACGCGTCCTCTCAACATTCCTGCAACCTGCGCGTGAAGAGCAATACCTGCTACTGCTGTGAACTCTACACGTGTGGCAGGTGAGCACTTCCGGGTCAGAACCACCTGTGTCTGTTGAGAAATACAAATGTAACCACCATCCCTGTACACCTACTTATTTTCAGTCACCAGGCTGGAATTTCCTGTCGTCTTGTTCTTTTCAAGTCAGCTGTGCTGGGGAGAAGTTAATCAAAGGAAATTGATTAACTAGAATTTATTGTGTAGGAATGCAAGCACAAGGTGTTATGGGAGAAAATCCAGATCTGGAAATGATCACCAACCAAAAAAATCCAAAGTACCTGTTGTCGCATGCTTGTTTCGAGAGAGCAACAGGCTTGCTGTGGGTTTAATAAATTTTGGCGTGGCCTATCAGGAATGCAGTACCTGTATCTGTATCAGATATATTGACATCATCTCAAAAACTGAATAGCCTCTTTTCATCTTGGAATGTCCGCAATGTGTTTTAGTGGCAGTTTTTATGTTTTTGTTGAAAGGGGTCAGGATTGCTTAGTGTAAACTGGGAGCGTGCAAATATTCAATGAGCGACCTAAACACCGTCGTCCCTCCCCACTTCCACTTCATGGGGCAGCCGTGTGGAGCTGACGGGCGGATATCATGAATACACGGAGGTGCGTAGCTGCCAGGATGTGGTGCAGCTGTACCACCTGCTCTGGTTCGCCACCATCCTCAACGTGGTGGCCCTTCTCCTGGGCATCGTGACGGCCGCGGTGCTCGGCGGCTTCAAGGACATGGTGAGCGTGTGAGGGTGTGCCGGCCCTCACGATCCATCCGTCCACCTTCACTGAGGAACATATGAGGTCCCTGTTAGGGTCAGAATCTCAATGTGGTCACCTGGACGTTCTTCCCATTGATATACCATGTAGGAGATGCCTCAATGTCAAAACAACACCTTTTACTCTACCGATGCTAACGAATGCATGTCATTTTCAAGTATCCATTTACTGATTTAATGATTCTTCAACCAGTGACTGTTAGTTCATATTTTTCCACGCATGCATGATTTTAAGTGTCTGGATGCACGTGTCATAACTTAATGTACCACATGAGAGTGTGGTGGAGCAGAATAGCCATCTAGTATAACTGCTTCTGCATGTTTGTTGAAGACACCCACTGGCACCACTGACATCTGTGAGCGAGGCCCACCCCCTGCCCTGGCACCAGCCTCCGCCCTGCCTGAGGTCCCGGGTCCGTCTCACGCCCCTGGCTCTTGCTACAACAGCACCCCCTGTCTGCCACCCTACACCGCATATGATCTGCAGGTATCCTTCTTTGGGGGGTCTGTGATGGGTGCAGATTCTCTTGGCAGCAGCCCGATTCAGCATAATGGGTCTGATATATGTCTACGCGCGTGGCAATTGATTAGACTGCGCTATCCTTCAAAGTTATTAGTAATCTAAGCACATCAGCAGCATTATAAACTCAATGAGTCTTTTCAGCCCAGTGTGTGCCTATGGGTTTAATAACACACCATATAAATTTTGTAGGTATAAAATAAAACATTTAAATCTTCAGCAGGCTCACCTCTTATGTACATATAATTCCCACAGGGCTCCTCCATGTTCCCCGACTCCTCTGGTCTGTCCGACGACTCCCAGTCTGGCGCCAGCTACCTGTGGCCCAGCCAGATCCCTCCACGCTATTCGCCACCATACTACCCCCCTGACGAGAAACCTCCACCCTACAGTCCCTGAAAAGAAGTGGGACTTTGCACGACCACCCTCCCCTGTCGCTGGAGAGCCACTTACATTTGTTGACATATTAAAAGAGAAACCATGCGGGCAACGCTTCCTCGTATCCAGGCAACAGCCGGCAGCCAATAGGAACTGCACTGGAAGCCATCTGATCAGAGTGGGCCTCCCACAAAGGAAGCTGGGACACCGTCTGGGTGATGTTTTCACGGCAAAGGCAACATGTTTTAAAGCTGCAATCAGGCCATACAAAACACAAAGAGCAACCTCTGGCTGGTGACCAACCGATATGCGTGGCTGAATTTGGCATCTTACAGCATCGCAAAACCTTATTCCCACGGACCAACAGAGGGGATCCTTTAAGGTCATTCTAACCCTTCCTTTGCATACAAGCGATTGCTGACCTGAAGGGCAGCCTTTGTGCCACATCGTATCGCCTCTAAAAAGACCAATGTCACAAGCCATCGGCATCATCTGATCATTACTCACCTACTCCACCACTGCAGCTTCCTAGACGTTAGGACATTTAATTGATGAACTGCACCACTGAGTTTCAGTGGCAAATCAAACTGTAGAAATAAGATGCATTCAAAAAGTTTAAAAAAAAAAAAAGGCAACACTTTTTAGAAAAAAAAATACATTTTAGGTAAGAGATCACCTGGCATGTATAATTCTTGATTAATAAACTGAGATATGTTAATGAGCCCCTGTGTGCAGGATTTGATATCAGTTCAGAACCATAAAATGTCATATCAGGATGATACTGGTGTTCTGTATATGAAATGAGCTTCTTTTGGAAGTTTAAACTGTGTAGTTTCCTCTCTGCGTGATTCGCTGTTTTGCTCAAATTCTTTCAAGGCCATTCTTAATCGTTTCAGTATGTGCAAGCTATTCTCTTTTCTGAAGAGCGGGAAAATACTAAAGGATACACAGCAGAAGCATGTAAGTTCAGAGCCCCTGTTCAGTGACACATGTAGCAGAAGCATGTAAGTTCAGAGCCCCTGTTCAGCAAACAGTGGCCGGGGGGGTTCAGCCCCACCACCTCAAAATTACAGAGATAAAAGGCTCACATCAGCTCCATAAACTTTATTTAAGTTTTGTATAGCACTAAGAGCTAATAAATAACTTTGAGAAACACAAAGAAAATGAATGTTAAAATGAAAAAAGGTCTTTAGTACAGTTATTTACACAATACACAGTTGTTAATTTGTTTCCGAAACAATAAAAGCTTAAACTGCTTTTATTTTCTGATAAACAGGGACAGCAAAGACTACTTCTGTAGATAAAAATGATCTCTACTGGCCAACACAGAGCAGCTACATACTGACAAGACACGATTAGAAGTTTAAAAAAAATGTTCATGAAAATTACAACTCTGGTGGCATTTTCTTGCACGAGACAATAGCAACATTCTGAATAGACAGAAAAAGTTCCTTCAAAGGAAATGCACTTCATGTGCTGCAATCTCCCAAGTGCTTGCTTCCTCAGCCAAGGTACAGCGGCGTGAGAATCCTGCTCGGAATATAGAACGAGCATCTTTATTTCCGATAATACTAAAACATGGCCGGCATATAAACTTTTTTAAAAGAGAAAAACCTCACACATACCACACACAGGCCTCAGATCCTTTTAAAGTCTTGGGCTTTGGATTTATCTTTTCATTTTATTAATTTAAAATTTATTTAAATATCACTTTATCCGTTCGTGCCTAAAAAGCCGACTGATTTTGGCCGGTTACAAAAAAAGGGGAGGTTTAACTGAACATGTGCATTTAAAAAGTGAAAATGGAGAATTATCGGCCCAAAACAAACACCACAGCACCTCTGAGGCCACTGTCGTTTGGAAGAAGCCTTGTGCTGCTTACACTCGCGTCTGGGAATCTGTCTGAATGCATTTCAGGTAAAAAAAACAAACAAAAAAAAGTGCTATGGGAAGCAGTTATCTTTAAAAAAAAGTTTCACCTGATGCTTTCACAAGCATCAACCGCCTGAATTACTTATCACTATCTGGACTAGACTGGACAACATTTTTCCGGAGATGTATAGCAGTTTCATTAATACATACAACAGAACACAATAACAACCTGTGTTTTTTCGATTCCATCACCATCGGGACACCATGTCGCTTAGCGCACAAAAAAAAAAATCACTTCCGCTTCCTTGTATCCTGCATTTCAGTTGAAGCTTCCTAAACTCTTAGCTTAGCATATCATTCTCTGATAAAAAGCACCTAAGAACAGTATAGTGCCAGTGGCCTACTTTCCCATGGTTGGAATCTTAGTCATAATCATTCCAAATACTGTTTATGCTCCATACAATAAGTATAGATTAAAGGAGGCAGAACAGAGGAAACTGGCAGCTGCCAATTCTGGTGCTGGTGTGATTTTTCATGTTAATACGAGCCTAGACCATCATTCAGTCATGATCAGTATTATGATGATCATTCACCTGACACCATGTCTTTGGTGGAACTGCTAGTCCTTTGTCCTTTTTTCCACCCCTTCTTACCCCCGCCCAAAAATCCCAAATGTATAACCGTTTCCTTTTCAAATATAAAAATATTGTTTGACTGAAAACAGGCGAGTACAGTTCAAAACTCGGGCTTGAGCGACTCGAGCTAAACGTTCCTCTGTGTGCTTCGTGGAAACAACAGTAAGTGCTGACAGTGACAATGTCGACGAACGCCATAGTGCTGTCTATCCAGAATATAACAATCTCTGCCATTTAAAAGATAAGTGAGAACTGTCGAACAACAATATGAGGCAATACAAAACCATCTGGCTCAAAAACAAAACAAAAACGAAACGAGAGAACAACAAAATAAAAAACCTAGCTATTTCAAGACCCGCCACGCTTGTGCTGAAGCATACTGAAGCTTTCTACACACAACTAGTTTGAAAAACAACAGCTAAACACTTAAGTACGGAACTCTTGTCCTGGACCCTAGAACACAAGACAATGGGAATCCCTGCTTCAAAGGCACAATTCTTAGCAAGTCGAGCTCCTTAAACTCAATAAGTCTCTGGTATAACAAACTCAAACTCTGGTGAGGCCTCGGCTGGATTCACATGGGTCTGTGGCCTGGGCTGGGGCTGGGGTGGGGGTGGGGCTGGGGCTGGGGGCTGTGGATGGGGCTGGGGTTGAGGTGGGGGCTGAGCCCCAGGCTCTACAAAGATATCGTCCCAGTTCAGCACCTTGCTTTGGCTGGGAGGGAGGTGAACAGGAGGGGATGTGTGGGTGCTAGATGGGGGGCGGGGTACCTCGGTCCCCTTCCCAGGCTCTACATGGTAGACTATCCCCTCTTCGTTGATGACAGGAATTCCAGCCGAGCTTTCAGAGACATAGGAGTAGGGCTTGAACTGCAGGGTCTTGCAAGGGAGCAGGCGGTACAGGTTGTTTTCAGTGTCATCCTTCTCTTTGCGGCCGGATGGGTCCTGGTTGTGGACCTGCTTGCAGTGAGAGGAGAGCAGCTGGTAATTTATGAAGAACTCATTGCAGAGCAGGCACTGGTACCTCCTCTCCCCCGTGTGGTAGATCTCATGCTTGGTCCTGTATTCGGCCAGGGCAAACACCTTGTCGCAGTAACGGCAGGGGTATTTCTTCTCCCAGGAGTGTGTGTTGAAGTGCCGTCGCAGGCTAGTCAGACAAACATAAGGACGCTTGCACACGACGCACACATAAAAGGTCTTCCCGTCCATGATCAGTTCATAGTGGTCATCCTGATCGAGCTTTGTTTTCTTCTTGCTCGAAACCCCCCGGGGAGACTGGGGTGATGAATCTGGGGAGAAAGATGACGACATGTGGGATTTCCTAACCCTGCTGGTTTTGGAGTCACCCTCCCCAGGGTCCTCTTTCATGGGGACTATGTCGTAGGTGTTCTCCCCGATGTTAGCGTAGACCTTGCAGCCAGTAGACAGAGAATCAATCTCTGAAGCTTTGTCTAGTGTTATAGTCTTTTTCCCTACTATCACTGTTTTGGGGCTCTGGATCCCTGGTCCATTTTTGCCGCTTCCTGACCTCACATCTGAGAGCTTTATTTTGAAATCCCCAGGCTGGGCAGTTGATTTCTCTAAAACTGTAGTCACCTGCTTTTTCTGCACACCCAGCACCTCATTAGCGTGTGGCAGCATTTCTCTGGTTTGGGGGCTGTTGAGGGAATCTATGTGTGAGCTGTTTACATGCGGTGAGGGAGCTGGTGGAGTGCATAAGCTACCAAAAGAGGTTGGTCCCATGGGTGGCTGGACATTATTGGTGCTGGTGTTTGGGGATACCATTGGGCTGTGTAGAGGAGCAGGCAGAGGGCTAGGAAGAATACTGTGGTCAAGCTGGATCTGAGTGGGGCTGCTGTGGAATGAAGATTTATCTCCATCCATGTTCCCAGCAGATGGAGTAACATCCTTTATCTGCGAGCCCCCATCCTCTTTGATCACAGCCTGGCCCGCTTCAGGACTTATGCTATCTTCTGTCCCGGACACCGCATCCTTCTCTTCAGGACGCTTGTCGACTTTTTCAATCTCGGGGCACCTCTCCATGACCTCAGGACCCTCTGCACCAGCAGTGCTGCTGGAGACAGTGGCTTTTTCAGGTGCCTCTTTTGAGACTAAAAGGACATCGTCGTTGGTCGAGTTTCCCTCCTTATCCACGCTGCCATCTGTCTGCTTGAACTCTTCGGCAGATAGGGAGAACGTCTCCGTGATGATTGGCATGCACAATGATCCTGCTTCTGGGCAGTGGACATCATTTTTGGTTTGTGCATTCTCGCCACTGCCCAAAGCATCTCCCCAGTCTGGGACTTTGGACAAGCCTGGCAAACCCCTCACCTGGGAAAGTGGGACACCTAGGTTGGCAATGAACTGCACACCCAAGGTCTGGCCAGCCTGGATGACCTCCTGAAGCCTGTCCGAGCGAATCCGACAGAGTTTGGAGCTGTAGATGTAATTCAGAATTTCCTCAAAGATCTCTGCCTTAACAAAATTCAACTCGATCACCTGTCCCGCCACTGAAAAGAGCTGGTGAAAATATGAGCTGGATGCCGACAGGATGTTCTTGTGAGCTCGGAATTTGCGGTCTTGCACTATTATGGTAACATCACAGAACAGTCCGGCATTGCGCTGGTCGTCGATGGACTTGAGCAGAGATCCTGAATACTGTATGTCCGTCACAGTGATCAGCTTTAAACTCGTCATCCCTGCATGAGTTGAATTGGGGGAAAGGACAAAAAAAAAAAGAGAAATGATCCACATAAATATCTAATTGTGACAACTGTAAAATAACTGTGTTGTGAGTAAACACATTTACCATTTGCCCCAAACATTGCCACAGGTCAACAGTGGCAACTGGTGCTGAAAGATTAGTCTAAAATCTAAGATTTATAAAAGAAACCCTGCACCTCTGCAGAGAAAATATCTCCAAATAATAAACATGCGTTTTGTTTTAAAGTGACCTCTAAATTAAAACAGTATTTTTAACAATATATGTGTAAATCTGTCAAAAGATATAGAGCAAGCAGAAATGTATTTGGAAGGCAATGGTGTTGCATTTTAAAAATTCAAAGATATTGCAATAGACTAAAAATATATATGCGGTATTTTGTGACGACTACGCATTACATTTTCAAGACTGGCGGGAACTTAAATGAAAATACACTATAGCATTTAGCGTAAATTTAATTTAAATTATAATAACAACATAAAAAACTAATTAACCACACGAAGTTGCCAGTGCATTTCCTGCTTCACGTTGCAATTATTGCACGCTTCGCTGCATGTTTGCAGAGCAGAGTGGGTTAACTTTGACTACAGCAGTTATCTCCAGACCTTGAATTATTCTGAACAAAAAAAATCCTCCTTCCACCCCCCACATGCAGGTGAACGTTTCGGTACATTTTCGGGGGCTGGTGGCCAAGGCGACCCGAGCTGATTTTCATTCGGAGTTGCCGTAGCCGAAGAGCAGGTGGTCAGACCTTTTGTTTTGTTGGTATTGCTCGCTAGCCGACTAGCTACTTGGCTCGCAACACATGCAACCGTCCCTTTCTCGTCGTTCAGCACCTCCAGCGCGAACTAACAGCAAAAATATCTTACAAATGCATAAAGTCTTATATTAAAGGCAACGTTGCATTATTGAGAGACATTCCCGTATATTAACGGCGGTCCCTGCCACATCTGAGAGGTGTGTATATACACATGCACTTATATGCACAAATACAAAAAGATAAGTTAAGCTAGCCAATTTATTGCCAGTGTGTATAGGTGCTGGACGTTATTAAGCGCTTCAACTTATAGACGTTTTGCCTTTGTAATAGCAATTAAGTGCCATACATGTATTCAGACGGTCGTATAATCATGAGGACACTCGCTAAATAAGTAGCTAGCTAAGTAAATGAAAAAGAAACGCGTTTTCTCAATGGATCTTCCTTCCTGGTTCACGGCGGGTTGCGGCCTTATTTGCCGATATGTGATCTTTTCATTTATTTTAAAAGGAAAGTAAAGACTGAGCGATCCGATTACCACAGAAATGAGATGTATGAGCGGAATCGGGCGTTTACCTGCAAAGCCAAGCCTTATGCCTCCGCTTTCTGTCTGTTACAATGTGTCTCCAGACAACAAAACGTAGCTCCGCTCCCGCAGCCGACACAAGCTGCTAGTTAATCGCACGACCAACAGGAGTCGCAGCCCACATAAACTCAGCTTCTAGTTGCGTGTTTTGAAACCCAATTGCTCCTCCACACGACTAAGAGCTAAGCTTTTCCAGTACAGCGAAAGCCCATCAACTTATTATTATTACCATATATTTTTTAAACTTTGTCGGCTATGAACAATTAACTTTACCATTGCCTTGTTTTTATATGGACAACTTAGCCGAATGGTACAGCTACATTCTCTGCAGTTAAAAAAAAGTGTTTGTGTGGCAACAGTGTGCATGGTAAAAAAAATGAAATGACGTCGCGGCCAAAGTTGGAAAAATGCGACAAGCGTATCGTATGGACGCACACATTTTATTCGAAACGTGTTTCCATGTTAGAAGTTTGGCAGAGCGCCTGTCATTGAAAGCGGCAATGTTGGGAGCGGAACGAATGCGAATGTGCCGTATTTCCCGGGGTCCCTTTTCAATGATACACCGGGAAGCCGGATCGCGTAACGCTTGGAGCCAGCGTGTAGAGTCGCTATCATTAAAATGAAAGGAAAAAAAACCTTCTTCCTGTGCTCGCCGGCTTTTCTGCGTGTAAATGGGGTCGACGTCGCTTAAACGCGCTGACACTCGGACGTGTGCATCACAGTAACGCTTTTGTGTCTATTGAGGAAATGTGGCAGAATGTATATGTGGAGCTTGGCAATGTCAGTCCGATGTGCTGTATTGTAGCTAGACACGTAGCGGTGACTCGTCGACCGAATGCAAGCTGAAATCCCGAAAAACGGGCATTCAGCACATATCAAAGTCAAAATTTGTACATATATACAAAGCAAATCGCCATGAAAAAGATGTTGACATTTCCAGAAGTCGAGCGTTTAATCAAGGGACGTGGAGAATGAGAAGTTCGCTGTGACAGTTACGTAAAAAACACCTTTAGGGAATAGTGGGTAGTTCAACATTTAAAATACTATAATTAAGTCATAAGGTTGACTGGGAAGATGATGTATTCTTCACGAAGAAAACCGGTTTTGTATTTCAAGGAAGACAGAAGGTGAGTAATATTATGAGGTCAGTTAAACATTTGCCATCTATAGGATTGTATTTATGGCAAAACACCTGGATTTCCAGTATTAACATTTACCTGCCTTATCTATGTTCAAACGGGTTTAATTATTGTCGTAATTAAGACTGACTTGGTGCCACTTTTCCTTTATTTAGCTTGTTGCAAAATAGCTAGATTAGGGACAAGACAACAGCTGTCATTTTATGAGTAAGGTTATGTGAAAATAAAGGCCCGTATATTATCAGCGTATTCAGTCTGACTTGGCTGTTCTGTTAACATATCTGCATGACCAATTTTTATATAATAATACAAGTTTTATTTAACTGGTGAGTCAGAATTTCGCTGAACACTGGTACATGTCCCTGGGAACAATCTTTCAGGTCCGACATGCAAAAATGCCCCTCTCCTCCCAGAAATAGTCTGTGAGTACTGAGTAACTGACTGCTCGGCATTTCATGGTTTGAACGTACTTTTCTGTGAACCGGTGCTTGAAGTGGACCTCTGTCTTGTTAACCAGTGATTTCTTAATTAACAAGTTGCGTGATTGCTTGACATCTATGTTGATGTGATACAGCCTCCCAAACCACACTCACTGAAAGTACACAGAATTAACTGAAACGGTAAAGTTGGTGCAGGTCGACGTTTTGCATTTGCATGTTTTAAGCTGAAGAATTGTGTAGCTATTAGCATTGGTTTTACGTGTTGATCTCAGAGTAAATGCTTGGTACTGTGTTTCACGGTGAGCCCGCTAGCCTTCAGGTGAATGTTAAATCTCTCTGTTTACAAGCATGAATAAATGACAGCAGTATGGCAAATATGGACGAGGGTCGCTAAATTACCCAGTGGCTGTGTTTTAATGGTGGATTTCTTCTGCTCTACAGCAACTACATTACAGTACTGCATAGGCTGATTCAGTATAAGGAAAATCCAGACCTAGCCAGACAGTAAAGCACACTAAAATAGTCTCTTCTGTGGCAGTATGACATTGACAGAATTGAGTTTTTTTTTATTGAATTTCCCCCCTTTCTCCTAGGTTCCTGTCCCAGAAATGCACCGTGTTCAAGCTCTTTTGTCTGTGCATGGTGCTGGTGTTGGGCTCTCTCTTTTGGCTCCAGCTCAGCTGCTCTGGTGACATGAGTCAGATCTCTGTGGAGGATGGCCACCTGCCCCAGAAGCCCTGTCCGCTAGGGAAACAGGCACTTACAGTGGATGACCCATCATGGGGTCCTCACAAGATGGCGCTGCTCATCCCTTTCCGTGAGCGCTTTGAGGAGCTGCTTGTCTTCGTCCCATATATGCACTCATACCTGAACAAGAAGAAGATACGGCACAAGATTTTTGTGATCAACCAGGTGGACCACTATCGGTAACTTGTGCTACTTTCACTATCACATTGCTTTTTTTAAAAATTATTTTTAAAGTATCCTGTTCCAGGTTCATAGTAAACTTACTCTAAGTGGAAAAGGTTGGGAAACTGCAGACCTCTAGTAAACCCAGAGGTTTCTGTATTCCCTTTTGGCTTTCAAAGCAATATATAACAACAGTATGGAGGTTCTAAGTCTTCTTATTCACTTCTGATCTAAGAAAATGATTGTCTTAGAATCTGTAGTAAATGTCAGTGTGACATGGTGCTTCGATAGGTAGCACTATTGCCTCACACCTCGAGTGTTGGGGGTTGAATCCTGTCTCCCCTTTTTGTGTGTTGAATTAACATCCTTGTGTCATGTGGGACACCTTTGGGAAGTGCAAAGACCTGCACTTAGACTATCTAGTATTTCTGAATTGCCCATAATGTACGATTGTGTGCGATGGTCTGTTATGAACTAGCGTCTCATCCAGGATGTAACCCTGCCTTGTAGAAGCAGGAATTGGTAGAGACCTCCTGATTCGATAATAAGACGGCTAGTGCAGCCCTGCAAGTAGATGTTCATTACGGAAAACATTATACTACGTCGTGTTAATTGTGGCTGAGAGTTGGTTATGGCTAGTGCTGGAGAGCTCAAAGACCCTCCCAAATCACTTAAATTGGTAGTTTGAGAACATTTTGGTTTCTCAATAAATTACACCAATGCTGGAGAGAGAAGACCAAGACAGTCTGTCAGCTCTGTTATTCCAAACTTCCTTATGTTGTTGGAAGTACATCCAACATGCTAACTCATTTACTCATTTAAGATAACATCGTCTGAGCAGGGGCACTGTATTTGGGGGGGAAGGTACGTTAATTCCAAGGGCCCATGTAGTGCCGGGCGGTATACCGGTTCATACCGAAAAACCGTGTTTTATTATTGTCATGATATGAATTTTTCTTATACCGCAATACCGGTTCAAATAGCCTACACAACGTTCGGAAAGTGGCGCAGCTGGAAACTGTTTAAGGGGGGACCTTTTTCACTGCTGCACCACTAAAAGTGTACCGCAAAAGATCATAAACGAAAGATATAGCTGACGCTGGAGTTGAAAATAATGAGACACTGGGGATGTCAAAAATCGATTCTCAGATACTAATCGATATTAAAAAATTAGTATCTGATTAGATACTCATTTTCACCATTATTGATACCAACAGTGCGGTTTTCGCCTCAGTCGCCACACTTCACACAGCACCGCTACAGCACGGGCGCGTGCGCACACACTAACTCGCGCAGCCCCTCCCCTCCTCTCAATAGCCACTGAACACATTTGCACTGGTTAACACACACATACCGAGTTGGCCGAACATAGCATATGCTGCAGTTGAAGGCATTTCACATGCTGCTTTAGTTAAAAAAAAAAAAAAAAAAAACGCAAAAGTGCTGTTTGGAAGTATTTTGCAGACGAGCATGGAAAAGCTAAGGACGTCGATAAGCCTCTGTGCAAACAGTGCTACAAAGTTGTGGCGACGAAGTCAAGTAGCACGTCAAACCTGGCGAAGAATCTTAACCGACATCCCGGTCTTTACGAGAAATTTCGCGAGGTCAGTAAAGCTCGCGTTCCAGCAACACTGAACTATTAAACACTTATCAAAAATGTTAACTTGGCCAGTGCACACCTTAACATTAGCTGTTTATCTGTAAGTAGTTAGCCAACAAACACATTAGCCATATCATTAAGGTAGCGGATAGGCGCAATGGTTAATAATAAAATAATATAGTTAATGTGGGAACAATGCAAAAATGTAAAACAAAAAATGTGTCCTGTAAAATGTGGTAAACGCCCAGGCATACTTTCGAAAAAAAATACCGTCGTATACCGTGAAACCAATATAACTTAGAAAAATACCGTGATATAAATTTTTGGTCATACCGCCCAGCTCTAGGCCCATGAGTGGCAGGGAACCTAAAAAATTTGGAACATAATTGGACTGGTCTGGGTTGGGGGCCCAATATGATTTGCTTTCACAACGTCCAAAGTCTCTAGCAGCACCCCCACGTCCGAGTGTGTGTACAAGGCAGAAACAGAAGCTGCAAGTTAGTCTCCCTGTGGCATTTAAGGCCCTTTCTCCAGGAAATTCAGTTCAGGCTTAAAAAAAAGGCTATTAGGGTTTATCACTACAGATATGCGACCGTACTCTGTAGTAGAGAACTCAGGATTTAATTAAATTGAGATGTGATACATTTCAATTTTTATTTTGCATATTTTAGTGTGCAAATGAGCATGCCTTAGGTTTTGTTCATTCAGACATGTTGACAGACGGGCCTTATGTTTGGTTTACAACTATTCATAATTGTGTTTGCAGTTTTAATAATAAACTCTTTTGAAGCAAATTATTTCCCAGCTGTACCGAAAATTGCACCGAAACGGTGAATCCACAAACTTGGTGTGTACCAAAACGTAAATTTTGAGTACTGTTACACCTCTGGTAAAGACTGTGTCTTCTTATATTGAAGAGCCTTTACTGAGGTATTCGTTAAGGTTGTTGACGGTCGCTGCCTTACACACGTACTGTAGCTGCAGGTTTGTGGTCATCCAGCTCAGGGTTTCAAGAAAGATGCATGTGAATCTTAGTGCTATTACCGCATTATTTTCCTGTGGCAAATCTTGCAAGGTGACATTTTACTTTATATACTCCAAAGTTTGCCCAAACCTTGGACAGAATTTATTTTGAAAAGATTTATTATTAACACTGCAAGCACAAACACAGTTAGGAACAGTAAATCAAAGGCAGTTGGTTTGTTGATGTGTTTGAATAACAAAACACATTTACATTGCAAAAAAAAAACAAATATCTAAAATATAACATCATAACAATCATAATGAATTAAATCCCTGTTCTGTAGTGATAAACACCCCAATAGTCTTAGTTATGGTTTTGTTAAACCCAGTATGAATTTCCTAGTAGAACTGCCTTTAATGCCCCAGGGATAGTAACTTGAAAGGCTGTTTCTGCTTAGCTCAGGTCATACACACACTTAGATGATCATCACAAATGATTTCGAAGCGTTTCCACCAATATAGCTGAATTCAGTATAACAGAGCTGACGGACAGTCTCAGTCTTATTAAATGATGTACCAAATGGCATATGATGAATATGAGTGCCATTACAGCTGTAGGTGCTGAAAATGTATATGCACATGCCTGCTCATTTATGATAGAATCGTGCCGCACTCACTCCCGTAACAAAACCAAGCAGTGTGTGCAGTTGGGTCAAAAAAACGTGATCAACAAAATTACTTGCATTTAATGTTTAAAATACATTTTTAACTGTTCTGGAATTGCAATTTGTAAGTGAATATTTTTTCTCCTACCAGGGTGGGGTAGATTTTGCTGACTGGGGAGCGGAAGCAATTACCGGGGGGGGGGGGAGTCTTTTGCCCACTTTTAGAATGCAGCAGAGAGACACACAAGGTAAATGATACTGGCTGTGTATGCATACTTGACTTGTAAATTACAAAGTGCTTAACATGCAGAGGAGGGATACGCGATATTTGAGGAATAGGTGGCAGGCCGTGTGCAATGTGATCAGCATAATTATGTGTTAGCCTGAGTGCAATGGGTTTCCCTTTGTAGGGCTGTCATGTGGAGACGTATCTGCTGTGCTCTTTGCTTCAGTTACCGCAGGTCCTCTGGTGTGTGCTTGGTACGTGCAGCCAGTAGCCTGATTGTGCTTGGGAATATCAGGCGTCGGGCAATTTTCCCTAAAGACAAGATCCAAAAATCACACAATAACATGGATTAAATAAAAACCGACTGATGGGAAATACTCCCACCCCCGGGATCAAACCCAGGACCTTCTCGCTGTGAGGTAGTAGCACTAACCACACCGCCCTGGTTGGGCACCCTTGAATGGAATTGGAGATCTGCTTGAAATTCCAATTCGGTTCATGAAATTGGTTGAACACAGAATGAAGAATCAGAATTTTAATTTGAATATAAGGAAGGAGAATTAAAATGGAATTTAATTCACGTAAATTCATATACTGTAAAAGTACAGCTTAATTTACAGCTTAATATGTCATATGAGCTGCACATAACGTGTTAACATACACAGCATGTTAAGCAACACAAACTGAATCCCCAGTCGGTAAGGCTCCTCTGTTCCAGCACCTGCCCAAAACGTCTGTGCACATCACTGTTATTCAAAATGTGTCACCTATAGAATAAATAATGGTTATTTTGTGGTCCACGGTGGAAGAGCACAACCCTATCACAACCCAATGGATCTGACAAACCAGTGACACTCATAAGAAAAGCTACTGCAGATTCCTCACAAAACACACATAGACAGATAAGTATGCAAAAATAATAAATATATACACATTGAAAAGGACTTAAAGGGCCAACATAAACCAAATACCTATTGTTAAAGTAAGCTAAAACAATTAGGCCTACACAATTTTTTTTTTGTACAATTATGTAAATATGAAGTATACTTCATTCACTGCCATCTGGAAAGTAAATATATATTATTTTTTCCCCTTTATTAAATTACATTGCTCGGGGATCTAGACTGCGACCTTGTATTTAGAATGTGCGACTTTAAATTTCACTTGGTCGCATCTGTGCGAGTGTATGATAATCATTTGGATGTTTTGCTCTAACACGAGTAGTGCGTTAACGAATTGTGACTTTTTTTTCTTCTTCCCTGGTGTGACTTTTTTTTGCTGAATTGGTCTCTTTACCTGCACATATATACGCACAGTGTTAAAATGCGCGAAACCGCGGTCGCTGTGGTGGTATAAAAGGAAGCGGGCTAGGTGATTATTAAAAAGGCAAGATAAATGAGGTGGCGGATGGGGCGCTGGAGCCAGAGAGAGGTCCCGAGACAGACACAAGTGATGATGAGAGTTAAACTGTGATCTTAAAGCTAATGTTCAGATTAAAATATTTTACAAGAGCAGTAATTTACCTCCTTCGCATTTGACATTCGCAGTTTTGGTCTTTGGCGAGTTAGCCGTGAACAATTAAACGGGGATATTTTTGGAGGGAAGACCGAAAGATCACAGAAACTGGCGACGCGTAAGCCGAACACAATACTGAAAATGAATTGGTTCACGACATCGTATTACATAAATATTAGTAATGGATAATATTTGTTCGTGTAAGTAGAAGTTTTGGCTTTGGTACGCCGCACACCATTCTCTCGGCAGCTAGCTGCACTGACGGCGTGTAATCTCCTGTTTCTCTTAGTAACTCTTCATTGATGTTAATTTTGCAATAATAATAATTTTAATAATGAGTGTAGTGCTGACAGTGCGCGCAGTAGTTATATAGGACATACCGGGGCATAATTTAGATGGTTCATATATTATGTAAAAATGTCTTGATAGAAAATGACAAAGTAATTTGTCATACAAAGTGTACAGCACAATACTGTTTGTTTAGAAATTAGTAATGAAAAGTGCGACCACTGGACAAGTTAGTCTGGAGCCCTTTTCCTGTGTTGTGCGATTGCATTGAATTTCTTGGATTAAAATTAATTTAATTCTTCCTGTCATTCCAGAATTTCCAATTCAGCACCTTGTGGGGTGTGGCCAGTTCATTTCAAATTCATGAATGGAATGGGGCACAATTCATAAATTCTGAACAGCACTGGTACATAACAAGCTAATCAGTCAGACTTGCTATGTGTTTAGTCACATCCTATAAAGTGTGACGATGAATCACCCATTACTACCAGCTACGACAATTTGTGCAGAGACACGAATACATAGCGCTGTCCAAAAAGTCAAGTGGCTGGTCTAAATGCTGTTTTGTGGGTAGACGTGAAACCCCCTGGACCATCTCAGTGATCAACAATTAATAGCAAAATAAGAAATGAGCTTCCTTGGTCTAGTGTCAGGTAAACTGAAAAGAGGAACACATGGGGATCATGCCCTCATTGCCATTGTGCAGCTTCTGACAGCTCTGCTTCTGTGCCACCGGTGGATACCTGCAGACTGTGGCGGTGATGAACATGGCCTCCTCTTAGCCAATACCTGCTGATTCCAGTGTTGAATCCTCAAACTATGGCTGAAGAAGGGTATAACAACACGCCAAAGGACATATATTATAAACACAGCTCTAATTTGTTTTTATTGGTTTTCTATTTCTTACATTTGCATATGTCCAATGTGACAATCATATATATTTCACCATTGAAATATGTGGGATCGATGTTCCTGTCGTCGACGGTCTCTGCCTGGGGAGGAGCCAACAAAGAACTTTGGTTTTTTATGTTAAATCTGGAATTACGTAGTCGTTTGGGAAATACTAGCAAATCTTACTCATTCTTTACCTATGTCATTCTTTATGTTGTTCGTTATTGTTAAGAATGATTCTTATTGGGAAACACGCCCCAGAATGTTTGCCACCTTGTCACACGCGTCTTTTTCCGACGTAGGTTTAACAGGGCCTCCCTGATCAACGTTGGCTTCCTGGAGAGTGGCAATGACACCGACTACGTTGCCATGCACGATGTGGACCTGCTGCCTCAGAACGAGGCTCTGGACTACGGCTTCCCGGAGGAGGGGCCCTTCCACATTGCCTCACCCGAGCTGCACCCCCTGTACCATTACAAGACCTACGTGGGTGGAATACTGCTGCTGACCAAACAGCATTATCAGAAGGTTAGCCCGCCCCCTTGCACCATCTAAGCATGGTCTGTAAGAGGCCTGCCAGGTTTCCAGCTCTCTGTAATCACCTAATGAGAGGAGTGATTTAATTAGCGAGATAATTAGTCCTATCGTGCTTAAGTGTTTGCCAAGTCAGAAAGCGGCATATACTGGGCCCACCAGACCCAGGACCTTGAGCCATTGACGTAAATGCTTGTGGATGTTTGTCGTCTTCTGAGATGGACAGGAGGTCCAGGCTGACTGGTGAGATGTTTGAGGCACTGATGTCACACCACATTCATGGTTGAGAGTCACGCTTTGGCCTTTATATTTGACCATGACCCTCAGTTGCTTGGTGTGAAATGACCGTAAAGAAAGTGGGACAGCAGTCTGGCATATTTCTTGCGTCCTATGTGTTCACGGCCTGTGATGTCATGTTTCTCCCTGATGTTCCAGTGCAATGGGATGTCCAATCGGTTTTGGGGATGGGGTCGGGAAGATGACGAGTTCTACAGGAGGCTGAAAACAGCTGGATTAGAGGTACAGAAACTTGAGGTTGCTTCCTTGTGCGATATTATGACCTGCCAATGGCCCCTATGGGCCAGTTTATACTCGGTGCTCACAATCTGTTTGCATAGGCATCATGGCCACCATCTCTTCCTGCTTTCATTCATTCCACGCAATTTTTGTGCAAACCGTGTCATATATACAAAGTACAGACGCTCCTCTACGAACTTTCAACTTACGAACTTTGAGACATATGAACGAAGAGGACTGTAAGTGTAGCACAAATACTCTCAGCATACTAGTTCTTTGTACTTGCGTATACCCTTAAAATGATGTTGAATAATGACTTACGAACATTTCAAGTTATGAACGGCTGTTCGGAACGTAACTCATTCATAAATCGAGGAGTGTCTGTATAATATGTATGTATGGTGCTTTGCTCGTCTTCTTCCAGTGTTCATCTTTAATAGCTTGTGGCATTTGAGGCCACAAACTCATACAAACAAGTAAGACCAGAAACTATTTGGCCGACCAAAATTATTTCTCGCACTGCCTCCTGGTGGACATAACTTTTAATCCTCCAGATTGACATCAACTATGTTGGGAAACATGACTCGGCAGCAACATCACTCGCTTAGTCACGGCACGTGCAAATGTAACAGTTTTCTGAATTGACCGGGTGTGTTTGGAAACACCAGCATCATATACAATCACAGACTTTGAACACTGGTAGATACAGGGGGAACCTAAGGATTCTGCAGCTTGGCTGCTTTTCCCTGGACAAATAGTTCTGTCTCTAAATTTGTTGCATGTGATATGTTTTCCCCATGTCCAGCTTTTCCGGCCCACTGGCATAAATACTGGCTACAAAACCTTTCGACACATCCATGACCCAGCTTGGAGAAAGAGGGACCAGAAGAGGATCGCAGCACAGAAGCAGGTAAATTGCAGTCAGTGCCTGCATGGTAGTTTCACAGGTTGAAGTTTTAGCTACTGCATGTTTGTGAAAGGTCTGAAAAACGGCTGTTTATGAACTTTGAATATTCCTTTACTACTCAAGGAATCTGCCTCGTGTCACCTGATCCTTTATTGTCATACTTCCACTACTTCATTTTTAGTTGTCTTCTTGTGATGATTACTTGCTTCCAAAAGTTATGAATCAGGGACGTATTAATTGGTTAGACAATACGTAAAGTTCCTATCCCTTAATGACCGCTGTGCTGTTCCCATGGAAACAGGAGCAGTTCAAAGTGGACCCAGAGGGCGGGCTCACCAACCTGCAGTACAAGGTGGAGTCCAAGCAGGAACTGGCCATCAGCGGCGCCCCCTGCACAGTAGTTAATGTTGAGCTGGAGTGTGACCAGAACCATACCCCCTGGTGTCTGCTCAACTAATTCCACTCCCCCCCCACCTGACTGTTGTGATTCCATGTGCTGGTCACCCATTGGGGTGGGTGAGGATGACTGTATCATCTGACCTGGGGTCGTGGGCAAGTGGCATCAGGAAGGCATTGTGCCACAGAGACTGGGGTATTCCCAGTGTGAATTACAACCCTTTACTGTGGACAAGCTGCAATACAAGTTACAGACTGATTTACAGGGAGTGGACTTGACGGCTGAAATCGGTGGATTTCTTGAGCTGACATGGGCAGAGATGATGGCCTAGTAGCCATACAGTATTGTTTTTTTTTGTTTGACTTTAATTTTATTTAGTAGCCTTAGATAGTGAAACTGCAGATACTTGGTGAGTGCGGCACAGGTACGTCACTGTTTCAGCCCGGTACGCCAGTGCACCATCAAATCATCGTCTCCTTTCTGAAAGACGGCAGCTGAGAGGTGCAACAAAGTTGCAGAACTGATGCGAACTGTAGGGGGCGCCGCAGAGCTCGAGGGCCTCAGAACACCATGTGCTCCGCCCTGCCTCTCAGGTTCACATGAGTTCATTTACTGGCTGTTATAGTATATATTTTTTTCTGGTACCCCCATAGACATCAGGTGGCATCAATACGTTTAAGACAGTTCAGTGTTTCCACTGCTCTATTTGCACACTATTTATACAAAGCTAAAGGTCTGGAAACTTATTCTGTGCACGGTCTGCCGTCTTCCTCTCAGTGTTGTATTAAACATTTTTTAACAAAAATATCTGTGTCTTCATCAGTAGTTCCTTTGTTAGAATAATATATCTCACTGCAGGCAACTGGCAAAATGCAGAGACCTGCAGGTGGTGTCTATCTGCTTTTATTTCTTTTTATTGTGGAGTTATTCTCTCTGAAGACCCCCCACAACATTCATTCTATCATATTTTTTCTATACCTGTGTGGGTGCAGAGCCTATCCGGGAAACAACGGCTGCAAAACAGGACGGGGCTAATTACCCATCATTCACATACATAAAATTCCAGCCCAACATGTTTTTGGACTCTGCGGGTGATAACCCTACATAGACATGGGGAGAACCGTTAGAACCGGGGCGGAGACTCGAACCCCAGTTTCCATTGAGGTGACTAATTTTTAGTAAAATATCACTCTTGAGAGAAAGAGGTTAAAAATGACCTTAGGGTTAATGTCAAAATTCTGAATAATTACACATTCATTACTATAATTGTATTACATTATGAATCACTTATAAATGGAAATATATAATATCTGTATGTAAATGAGTCATAAAGTAATTAGCGCCTTTTTATATTTCGCTTTTGTTGGAAGACACACCATGTGACTTTACGTCCAGCGTGTTGATTTACTGACGTCTCACCGCCAGATGGCGCATTAATGCAATCTCCAGGTAGTTGTTCTTAACCGTTTTATTTTAATTAATTGAAACATTGAAAATGATACTTAGGGGCAAATAATTATATTACAGTGTCCCAGCAGTTTTTACATATATACTGTATGTAAGAGCAGCTGAGTAGCTGCTCATGTCTCCTGTTCCCATGCGACCTCGATATAAGGCTCATTTCGCGTGTTTCTATGTAGAACCCATAACTATGAAACTTGAAAGTTTGACACCCGTCACTATTAAAGGGCTTTTATATGTTAAATGTGCAAAACCACAGGTGCTTAAAATAATCCCGTATCCTATTCTTTCAAGTGTGACTTAAATCTTAACAGTCCCTCGGAAAAAGCCGTGAATTGGAGCTTTTAAGAGCCTTTGAACCCGGAATGCATCCAGGCCTCTGTATTTGTGGCGTGCTTAACCGCAAGAGTTACCAATACTAGAAGTTACACCAATTATTCGTTGGATCTAAAATTAAATGTATAATTATTTTCTATATTTTAATTAGTAAGTTGCATTGATTTTTATACGCATAAATAAACCAACTTTAAACACCTACAGTGCATGGGAACATTAAAGTTTACAAGCTGCGTAACTTCGCTAAGTGCATGTACGTTTCCTATCGAGTTCTGTATTTCTTTTGTTACTTTATTTCCATGTACAATTTGTTTGAATTCGATTGCGGCGGTGCTTGGCCACGAAATTACTTGTTTTGAGTCTTGGTGAAAAATAACCAGTAATGGACTGTCCTCTTGCCAAGGCGACCGTAGTAAGCCTCGCGTAAGGGCTTTGGCTGATTAAACAAATTAGCATCTGACCCAATCGCAGCCTAGTAAAGTCTCCCGTAGTAATAAATCGTGAAAAATCGCAATAAGCTCAGTAGCGCTTACACACTTCATTACCTCTTTCGTGGCAGGGCCCAGGTGGAAAAAGTCAACAATAGCTTTGAATATCTTCAGATTTGTATCCATTCATAAATAAAACTAAAAGAGACATACGCTTTGTTATTTATCAGTAATCACATACGACAATTACATGCCCGCGAAATTTCGTTTCGATTTCATATGGAATACTATACAAATCAAATGTGATAAGTTATTGTGAATATCATATAATGTCAAATAACACTGATATAGGCCTACATAATTTACCACTATGTGTACTTCTAAACGGTTTTACTTGAATGTTTCTTTCCATTGATATATTGTATTTCATTTTAAGCGGCTAAGTAGCAATATCAACCGTAATGGGAGTAGCCCATTTGATACTTTAAAAGCTTGTTTGGCCAAAGATAAAGCATTCCGATGCAAGCAAAAACGTGAATTTTAATTATGGGCGTTTGTCGAAACTGCCCGGTAATTTTGATTTGATTGCTCGTATTATGCGAAATATAATAGTTCGGAGAAAACCCTTTTGTGGCCGATTATGGTTTTGCACTTAGAGTGATTGAGGATATTTGTCACTTCGTCAGCTCACGGGCAGTAAAACCTCAGAAGCCATTATTGGGAATTTATCGGGTCGTAGTTGATCCATTAGCAGCCTCTAACCTTAACCGGGACCCTCATCAAGCTACATTTAACTCTAATCTCTTCAAAGGGAATTCTCGCCTTCATTGTGTCAACACCCCGGGGCACACTTCACCCAATCCGGTGAAGCGGGGTATAAATCCCTAGTCACTAGAGCCTGCGACACTCAGAAACCCTCATAGGAGCGAGGACGAATTGCGGCTGACGGGGGAGAAATTACAGCGATCGGGAATGGATACTGCGCAATTCAGCTGGTCAGCCTACGGCGCGATGAGCAGCAAAGGCCAGGGTACGAGCGGGGTCAGGAAAAGCTCATTCAGCATCGAGGCGATCCTCTCCCGGGGTAGCCCGGAACCCATCCAGCGGAGCATGGGGACGCAGTGGGCGCCCATGCACACAGCAGCAACCGCCTCGCCGATGTGGCCTCCAGCTGGTTACTTAACTACCAACACGCCTTATCCGCATTTTTACATGAGTTACCAGCCGCAGGACGAGAACAGCGACGTGCATTATAACAACGGTAAGAGAAGCTCCTAACAAACTTGTCAATGCAGATATTATGAGACGGGATCGTTACGATAATGCCATCTGCTTTTGCCATTTTTAGGATACGCTGCTTCCTGTGGAAAATTAATATCTAGGAGGAATTACGTGCGGAGAACCTGTAGGCGGATCCGGACCATCTTCACGGACGAGCAGCTGAAGAAGCTGGAAGAAGTTTTCAGCAAGCAGCGCTACATGACAGGGACGGAGAAGGTGCTGCTGGCGTCCGCGCTGCAGCTCTCTGAGACGCAGGTCAAAGTGTGGTTCCAAAACCGGAGGACGAGGTGGAGAAAGACCCAGGAGGACGACGACAAGACTGGCGGCTCCACGGAGACCAGCGGCACCAAACAGGGCGCATCTGAACGAGACAGCGGCTCCTGGTCTCCGTAACGAAAATTCAGAGATAAGATGCCGTAATGCTATGCGCGGTTTTACGAGTACTTGAGTATTCTTGTTAAGCAAGAAAGTTGTGTTATACTGTAAACTAGCTAATTTGATGTAACTCCACTGTGTGGAGCGACACGAGTATGTTTTCTTCTTCAATAAAATGCTTCTCTAATAAATCTTTTTTGTATTTCTCGTGTTTGATTTTATAAATTAATTCAGAGTCACACGTTGATATGAATCCACATTTTCATTTGGATACTAGAATACAATACATTAATTTATCCAAACGCAACTGCTGCGGATGTGGCAAAAAGAGACATACGTCTGTTTTTTATCTTAGGCTAAATATGTTATAAAAACGTACCGTTTACATTATATAACCATTAATATATCATTCCATAATCTCAAACACAGGATTAGATTTGAAGCATATTATATGACGGAAATATGCTGAATAAGTTATACACATTAAATAAAAATACTGAAAAACATTCAAATGTGCAATAGCGCACTAATATTATGCTATTTTTGTCTATTTATGTATATATTTAAAATAAGTAGCCTACATTGTATATATTTTTACAGCATATTAATTACAATAGTTAGGCCTATTTTAATAATTAATATTGTTCCTGCTGTTTCCTATACGTAATTTCCCTGCCGTTCTAGATGGAAGTATAGCTATCAAATACTGACATTACAATGATCACCTTCATTGCGAAACTAATCGTTCAACTAATCGAATATTTGATAATAGCACCAAATATATGACATGGAATACGAAAACATGCAATCGATTACTGTTAACTGACATGGTTCAGGACAGGCCGATTACTGGTAGGCCTATTCAGATTTATCTCGTGTGATATGTACCCATCGAGATTGATATTGACTGTAGATAACCAGTGACTATTTTTCTTTTGGCATTCTGTCGTTTATAAATGAGTATCCCATGCAATCCGTGGCTTCCTTACTTTACACGTATTTTTTCTGTTATGTATTTTCCTTTTTAGTTGAAAGTGTCGGTGGTTACATTAGTATTTTTTTCAATGATTAATTTCCAGTTAAAACTTACCAACAAGTCAGCTTATTTCATGGATGGATATTTATTAGTACAAATTACCGTAAACAAATATGTGAGTCACGCTATCATGGCGTATATCACGGACAATATGGAGGGGTCGTTAACTGTCGTGATTAAACTGTATGATTTAGAAAACTGCAAGCCAAGTACTTCGACAAAAATAGATTTTAAAATCTGCTTAGAAATAACTACGCTGTCTGTGTAAATATGTCTGGACGTTTGGGACGCCAAGGGCTTCTGGATATATCCCGCCTTCTAGCTGTTTCGAAAGGCCTAAACAGTAGAATATATTTGTTAAAAATATATTTGGCAACGCGCCGTTTTATACTGTAATGTGTTAAAACACATTCACATTGAACACTAACGACGAACTTTTCAGAATTTAAATAAAGAACAATGATCTGAAAATATATACTTACTTGGCAATGTACTCTATAGCAAAATGGGTTTTCTTTCGTCGCTTGAACAATACTTTGAAATATTACATAGCTTACAAAATCTTTTACATTTGGCCTAATAGCATCACGGATTATTGCTTGAATCAGCAACAAAATATTTGTTTTTCAGTTTAAAATTGTATTATAAAAATTAATGTTTCTTCATCTTAATTGAAAAATACAGGCAATGGGTCTTAATGAACAGTGGACAACATGGTACTACAGCCTGATCCGGGTGACCCGATTGTTTCATTTCACCTGGTAACCTGGTATTGAACACATTGGTACACGTGTGTGTGTGTGTGTATATGTATACACACACACATACATACATATATATGTACCGTCATATTAGGCCCATACATACATGATATCCCCGTTATTAAAAATGTTATTTCATAAATAACTTTTGATCTGCACGCAATAATTTCGTCCGGATAAACAAAATAAATTTGATAATTTTATTTACGATAATTTCCGCAACATCATTAAGAACTGAGAAAGTTATTTATAAGATTAGTATGCAGATTTATTTATTTAATTCGAATTTACTGTAGTAGGGCTACATTTTAGAAAACACGAGGCAGTTGAAAGTGACAAATTTCAAAACGTGACACCTCCAAAAAGAATTACGACTTGTTACTTTGACACCCACTTTGCTATTACTAAATTGCCTCGGAAGGACCAAAGTGTTGAGTGTTACGTCCTGAGTATGTTTTTCTCCCGCCATAATGAAACTAACTATTTTACCCACAATAGAGGTAATTTGTGTAAAAGGTCGGAGAAATCCTTGCTTGACTGGGTCTCGTATCTCTGTGGTGTGTCGGGAGACAGGAGAAGTGTTGAGGAGCACATATTTTCCCCACTGTTCCTTTTAGGATATGGAAGAGACAACCTTGAACATCTCCTTACATCTGGGCGTGAGGACCACTTTCGGGCCCGGTCTCAGCGAGCAGCCTCAAGTGGGGAACTTGCCCGAAGCGATCGCAAGCCTCACTTAACACAATATTGAATTCCCAGCAATGCAGGTGTGTGAAAGCAAAAAGCCAACCTACGGCTTCGATATCGCTGACATTCTCTCGACTAATTGACATGTATGAGCGGGAGACAAGAAAAGGAAAATGCTGTGTAGATGCAAGACGTTTAGCACCATGCCCGAAAATTGTGAATGATTTGGAGCATGAATTATACTACGAGATTTTCAGAACCTACCGCTACACTGATTTCTTGCAGGCTATATATATATATATATATATATATATATATATATATATATATATATATATATATATATATATATATACATATATATATATATACACTTAGGCAATTAAACATTGACACAATTAATGCAATGGTGATTGTGCTGAAATTTAAATATTTTTAATTTTAAAACATGTATGTCCCTGTCCATAGCTGATCTTGTTGGAGTTGATCGTTCTGTAGACCCTTTAATGTAGGCCTAATAGGTCCTAAAACTCAGTTTTAGCTAGCTAAATATTTATTGGTGCTTTCGTACTTATGAATACAATTAACTACTTTGAATCAGTTTAGTTAGAACTTAGTTTTTGAGATAACGGATCAATAGATTTTTAAATGACAATTTATATTTTTATTCATTTACTTTAAATCAGTGTATTCTTGTTTTATTTATTTATTTTAATAAAAATGCTGAAGGGCTTTTAATTAGTTTTCCCGCATTAAATTAAGAGGTCAATATTCACTTAATATTGCGTTGCTATTGTTCTGAGCGAATACGCACCATGCCTAATATTGAATTGAAGATACGGACTACCTAATGATAATAATGATTGCCAGTTTTTAAACAATTGTTTATTGCACTCTTAATAAATATAATGCAGGTGCAGGTTCAATTATTGTTTTGCTGCTTGGGTTAATACTTAAGAAATGTATGAGCCTAGGAAGACATACACTGATCATAGGATGAAGCCGAAATGCAAATCTTCGTTAACAGATGGACACACGTTATCTCGCTGATAAGTCTCAGTTACAGCGACTCAATGGTTACGATAACCCTGTCTAATTATGTAGTGGCAGGTTCCACTAGAGGGCATTGTCGTATGAAAATATTCAGAATTTATTTGATTGTAGTGATAAGCTTAGTCCTTGATAAAAATAACTTTGAAGTTGACATTAATTTTCTTCTTACCTTGTACAAATATGCAGTTTCATCTTCATGCACCGCAGTGTGAATAAATAAATTCTCTTGTTCTATGTCACTTTGGAGTATTGTATAGCCACATCTTAATAGTTTTGCATTAATATATCATGGCTGTTTTTGACCTTGTCCATTTTCAAGCTTTCATGTAACTGCCCATAATGCAAAAAAAAAAGTGACCTACCTAATTTCACGTGTTCAGCAGCCATTTAACACACAAGATAAATGAGATCTTCATCATTATGACATAAATGCATGGTTTTATTGCGTGACCGGTTTTTGTGGAACGTTTAGCCAAAGACCATGGGTCACACATTATGCCTTTTTAAGGGGAAATCTCCTTTTGTGTGGACTATTCTACCAAAGTTCAATTTTGCTCATTTTGAGTGCTCTGGGTCTTTTCCGCGGCTTTGGGCATCGGGGAAAATTCAATAATGGTCCTGGTCTCTGTGGGACGTCCAGCTTTAAGTAGAGTTCTGCACTGCGCACATTTCCCGTGCCCTAATGTGTGTGAGAATGGATGACAACGCTTTGCTTCTAATCTCTTTGTCTATGCCTTTTTATGACCAGTAAAATAGCCAACACTAGTTGATTAAGCTTTTCCCTTTGTAAGAGGACTTAACATCAGTTAGCTGGTTCCAGGCAGGGGAACAATAATCACTTTTTAACTCGGCTTCACACCTCGAGTGCCTACAAAAACTCCAACTGATTAATTCCTCCTTTCAGCGCCACACAATCTATAATTAATTGCCAGAGGCAAAATTAATAGACGTTAATGGCCATTTGAATCAAAAGCAAAGGGGCAAAAAGCTGAAGTGAAAGCTATTAATTATGTGCTATGGGATTGGCCAGCAGGGACAAGAGGGGTGTGGCCTAGGCCACTATGGGACCCTAAAGGATCTCTGGCCGATGTCGTTCACATGGGCTTCTGCAGAGTGGGTCCTGAATGGACTATGGGCAAAGGGGGGCTTTTCTGGTAGCCCAGAGCCACGATTAATTCATGTGAAAGGAGTGTCTGTCCTGGGGTGTCTGAGACTCTGATCTGCTCAAACCCAACCCCCCCCCCCTTCCCCCACAACCCCCTTCCATCCCAGTTTCAAAATCTGAGATTGTAACTGACAAAGGAGGGAGTCGATGGAAGCAGGAACTCATGGGCACGGTGTTTCTCTTTGATCTCAAACAAATCAGCATGCATCTACCCCCCCCCCCCCCCCAGTACACACCTCCAGCTTCACGGTAGCACTGAAGAATGGTTGTTTGTTTAAAGAGAACAGTTTTGTGTTTTTACTCCATGTAGACAGTGAGTCGAGGTTATCTGCCTCTCCAGCAGACGGCAAACAAAAAGAGGCCGACTTGAGGATGCTACTGTAGAGTTTTTTTTATTGTCTGCAAAAAAAATCAGATTTGTAAAACACACACTTCACTTTTTGAAGAAAGGGTTTCTGTGCCCAGCTGTCACTGAAGGTCGTATCTGTCTCAGGTTCCCGCACACAGTTCCACAAGAGCAGCAGAAATCTCAGGTAACAGCCCATCTGTGGACGAGGCCTTGGTGCTTCTCCATTGGACCTCTGTGCAGCCACAGACTTGATCTCAGGTACAAGCCACATTAGACCTAGAGTTTCGACAGCCTGACTGATCTCCTCTTTGTCACCATAGATTTTCAGTTATTAGGTTTTTTTTGTATCAAGATTGCTGGAATTGGCCACAGGGGGCGCTGTGAATCTGCGATTCTGTATTATTTTGACTGTTTGGGGAAGTAAATATGCTATTTAGCTACGTATGTAGAAATTTAATCTGGCACGCCTTTGAAGATGAGTACTGTTTTACCTTTATACTGTACACATAACTTTAGTGTTAGTAATATATACAAATGCAATTTAAATTGATTTATAATGGTGCAGAAACATAACACAATGCTTGGTCTTATTTGTGCCTTATCCTAATGGAATTTATAATTAAATACAAAAATAAATTAGTTCTATGCCAGTTGCCATTTTATCAATTCCTCCGAAAACGACCCTTATTCATTATTACTATTATATAAAAAACAGTACATTTTATATCACATAATATTGCATAATTATATTTGTAATGTTGCGTGTTATCATTGCATGGCATTAAATGTATTAATATTTAACATTTGCAAAATGCATAATCTATTTCACGTTTTGTTTTTTGCATGTACGTATGAGTCCTAATTGACGTAATTACCACGGAGTACAATACATCCCTACCGTATAATATTGAGGCAAGGTGCTCGTAGTTCGCACGGTATAAATGAATTTGCGCATGCTCACCACACCTCTGTCAACAGAGAGCCGAAAGCAGGTACCGAGCTTAGTGAGTGACAGGTCTTTTATCAAAAGCTCGCAGATCCTCGGTCTTATTGGCGTCCAAAAATGTTACTCGCAAGATGTGAAGCCAAGCCAGCGTCCTCCTAGCATAATACAAAACTACGAATCTACCAATCACGGCCGGGTGTCGTTGAAGGTTTACTTGTTTTCAGTTTCTTACAAATAGCAGCAACTTGTGTCTATTTTAAACGCGTTTTTGTTTTGTTTTAGGTTTTTGGCCCGTTGTTTGTGCGATTTAACTAAATTCTGATAGATTGTGGTACAGTAGTAGGCTGCAGAAAAAGTCTAATCGATGTTTTGCATTAGCTAGTTTTTCTTCCACCAATATCCAGACCTAAGGAGCCGCAGTAAGTTATGGATCGCTTGGGGACTAATGCTAGACTACCCCACTGTGGATTTTAACAGCCCAGCTCGCTGAAACACCGGACTAACACCAATATCGTCCAGGCTTTACCTGAACTAACTTTGTCATTATTTTTGTTGTTAACGCGGCTTATATCAAGACGTATTTCATCAAAGGACTTTGAATATCATGTATCAGCACAGTAAGAAATGCTTCACCATCGAATCCCTCGTTGGCAAAGAGGCGAATTCCTCGGCTTCTGTGGACGAACCTGTTAGACCCACGGCGTTGAGATTTACGGAGTCCATACATCCTCCTCCCTTTGGGAGTTGCTTCCAGAACTCCGGCAGGAGCTTGTACAGCAGTCCAGATATGATGTTTCCAGACCCGGGCACGCACTCCAGCAACTCGGCTCTGTCTCTGCACCCTCTACAATTGCCTTCTCAGCCGTTCTTCAACCCGCACCAGAGAGAAAGTCTGAACTTCTACCCCTGGGTTCTCCGAAACCGATATCTTGGACATAGGTTCCAGGGTAAGTATACCACACCTGAACTGTTTCAGTCATGTGTTACTCATTCCGGAGTATTATCGGATGAAAACCCGAAATGGGTATTATCGCAAATTACAATGTGGCAGAATCAGTCATCTAAGCAGGTCCGGCGATCTGTTTTTGCAGATATGGTTCTGCGGATAAACTTGATGTTATGTGTATGGGTGGGTGTTTGTGGTTGTGTGTCTTTGCTGCATTGACACTGAGCGCATATAATATCTCCTCTTATTTCTAAAATGGACACGAATTAACAAGTTTAATCTACTTAACACGAAATTCATGAGAAAGAACGAATAAGCAGCAGTTAGAAATCGCTGAACTGGGCCCTGTTGTCGTTTTCACGCTGCGTAATTTCACTTGCAGGAGAGTATCGAAGATACTATAATAATATAAAGGAATTACAAATTACACACATGTATTATTATCTTCTGCATGGCTGCTATAAGCTGACGAAAATTGACTTTGCAATTCACTATGCAGTTTGAATTGTAACATTTTAAATTTATGTTGTATTTTTTACATGCGTATGGGAGTAATTCACTTTTAAATATGATGAAAACAGCCAATAAACGGGAAAAATGAAATAATAGCTTTGAAATATTTTTCTAAATTTATATTTGTATGCATCCTATTCTTGTTTTATCTATGCTGTTTATAGTGTTGTAAAGGCGATTTGATATTTCACATCAGTTATTACGATTGGAGATTGTGTTAAATTCTTCGTGGGTCCAAATTTCACACTAACTTTGTTTAGTGTGAAATATGATAATGTTTTACTCGCATGTAGATAAAGTAGAGGACCATTTCAAAATGAAGATATTTCTGGTTAAATAGGAAACCACAGTGATTACTCATTAAACATCCATGAATGTTGAGTGATCTTTACTTAAACAATAAAAAAAGCGTTGTCAAAACGCTTACTACGGCCCAGCACTCTGTTAATCATATCTAATTTCACCGCCGTGTCAATTTCTTTAAAGTTTGTGTGCTTACTCTCATATTTATGTCGTTGTCTTTCAGCTCTGGCCTTTCGTGTTTAGGCAAGGAATTACCGTGGGGACGGTTTCGCTAACAGCATACGACTTACCAACACTATAAGGTGCTTAAAGTAGTGTAAAATAGTGTTATTTACTTAATAATTGTATAATTGCAGTTTATTTAAGATTAACATTATATAAACAAAAATAAAACGCATTGCTATGTATATAGCAATGTATAAGAAAACATTTTTATTGCTGATGCTTTCATTATTGTCAGTATTATTATTGGTAGTAGTTTCGTATTTGGAATATTAATCAACACCTATATCAATTACCGTCACCCATTCTGTCATATAATAATTCGTACTTTTTGCTGTTTGAATTCCATACTTTCAGTAATCTTTTCACCTTCTAACGACGTCATTTCCCTAAATCCGGTTTGTCTACAGTCACTGCATAAAACGACTTAACGTGTTATTATTCTAAATAATCTTTCGTTAAATTTTCATATATTTTCAGGTTACTGTTTTGGGTAAATATTAATACAGATTTTTTCTACGTTATTTCAGTGCGAATTTCTAGCTATATTTGAATTAAATGTGATTTTTTTCTCCTGGCGAATAAGATCTAATTTTCACACGAATGCATTGATGTTTAAAGGAAATATGAAATATGTAAAGTAAAGGTCAATCTGGAATAAAGAGAAAGGCAAAAACATAATTGTTATCAAGGCAAGAAAAAAAGAAACTGCGGATTCGTGGCTTTTATATTAGCCATTGTAATGGCAAAGGAACTGCGAGTGTACTGTAAAATAAACACAACGTGGCCCTTTACAGTAACTATAATAATTATAGCATCGTAAACGTCAATCCGGCCATTCTAATGGCGCTCCAGTCTAATTTCAATAAAAGGAAAATACCGGACAGGTTACTATTATTGCTAAAAGTAATTTCCGAACAGATTTCTAAATATAACATAAAACAAGGATTCAACATTTGCTCTATATTATAATACTAAAATCAAATAAAATACAAAACAAATGCAACAACAGCAACAATAGTAGTAGTAGTAGTAGTTGTAGTAGTAATTAAAAAATCCCTTGTAATATCAAGTATATCATCCTCCTTGGCACTGCTCATATACTGAGGAGGGTTTTATCCATCAGGTGAACCATCACACCCTCTTGGTGGATCTAATTCAAGGGATGGTCTTGGCTTCACGAGTGAATGGAGCAGGACTTTAAGGATAATAATAATAATAATAATAATTATTATTATAGCAGCTAGATTAGTTGTCCCCTGAAAATTATTGTTTAATTGCTGCAGGTGGAACAAACCCATTAGCCTGTGCTCAGATTTTCCCTCTTACTCATGGCTTCCGTGTCTTACCAGCACACACACAAACCCTGAACTTTACATCGCTTTAAGAACTCAGCAAGTCATACTTTCAGAACAAGTGAACCCTTTGTATCTTAAAATATAACTACATGAAATTTAAATATCATCACGTAAGTGTATATTTTTTAAGTTGTATTTGTTCCTGACCAGGACAGAAGGTCGGAAGATGGATGGATAGAGTATTATTTTCATGTTATATTAGCTTAATGGACCATCATGTTTTTTTTATTTTTTATTAGTCCTTTATAACTTCGACACAGTTCTTAATATAATTTTAATAATGTCCTTTGCTGTGTATAATGTTTGCATACTAGGGTTAATCAATGATGTTTTCATTCAAATGTCCTATTAGAATAATTATGTAGGCAAACATTTCTGTTGTAGGAGATGCTGCAGTTTATTCTGGCTGTATAGTACTTAGTAGGGGTGTCTGGGAGACTCCTGCATATTTTATTATCTAAATTAGAGGGAATATTTGGGTCTGGAAGGAATTTTAATCAGCAGGCCTGTGCAGTGGATGAACCCCTATAGGAGAATGTTCTGAATCACACCAAAATATCAGTCTGACAACACGCGCCCCGTTGAATTCAGTAGGAGGTGTTAGGAAGCGACGTCTCTCTGCTTCTGCTCGCGCTGCTGCAAATGTTAATCGCTGTCGATACAGGCCCGCCGTGTTTCCGCCAGAGCTGCTCGTCCAAAACGAATATCGCCGAGTCGATGGTACGTCGCCGTCAAAAGTGAATTCTAATGACACATCTTCCCTCTGTAGGAACACAGACAGTTTTTTTTTTTTTTAGCCCAGAAACATAAATGTGTATTTCACAGTCTTGGGGAAACGGCATGACAGAATCTGGGGAGATTAAGAAACACAAAGCCTTATACCTTGAGGGTACTTTACTCTCTCGTCCATGTTATGTGTTTTTGTTTATTCTCCCAAGATGCGTGCACTAATGTTCTACAGCCCAGTCCCCGGTGGTCTCCATAACAAAGCAATTTGTTAAACGAAAGGGATCAATGACTTTTCCCCTCGCCTATCTTGTTGACTCCTAGTCCGCGGCTGTGACTCCAAGCCCAGCCGAGTCAGGTGTGCAATCCTCCCGGGCATATCTCAGGTAATTGCTGAAAGCCAGAGGCTGTTGTAACTGTTCTGTAGATCCGTGGCTCAGATTAAAAAAAAAAAAAAGCCCTTTGTTTACTGACAGAACAGATCCACTCACTAATGGTATCCAATAACCTTGAAAACCACTGTTTAGACAAGCCTAAATACAGCCAAGGGGATTGAGTGGTTGAGGATTACCCATGGTGAGTATTCGGTTATTGTTGGGAGGAACGCGCGTTAAGTTGTGAGCCTGACCACTTCCTGAACGCCCGGGGAAGACCCGCGTGTCTCTGAAGCTATCATGCAGCACAAAGTAAACAGGATCCTGGGCCCTTCTCTCTTCACATGGAGCGGCCACCTTTAACGGATGCCTCCGTAGGTATCAGAGAAGGTGGGGGGGGGGGGGGGGGGTGGGCAGGTCACTCAGTCCCGTCACTCACGTACCCAGCAGCCTGGAAACCTCCTTTGTGAAGCCCCATCCAAATGTGTCGAGGCACATCCAATAGGGCTCAGGAGGGGACACCTTTTCCGAAATGGCCCCGATGTGGCCCGTGGGAGAGCGGTGCGCGGTTACAGGTGCGTGCTACTAATTTGTCCGTTTTCATGGAGCACTCCCCTGCAGTTAAACATTATATCCACCCCATCCACCGGGAATTTGAGGGCTTGTGAGAATACCTACGGAAAAGAAAGTGGCTCCCTCAGGGGGTGCTGAGAGGGGGGTCTGGACAGGCAACGCTGGGGTGTAACTAAAAACAAACCGTCATGTTCAGGGCTGGCTAACACATGGCTGCTACACCCCTCCATCAGTCGTGGCCCACTCCTCATCCACGGTTTGGAATAGAGAATGGGCTCCCCGCTTGCTGTGACAAGACCGGGCCTGTTTGTGCCAGGGGAATTGTGGCATCGTCGCCCCAGGTGCCATCTGGTCCATTCCCAGACACGTCTGGGGAGGGCCGCACTCGCCGAGGATTGGCCGGGGTCCGCTCCAGTCCACGCCCTCCGAGCCCTCCCACTGCGCCTCCACGGGGCCGGGGTGCTGCCAGATTGGAGGCTCGGGGAGTGCCCCTCCACTCCCATCCTTTCCCGGGGGAGGTTTGCTGGTGACGCAAGGCGGCACATGATGCCAGGCAGGAAAGCACACCCGCCTTGCCGGCGTAGCCAAGGGAAACAAGCGTGACTTTCAGGCCGCTGGAGACGACGGGACACAACAGACACAGAAACTGAAACTGCACAATGCGACAGCGTATGGACTTCTGGTGACAGTGAGACACGAGGAAGAGACGGCAGAGGACATTTCCCAAGATGCAACTGGAATTTTGAGTTAGATATTTGAGTGGCAAAATCCAAAAATGAGGGTATTTCTTCCCCGTGATGTATTTTTGGGGTGCATACACATGTATGTGTGTGTGTGTGTATATACAGACCCACACACACAAACACCAAACCTAAGAGTGGTTATTGTTACCTTGTCTCTTCTTGGCGTTGAGTTTTAGGTGCTTAGAGGAGGAACCGTGGAGATTTCTTTAGTCATCGCCTCTAGACCTCGCTGAGCACCTTGTTTACATTCTTTGTCCAGGCGAGGGCTGCAATCAGCCCTGTTCCTGCTCAGAAACACCACCTCCTCCCAACCTTCTGAAGTTCAAAGGACTTTCAGCACACCAGCTGAAGCCCATTGTCAGTGACTAACCTGTGATGGAAAATATGCCCCCTTATCCCGGGGGAGTGAGGGCGGCCGAGTATTCCTCATGGTGGGGGGGGAGGGGGGGGGGTTACACTTTTTTTTGGGGGGGGGGGGGGGTTCCGTACACGTGTTATCAGTTGTTGACTGAATGCCCCTGAGATGTCCTCACTGAAGTTCTCAAACTAATTGTGTAAGCTGGCTTTCAGATAGGTACAAAGTGGAAAAGCTTTTGCCTTAAAATGACAAAGGACCCTTTCAGGGCCATGATACAAATGTCTTCTCCCTGTAAACTAAACAAAAATCTCATAACTTTATTCAGATTTATTGGTTTTTCTCTTTCTGCAATGGGTTGGCACCCAGTCCTGGGTTATTCCCTGTCACGGGACAAACGAGTATGGAAGATGGATGGATGGATGGATGGATGGATGGCTAGCTGGCTGGTTATTCTCCTTAGCTCTTTCCTCTAAAGAGAAACCCCCATGTGAAAGTCTGGTATACTTTGGTGCAGATTCATCATGTGTGACCTCTGTCTTTCTCCCTCCACATAAATAAGTCGTACACTTTAATGTGAAGTTTCCCTTTTTTGTGCTTTAATTCCTTTGAGAAAAAAACAAATCGGTGCAGATTTCGCACTGGTACAGATTCCTGATAAATACGGGTCTTTGTTTGCAGCTTCCTGTGAAGCTTGCAGAAATGCAGGGGGGGGGGGTGCGGGCCATTGTGGAGATGAAGTTTTAATATTTAAAAGGCATTTAACTGCGTGTCGTCTATTACCTTAAAGATTAAAAGATGGGCTAACCAGGTAGGAATCCCAGCTTATGTGCTGTACTTGTGGAACAATTACCAGCGCTTTCCCTGTTGTTTTTTTGTTTAATCATAAGACATTTTTGTCTGGTTAATATCCAGGTTCTTATGCTCAATTTAAGCTATAATGAAACAAAAGAAAAGTATTCAAAAACTCTTCTGCTGTAACGATATTTGTGCAGTGAGAAGGCACACTTTATTTTTATATTATTCTTTTTTTTAATCACTTTGACATGCCGTGCCTTGGTAGATTTAGCTGGCACTAGATATTGGTAATGATTTCATTGTCTTGACGTATGTCTCAACTGAAGTTTTAAAAACATTAATTAAAAGTTCATTAAACTGCAATATGTGCACCCAGACAATTTACAGCTTGATTGTACTGAAAGTGGAGCTATTTTTACTGTTGTTTTTTCTGATATGAAGGGTGTTATATGTTTATATATTTGATCAGAATGATAAGGTCTAGAGTACAGTGCTTACCAGGTTACTTACTGTCATACAATTAAAATATTTAAAATGTCCTTGTATTCGCTATAGTCACAAGCATATGAAGAAGTATTTTCCAGCCCGTGCAGTGTTTGCATTGACCTGTCTAATCACCATTTTAGTTCAGACATCAAATCCTAATTTGCTTTATACTTTCACTCTGATGACAATATTTTGAAAGAATTTCTCAGTATTACGAATGCTGATCAGTATTTTGTAGCTTCCCTCAAATTTAATTTACTGGCCAGTTGCCGGTCTTTGATTTCTCATTATGTCGTACGGCAGTTGTGGCCTCTGAATGGCACCACAAAAAGAGACATTTGATTGATTTGCTGATTTACGTACGTTGGTCCCTTGGCACGTACCACCTGCCCACTGTCCCATTGCTGTAATTCAGGGAGTTTTGCGTGAACGTGATTTGAGGTCAGTTCTGTGCTGAATGTGCCATTCAGAGAAGGCAAACCTCTTTCCATGTCATGGCTCTACAATTTATAGATCTATTTGCTTATGTAAAATATTTCATTTTTTACGTATTATTTTAATAAACGGCACTCGCACTGGGTGCCCAGATGTCACCAGGGCGGGCAAAAAATTTACCAGGATTTTACTACTGCCTGGTGCTGAATGAATTCAGACATTAGCACATTAATTTTGATTTGCTTAACTGCACATCAGGCCCCTCAATACAATCGTTTTTGCATTTTTTCCAGCCCAAATCATTTACGTAGGGATGTCACAGCGAACCGAAATCGATGTCAAAACGTATGTACACGCTGGCATAGACCAAACATCAGTATACAAATCACTTCATGATGTTGCCCCATAGAAAAGTCTGACACCGGCCTTCTGTGCTGTGGGAACGTGTCGCTAAAGTTTGAGGGATGAATGAACGGGGCATGCGGTCCAATGGCAAGCGGTCAAAGGAGAAGCAGCTGGTCAGGTTGAACGGGGCATAACCAAGGAGTTAACCATTAATGTTTAGGGTTAAAAACTGTGAGCCACACTGTAAGAATATGTGTTACAGTGTGACAGACCTGTCCAATCAATACCTCCTGGAATTCTATGGAAGCATAAATCACGTTTTACGAGTGAGGGCCTGATGCATGTATTACTTCACATTTTAAGGATTGCAAAACAAGCCCCCCATTAAAGAACTGACATTAAGAAAGTCTTTGTTTTGAAAACTTATAAAGAGATGTAATTTGTCAGATCAGGAAGCAGTGGCCAGCTTTAATATACAGTGCCTCGTGGATACGTGCTGTTGGACTCATAATCATAAATCTTTATGGTGTTTCTGACAGCTTCCGTGTCCCTTCCTCGATTAACAATCCCAATGGAATGGATCCCAATGGAATGGATCCCAATGGAATGGATCCCAATGGAATCTAGGCAGCTGCCTCGCCAGCCATAACTCATTTAACGGAGAGCAAAGCCCTGTTTGTGTATAGAATTTTTTGTTGTACAAAAAAGAGGTTTGTTTCCCTTTGCCAAAAGGCAATAAATCTCCTTCATTTCCATTTGTAGGTATGAGCAAGTAAAAACAGCGGCCATGGATGTGAGGGACTGGATATTAACATCGTTCTAGTGATAGAGGGAAAAAGCAGGAGGCGTTTGGTGGTGTGAACACGCAGTTTTTTGCATGCTTATCACAGTGCTTTTACTACATATCCTGCTTCATCCCTCGACATTAATCCCTGCTATTTGAGCTGAAAAGATTTTGTGTTTTCTCTCTCCGCCCGCGTTGTTTTTTTAAGTGGGTATTTGTAAAGGTCTTAGCTCGTGTTTAAATCTTACGCAGATTAACTCCATGGGGATGTTACGTCCAACAAAGAAACATTTTAATTCCGGAGTTCAAAGGCCACTTCCCCCTTGCCCCACTCTCCCGAGGTGACTTTAATGTGTCACTTGAATCATAGCAACAGGAGGGACTGTCATCCTCAAGCGGGGTCAAGGTATCCTTTCATGAAGCGCCACCCGCTCACGATGTCAATTGACTTGTAAATTAAACACTTCACACGCAGAGATAAAACCTGTATTAATGTATATCAGATAAAGGATCTATTAAATAGGCATTCTGTATCGCTTCGGTGACTGCTGGTGATTCACTCTCCAAATGGAAATGAATTTCCCTCAGCGAGGGAGGAGGGAAGAAAAACAGAAATGCAGCTGACAGCCTTTTCTTGAACCAGTAAACCACAAAAATTGTGCTCACGCTTTAACTGGCGCAACAGCTTTGGCAGAGTCTCTGAATCAATATCGGAGTGTCAATTAAACATGGCAGAATTGCCACGGGGAGATGGCGCTCCCAAACCCTCCACTCGGCACATCTGCGAAATGCGGAGCGTGTTTCCGCGCTGCTGGGAGCACGAGCTGGAAGGAAAGGCCGACCAATGCTACAGGAAGCGGCGGGATGTGAGGGGGAATGGCGTTTGAGGCCCCCTCCCACATCAAGCCAACCATCACCTGCCAAGACCGACTCCCTCCTCCCAAAAACACGCAGATACACACCCATCAGCCCCAGAAAGTTGCTTCATTCCTGTCTGTCATCCTAAAAGCTGTGTTTGTGTGTGTGTCCCCCCCCTGGCCCCTGGCCCCCCCTTCCCAGGTGAGGACAGCAGTCCCGAGAACCTGCTCCTGCATGGCCCCTTCTCCCGCAAGCCCAAGCGCATCCGGACGGCTTTCTCACCCTCGCAGCTCCTGAGGCTGGAGCGCGCCTTCGAGAAGAACCACTACGTGGTGGGAGCTGAGCGCAAGCAGCTGGCCAACGGCCTGTGCCTGACGGAGACGCAGGTGAGGACGGGATAAGCCGGCCGGGGGTGGGGGGTGCTGTGGGTCAGGCTGCCATTCCTGTCATCGGAAGGTCACTGGTTCAGATCTCAGGATCACCTGAGCAAGGCCCTTAACGCCCAGTTACTCAAGCCCTGTCTTCTGTGTAAATGTAATGAAGCCACAGACGCCAAATCAGACCTTTGAGGAATCTAGGGGTGCATTTTCCAGTGATAACACAGGTTATTGTTAGATGGTCATTATCTGTCATAGTTATATGGCCTTTCAGTAGCGGCCAGTGATGCAGGAGGCAGCTGGCATTTATTGCGCCGCACGGGGGTGCGCTTCCCAAAAGCAGCTATGCAGTTGTGATGCAAGTGTTTCCCGAAACCATAGTTTGAACTATTCAAAGTAACTTCATTAAGCGACACAGGTGTTTCCCAAAATCATATTTTAAACAAACATTCGCAAACACAGTCGTTAAGTTGTGGCGTTCAGACTACAGCTCTCGAGCTGTGGTTAGAATCCTATCTACATCATCTATGGTGCAAAAGGCAGTCGAAGGAGAGCAGTCACCACTTGAGAAAGCAGAAAACATTCAATAATCTTGCTGTACAAAGACATATAATATCAAGTGCTTTAAAAATTTAGTTGTAATGGTTATTCTATGTATTTCTCTGTTCATGAGTATGGGATGATTGGAGAGGATATTGTTTACTTACTTTTGATTGTGTTATATAGTACATTCATTAAATATAGAAATATATTTTACACTATCACGTCTCAATATCACATTGTGATATGTGAAATTTCCACGAGTAATATTGTGACATTTCTAAAAGAAAAAAGGAGATTAAATTACTCAAAATAAACTATTTGCTAAATAGAACTTATCATCTAGCAGAAGTGTGTCAGAGAAGTCGGTGGTGTTACTGTGAGCTGTGACAACAGATATAGACCAGTGCCGACATAGACCAGTGCCGACATAGACCAGTGCCGACATAGACCAGTGCCGACATAGACTAGTGCCGACAAATGCAATGTGGTTATTGCGCATGCGTACGTTGCAATGACAATACCGAAACGATTTATCTTGCAACGCTTATATTATACATATATATCACACAGACTCACACACACACACAGCATCACATGAAAAAGAACATGGTGGAATTAATGGGTTAAAATCATGAATCAATTCTTAATCACTGAGAGCTTTTGTTGCCATTATGAGAAAGACGAAAAACAAAACACCGCTGGCATAAAAACCCCTGGCTGTGTTAGCAAGAAGGTACATCTGTCACGGTGGGGTATCATGCACACCCATCCAACCCAATGAGCCGCTAGCACAGTGCAGCCAGCAACATCGGACCAGAAATTTACAAGTGTTTATAGTGTGAATAAAATAAAATTAAATTAAATAAATGTAATTAGCCTATTTCATTAAATGCATTGCAATAGCCGATAGGTCTTTTTCCTCAAAAAGAAGAGTATCATATTATTATTTTCACACTATCATTATTAATGAATTGATAGTATTAATATTGCTGTTGTTATAGGATTACAATGTATATAACCTAAGTAATACATTACTAATGTGCTATCATCACAACTGTCATACTTAAGAATAATGAAATGAAGTTTGTGAATTTTTGCATGCTTCCCGCTGTGAAAGTCTGACCAAACACATCTGGGACCATTGTCGACCTACCAACATGGTTCAAACTAGTACGGTACTAACAAAGTACAACGGTTTTAGGAAATTGCCATACTTCGGATGTTTGTTAGTTTAACGATGCGTTGTATCATGTTAGGCCAATGCTAACCTCCGTCACTGTTCGGGATGCGCACCCTGGGACGTTTTTGTGAGGCCGGTGATTACGCGGAAGGATGTGGCGGTCATATGGAGCTTTACGTGCCTGCGGCGCAGGGCACATTCACGGCGAGCCATTCTCAGATGCTTCCCGTACACGTTAAGCCTGTCAAGCTTGTTTTTGGCCTAAAACGCTTGTATCGTTACCTACAAATTGTTTTGTAAGGGGTTCAGTTATCTAAATATGAACTACAAAATCACCAGGAAAGAAATTAATATAAAAGGAGATTCTCTCTGAAGATAAACATAATTAACTCTTTTTTTTTTACCACAGAACATAACAGGAAGCCTTAGGCAAAGCAGGGCTTGGCAGAGAGATTGAAAAATTGCCTTTGTGCTTTTAAAGAAGCCTTTTTTTCTCATGGGCAGACATTTGATATTACTCACATGGAGAGTAAAGGAGATAACTGTGCTTGTCCTGTAGCCAGGACATGAGTGTCACATGGCATCATGATCATCAGTTTTCTTTGTAGGGGGGGGGGGCATAAAGAGGCAGTTTCCTTTCACATGAAGTGGTAAATGTTTGAACACACTCACCACAAACCATGAATGGTTTTAGTTTACAAGACCAGGTCAAGGTTCAAGCAATGAAATAATCATACTTGAAACCCAAAATAGTAACAAAACAGTGATGTAGTAATGCATAAAATTGAAAACCTCACCTACCAATGATCACAGTACACGGTATACAATAGGTACCTAACACTACAAGATAGTGTTCTCAAGCACCATAACACTGATCATCATGGCTGTATGTCAGTGAGAGAGACTCTGATTGGCATCTGTTTTCTCTTCATGGCCAAATGACATTGACAGCTTGGTTTATAGATGGCTTTGATGAGAGTCACTCAAGCCTCAAAAAGCAACATTTTTAGCTTTGATTTTCACAATTGGCTGTTTATGTCAATACATGTGGAAGACAAGAGAAGTCTAAGCTAGACGGGCCATGATGCACGTGCCTAACCAGGTGCCCCCCCCCCCCCCATGTAGGTGAAGGTCTGGTTCCAGAACCGAAGGACCAAGCACAAGCGGCAGAAGCTGGAGGAGGAATCTCCCGACTCCCAGCAGAAGCGCAAGGGCAGCCAGCACGTGAGCCGGTGGCGTGTGGCCACCCAACAGGGCAGCCCTGAGCACATCGACGTCACGTCGGAGGATTGACGGGCCCCCGGTGTCACCAGACTCACCCTGACCTTGCACCCCCCCAACGCCCCCTAACCCATCCCCTCCCCGTCCCAGCTCTCCGTCAGTTACAAACACTTGCCGCAAATGACTCTTGGAGTGAAAATTACAATACAATAAAAAAACTGAAGCACAAAACCTTCATAGAAACAAGTCTAGATCACGTGCGAGATCATCCCCCAGCCAAGTGAATGGAGAACTGCTTCCGGCCCCAGTGCACCAGAGAGGCCCCCCGCAGGACACTGTGCAGGTGCTTGTAAGACACTTTCTCCATGCCGCTCCTGGATGCCACACACGTGTCGTGTGCACGACCAACGAAGGACGCCAGCATGGTCAACTACCATCTTCCTTTCGTTTGAAGGCATCTTGCCACATACCTGGACATGAGGTCTTTTCCTCCGCCGTCCTTATTTAAGACACACACTCTCTTTTGATGATCATCACGTTTGTTTTTTAACCTGTCATTTTAGGTGTATTTTTGTCAGTGATTGTTATGTGTCGAGCACAACCAAGGCTTTTGGTACTTGACTGATGGATCATGGGATAAAACAGAATAGGAGTCTGTCTTCATCTCTTTATCATGCTAGTCTATGCAATTTATGATAAATTAATTTGAAAATGCAAACACGACAGAGCTAAATTAAGACTGAAAGGTACATAAAATGTTTGTTATAATATTTTGTTTTAAAATTATTGAAATTAGTTTTTGTGCCCCCTCATGAAGTTAGAATAGATTTTTTTATATTTAAAATTCAGCTAATAACATCACATATATAGTCTTGGATACATTTGATTTAATTTAAAAAAAAAAGGGGAAAAAACAAAATTGTATTTTAGTTTTTCTGAATATTATCAAGTTTTAACACTTAAAGTAAAATGTACATTTTCCAGTTTGGAGGGCAAATGACCAGATATTTTCAACCCCAAAGAAGCTGCATTATAGCAAAGTATTTCCCACCATTTATGTAAAATTCACATTTTCATTTCGAAGTAACATTAACAACAGTGAGAGTCAACACCGATAATTAAGAGTTAAGAGTTTGTTATATAGCCGGTACCTGAGATTTCATTGCATTGTTATTACTTTGAAAATAACTTGAAATTAACGTCATAAACGAAATAACTACAATGGTAATAATAATAATTTTATTGTTATTATTAATATCAATCTGTTTTATTTTAAAGCATCTGTGGATAGAATGAAAAAAAATGTATATTTCTTTTTGCGTAAATCATTTTTAAGGAATGACGAATTGGTGTAATACTCAGATGTGTAGATTTTAAATGTGTTTAAATATGTTTTACTGGCCTTTCAGTTTTACTCATGAGGTACGAACATTCTGATATATTTAAGCAGCAATATATGTGTGTTTATTTAGTTTTTTAATAGTTATTTTCCTCATTTGAAATATTTTCAAATGTAAATTCCATTAGGTAATGCACCGATCTGGGAGACAAATCTACTTAATGATAGCAGCGGCTTTTCCCATTTATGTGCCTAAAAATCTGGTAATAAAAACGAACGCTCGCGTCCAATTGAGTCTGCAATCTGTAAAAGGAAAAGCACACATTTTGAAAATAAGCCATTTTATGTATTTTCTTTTTACATAAGCACTGGTTGTAAATATATTTTCTTTTTGAAATTTTAAATGCCGTTTTCTGATTTTTTTTCTCCGACATAAGCCGTGATTGAATCGAACTACACGTTTCGTCAAATATTTTTCAAATATCACGCTGACAATATATTCGTAGTTTCCACAGAAAATGCTTTGTTATTGTTAAACACAATTCCTTGAATTTTGAGCATCATCACCAAACGGAGTAGTGTCTCTAAATCATTGGTCAAAAGGTAAAACACGCTAGATATATTAAATGAATATATCAATACGTGTAAATGACCACGATATAAATAGCATTTTGTTTTATTATTTAATTTGACGTGTAGTCAAGCGTTCCAGTACATTACAGACTTTTCCAGATGTAGTACAGACTTCAGTAACTGTAAGAATCAAAATGCATTGAAATCACGTAAAGCGTTAAAAATTATTGTTAAACTCGCATTCTTAAAATGCAACCCTTTCTCCGAAAGTGAAATATTAAAATAGGTCAAATAAATCAGTAGCGTATTGTATTACGAAACGTGGATGGGCGGTTGTATAATTTTGATAACTGTGGAGTATAATTCCAAAGAGAACTTATAATTTAATGAGGAAAATACGTGAGAAAATAAACGATGTCACAAGCACATTCATTAGGGCTATAAACTACAACAACAATAACAAAAATAATTATAAGATTATAATAATAGACTTTGCCTAATATATGTCTGGATTTGTAAATGAGTTTTGAGAAATTCCTCTTCGCTGTAAGTATCCTTCAGTCTCCAGTCCGTTTTGAAAGCAGTGTGTGTGTGTGAGAGAGTGAATGTGTGTTTATATGTATGTTTAGGACAAAAAAATTGCCAAGATAATGGCATGGTTTTCTCTAATGAAATGAAGCAGTTGTATTTATAGCTGCATTAGAGAGCAATATTTATAAAGATCCTGCTCAATCTTATTTTAAAAGTCAGGTTTTGTCCACGCAAACAGGTTGTATAAGGTACCTGAGCAGAACATCCACTTTTTGGCAGCTACGAAGATTGCATTCATTGCGCTGGGAGGCAGCGTGACGGAGCGGTAGAGGGCACTCTTACTGTCGGACAAAGTGAAACCCTGTAAACAGCAGAAAGGAATTACGTCTCAAAAATGTCCTGCTTGCAGCTAATCTGTTTACAGCCCGATAAAATTAGTTTATAATGTTGGTCTCACTTAAGCGTATCTGATTATTCTGTTCGAAATGGTGGCTGGCGATATAATTTAATTCGTAAAATCGATAGTTAATTGCTATAGGATCCGGAGAAGGAACTGCGGTAAAGCGGTATGAAGTTATTGTTGGATTCAACTTTATTTTTCACAGTTTACGGCTGTTCATATTTGTGTTTTCGTTCCAGACTCATTGAGATATTTTTCAAACATTTTACATAAAATTATTCACGGTGGCATAGCCAACAATCTGTTACAATTTGCTTAGCTGCAATTCATTGATCGCCCGGCGTAAATAAAGTTTCATTTTGGGAGCCCCCATTAGTTCGCAAAATAAAACCAGTCTGAACACGAATTTTTACGAGCAAAGTATAAAACGCGAAGAGGAAGACAAGTCTACGTTTTTTTTTTTGTTTTTTTTTCTTTTCTTTAAAAAAAAGGCTTTTTACGCATTTTCAATCATTGTGATTAAACTGCAGCTGTTTGTAACAGGCCTAACAGAGGTATTGTGTTATATAAAAAACCCTTTAACCACAGACCACGTTACCCTGCCCTACACTTCTGACAATCTCAGCTGTACTAACTGCAAAGTCGCAGCGTGAAATGCGCATTACGCCACACGCCAACCTAAATTTTGTTATGGCCACTAATTAACGGACGCATATTATTGATGACCATTGCTTGTTTAACCCAGTAACCTTAAAGTGTGGTTATAATGAGGTAAAGGGTTAAGTGGGCGCCTGGTTTATTTCACCTGAGACTTGTTAACTCCATCTGCGAATTGGCTGCGATCGCCAGACCCCCTCCTCCCATTACCTGATGCGATCTCTTGTTAGGAGTGTGAAGGTGGGATAGTGAATCACTACCATAGCAGGTGATGAAGCGGCAAGGGGAGCCAAGTCAAAACAGCGTCAAGACGACTGAGAAGCGAAAGGCGGCCTCTCACGCCGGCTCGCTGTATCTGAAATGTACGAGAAACTTTAAGAACAGTAGCACGCGAGCATAGGCCTACTTAAGACTTGAGACGAACATTTTAAATATTCTGCCAACTTAAATTTGTTTGCAAGACATTAAGGAGATATTGAGAAAAACGGAAATTTTGGTGGTGGAAGGGCGGAGGGTAAAGCCCAGGGGAAGTGAGCATGTTGATCCGAATCTCCCAGCGAAGAAAGGAAATAAAATTCCTTTCCACTATGGAGCCATTGTGCTGTTTAATAGGCATTTTCAGAATGTGCAGCGTAGCTGTACGGCGCGAGATTAAATCTGCAAATTATCGCATCCTCTAACCTCCTTCCTGTTCACACTGTGTATTTTGGGCGTTTATTTTATTAATATATATGTTTTATTGAGATTAGTTGTTAATGCGTGTAATCCATTGTCCTATAATTAGAGCCTCCCCAGAAAAAGATTCGCATCTGATCATGTAATTTTTTTCTATGGCCGTATCAGATAAATGCGGTTTGTAGGTTTTCCGTCATATAATCTGTTCCCACTAAAGTTGTTTTTCAAGACCTTATTTTCCGCTGGATGTTGTGGTTCTCTCTTAAAATTCAACCTGTTTTTCTGCACGATTTATTTATGATCCTGCTGATTGATAGTAAATTGTTCACTGGTGCCTCTGAGCTGTAGGCTGTTAGTTACACCAGCTGGGAAATTAATACATGTCACGCTTCTGCACTGTGAGCTACACCTGCTAATTCTCCCAGCCTACAGCAATCGCGAGGTGTTGGATCTATCCCGTCCTCATCACCTTTTTACAATAGTCAGTCTCATTATGAGCCGATATGCATATAAACTGTGAAAGAAAATGTATGAGCAAACCAGCTTTTTCTCTCCTAAATTGCAGAAGATTATCGACTGGGGTTTTAGCTAAGTTCAGGCAGGCACCCAGATATCCTCTTACAATGGAGATTGCAGCTTAAATGGGAGAATCAAAAGAATGATTTTACTTGGCATGTCCGCTGACTGACAGAGTTGTTAAATTCTGATATTTCATGTTTTTTTTCTTGTATGCATGACTATCATCGTCACTGCTTGTCTCGCCTACGCTTCTCTTTAAACAAAATCCAAATATCCCTGAAGTCTTTCGTCCATCTGATTGCCGTGCTGTTTATCCTTGATCTCGGGTAAGGTATAGTCATGATCCTCAATTAAGTGCTAGCGATAGTCACGGCTAATGCATCGAATTGTGCCCAGATCCGGGCTTGCTCTCAGTATTAATTTTGGGCGTGTCTGCAAGTGTGAAATTTACAATATGGGTTTTTCGATGGGAGCTACCAAGACAGCCCTGTCGCTGACATCCACACGTTTTCACACTCGATTAAAACAATGCCCCCCCCTCCCCCGCCCGCATACCCACCCTCTGTACTCCATCCCTGTGCCCCCCCCCAGCCTCCTACTATCTAAGCCATTTAAGGTGTCCCTGCTACCTGCCTTCCTGTGGTTGCCATGGAGACTGGGAGGTGTAAACTAAAGAACAGATGGTTCTGTGTAAGTAGGTGTGGAGCGGTCTCCATAACAATCTTCGAGACCAATGGGTTTCTCAGAAAGGCCCTTTGCTGCTGTCTGCAGCGTTTAGATGTTGTGCGTCCTGGGCGACTTGGCCAGCACTCTTTGTAAGGGTGGACCGTGATGGAGCAAATCTTTAATCGCACCCCACCCATAATTCTCCATTGTGTTTGCGTGCAGCTTAGTCTCTGTGTCCGTTTCTGTGATGAGACACTGTGATGCAGACTTGAGGTTAACCATGCTGTGAATCATTACATTTAAAGCTGTTGGAGCTAAGATATTACCATCAGTAGCATTTAAATGAGATGAAGCAGTCGAGAAAATGTCCTGGCACTATATTTTGGCAGTTTTATATATCTTAAATCTTATGTATATTTTTCTGTGTGTTCCTCCTCGACCAGAATACTTGTGTTAATAGAGGTGGAAAGTCCAGGTTCCGAAAGTACAAACCCTGCTTTCTCAAAAAAAATGTATGTCTCTTTGGATAAAACGTCTGCTAGATAAATAAAACTGTCAGCAGTCTTGTGACTCAACACCTAAAGAGAGCAAAAACCACGTAAGTGAGTTGAGGCAGTTGGAGGTGTGCTTGGAAATCTCAGCTGCACTGATGGTGTCCCCACTGGGATCAGGTGAGCTTCACAGCAATCAGGAAGCAGCGTTTCATGAGAGCACCATGGCGCCTGACCTTCAGGTCGCCCTTAAGTGATAAAAACAGCCCTTGTTTTCTTGCCTGACAGGAGTTGGGTTGCCCTCTGGCATACATGGGCAGCGTCAGAGATGCTGCTGTGTGAGGTGGCAGGACGAGCTGCGTCCACCTGACACACAGGCTGCACGCTAACTGCCATGCAGGTTCACCATGATCCAGCATGGGGGGGCATGCAGGCTGTCACCAGATCGTGCATTACATGCAAATCCAAGGGGAAAAAAAAATCTAAGCTTTGATGTTTGCTATCAAGATTAGCAGGATGTCTGTGGGAAAAACAGCAGTGTTTGGTGCCTGTGGTGGTACTTTGCTTCTGATTTTGTTCTGTAAGTAATACAGAACTGCAGTCAGCCTGCTTCCTCAGTCATGCCTGCCTCTGGTCCCTTTAGAGACCTTGCCTGACTGAGCATTGGGATTTGTCTCTGGGTGAATGGAAGCTCTGACTTTCACACAGCTTTGGGAATATTTACAAACACTCTCCCAGCTGTTGTACTGTTTTTTTTTTTTTTTGGGACATAAAATATCGTCCCTCCCACCCTGTTCTTGGTCTTAATAAAACTCTATAATGTTCACATAACATTTGCTCACTCCCAAATATCAGGAAATGCACAGGACTGTTGGAATTTCATGCACACTGCTGCACCTTTCCGAAAGTTCACTTCAGGATCATCTAGCTGTGTAAACAGACAAACGTAATATTGTAAGTTGCTTTGTGTGAAAGTGTTTGATAAGCAATTTTGTATGAAGAAAAAAAAATTAATACATTATGAAAATCTAGCCTCCGGTGATCACCCTCTGATTTCCCAGGTGACTTAATTGGCCGTTCCCACGGGTCAGAGTGATGAGTCCGTGCCAAGCTGACGTTATAGAGACATCAGCTCAGGTGTGGCTGAAGGGCTGGGGTTTAGGTGTGTGTGTGTGAGAGAGAGAGAGAGAGAGAGAGAGAGAGAGAGAGGGAGGGAGGGGGGGGGTAGGGCAGGTTGAGGATCAGTCAATTTGAACTCCGCTGTGCTTTTAGGAAGAGAGTAGATAAATTATACTGCATTCTTTTAACATTCCCAGTTCTTGGGTCAGAATGTCCAACCTCCATATCCGAAGAATCCTCACATTCCAGTATTTGGCGTGTAAGGAAAACAACTTTTGTTAGAGGTGTAGCTAAGAGCTACGCTGGCTTTTCCTCGCACCTGCAGAGATTCGGCGTGCCGGAGAAATCCGTTGCATTGTTTGGGGAGGCTTTTATTGTGCCTTTGTTCTCCCTGACAACAAAAATGTTTCGTCAAATTGACAGCTTGTCAGCACTGTGTTTTCTTAACAATAATCATCTGACACATTTAACAGTATTCAGCGGGAAGATGTCATGACTCTTAATAAGGTTGGAGACAAGAGTGATTTGATTAACAGCAGATGTTTAGTTTTGAAACCTGATACGTTTCATTTTGCTGTTGGCTCCTAATGTAATTTGAGTGTTTTTTTTCTGAGTGCAGGGAGAGAGAGAGAAAAACATAGATCACACCCATGATTGGAGGGGATTAATGTTTTGTTTGGACAGGGCAACTTTTTTTGTATTCTGGTAATACATGTTTAAAAGTATTTTAATTGCAAGACCCCAAGCCAATCTCTAAAAATAACACCAACTTTATTAAAATCAGATTAATTTATTACAACTACATGCAAAAGCATTTCGACACTGCCGTCGCCTAATAATTTAGTCATTTTTGTTTTAAATCAAAGGTATAAATTCTGAAAACTTCCAGTAACTTCTACAATGAAACAGGATGAAACATTTCCCACCAATTTGCGTTCATACCAGCGGCGAAACGCTTTCCGGTTAAATCTCTCTCACATTCACTGGGAAATTGCACGCTTAAAAAGCTGCAGCAGCTAAAGAATAACGTACGAATCCCCGCTATCATAACGGATTGCATTTAAAATGCTGGGGATTGACCGTATGTGAGAATTGTAGTGTTCAGTTGCGTCCCCAGTTTGCGTCTTTTCATATTTCCCTCACCAGCTTCAAATTAAAATTCAGATTAAACTCTGGTACTCTCACTGCTCCGTTCATGTCGGGCAATTTTCAGTCATTCGTGCAATCACACTGTAGCAGAAATTCCTTTAAAATACCAGCAAACTGTCATTAGTAGATTTAACCTGCATTGCGATAATTAGGTTTGTTATCAGCGGAGGTTGATGTTTTTGTGCAGTGTAATGGTCACCTAGTTACCAAAAATTAGCATTACCTTCTAATATTGAGACCTGCTGATATTCTTAAAATTGGCACTTTTCACAGTATGCTATGCAGTAATCAAATGAATTGAAATCGTTTGATAAAACAAATGTATTTAATTAACAATTGATATTCTTTGCAAAACCAGATAGTGACCAGCTCTGTGAGAAATGGGTTAAGGTTTTGGAAAATTAACTCTTCTGACTCATAAATACTACATCCAAACTCCGGGGCCCTGCAGGACCCCCCAGGCCCACCCTCATCTGAAATATTCCCTCGCAGAGCAGCTTCTGTGTCTTCAGGTGTTTGCGACGTAGGTGTTACATTTTGCTGACGTGTGCGGTTCATTCAGACGGCATATTCCAGCCTCCATCTGGACGCGTTTCCTGTTACTGAGTCAACTCCGCAGCCTCGTCATGTGACGGTAACACAAGAACGTTAGCCGACACTTACACAGCGGCGCATTGTCCTGAGCAGTATGACGCTGGCGCCTAATTGGACGTTAAATGGTGCATGTTAAAAGCACTGTCTGAAAACATGGAACTGGGGTACCTAAGACTTGGCATTTAGATTCTCGGTCTGGTGAGGTGTGCTCTGAGATTGATGGTTAGCATCGCAAAGGTGGATTTAATAAGCGATGACAGTCTTGCTGGGGGGTGGGGGGGTGGTGGAGTGTGTCATAAATCGAAGTTGTCATGACATGAAGAATTCCTGGATGGGACGTAGGGTTTTATACCTGCGCTTAATTTGTTTCCTGCAGCGGTTCCACCAAGCTCTTTTGACGAGCTGAAATGAGCGGCCTTTTCAGGATGTGATTTTTAGACAAAGGAATTTACAAGGCTTAGGTAAGGACAGGACAGGAGGTGAGTCAGCAGGCTGTAAGCTGGTGGATGGGGATTCATCAGGGAGGCACTGAAACTACACAGAGGCTCAGAAAACAGCTGTTTCACCCAGAGAGACAGGAGACCCTCATTTTTACAATACAGACTTAACAAGGCCAGCCAGACAGTCTGTTGCTAGGATGTTTCAGGGCTCCCTGACATTGGGTGCGTTCATGCTGTTGAGTGGAGACTTCCATCAGTCCCAACCTTTTTTCATACCCCCCCCCCCCCAACTAAGTGTCATGTGACTTGCCCCAAGTCACATGACGCACCCTGGCCTCGTTATGCGAAATTACCTTGTGAAATGTGTTTAATTGTCACGACTGATGATGCCATGACAAGAACTGGGAAGATTTACAACGCAAATTATACAATAATTACTGGCTGGCAAAATCCTGGGAGCTGGTTGGTTAGTTTTACGGGCTGGTAGAGCTTGTTCACGCTGCCACCTCCTGTGAGGAGGCCATTCATTGGCTGTCAAAAGGATTCAGAAACACAGCAGAGGCGTCGTGTGGCTGTCAGTGGGGCCTTGTGGGGTTATTGATAGACTTTATGAATCCGAAGAGGATCATAATTAACCTGTAATAATCCATGCAAGTTTGGAAAAGAGACAAAATAAGCAAAAGCAGAGTATGTAGCAACCTGCATGTTGCAGTTGGTATCAGAGATGTCAACTATGGCTTGAATGACTACATTTAAATCTAAAACATAGTTTTAGACCAAGATCACAGTGAGGTAAATTCCGTTCAGTTCAGTCCCCAAGGCCCTTAACAATGACTTTACATCGTTTATGCAGGCAGAAAGACAAAAGCCTGCAGAAAATGTAAGAGAGGAACCAAAAACTCTCAAATTTGGAAACTGGGAGAAAAAAATCTCTGGGTGTCCAAGGTTAATTGGCAGACCAACCCCCCCGACCCCCCTCCTCGGTGTAAACCAAGGTCGTGGTCAAAGTCGACGGCCATCAATGAGTCACTTCTCTGTGCAGATTAAATGTTTTTGATTAGCCATCTAATATACATATATTATATATTTATTTATTATTTATTATTGTATTTATCCAGATGACACTTTGATCCAAAACAAGGTACATTTTTGTGGAGACAGAGTCAGACAGCTATTGGTTAAGGGCCTTGCTCACGGGTCTAACGGTGAAACCGCTCTGCTGAGCCTGGGCTCAGTATCCTAACCCAGTGTTTCCCAACCCAGTCCTCGGGGAACCCCAGCCAGTCCACATTTTTGCTTCCTCTCAGCTCCCAGCATACCTGTACCAGGTATTCGGTGTTCCTGATTGGCTGGGAGCTGGGAGGGAGCAAAACGTGGACTGTCTGGGGTTCCCCAAGGACCGGGTTGGGAAACACTGTCCTAACCTGTCTATGGTTTTGTGGTTTGTTGCTTATGAAACAGATTGGTGTTTTTTAATAGATTGAGCTGAAAATAATGACATCAAATTTGAATGTAACAGGCCTCGCAAGCATTGTTTGTGGCCATGACTGGCTGGAAAGCTGGTTACAGCATGGGCAGGTGTGAGAAACCGTGACCTTGGACATTACAACTCGTGCAAAATAAGCATCATGTGCTGAATAATCACAACAAAGTTCCTCATTGTCATTTAACGGACTCAAACAAATGCTAGGTGTTTGCAGGCAACAGCGTTCATATAATTAAAACCATTAATAAATATTTGCTGGCAGACATCTTTGTGCTGGAAAAAATGTAGCCAGACTTGAAAGACGAACGAGTGTCACACTGAGGCCCAGGTGAAAGCCATACGGACCAATCGGAGTGCATTGTGCCACTGTGTATTTGCGATATAAATATTATCAGTCTGCCACATCAAATAGTGCTTCTGAAGAATATTACATCATTAAACAAAACAAACAAACAGATGTACGCTGAATATAGATGCATCCATGTCAGTCGTTGGACTTTGTATGCATGCACCTGCTAGATGTTTGGCCAACTGTTGGGCCAGTAGTTAAAAAACATGGCCTTTGATGCTGAAAGAGCAGCTTAATGTCCCGAGAGAAAAGGCAAAATGACTCCAGTGCAAAAGCAGTTCCTCCTGGTTTCAATTGCTTCCTTAATTTACTGTCCCAAACAAAGACTTTGGCTATCGCCAGGCCTTTTATGCATATAAATGCAATTTCCAATCATGTTATGGCCAATGGGCATCATTGTTAATAGAATGGTTTGACTGGATTGACATCCTCTCCTCTTGTGTGTAACTATTTGTGTGGTCTTTTAATTTTTTTAATGTGCGGCATTTAACTAATTAAGTCCAATCTGCTTGTGGTTGAAGGCCGTTCTCTCCTCTCCTCTCATGTAAAAAAAATAAATCAGCACAGCTGTGGCTGCATCATCGTTCCTGGTGATTAATAAGCATCAGCGGGCCCCCTTTTCCCTGCCTTGCCAACACCTCCCTCCCAGGCTCTCGTATGTATGAGACTGACAAGCCTCTTTCTCTGGCACTTTCCCAGCCAGTGCGAATAGATGATCTCCACTCCCCCCCAACGTGATCACACACTTCTCTGGGCCTGTGCTATTTTTGGGGGCTGGTTTGGAGCGGCCTGGATATGCGGATTTGCTTCCCTTGTGCTGGCCGTCCTCCTGTACATACTGTGCTCGTGCGCACACACACACACACACACACACACACACACACACACGTAGGGTAAACATATCCTTATGGGGACCGCTCATTCATTTCAATGGGAAAAATGCTAATGCTAACTATGATAACCGTAACCACTACCCAGCCCTAACCATAACCATAACCATAAGTAACCTAACAAAATACAAGAGTTTTTGCATTTTTAGTTTTTTCATAGCAGTCACTGATTTTTATAAAATAGAGTTTTCCCTTATGGGGACCAGGAAACCGGTCCCCAAAAGGGGAAAAAAACGGATATTTATCACGTTATGGGGACATTACTGTATGTCCCCATAAGGATACTGTAGGTAAACCCGCTCACACACACACACACACACAAACGCACACACACATATGGGAACCGCTCATTCATTTCTATGGGAAAAATGCTAATGCTAACTATGACAACCTTAACCCCTATCCAGCCCTAACCATAACCATAAGTAACCAAACAGAATTTTAATAAAATTTAATTTCCCCTTGTGGAGACAAAAAAATGGTCCCCACAACATCAGAGTAGCATTTGGTCCCCACAATGTAATGGATATCTGATTCTCCCCAACTTTCCAATCATTTCTCTCAGCATAACCCTAATCCCAGCTATGACAACCTTAACCCCTACCCATCTCTAACCTTAGCCATAATTAACCAAATAAAAGACGACTTGTGGCATTTTTAGTTCTTTGATTGCAGTCACAAATTTTTTGTAAAATAAACAGCTGATTTTAAATTCGGGGGGAAAAACAGAGAGTTCCTGATAAGGCCTGGAGAAGGAGGCTCTCTATGATTAGTAAAGCGCAGGGTAGCAGTAGATCTTTGGTTTCATTGGGTGGTTGCGCTGGGCGATATTAAGCTCTGTGGCTCCCTTTTCACAAAACTTATAATGACAATGATTTATGGGGCAGAAGAAAGCTTCCGTCTTGGAAAGCCTACGTGTAGGTGAAGAAGTGTTGGCCCCCAAGTGGGTATTGAAAGCGGGGGGGATTTCGTGTGAGGGAATTTTTCACCATTCACCGTTTGCTTCACAGTGCTCGCTAATTGCTGCTTTGAGCCGCAACCATCAGAGCCTCAGGTCTTTCCACCCAGTTCTAAGAGCCCAGAATCCCGGTATTCCCCTTTTCTGGAGCCGGCGCTCCAGATACCAAAGGCTGAGGAATTTAACCCTGCGCGCTCTACCAGAAACTTTGCATCCTAAACTAATATTATATCTTTGAAGCTAAATCATCATAATTTCAGTGCTATTTGACTAAATTGCACCTTTGCCTCTTTTAAAAAATGTACATGGTACTTTAGTGGGTATAATTTAGAGGTGGTGCTGTTCATGAGACCTTATCGGACCGGGAGCCAGACTGACCCGTCGCTCTTAGCCGGCCCTAAACGATTAGCAAACGGCTAGCAGAGCTCCATTAGCAGAGCTGAATGAGGCCTGCCCACTGGAGACATGTCGTAAAACTATGGAGGGGAACATTTGCATCGTGGCATAATTTCACATCTTCCCCATCAGAGGTGTCACCGTCTATTCCAGCGTTGCAAATTAATTTTCCCCCTAAACAGGGTGATTTTATTCAAATGAGAGAATGTCTTCATTAGCACACCTGGGCCGCGGGGCCTCATTAAAAAAAAAAAAAAAAAACTGGAATCCTGTAAATTTTTACATCCGCAGAAGCTGCCTGCCATACCAAATATTGAGCAAGGTAGCACTGTGTTAATTAATGTTATAACGAGGGAATGAGTCAATGTTGGCTGATTTGCATAACCTGTGCAAAAACAAAGGCGGCCGTGTGGGTCTGACGTTTTTCACTGCGCGCCGTTCGGAATTTAGTTCTTTTTTTCTCGCCTGCTCAGCAGGTCGTCCTCCTTCTCCCTCATTGGCCCTTTGCCGTCGGTGGAGGGGGGTGGAGCCGCCGTGCGGAAAAGAGAGGCAGCGAGACGGAGACGGAGATGGTGACCGGTCGGGATCTGTTGTGCGAATGACACCTTGGTTCACTGGCAATGGAGACGGCACTATACTAAGCCCCGTAGCCTTGGAGTTGGATCTGCTGTGGTTCCTTTGTGTTGGAGACCTTTCCGTCACCGTGGAGATGGGCTGGGGTCTGTGAAGAGATGTGGCCCGTCGCAGCGTGGGGGCCGTGTACACCCTGAGTAACAGGAGAACTGTTTCAGGGAACGAACAGCTTTAGGCCTGGGGTGGATCGGTAGCAAAAAGCAGCCTGGAAATATGGCAGCACTTTGAGGAGGACCCCCCCCCCGGGTATATTTTGCTGATCGTGATCATGTAGGTTATATAATGCTGACGTTGGGGAGGAAATACTGGCCCTGACAAGACTGGCCCATGGAAAATTCCAGAACTTTTCGGTGGTCAGTCCACACCTGCCATAGGGTGGGAGTCTGGTACAGAGATCTGCACCTTCCTGTTTGAGGCTGCGGGATTCTCTCTGGGGGGCCTTTCTGAAGGTGTGGGATATTGTGGGGTAAAAATCAACCCGAGTCGACTTTGACTCTGACAGACGACAGCAATGGATGCCATCAGGGAGACTTAATATTCCACTGTTTATGTAAACACAGCCAAAGTGACCCCCCCCCCCCTCCCTGCCCGCCAGCAACCCCTCCCTGTACAGCTAAAACAGCTTTCTGTCACCTGGACATGACATTTGTGGTTCCAATGGGATCCACTTGCCATCAGCAGGTCAGGGGTGTCATTTGAACGCCGTCCAAAACACATAGCAGGTGAAACGTTTGGAATAGTTGTGTGCACGGGGGGGGGGGGCATTCAGTTGTTTTAAAAGGAAACACAGATCTGGGGGCAGCTGTAAATAGGGCTCACCGACACTCTGCCGCCCCACAGCAGTTCGTTGCACTAAGGCTGCACCTGCATTCATGCGTGTGAACAAGGGGCAGCCCGTCCGGCTGCAAATCAGCAGGACGATTTACATGGAAGAGTTTGAACAGCAGACGATGGAGCGTGACCCCCAAACCTAAAGAGGCTGCCCGCGACTGCTGAGGTTACACGAGGGTACAGGCCCCCAGAATTCAAAACACTTGCCAGTGTTATCATAAAGAAGGATTATTCAAATTGTCTTCCCATGCTCTGTTAGATTTTGACCATGTGGCCAGAGCCTGGGATAGGCCAGTTTATACAACTGACTCATTACCTCATTAGATACCATCAGTTGATGCCAACTGGCAGAATGAATCACGGTGATCTCAGGCTTATTAGGGGAGATGAGACGGGGGTGGGTTTTTAAACAAAAGGAATCATGGGAATTGTACTTACCTGAAAAAAAATGAGTATTTGTGAATTCATTCTCCTGTAAACTTTTGATTAACACATTGTCCAACCTCAGGAGACACACTTTCACCTACAGAGGAGACTTGTTAAATATATTTACTAGATATAAAAGGCTTGGTAAATGTAGGGCAGGACTAGACAATTGTATTCCACAAACAAACGAACACTACAAATCCAATAAATGTCTATTTATTGATAATGTATTAAAGATTGGCTTATTAGGAAAAAGAAAAATACCTTATATGGTCAATTAAGATTGAATACCAACAATAAGGGACAGAAATAATCACACTAGGAGCAAACAGAAGGCAGACATATCAAACCGGCGCATTATGAAGTCGTGCACCGGTAAGAAGGTGATGCTTTGAGTTGATGAGAAGAGTCTGGGGAATTGAGCGAAGCAGATGCGGTCGTACACCTTGCAGACTGTTCCCTTATTGTCAAGCACGTTAATCACCAGCAGCGGCAAGGAGCCGCAGGTCTGCCTACCTTCCTGCCTGCAAAAAATCTCCACAAACTCTGGAAAGACTTCACGGGTAATATTTCATAAGTGCGTGCTAATCTCACTCTAGGAGTCTAATTAACGCATCATTAAAAGCATAATTCTGATAATTATAATTTCTCACTTTTTAAATGAGAATGCCACTGAGCTGGGTAGGGAGAGGTGCTGTGTGAGGAGTGGGTTTTATGATTGAAACATATTGGTGGTGGGGGTGAGGGGGGGGGGGGGGAGGTTCAAATGACAGGGTATTAAGGTTGATTTTTTTTTAAACCATGAGCAAAAACATGCTTCTACATCATCGTCTTCCTACATGCCCGTGCCTGTGAGGTCTCATTCCTTGCTGCCACTCGAAAATTCCATATGCAGTTTAGGGTGAAATAGTTTCATTTAAAGCAGTTTGCTTCAGCGATGTGTATGGCAAGCTTACACAGACCGATTAATTAGCTTAAAGCATCTCAGGGCTGACAAATGCCAGGGAAATGCAGTTGGTATTGACCTTGCCTTTTAAAGTCATTTTCATATTTAAATTGTATCTGCGCTGTGATCATGCAACAAATGCATATGTTTCTGATGTGGGGTTAGGGTGTATAAATAGCTTCAGACTTTCCCATATCAGCATCACTACCCACCCCGCAGAAAGTGCTGGGCTATAATTGCCATCCCAGCAGATGTTCCCAGCATGGCAGCCGTCCAAATCAATTATTAGACTCGCAGTATGAATTCAATTCTGTGTCGCTTATCAGAGGTGCGAATAGGTAAACACAATTCCATCCGCTTCCTTTCCCCCCTTCCTCTCCCCAAAGACGATGTCATCCCACCAAAAAAGAAATTAAACCAGGGGATCAAAGCCTATTCTCGAGGAGGTGCCCAACATGGGGTTCGACGTGAAGGGCCACATCATAAACGACACTAATTCTCCTGCACCACCCAGAATCCTCCAAGCTGTCCCACTCTCTCCCTCCTCAGTTCCTTCCAGGAAGAGGCAAGCATTGCTGTGCACGGCAGTTGTGTGAAGGTGAAAGACACCAATCTGTAGATTAGCCACATAAGCAGGATGCACCCCAGAGAAAACTCTTAAGTGGGGAAGCAATAAAAAAGGCCAATAGGATGTTGGGTTACATCTCTAGGTGTGTGGAGTTTAAGTCAAGGGAGGTGATGCTATGATTACAGGTATATAATTCCTTGGTAAGACCCCACCTAGAATATTGTGTGCAGGTTTGGTCACCATACCTTAAGAAGGACATTGCTGCTTTGGAAAGGGTTCAATATAGGGCTACGAGAATGATTCCTGGCCTTAGAGGAATGTCTTATGAGGAGAGGTTAGCTGAACTGAATCTGTTTATCCTTGAGCAAAGGAGACTAAGGGGGGACATGATCCAGGTCTATAAGATTCTAACAGGTCGGGATGCTGTTCAACCAAATGGCTATTTCAATATTAGTTTAAACACTAGAACTTGTGACCGTAAGTGGAAATTAGCGGGAGAACATTTTAAATCGAATTTGAGGAAGCACTTCTTTACACAGTGTGTAGTTAGAGTATGGAATAGTCTTCCTGCTAGTGTAGCGGAAGCTAAAACCCTGGGTTCCTTTAAATCAGAGTTAGATAAGATTTTAACAACTCTGAGCTATTAGTTAAGTTCCCCCCAAACGAGCGTGATGGGCCGAATGTCAATTTCTTATGTTCTTATGTGGCCTTCGTACGGAGTACAGCAGGAGTATACCTTACAAGTCGGTGAGACAGGCCTGCATTCGATTAAACAACCATTGTTCGAGCTTCGGCACCTGGCAGCGCTCAGGAGGTGAGAGCTCCGACGCCTCAGGTGTGGAGATGCTGTTGCTTCTTTGTGTTGGGTGTTCCGCCAACCCCACCCGCTGCTCCTCACTAAGACAGGCACCTGAGCACCGTGCTGTGCCCCTGCTACAGGAAGGTAGCTGCTCTTGTGAAGTTGTGCCGCTGTCGCCTTCATGTCTGCCCTGGGAATGATTTTCTCTGCTTCGGGTGGAACATAGTGCCGGGTAGCCGATCCGTGCCGGGAATCCATCCCTCCCAAAAAAAGGGCAAATCCCGGCAAGGAAGCCCTTGCGACGTCTCCTTGAGAGGCCTGAGCTGGCTGTGAAGATGTAGCTGTTTTGCTTCTGTGTTCCCCTGAGGTTCCGTCCCTTGCATCTTGACCCTCGCTGCATCTCAGGGACACTGGAAATACCTTAGGGATCTTATCATGCCTGAAGCTGAGGGAGGCTTGAGCCCATGTGCTTGTTCTGTTGCTGCTCACTGGCATCATTAGTAAATACGGCCCGGTCCCAGGTCAGCGAGATGATCCATGTCCACTTCTGAAGACTCCAAGAATGTTGTTTTTTTTTTGGGGGGGGGGGCAAACAGAGGTCTGAAAAGATAAATAGACACTGAGCTGACATGGGTTTTCACAACTGCTGCTTGGCATTTATTTAACGTATCATAATTGTGGAAGGAGGCAAGTGAGAATGTTTTGTTGTTCCGTGATCCGCTTGTGCCTCAGCAATCCACCATCTGTCCTTTCCCTCCCGTCAAGCCTCCCATTTTTACGTTTCGCATGGCGTTAACTGCTCTGGCTCCCCCCAGCCCTCTGCCACACAGCTAAGTGGCATCCGCACTCCGCAGAACCAGGGACATGCCGCTGTGTCCTGGAAATGCCCCCTTTAAGCCCACCGTCGCTCTGTAGCAGGAAGAAAGAGCAGCTCGCCACTTCTGGTACCAGTGCAGGCCGAGCCGGCTGCTGGCGAGGGCTGACAGACTGGTACAGATGGCGGGACGAAGTCCAGTCCTGTATCTGCGGTGCAAGATGGCTGGCCTGGATCCCACTGCCTCACAACCTGCTGCGCACGGAACCGGGGGGGGGGGAGGGGGGTAGAGTCATTCGACACATTCTGACCCCCGCCGATCATGACTGATGACTAGCAACTCCTCATCTCACATTTGATATTTAAAAAAAATATATCATAAAACACCCAAATGAACATCATTCATAAGATGCTGGTGATGTGGGTGCTGTTTAGTAGGTCAGTCAGGTAGTTGTAGGATTTGATGGCAGGAATCCCTGTAGTTAACCTGCTCTAAAATGGGGTCTCTAATGTGATCTGCTATGTTTCCTTTATTTAAAGGAAGTGGAGTTTCTAATCTGGAGGCACTTGGAGAATTCAGGTATAAAGCTGCAGGTCCCTTTGAGTATTTTTCTGGTATCATTTCCGTTCCTTAGGCACCATGCCCTCTGGTGTTGCGTAACTGAATGGCATGATGACGTGTCAAGGGCTGGAGGGAAAAGGTTGGAGACAGACATGGTAAGGAAGACTCGAGCCAACTTTGGTCCTCCAGCCAAGAGAGGGCAGCGTGTGGTGGAGATGGAAGCACCAGAAGTGGGTTGGACTCTAACAACATGCGTAGTTCTCCCTCAGTGCCAGACGAGTTTTAACCTGAAACACTTCCTACTACAAACGAGATAAGCAGAAAATCACAAAAATATACAACGTTACAAGTATCTCATGGATAGCAAGATGTGGTAAGCGAAGTGATACATTCCAGTGTTCCTGTACTCATACCTGTTCAAATGGCAAATGAAGGATTATTTCATTCCATTATTACTTCATATTGTTAGGGTAGTCCAGACACCCACCCCCCTCAAAATAAAAAACACAGGAGGGTCGGAAATACAGGGCTAAGAGTCAGAATCTTTATTGGTCAGGTAAAAAAGTACAAGGAATTTCTTTGGTGCAAGTGGTGGCAAGACATATCAATGAAACATATAATCAAGAGAAAAAAAATGCAAAAAAAACAATAAATGATAAAAGTAGAATAGAGGTGGTAAAATAGAAATATGATGTACAAATAATTAACATATAGACAAATAAATAGAACAATCGAGTTTATGGTGCAAAAAGCTTGGAGTATGTTCAAATGAGCTGATGAATACAGTAATAATATGAAACTCATACAGTAGGTGATCGGATGTGAAGCACTATGATCGGGGACAGGGTCCAGTGGAGAGTGATGGATGATCCGTTATGTGTCTGTTTGGGAGATGGTGCCTTTTATTACGCCGTTCCCCTCGGCAGATGAGATTATTCATCTTTATACAATAGCGGATCTCTGAGTCTGCCTGGACACCTTGTACGAAATCGCATGTGGAGGTGGATTTGGGAACGCTTCTACCCGGCGTCCATCTCTGAATCCACACGCCTACTCCTGCTCTTTCCAGATCAGCATCCGGATCCGCTGAATCGATGGCACAAGCGGGACTCGGGTGACACGGAGCTAGCGGTTTGGCGTCACGGCGGCCCGTCCGTCGCGCTGAGGAACCAGAACCTGTTTTAAATAGGTCATGTTGACAGGCAGGTGGCGTTATGTAAAATTCTGCGTTGTGTGGAGCTTCCCTTCCCTGGCTACCCTACATGGCACTGAGTGGTTTAAACATCATAGACTGGATGATTTTACCCCTCTGCCAGAAGACTTTTTGGATTTTAATCAGGTCGATAAGCTGAATATCAGTGGCTGAAGTGACCTGGAGAAATAATCCGACATTCACTCTGGGAATTATAAATATGAGGTTTATAAAAGTGAATCCAGCCACTTATCATCCAATATTCCTGTAATTAAGTCAAGAATAAATTATCTTCTTGATGTGCGTCCAGAGGCAAGGTGGCTCAGTGTACAGCAATGCTTCCTCACACCTCCAAGGTTGGGGTTTGTATCCCACCTCTGTGTGTAACTCCTGTGTTGTGCGGGTTTTCTCTGCTTAATTCAGTTTCCTTCCACAGTCCAAAGACATGAAGTAATTACCTGTTGTGTATGTGCTTTGTGTTGGACTGGCATCCTGTGCTCGGTGAACCTCTGCCCTTTACCATATGGGATGGGCCCCCCATCCAGAATGATGTGTGGTTGGAAGATGGATGAGGTTAGGATTAGGGTTAGGTCTTTGACTCTTTGGTTAGGGTTAGGTCTTTGACTCTTTGGTTAGGGTTAGGTCTTTGACTGTTTGGCTAGAGTTAGGTCTTTGACTCTTTGGTTAGGGTTAGGTCTTTGACTCTTTGGGTTAGAGTTAGGCCTTTGACTCTTTGGTTAGGGTTAGGTCTTTGACTCTTTGGTTAGGGTTAGGTCTTTGACTCTTTGGTTAGGGTTAGGTCTTTGACTTTTTGGCTAGAGTTAGGTCTTTGACTCTTTGGTTAGGGTTAGGTCTTTGACTCTTTGGGTTAGAGTTAGGCCTTTGACTCTTTGGTTAGGGTTAGGTCTTTGACTCTTTGGTTAGGGTTAGGAATTTGACTCCGGTTAGGGTTAGGTCTTTGACTCTCTGAGTTTTCTGCTATCCATGCCTTGACATGGCAGACAAACACTGAGTTCAGAGTTACAACAGGTGGCTAAGATAGTCCATTGAACCAGGGTATACTGTCCCCCGAATGATGTACACGTTTCTGATCCTGTGCCGGCTTCTGGCCCACAATGCATTACTGGCCATCAGTTGGAGCCTGGCTACTCTCCACCCATTGGCCAGCACCCCGTAAGGCTTCCCGATTAAGCATCTCTGCTAAAAACACCAGGGCCTAACCTTCACTTAGCTGCTAAGCAGACATTAAAATCCACATCAGGTACTGTGACACAGTATAATTTTATGTTTTTCATCTCTGTTTATATAACCTGAGGTTGTACCACAAATGTTTAGGTATTTGATATTTTGCTATAGGGTACATAGGATGTGAAGCAGCTTCAGTTTCAACCACTAGAGCAGCTGGAATTATGTTGTGTTGTGCCGCAAGGTAATGCAAATGATCAGCACAATTGGAGGTAAAGCTATTGGAGTCCTCAGCCACAACGGAAAAGCTTCCTGAGTGCAGGTTCTGTTACAAAATACTTTGATACTGTTTTGCGGTTTGCGGTTAAACTGTACCCCACTTCCAGGACCCACTTGGTTGTCTTGAGTTTGATGTTGGATAATATGATCATTTCAGATGCTTCACAGTCTCTGCTGGGAGCAGTGCAGAGATTAGCTTGATGCCAGGATGACCTTATAGTTCACAATGACTACACATCATTAAGGCTAATAGGCTGACAGTTGTTGTTCCTAGTAACGCATATAGATAATAAGTAATCCACTCTGGTGCTTTATATGGTGTAATGTTCTAAATACAGACACTCCTCTACTTACGAACTTTCAATTTATGAACTTTCAGACATATGAACGAAGAGGACTGTGTTCCTTGGGTTTCCTGTCTGCAACATCAATTTCTTTTTTCTGGGTGTCAATTCTGCCTAGTACAACTTCTGGCCGCTACCACCGCCATACAGCAGCGTAGCCTGCGTACTCCCAGCATCCTAGTTCTTTGTACTTGCGTATACCCTTAAAATGATGTTGAATAATGACTTACGAACATTTCAAGTTACGAACGGCCATTCGAAACGTATCTCATTCGTAAGTAGAGGAGCGTCTGTACTCTACCTCAGCTGATGGAGTAATGCTACATTTCTTTAAAACACCACTTGTTTGTGTGTAGTGTTCTTCAGTAGCAGACCCCAGACAATGGTGCATTCAGAGACCCACTTCACAGACTGCTTGCCAGTCTGAGGGTGCTGAAAGCTCTGAACATAACTGATGACCTCACCACCTCTGCTCAATCACAGGTCACATGACTTCAGTCTTAAAGGTAAACTGGCCACCTTTGATGTTACGAGACCTGTGCTGCAAGAAGTAAATCTTAGTATCCAATGCTTCCACTCCTACAAATCCACACCCCCCCCCCCCAAAAAAAAAGCCACAGACCACATTCTTCAGGCGCACCCAGGAGTACACAGATGAAGACAGTTACTCAAAGCTAACAGGAAGATCCCAAGTCTCAATTAGTAGTGCTGAGCTGGGTAAGCCCTCATTCTGTGGCTTTTGTGTAATCCTCGGTTCTCATGAGGAACACATTGTCCGCTTGGATGTGCGAGATCTAAGCAGAGATAGTGGCCTATTTGCAGCACTTGCAGATTCCACTAAACCAGCTAATGACCACAACGGTCGCCTGTCCCAGTCTCTGTGCTGAAGGTGAACTGGTGCTCATGCTGGTTGCACAGGCAGGTATGATGCTAAACACCTTCAAAGGATCCAATGGCCAGGTGCCGTTTTATTTTTCTGAGTCTGTGAGGCTGCAGAACGTTGAGCATGACATTGATGTGTTTGTCAGGATTGTGAGGGGGCAGGATGTCCCAAAGCAATGGTCTCCAACCATTTTTACAATGAGTGATAGTTTTACAAAGAAAATCCTCCGGCAAGCGATGGTATATTTTTCCCACTGAGAAGGGGGGGGGGGGGGGTCCTTAGTATATTTGCTGACCGGGGAGCGAGGGTCCTCCTTGGTATATTTTTCTGAGGTTGTGTCGACTAGGAATGTCTTGCCGATGATCTGTGTATTGATACAGTTGAGGCCAAATGTTTACATAAGCCTAGGCTAAAGGCTTTTAAACTAGATCCACCATTTCCACAAGAAATAATGTCAAAATAATAGCTAGTCAGATTTATTAATAACAGGATAAAAGTTACTGATACAATGTTTTAGAAAGGGGTTTCTAACTAGCTTGTTTACTAAATTTTACTGACAGTTAATGGTAAATGCTTCCCAAATTAAAGATTGATGTAAAGAATCTTTTTGTGTGTCTGATTTGCTGTCTACCTGTAGGAACTGTTCATACTAATTGCTATGGCTGAAATACTGTGTCCCTTTCCCAATCCTTTTGGTTTCTTCCCCCCTTCTCCTCCTCTAATTTTTTACTTTTGTCTGAGTGGGAGCGACTTTGGTGCAGAGGGGAGCGCCGTGCATCCTGTGTCTCTGAGTTTTTTTGACGTATGGCGTATGTTTTGGCGTATACCGTGAATTTCAGACAGAGGGGCGTGGCGTGTGCACCGTGTCTCGGAGCGGGATCCTGATACCGGAAACCCGCCTTGTTTTGGCGTATACCGTGAATTTCAGACAGAGTGGCGTGGCGTGTGCACCGCGTCTCGGAGCGGGATCCTGATACCGGAAGCCCGCCTTGTTTTGGCGTATACCGTGAATTTCAGACAGAGGGGCGTGGCGTGTGCACCGCGTCTCGGAGCGGGATCCTGATACCGGAAGCCCGCCTTGTTTTGGCGTATACCGTGAATTTCAGACAGAGGGGCGTGGCGTGTGCACCGTGTCTCGGAGCGGGATCCTGATACCGGAAACCCGCCTTGTTTTGGCGTATACCGTGAATTTCAGACAGAGGGGCGTGGCGTGTGCACCGTGTCTCGGAGCGGGATCCTGATACCGGAAGCCCGCCTTGTTTTGGCGTATACCGTGAATTTCAGACAGAGGGGCGCGGCGTGTGCACCGTGTCTCGGAGCGGGATCCTGATACCGGAAGCCCGCCTTGTTTTGGCGTATACCGTGAATTTCAGACAGAGGGGCGTGGCGTGTGCACCGTGTCTCGGAGCGGGATCCTGATACCGGAAACCTGCCTTGTTTTGGCGTATGGCGCGAAATTCAGACAGAGGAGAGCAGCATGCTCCCTGCGTCTCGGAGCGGGATCCTGACACCGGAAGCCTGCCTTGTTTTGGCGGATGGCGGGCGGATTTCAGACAGAGGGGAGGCAAAATGAGCGTTTAGCCGCGAGTGTGAATTGCCTTTCGCACCAGACAGATTTTCTGGTCCCATTATGGCTCCAGCTAGCGTTTTTAGTGCAAATTTCTCGGCGCTTGTGTCGATTGCACATGCTCCTGGTGCCTAATGAGGGAGCATTAGCCAAGGGAGAAGAAGTAATTAGTACAAGCATCAGAGTCGGGGACAGATGGCATGTAATGGCAAGCCTTTCCCCCCAACGCACTGTCCTACCCAAAGCAGGCCACACGACTCACACTCCTCACGCGAGCCTTTCCATTCAGTGAGGACGGACAGGGCGTTGGGAGGCAAAACTGGGGGGCTGGGCTTGGGGGGGGGGGGACAGATCGAGCAACGTAACAGAATTGTATACATCCCCTGTCATTTTATCCATTTTTGCCATAAGTGCTATGTTGACTGGTGTCACACGACAGGCACATTTTTTATGTTGTTGTTTTTAGTTTGGATGAGGGGCCATCAACAGGCAAGCAAACGGATCAGAGGTAATTAACAATATGCCACCTGCAATATTTCAGGGCTTATATATTTTATGTTTTTTTTTTTGTCTTTAAGGCCTGACACAGGATATTCTGAAATGTGCAAATGTTCTAAGTGGAAATTTGTAACTAAATTATTTTTATTGAGGAGACAGCTAACACTTACCAACAGGAAGAAGACGAGCCTTTCACAGGAATGGGTGTTGTGACACTGTTTTGTAATTAGCAGGAAAACCCGTTTGTGAGAACTTTTTTTTTCCCTCAGAGTCTTTGAGTGCTTAAATAATAATTTATGTTATGCGACTGCAAGCAGTGACGGTAACGGAATTTGAATCTCTAGTTTTGACTGTACATAATTAGCCTGTGACTTTGTCATATTTTAATGTGTTTTATTAGTGTATTGTTTATGGTAATTTATTGTTCGTGTATTCAAATAGTGCAATGTGTTCTATGTTTGCCTGTGGCACATTTGATAGTCTAATAAGCGCAAGAGCAAGGAGGACGTCTGGAAGTTGACAGCCAATCAGCATCTCACTTGGAAATGTATAGAAGTCCCAGTGTAAACAGTGACTCTTGGAACGGCATTTAAATCTGTGAGAGGTGGCCTCGAATTCTGGGGACAAGAGTTACAAATAGAGACACTGGCATGGGCACTCAGGGGCGGGAAGTGGGCACATACTAGTAGCACGGAAGATGGGCACAGTTTTTGGCTACTGATTGGAAGTTAAAGAAAGTTGAATGCCTCAGAGTTTTGGCTATTTATCAGTTTATATGGCTGGATATTTAACCTGGAGTTGGGTGCCTGTTGGATATGAAATATGTCTGTGGACTATGTGGGCCATTCGTTACCTATACACGCACACACACACACACACACACACACACGCGCGCGTGCATGCATGCACGCATTAGAGTTGGATGTCTCGAGACCGGTCTTGGTCTCGAGACCACTTTTACACTGTCTTTGTCTTGTCACAGCCTCGATGGTCTATGGTCTTGGTCTTGTCTTGGTCTCGGATCCCTCGGTCTTGTCTTGGTCTCGTTGTCTTGGTCTTGCTCTCTCAGATCGACATAGTGGTTGGAGCGAAAAGTATTCATGACACACAATGTAACGTTTGATAATGCAACGTTATTATTATTTCGCCTTTCGCGCCCTTCAAATGCAACCAATCAATAACATACATGCATTTTGTTGTGATTCAGACATTGGTGCTTATCCAATCAAAATATGCGTTATACGCGCAAAATAAGTATAGCGCTAGTTAAACGTTAGTTAAATGTGAAATCACATGCCACTGCAGACATCAAGATGTCAGAATCTTTTAAGCACTTGTCCTTATTCTTATTAATGCACAATTTGATGTGCAGTTTGTATTGGTATATAGTATTTGTAGTTTGCATTTGATTCATGTGATGTGTGCGCATGTCTTTGTATTGTTTGATTACAATATTTTACTTAAAATGGTGTTGTTTGACTAAATAAATGTGACCATTGACTTTTAGATAACATCTGCATATCACGTTGTGTTGACCTAACAGGCCTAATCCATTTCAGGGATGTTGATATCATGCAGTGTCATTTTGCTAGTACTACTACAATGGGACATGATGCAATTTCAAGTTTATAATTGTGTATCTTTAATTTGATGTTACAATTTCATCTACAAATTAAGTATAAGTGAAATCAGTTTCCCATCCTTTAGACAGTTATTTGAGGTGTTAGCTGTTTTGTCAGATGACTTTGGGACCAGTCAGTACCCCTCGTGTCAGTCCTCAACAGCACACAAAAGTTAAGGGAGTCTTTTTTTTTTCGGTCTCAGTCTTGGTCTCGTCTCGACTTTATCTTGGTTTTGACTCAGTCTGTCTTGGTCTTAGTCTTGGTCTTGTCTTGGTCTCGATACCCTCTGGTCTTGGTAGTGTCTTGGTCTTGGTTTAGGCGGTCTTGACTACAAGTCTAGCACACACACACACACACACACACACACGCATACAGACCTGTTGTCATATCTTTGTGGGCACTCTACATTAATTTCTATGGGAAAAACAAAAATTAAAAAATTATGACCTTAATCCCTACCCAGCCCTAACCTTAACCACAAGTAACCAAACTAAATACAAGAGTTTTGGCACTTTAGGTATTTGATTACAGTTACCGATTTTTATAAAGCTGATGTTATCCTTGTGGCGACTGGAAAAATGTCCCCACAACGTAAAAAGGTTTTATAGGTTTTAGGGGGAAATCTCGTCTCCACAATGTAACTTATACACCCCCCTACACACACGCCTTTTCAGTGCATGCCGACAGGCTCAGGTAGTATAGTAATCATCCTCGCTTTTAGTGAAGGCTGGGCACTAGGGTACCTCACCTCAAGAAAATAGCAGCTATTCAGCCCTCCTTCTCTTCATTTTTCTTCTTTCGTTCTAAAATTCTTGCAGCTCGTTTTATTTATTTTTGCTCTTTCAGTGCTGCACCTGCAGTGCCCCAGGGCAGGTCCATCGCTGGCTGCCCCTCTCAGGCCTAAGCAGCCAGACTCCCGGAGGTCCTGTGTCAGAGCCTTTTGATGATCTCACTTGTCAAGGAAACTAATTCTACTCAGTTTCCACACGGCTCCAGATCGCCCCCCCCACCCCCACCCCACCCCCGCCTGCTGAAGTGGCTTTCTTCGGAATAATAGGCAGAATTGCTGTGTCCCTGCCATGCTTCTACACGTTAAATTGCTTCGGTTACGGAACTGAGCCAGCGCACGAGAGTAGCGGTATTCTGTGTCTCGAATTTGGAAAAGGACCCGGCTGGCCATGCTGGCCACCTCCCTCACCAACGGAGGACATACTCGCACTCGCACATGCATGAGGAGAGGCAAGACAGCCAGCCCCCGACATATACAGGCACGTAGTCTCCAACTGTGCAGTGTAACATGACGAAATGCTTCTCGCCCAAGGGCGAATGCTTGTTACACGTGTATGTCTGTAGCTATGACTGTATGTAATGTCTAAAAATCCATGTATGTTCTAGCACACGTGAGAATGGTGGATGTACCTGGGTCTGCACTGGGTGGGAGGAGGGGGACTGCCCACTCCCATGATGCTGTGCGGCAGTGACGACTCCGCGTTGGCGCCTCAGCTGCCAGCCGGCCGGGCTGATGAGGGGAAGGTGTGGGCCGATAATGAAGGTGCAGCTTTGCTGTCACGACAGATTGTTTGCTCTGGGCCTTCCGCGCCTCCGTGGAGCTCCACCAATCCCCCCACCCCCACCCCACCTCCCTCTGCCCTGGGCCTTGGCACCTCTGCCAGGGAGAGGAAGGTATTTTTACCCCGCTCGCCTCCATCAGCACTCCCGCCCAGCTACCCAAGCTGGAGCTCGAGTGCGAATGCTAATATTTTTCCTGCCATGTAGGACTTCATTGTATTGTTTTTCACTCTTTTTCTCATCTGTTATAAACACTAAAACAATGACACTTTGAATACCAAATACACAACTCCCCTGTCAGCTGGAGGCCTCTGCATCCCACAATGCCTTGCGCCTGCGTCGATCCCACACTTGGCCTGGGAAACTTAACATAGCCTGACCTGCATTCCAGCATCACTAAAGCGCACTGGTGACTTTTTACCTCTCCGGGGTGTTTCACACACCAGTGCTAATTCTAACACTAATGTGCGTGTGAGTATTGATTACCTTCCCATTTGAATTAAGACCAGGCTGAATTTCCAAACCAAAGCCAGGGACGTTTTTTTTCCCTTTCATCCAAATTACCACCCCACAGAAAAATATATTTAAAAAGCATGGTGTTATGCTAATCTTGCATTTAGTGAGTGAGTCTATTTAACTGGAATCAAGCATATGATCTGACAGGGGGGGAAAAAAAAGAAATGTCCATTTGAACGGGAAAACTCTTAATTGCGAACGCCGGGGGAACGGACGTGGGCGCACAGCGACTACAAAGGTTGGCTGGCATGGCGTGCCGCAGATCGGCCACTAATGAGAGGATTCCGCCGGGATGCGACGCCTACTTCCCCTCCACTAATTGCTTTATTAATGGGCCGCCTGTCTCCTGGTACGGGCAGCTTCCAGAGCGCTGTTTGCGCTCGACGGTCTTTGCTTTTCAGTATTAAGGACACCTGACCCTCCCCCCCCACCCCCCCCCCCTTTCCAAGGCCCCCTGGACCGCAGACAGGGAGGCTTGTAGTGTGTGTGTGTGTGCGGGGGGGGGGGGACTCTGGGAGGTGTCGGTCGGCTTGCCGAACGACACCGTTTGGTGGAAACCATATGCAGTGACATCTGTCTTTCCCTGACTCCTCTCAGACGGGCGGAGTAGTTAAGGAGCGAGGAGAAGTGAGGCCCGGCTCAGTTTTTAAGTAGATCGGCCATCTGTTTCCTTTTATCCTCCACCGGCGCGTATCTCAGCACAGACATGGGAGTGCAATGTGGGGGGGGGGGGGGGGGGTACTGTTGTGGCGGTCTTGATTCCTCTTTTCTCGGCACACTTGATCGGGAGGGCTGCAGCAGTCACTGACCTGTTGGTGGTGCAAGGAGACGGCACCTTTGGATCGGTTACCGATGGGAAGTGAGCAGCCGTGGCACAGGAAGTATCAGTATGGGTGGCACGGCGTGAGGTCACGCCTCGCAGTCTGTGGGGCAGTCGATCCTGTTCCTGCTTCTGACGCTTCCTACCTGGGCTTCACCTCTGCAGCCCCCTCAACTATGCTGTCACTTCCACCTCTGTCCACTGCAGGCCCTTACACACACACACACACACACACACACACACTTGTCAGGTAAACATATCTTTATGGGGACCATTCATTCATGTCTATGGGAAAAATGTTAACGCTAACTATTACAACCGTAACCCCCACCCAGCCCTAACCATAACCATAAGTAACCAAGCAAAATACAAGAGTTTTAGATTTTTAAGGGAAAAACAACGGGTATTCATCACGTGGGGACATTGTGTCCCGATAAGGTAAGGTATACCCGCTCACACACACACACACACACACTAGTTCCCAACCACACAAAAGGGAAGGATTTGGAGATCTGGGGAGTTTCAGGAAGACGAGGAGTTCTCTGGAAATGAGAGGACGAGGTAATTAAAGCTCTCGTCTCTTCCCCCTTCTGGGCCACAATAGCGGCTCACTCAAGAGGGCTGGGCCATGCTGAGGCTGAAAGGGCTGGGCGGGGCTCCTTGAGGGCTCCCCTTTATTTCACCCCCTCTGTCTGTGCCCGGCCTCCCCAATAAACATCCTGAAACAGCACAAAATCTACAAAAAAGCCTTTCAAGCCACCTCAGGTATGGATTCCGGTTTGACTCATCATTCGATTCCTTCCCTGCATATCTGAGCCACATCCTGGGATGCTGGCGCCGTTTGTAAGAGGATGGGATGGTGGTTTTGTTTTTCAGACAGCGGGAGTTGGGTTGGGGTGGGGGGGGGGGGTGTGGTCTTTGAAAGTTATGTTAACAAGCGTATTGACATCGTGGAGGCCGAGCTCATGTTCCGCGTGTTCTCTGGAGGACAGGAAACGACAAATCGCGAGCGGCACTAATTGATGGAAATAAAGGCATGTGCCTCATTGGGAAGGCTGGGGGTGTGCAGGGTCGGGGGGCGGGGTGAATGAAGGAGGTGGTTTTAAGGGCCGTCGCTGCCGGGCGTCCTGCAGGTGTCTATTGTGTCAACCGACGGGGGGGGGGAGGGTGGTCGTCGACCGGGGTTGGGGGGGGGGGGGGCGGAGAGGAGGCGGCTGGTTTGAACACGGCCACTCGAAAAGGAACAAGCCTGGATTACTCTGTTCCCATCGGTATGGGGTTATTCTTCAAGTAACGTCATTAGATGGAATTAAAGCGATTCGCCTTTCGCATTATCCCAGCAAGAGTTTTCTTCCTTTCTTTCTTTCCTGTCCTCTTTTTAAGGAGAGGATTAGTTGACTAGCAGCGTTTTAATTGACTAAAGGTATTCAATTTTAATTTTGCCACTAAACTGACGGCATATAGGGGCAGCTTTGAAATCCTGAGCAACAAAGAATGATGAGGGACAAGAGATTAGTAATACCTAACAGAAATATTATGTTTTCCTTTGCGTAATCCCCCCCCCCCCCCAGAGAAGGCATGCAATCCCATATAACATGAAAAATCTTTGGCTCCAAGGTCAATCCAATCTGTAGTGAATAGCTCCCCTGGTACTAATTAGCTTCTGCCATTATGCAACCCAGGGAACCAGTTTCAGTAATGTTCTAAAATTTGTATTTTTTTTAGGGCTTGCATTTAGAAGCCGGCTAAAAAGCAATAATTGGGCATATCATTCTGGAGAAAACTTTGCAGCTTAATTAATGAGGCAGGTCGTCGACCTTTGATGAAGAGGTCACAGGATCTATAAAACAGCGATTTAAATGCTAAGCATCCATTTCATGTTTCGAAGACGCGGTTACCTGCTAGACGAGCGAATGACCTTACGTAGCGTCTTCAGAAATAAAGCCCCCTGCACCATTATCGGCCCCCTTGTCTGGCCACTTATGTGTGTGGGATACGGGCCTAGATTGGTCCTGTAACAAGAAAGATCCCCACAGTCCTCCCATCCACCTCTCTCAGCTCATTCTCACCATCCACCCTGTACCATGCAGAGAGGGAGAGACGGAGGGAGAGAGAGAGATAGAAAGAGAGAGGGGGGGAAAGAGAGACGGAGAGAGAAAGGGAGAGAGAGAGAGAGAGGGGGAGAGAGAGAGAGATAGAGCGCCTCAACACATACAAACGGGCTCTTCATCCCTGAAGTGCAGGACTGTAATTAAAACGTGATTAAGAGGCTGGTTCAGATGAATGTGTTTCTAAGTACACCATGCTGAGCTGGTGTTAGACCCAGCTTGCCTGTTTTAATTGATTCGGCCTAATCAGTGGGCAGAATTAAAACAGTCACAGTTGTCTGGAAAAAAAAGGAAGAAGAAGGGGAAAAAAAACTTGAGGATTATGGTGAAGCGGCGCAGCAGAAGGCTAGCCTCTCCTCCATACCGCGTTTTTTTTATTTTTTTTTTCCTTGCGCAGTTGTTTTTTCATGTTCTGCATAAATTAGGAGGCTCTGGACTGTGGGCAGCTTCGCTAATGTGTCGACGGCCATTAAAATCACACAGACTGCGGGGAGTGCCTCAGGCAGCGGAACAGGTCCTGGGTGTTATTTTCCGTGCCCCCCCCCCCACACCTCCCCCTTGTCACCCCCCCCCCCCCCCCCCCCCAAAAAACCTTCAGATTATACGTTTATGTTTTAGAGGCTTGGCTGGCGCTTTTATCTAAAGTGACTTCCGATTCTTCCAAGTTATGCACCCCCGCTGCCCCCCCCGCCCCCCCCACCCTAGCAAAGCGAGAGTTTTAATTCCACGAGCTGTGAAAATTCATGAGTCTGGTCACCGCGGACGCCTCGGAGCGTGCCTGTTAGCGTAGCTGACGCCTGTCCGTTTTTAACCCGTCCGTGAAATTGAGAAAAATAAAAGAAATTTGGCGAGGGCCTCGTCCATGCCCGCCTTCCCCCCCCCCCCTGGATGCCCTCGTGGGTTTGCCAAAGGCGGACATCATAGAGCACGGCTTTCTTGAGTCGCGATCGTCCGTGGTCTCTGGTGCCAGCCTCGTGCAGAAATGAAGAAGAGAAAAAAAAAAACGATAATAAAGCTTCGTGTTCTCGCCCAGCTGTATCCGTGCCAAGTTTGTCCCACGCGGCGTCGTCTTGGTACCGTGTATTTTATAATGTATTTATTATGATCAACGGGATCCAAATGCATTAACAAAACAGCAATTACTTTGCTTCACCCAGACGACAGAACCGATTTTAGGGCGTTTGGCTCAAAACACGTAGCGCTGAGAGAAAAAAAAAAAAAGAAAGTCTATTTTAAAGTCAAAAAAATGCAAGAGTTGAAAAAGATTTTTGAGGGACAGTGGGAGTGCGGGAATTAGTGTTCCTGTGAACCCCCCCCCCCCCCAATACAAATACCATCCTTACTGCTTGGGTCACCACCCTTGGCCCAGGAGACTGGGATGCAGCAGAGGGCAAATCAGGACTTCCATTTACAGGGTGACATCAAACCGGCTCCTCGTGAAGGACACCATGGGGCAAACAGTGGGGGACTGGCTGAATGTTTGCCTCACGAGAGTGAAAGAACCCCACAGCTAAAGCCTGGCAACCCCAGGGCCCCCCCCAGACACCTGGGGGCCGGTTCTGTTGCCAGTCAGGTGAGCTAGCATGAGTAATTAATGGAACTGGATGAATCTGAGATTAAAAGTGTTTGAGCTTAAGGATAAAAATGAAAGGATGTGGACAAATGAATCTCCGAGATTGAAAGGTGACACGAGGCTCCACTGCTCCAGTGCTCCAGTGCCTAACGTGAGCTTGGTAAACAGGAAGTAATGAATGAAGGCAGATGGAGCCTCCAGACCTACGACTCGCAGCAACCAAGGAGGCGAGTGAACGTGGAAAACGAAGCCAAGCGCTGTGGTGGGAATATGTGAAACTGGAGGCTGTGTGTACGTGGGTAATGGGCACACTGGAAACCTGAACGAGGCCTCAGAGGGAGCATGCCCCCTTTTTTGAGTGAGCGTTTGACCCAATCACCAGGCCTTTGTGTGACCAGAGGACACGTCTGAAGCCTTTGAAGATCAGCCTGTCCAATGACATGACCAGCAGGGGTTTTATTGACCAATTAAATCAACAGAGAGGCTCCTTGAGGCAGGAGAAGGATTTCCTCCGAATATTGTGGTGGGGGGGGCAGAAGATGTCTAAATTCAATGGCAACCCACCGATCTGGCGGCAGAGGAAGCGTTATGTCATCACCGCGCGGGCTTGTCCACCTGTCAGCGTTCGTCACGAGCAGGGGCCCGGTGCAGAGGAGAACGGCAGAAAAACCGTCATTGCTATGGTAACCATCCGTCAAGCCAGAATTGGTATAAAAACTGTGAAAACAAGAGGATAGACAGCTTTAATTGATTCTATCATAAAAAAGGTTTAAATCTAGGCAACGTGCTACTATGCCAGACTGCGTCTGTAATCGTTTCACTGAAGGCTCCTGTTTTATGAGTCCAAATAGTTTCACCCAGTCATGTAAATAGGTACATATTGAACTAGGTGAAAGTAATGGAAGGTTACAGATGGTGAACCTGCCTCATCAGGCATGGAGAATGACTTCCAGGCTTTCCCACCGTGGCTGGTGCTCATTTCAGGGACGAACATTCTGCGCCCGCTGTTAAATAATGAAGCCTTACATTTCGGTCAAGCTGTAACACTTGCGGGAGGTTATCAGGGGTGACCAATTCAGTGTATGTAAGGTGCCGACGCCTCCGCGGCCGGTTCTGCCTGCTAGAATCCCGCGCGCGGCCCGTGGAGCGCCGGGGCACTGCTCAGCAGCTCCTCCGCCATATTTGGCTTTTCTGGAACGGCGCGGGCTGAGAAATCTCACGGCACCCGGTTTGTTAGTTGGAGTGGAAGTCACCACCGCCTCCACTCTCCCACAGACACATAAACTGCAAATGAATCACAACACGCCAGCAGTCAAATTTAGAACAATTACAGATCATTTGAGAGCTTTCCATATGGTGGAGCTGATTTGCCTCAGACGAAGACCCATGCTTTCTCCCTCCCTCACTCCACCTCCCTCTCTCTCCATCTCTCTCTCTCTCTCTCTCTATATATGTGTGTCTGTATATATATTCTCTATATATACATGCTCTCTGTTAATTAGAGCCCCGCTGACTTGTGTTGTCGTGTGTTTTGAAGTTTGTTATGCGCTGGGCCGTCAGCTACCGTGCTGCGCGAGGCCACACTGGTTCACGCGCAGCAAAGCAGGCGCAGGCATCTGCCGCCAAACGGGGTCGGAGGGGAACGAGGAGGTCCCCAGGTGTGAGACCGATGGCGCTCTTCATCTTATTTAGCGGCGCTAATTCTAACCGACTCTGCGACGATGCCGGGACCCGCGTTGGCCCGTGACCTGAATGGCTAATGAGGAAATGAGGGCCGCAAACCCCCCCCCCCCCCCCCCCGTGGGCCACGCTGTGCGCATATTTCCTCTGCCGGCTTCGATTTGCATATTCGTGCGGAGACTGAAGATAAGGGACGGTTAAATGAGACATAATTTGTACTTAATTTGATAGAGGTGATTATAAATAAAAACAAATCACGATGGGGAAACTAAACGATGAGGGTCCTGGTTTAAGTGTGGGGGGGGGGGGGGCATGGAGATGGTGTCAGGGCATCTCCTAGATGCTCCCCCTCCCCGTTGAAGGTGTTTGGTGTGGCGGACAGGGCTGATTGGCACTGTGGATGTGGTGGATTTTTGGCTGCACTGGACCTCACCACCCCTCAGACAGGTGACCCCCAGAGGGCAGTTAGAAGTTGGCAGTTTATTTCTAACCAGCCCCCACCCTCTCCCCAAACGTCATGCTGATTCGACTAATGACTGATGCCAAGCAGCTTCTCCAGATGGTAATTACAGATAAGGCATGTAAGGGGATTTCTGTGCCCCCTTGTACTGGCTCTGGATAAATGGAAGGGGGGGGGGCACAATGTTATCCGAGCTGTAATTACGTCTGTGAGAAGCAGTCATTTAATGCAGATGCGACTGCACCATGAACAGCTTCACGTTCGAGGAGAATTATATATCATTTGTGTTCCAAATTATGCAAGTAAAAACATATAATGAGACAACTGGTAAATATTAGTTGAGCGTTTGTCTCGTTGTGGGGAAACGCTGCATGTTTAATTGGCATTTCATGTTTCACACATGATTAATCATGGGCTGTATTAAAAATGACTTTCCCCCATCTTGTTTGGGCGACTAAAATCACCTTGTTTGTCACATGGCTGAAATTTCATACGGCTCCTCTGTCCCAGACAAAATATTAATAAAAAAGAAAAACACTTTTTCTGGGTGTGGACCTAATTGAATAATAGTGTGGGGGTGTCCGTCTCTGTCTCTATGGCTGCCTGTGCCTTCACAGCATGGCGGCGGTAGTTGGGAGGGTGATTGCTGGGGCCCCAAGCCCCCAGCAGGGAGTGCAGTCTCATAGGGACAAAGCAAACAAGCGATGCCTAGGACATTGGTAAATTGTAGGCCCTAACCCCCCTGCTCTATGGATCTGTTCAGGACAGGGTCCTTTTTCAAGCTGATAAAGGGTTAAATAAACAATTATTGTACTCAAGAAGAATTCTCACTCTCTTGTAGGAAGACACACATGCAGACAAAGAATCTGGCCATCCTGCTCTAGCTTTCCATCATGTTTGCGCAATGATATACTTCCAGTCTGTGGCAGCCACACCTGGAGACGCCTGTATTATGCTAATTGTGACTCAGAGGCACTGTGAGAAGGCTTGCTATAATTACCCGTGTAATTGTCTCGTATTTTGTAAAGTGCCAGATCATTTAATTCAGGATTAACACCTTTCACCTCCAACGGCCAAAGGCTTTACTCCAACTCGCCACATTTCCCTGTGGGGAGGGAGAAGCTTTTTGTGGTCTTCCGCACGACTTCTGCGTGGCTCGGCAAATGGTAAAAGAGACCGCCCACATCTGCCGGGCTCCGCCATTAGTCGCTTTTGTCAACTGCCAGTCTGCCATTGGCCGGCCCCTTTCCATACTCCCCCCACCATAACATGGCCATCGTTAACCACCCTGCTGCCTGTCATTCCCTTGGGCTAGCACTCCTGGAGGTGAAAGAGTGGCGGTCTTTTGGACCAGCGTTGATCTTCACTCCCTTTCATGCTTAATCCCTCTGCTGACGAGGTGTGTCCTGGGCCCATGAAGTAGGAGAAGCCTGCAGAATGTTTATGAAGCAGTGAAACTTTATCACTGTTGCCATGGAGGCAGTGTGGGTCCCCGTGATCTACAAACATGACCATTCCCATTCTCCTGCCCAGTCCAGTCACATGTCTGTCCTATGACTCCAACTCGATCCGGATCTGTCGCACGAGCTCACCTCAGGCTTGGAACCGTGTTCCTCAGTTACCAAGCAACTAGGGTGTCCTCCGTTAAACATGACCATGACTTGGTGATATAATTATGCACACCTTACAGGACCTACACCTGGATCCCCAAATCTCTGCTCCCTAAATGGGCTGCAGTGAAGAAGGGGGGGGTACTTATCGTGTTCCTGACATCTCAACTTCTTATACAGCTAGAACACATCTTCAAAACACCTTAGTGTGCTTGTGAGGCGAATGAAAGGTGACTGACATATTCCGCTCTCTCTTCTGCGGTTCTTCAGCTTGTTATTATTGAGCTACAAGCAGATACTTTTCCCACTTTATACCAGTACAGTTTTTTTTTTTTTACTGGATTTGTTGGAGGATCTTGCTTGGCTTCCCCATCTCTCCCGATAAAGTGTCGGCTTAGCGAATAAAATATAGAAAGTAAAACCCAGCCTGCGGGTGACCGTCGACGGGCAGCAGCGGTTTGCTGGATCTGGAGCCAACACGCACGTTGCCAGCAGAAGTTAAAAATAAATAAGCATATCATCCACACTTTCGGCGTCTTGATAATGTAAAAGCTTGTTACCGTGGATGATGCGATCGCAAAACACACGGCGCATTTCACGAGACAAACAGGCCGCAATAACATACTTGCATCTGGGATTTTTTCCCCCTCATAATTCCACACCTATCGATTGCTGCAATGAAATCTGTTTAGTTGACTTGTGACATGTCTTGTGTCACCATCTAATGACAGTGGAATGACAGGGCAGCCTGAAGGCAGTCCCTGTCTCCACGGCGATGCGGGCTAGTTAGCGCTGGTGGCGGGGGGCCTCTTAAGGGTGCAGGCCACACTCTTGTTCCTGTCACTAATATGACAAGGAAGCCACTTCCAATTACCAGCCAGTAATTCATCCTGTAAGATGTCATTTTTGAGAAAGTCCTTCAAATCCAATTTTTAAAAAGTATTTCAGTAACAAGAAAAGTAATAATATTGATGCTGTAAAGCAATCTGCAAACAAATATCTGTAAACAAAACCAAACTTTTAAAGATATAAAAGGCATTAAAATAATAATAATGAAATAATAATGAAATTGCTTGTTTTTCCCTTTCTGTGTTTCTTGTATTTAACTCTTTCCATTTCTTTTCACTTTCTTTCTCATTCTCTATCCCTTTCTTTTTCTTTGTCTATCACTGTTCTTTCTCTTTCCTCACTCTCTTTCTTCTTCTCCTCCCTGTTCTTCTCCTTCTTTCCTGTTTCTCCAATTTTCCCCTGTCCTTCTCTCGCTTTAATCTCTGTCTCTTTCACCTTTTCCCCAGTCCATCTCCCTCTCTCCTCTCTGTTTCTCTCCTTTTCCCCAGTCCATCCCCCTCTCTCTTCTCTGTTTCTCTCCTTTTCCCCAGTCCATCTCCCTCTCTCCTGTCTGTTTCTCTCTTTTTCCCCAGTCCATCTCCCTCTCTCCTCTCTGTTTCTCTCCTTTTCCCCAGTCCATCTCCCTCTCTCCTCTGTTTCTCTCCTTTTGCCCAGTCCATCCCCCTCTCTCCTCTCTGTTTCTCTCCTTTTCCCCTGTCATCCCCCTCTCTTCTCTGTTTCTCTCCTCTTCCCCTGTCATCCCCCTCTCCTCTCTCTTTCTCCACTTTTCCCCTGTCATACACTGCAGGGGAAAGTGAATCTGTTTCCACCTCTGCTGTCTCACACTCTCTCTCTCTCCTTTATTTGTTCTCCTCCATTTCTTTCCCCATATCTCTTTCTTTCCTTCTCCATTTCTCTAAATCTCTTTTTCAATCTTTCTTTCTTTCTTTCTTTCTTTCTTTCTTTCTTTCCCTTTGTCCATCCCCTTCCATTTCCTGCCTTCCACTTCTCTTTCTCCTTGTCTATCTTCCTCCCTCTCCTTTTCTTCCTCTCACCTTCCATGCTGACCCGTGAGCCTACAGAAGGGCCTCTGTGCCATGATTTCTCATGCCCCCCCCCCCATAGCCGTGTGACCCCCAAGGTTTTGGGGGAAGGTCAGGGCAGCGGGCGTTTAAACACGCGCTGTTTTCATGCTCTCGCACCCGGATACCCAGCATGCTGTGGCAGCAGGCCTTATTTAAACAGCCGCACCGCTGTCATGTTTCATTAGCGTTCGGATGAGTTAGTGGCCCTGCACCGGGCTCTTATGCTGCCCCTATCACCCTCTCAAGGGAACCCGGGGGCGTGGTCTTCACCTGCCGTCCTCCAGGTGCAAGCTATGCTGAGTGCTTATACATACCTCTAGTATATAGAGAAAGGCTTTTTACTTGGCCTCCGTGTTTCACTCAGTCGCCACTATGCACTAACTATTACCTGCTTACCTTAACCAATATGGATCACCCGATACTTACTACAAAGCCAGCAATTACCCCTTTTATCCTTCTCCTTTTGTAATGTTTTTCCTGTTTGTCAGACATATCAAGTTTAACTGATTACTAATGGGACATTAATGGTGTCATGGTGTTTACACAAAGCAAAGAATTTGCCCCATTTAGAATGACAGCTCCCGAATTGTGCTTCTCAGGATAGACACGACCCTACACTGGATAAGCGGTCATGGAAAAGGGATGGATGAGTGGGAGTGTATAAAGAGCGAAGACAGAACCATGACTGTAAACCTCCGCTTCCTGTCAGCCAAGCCGGCCACGTCATTTACCTGGAAATCTCCAAGCTTCTCATCATCCCGCCCTGTCGTCTCGGCTAAGCTGACGTGTGAAAAATCCAGGGTGAAGCAGTTGGGCCTCGAGCGAGGAAAGCCAGCTGATGGAGGGCTAATCTGTCAGCTTTTGACAAAGCTGAGCCTGGCCTGACGTTGAGGGGTATTTAATTGAAACATTACCCCTTTTAAAGACTCTGTGAGCTGTCGACGCAGGGGCCAGGGTGGCAAGTTTGGGTCTTGCCCAGACGGCGCCCCCCCCCCCCCACCCCTGAATGCGCCACACTGATTTGGGCTCTTACTCGAAATGCCCTTGGCATAGAAGGGATGAAGAAAGAACCCACAGCTGTCTCCGCACACATGAGTGTCAACGGTGATGTCATAGCGCACACTGAAGGGGTTTATCTTGGCTAATTAACTGGCTCATTAAATGTACTTGGCAGTTCTAAGAACTGGTGCCCTTCTTGCGTAACATGTCATCTGTATCATGCTCCACTGATCAGTGAGGGGACGTGACACATGTTGTTATCAGCAACCTTTAGGTTTCAGATGATAAAGTCTAACCAAACCCTATGTCGCAGCGGAACTAGCAATGTTTGTTTTACTGGGTCTTTCTCGTCTTGAACATTCCCAGTAGTAAGTTCCCATAGAGTAGCTTTGACATTGAGATGATTCTTCCAGGTGATACCTGAATGGGAACCAAATGTAAGAACAACTACTCATTGAATAACCCAGTTATGTATTCATCTGACTCCATATAGATAGTGTCTAATAGATCCAGAACATTCGGAAAACCTGTCATTGTTTACAAAGAATATTGAGTCTACATTGGTCTTGTCCACTTTGGTCCAGTCCACGAACACAGATGTTCCTGTTACACTTGATCCCAGTGGAGCTCCAGGCAAAGCTGTAATGTCATTTGCATGACTATGTGATCCATGCGGGCCTGCATGAGAAGGGACACCCACTCAAGGACATAGAGGACAATATCAGCTGAACCAAAGCAAACACACACAGATGATGACGTGCAGCTACAGTCCAGCTTCACTCTCAGAACTTCTTCTGCTCACTTACCTGGCATTTGAAGCACAGAAATGACAAAAATGAGCATTGAAAGTGAGAAGGTGTTATTGTAGTCACTGTTCTCTCTCTCTCTCTCTCTCTCTCTCTCTCTTTATATATATATATATATATATATATATATATATATATATATATATATATAACCCCCCAAAGATTTTAAGGATTCATCAATTACAGTTGTGTCAAAAAGCAAGATTCTGCTTTGGATGACATCTTTATGAGTTTAGTGAAACATAAAATCAACACAGAAAATGAATGATGTAGTATTTCTGTGTAACAATATATTTTGTTAAGATAGCCATATCACGATTATTCAACCCCATATAATATTGCTTTTTATAAAGCTTTCTGAAAGTTTTTATCACTCGAAGTGGAGTTGAAACATAATTAAGCCTTTGGGAACTCTATAATGATCTTTCATTTGCTTCAGCTGTGATGCATATATAAACCCCACCCATGAAGGTATTCAAGGTGAGTTACAATCATGGGAAAGACAATGTAGCTTCCACAAAAGTTGAGAGAGGTGATTATTTCATCACACATGAAGGGCCTTGGGTATAAGAAGATGTCCAAGACATTTTCATTCCAAGAGACACCATTGGGATCATCATAAGGGAGAAAGAACAGCTGCAAGCCTGCCTGGCCGTGGAAGAAAGCCCAAAATTTCATCAAGGGCCCTTAGCAATTTAGTCAGGACAACTAAAAGAAACCCCTGTGTGGGGGCGATGTTGGTGTGGGAGGTAGTACAATCGTTTGACAACTGGTGGGTTGTAGGTTCGAGTCCCGCTTCCTCCTGACCATGTCGAAGTGTCCTTGAGCAAGACCCAAAATTGTTCTTGGTGAGCAGGTTGGTGCCTTGCATGGCAGCCTTCGCCACCGGTGAACATGAGGCATGAATTATAAAGCGCTTTGAATGCTTGTAAGAGTAGAAAAGTGCTATATAAATGCAGTCCATTTACCCCCTGTGACTGCAAGATACCTACAGGATGACCTGATGAAGGCTGGTAGAAGTGCTTCAGTGGTAACTATAAGCAGTGGTATGTCTGGCATGTGAAAGGCCAGAAAAATACCATCCCCACGATCAAGCAGGGGGGTGGGTCATTGATGATTTGGGGTTGTTTTTCTGCGGCAGGAACTGGAAATATTTACCGTGTACCTGGCATCATGAAATACCCATAAATGCCAGGCCATTTTAAGGAGAAATGTGATGCCTTCTGTTGACAAATTGCACCTTCGTGATCGTTGGACTTTCTAGCAAGACAATGATCCCAAGCACACCTCCAGATCAACCAAAGCTTCGTTGAGAAAAAGATCCTGGAACATCCTGCAGTGACCTCCTCAGTCACCAGATTCATATCCAATTGAAAATCTTTGGTGGGATTTAAAGAAGGCAGTTGCAGCACGGAGGCCATCAAACATAAATGAGCTACAGGTTTTTGCACGTGAAGAATGGGCAAAGATTCCGATTGAAAGGCGTAAGAAGCTTGTCAGCACTTACCGAAAACATTTGTTAGAAGTTATAAAAGCTAATGGATTCTCCACAAAGTACTGAAGCTGGGGGTTGAATAATACTGCACATGCACATGTTTTAAAAAGTTAAGAAGTTAAGTCAACTTCTGTTGTCAAATTAACTCAGATATCATATCATATAAATGTTTTATGTTGTTTAAATGAGATTTTTTGTCAGTTATTGTCATTATCTTTCATCTACATGACTATCATGTCTTTTGAGGTGAAAGGGTTGAATATTTCTGATTGCAACTGTATATATATATATATATATATATATATATATATATATATATATACTGTATATATAAAATATTGAGACCACAGCATTTTCAGTTTCACTCATTTATTAATTTATGGGTATGTGCCTGTGTAAAATATATATATTTTTGCACACTCCAACCTGGCTCTTCCCTGCTTCTCATTGATGAATGACTTCTTCTTTACTTTATGGGTGTTCATTTCTGCATCTAAGAGTCTCTTATGAAATGTGCTAGCCGCAGAATTGGGAACAAATCATTTCTTGGTGAGTTTCGAGTCAAGTCTCGAGTCAAAACATTGCAGTCCTAGTCAAGTCTGGGGTCATTTGCCCTCAAGTACAATTCTTTGTACTTGTGTATTCCCTTAAAATGATGTTGAATAACGACTTACGAATATTTCAAGTTACGAATGGCCGTTCGGAACGTATCTCATTCGTAAGTAGAGGAGCGTCTGTACACTGAAGTTATAAAATTAATGTTATGGTATCCAGAGGGGGATTATAACCTGAAGTCTTCACGAGTCATAGGGTCCAAGTCAGGTCCAAGTCTCGAGTCATTTGCCTTCAAGTCCAAATCGATCCCAAGTCCAAGTTTTGCTGAGTCAAGTCACAAGTCATCAAGCTGAGTCACGAATCAGTGACTGATGTCCCCACCTCTGCCTAGCAGTGCATTTCACACCACTTAATGTTTCCCATTTTTTTTGTAGGTCTCTTGAGGTCATCCTCTGATTTCTGAGGCACTGGCAGATAAGTTGACAGTCATCTCTGGCATTAGAAAGTTGCTTCTGCTCTCCACCTGACTGGCTTTTAGTTATTGCCAGTGTCTCCTACTTCACCTTATTCTTGTGTACTGCTGTTTTAGAAACTTGGAGCCTGGAAGCAGCCTGCCTCGCAGTGTAGCTTTCTGCCAATAGGACCAGAATTAAACCCCCTCCCCCCTCACACACACACATCATATATTTTTGGGGACCGCTCATTCATTTCTATGGGATAAATCCTAATCTCAGCAATGACAACCTTAACCCCTACCCAGCCCTAACCTTAATCCAAGTAACCAAACAAAATACAGTGATACCTCAGTTATCGAACTCATTAGAACTCAAATTTCTTAAAAGTTGAACCAACCAGTTAAATTTTTTTTTACCTAGAACTCGATCTGAATCTCAGAAGTAAAACCGTGAACGCCGACCTAAGACAACTTGTACGCGCGGGGAAATGAGTCACGCGGCACGTCTCTCAGCGGAAACAAAGGGTAACACTTCTGTCTAAACTTCGCATTCCCTGTGATAGCATTGTGTATGTTTACACTAGCAGAATACATATATTTAGACAGTAAAAATACATTTAGACAATGATAGACATTAACAGTAATTATTATATAATAAAATACATTTAAAATAAAGATTTCTTATTAATAATTTAAATATTAATAATAAACCATTAATACATTTAATTATAATAATATTGTCGTGCTGAGCGGGGACGGAACGAAGGCAAAGGCGCAGACGTCAGGGTATTGGGGAATACGGGGTTTAACTACAGATAAGGCAGGCAAAACGCAGACGGACAATACAATAATACAATAACCGGACTGGGGAAACACACTGAAACGCGGACTAAATACAGAGGACTAATGACAACAACCAGAAACAGCTGATCACACTGGGATTCCACACGGGGTTAACGAGGGGGCGTGGCACACGGAAGGAGCGGACGATCGGGGCAGGACACATTGTTTTTTTTTTACTTTACACATTGTTTGGATGCATTTATTTTCTTACTTTACAAATGACTGTTTTGATAAATGTGCTTAGATATGTTTAGTACAGTATATGCTCTTCTTGTTTTATCAGGTTCATTTTGTGTTTAAATGCTAAAAAAACATATTTAGGTGTAATTTTTGGGGGCCGGGAACCAATTATTTGGTTTTCCATTATTTCTTATGTGGAAAATTCGATCACAACTCGAACTTTTTAGGATTCGATCCGGAGTTCTGAATGGATTAAATTCGAGTTCTGAGGTACCACTGTACAAGACTTTTAGCATTTTTAGTTTTTTTTATTGTAGTCACACATTTTTATAAAATTGAGTCTCCCGTTTTGGGGACCGAAAACATGGTCCCCACAATGTCAAAATAGCAGGCTTTTATCACATTGTGTAACATATACATGCCCCCCCCCCACATAATCGAAAGTTCTTTACAGGTATGTTTTTTTCACCCATTTATCCATATTTGTCCATATTAGACACTTCCTCTGCTGGCACCAGTTAGGCACCAAGCTACCACTCTGACCTGTTTTCGGCAGCTTTTTTGTAAAAGTCCCATCGTTACCAACAGACACAAACAACGACATGCTGACCCATTGATATTTTTTCCCTCCATTTGCACGTGCTGGGTAACTCTGAAAGCATGCAGCCGCTCAGGCGGTACCTGGAGGTGCCATTCTTCTGTGGATTTACAGCCAAGAACCTCAGAAATATATCATTACTTTCACATTTCCTTCCTGTCCTGTGTTGCTGATGTACACTTGCCTGGAGCAGGGGCGGGGCACAGGGGGGGGGTGGGGCACAGGGGTGGGGGGGTGGACTAGGCAACCTTATCAGATCCAGACCACTTTGGAGAGACACCTGGGGAATTTTGCTCGATATATTACCACCTAAGTAGCCATAAAAGAGATTTACGGCTGTGCCCAGCAATTCCAGGGAGACTCACAAGCCCACAAGGGCTTTGGAGAAAATACAAAAATACATACATTTATGGGATTTGGTGGGTCTGGATTTCTTGGGGGTTTGATACAAAAGTGAATCAAGATGCCCAAAGAACACCACACTCCAGATGCCACCCCGGAGGCAGGAGCGCACAGATGCGTCAGCATGTATCAAGACGAGAATCCTGGTTCTCCTGACTGGACACGGAGCCCTTAGCGGCTGGTGTTTTCCCAGAGGGACAGAGGGAGCGAGGGCTCGCGGCTGATGGCCTTCCAGTCAGCGGCCGCTTTGAAGTACCAGGCTTTACCTGTCCGTCTGGCCTGGAAACCTGTTTGTTTCACACCTACAGTGTTGACAGGTGTCAGGTCTGGGAACCTGCACCTTTGTCTAGGTGAGGCAGAAGGGGTTAGGAGGCATGGGGGGTGGGGTCGGAGGGGGCGTGGTCCCTAAGCCCTAGGGGTCTTCCTGTGGTGGCATATGTTTCCAGCATAATTCCTAAAGGTGACGGTTTTTTAAATGGAGGGTTTAACTAGCCTCGACACATCCCCAGCGACTGCCATTAAGACCTAAACGGCTAGTGCGTTACTCTGTTTGTTTCTGCCACGTTTTTTTTTTTTGTTTTTTTTAAACGACACGGTGTTCTCTTTCGGCTGCTTATCTTAAACCAGCGCCTTTGTGCGGCGAACAAAAGGAAAACGGGAATTGAACCCGAGTATAAAAGGAAACGCAAGCGAGAGAAATCAGGTGGCAATTAGCTAAACAGCCCTAACGAACGCATTTTACATTCATTATCCTTGTATAAATGGTAATTACATGAATCACACGGAGCAAAATGCTTATGCAGGATTCAGAGGTCATTCACATTTATTCAGCATAATTATGACAATTTATTTATTTTGACAAATACATTTGCCCCGCAGGAGCTGTATCCCTTCATTAAGCACCGACAGACAAAAATCTGAATGGTGCATTTATTTATTTGATTTTTATCAGCAAGAAAACACGTTTTTTTACCGGTTTAATGGGTTACAGTATATGAGAATGGGCACCACACCCAGTTCCCTCCATACACCTTCAGTAAAATGTTTATATACATTATAAGAATAAGTTTCATGATAATATTGAAGAATATTAACTTTTTAGTTGTTTTATTTTTCCTTTAGAAATATCTACGCTAAGTGTTCATTTTTCACATACAATGCATATGATGTGGACACTGCAAATGAAGTTTTGTTATGTTTTTCTTTTCATCACTCGAGATTTTTTTAATTTCTGGAGGTTTCCACACTGAGTGTTGATTTCTGTGAAATACAGAAAATGTGGATGTGACCTTTGGCAGGAGTGCTATCTGTGGTGTGGTTTTCTCAGCACGAGCATTGTGTTCTGACGCTGGGGGGCACTTGTGGTGTTGAGCTGTGGGGGCAGGTGAGATCCTCGGAAAATGAAGCGTCTCCGAGGACCTGGGGCAGCTTCAAGCAAGATGATTTCTGGGCTTTGTGGAAATGGGACCTTCTTTTCAGAATATTCACATTTGCAGTGGAAGCCCTATCATGAATTGGCAGAACACAAAAATATGCATTCCAGAAGATGCCGTCTGAAAATAAAGAAAAGAAAGGGAAATCTGATGGGACATGTCAGGTTGGAAATCCGGGCACTGACCAACCCAGCTTTCCACAGAAAAGATCATGTGTTTCACTATGTAGATGTTACACTAAAGATGCCACGCTAGGTAGTCACAGGAGACTGCAAAGAGTCAACCAGTTCCAAAACGTAGGGGTCTGAACCTCCTCGCCAGAAAGCCTTTGGCCCCCTTTACGGTTACAATAATTTAGGTATTGTCGTCTGGACAAATTGCCTCAGGAGTTGCCCCATTAACTAAGCTCTGTATTTATTCAGACGTGTTCCTACCTGCACAAGAGCTATGTGAAAAATGTAATGGAGCATCTCATTCTGGACCCAGCTCAGAAATACCGGCATGGGGACCAGTACACAGAGAGGAAGCAGGCAGTTGGCAGTCGCAATCCCACAGAACCAGGATGGATGGAAAATTGACCACCACCACCCCCGCCCCCCCGCCACCCCCCCCTTAAAATTTGTTAGGTTGTTCATTGTGTTGGGCTGTGCCTGCAGGATAGTTAGATGTTGGCCGCAGTTGGGGTGAGGGGGGGATGGTGCCAACCGGGATTAGAGACCCCCCTCTGGGTTTAGACTCATAAGCAGCCGGTCAGTCCGCTCTGCCTGCTCAGCATCACAATGGGCTGATCGCCGAACAAGATTTTTCAAAGGACGCAGGCAGCCCAGTACGTTTGACTGTTAAAGTCAGCAACGGCTGTTTGGTCGTATGGTCAATGTCTTGATAATATGGAACATCCCTCCAAATATTTCTATTTCTATTTAAGAAAAACTTTAAATGCATGTTTATGTTATATCTTTAGATTGCTCCTTTGTAGTAGGTTACGATGGACATGAAATCTAGGCTTCAGGCACCTGTTTGTTGTAGATTCTGTAGTTATATACCTCAATACCTTGAGAAAACCAGCTCCACTACAATTGAGTAGTGTCTTTGGATTCCTGGATCTACAAGACGAGCACATAGGGGCTACAGCTATGGTGAGAACCTCACTGGTCTGGTAGACACCAACAGCAGCTGTAGATCTCCCTTAGCTCAATAAAAAAAACAGGCTCAAAGTTTGATGCAGTAGTAGGAGATACACAGCGACCTCTAGTGTTGGTCTCAAAATCATAACTAGTAGCCAAGGTAGGTAGAGAAAACCAAGGTTGAGATGACTATTGGTCTTGGACCATTGGAAGACTGGAGTCTGGACTATGACCTGAGGATGAGGTGTGAGATGACCAGTGTGAATATTTTGCACCACAGACACACTCATTGTGTGTAACTGTGGTCTACATGCAGTGGGAAGGGGGGTGGGTGGGGATGGATGATGATGTTGGATAAGTGTTCCTCCTGTTTTCTCTCATTGACAGGGATCCATGCCTACCAGGAGAGTGTGGGCAACACGTTTAACTGCTTGGTGACATTACTTTGCATTTCCATCCATCCAGAGCCAACTGTGACACGCTCCTTAATCCGCCTACACATCGTGCCACACCGTGACTTAGTGCTGAAGCAATTAAGTTCAAGCACCCCCATCCTTGTGAAATTTCAACACCTGCATTACATCTGGAAGTAATGCTGTGAGAGACACTGTGTGGCAGGTGAGGCCACAACACAGTGAGGTGGCCAACTGCCCGAGCCGTCGCCACAGGCCAAGAGGTGTTAATGGAACGGCAGTCTGAAGACAGACGGTCAGACTATTCCCTTAAGCCCCCCGGTCCCATTTCCCCCCTCAGATCCAGGTTCCTACTGGTCTCCGAGGAAAGCCCAGTCGTGTTGGTCATTGAACCAGAGACATCTAACATAAACGTACAACTTGAAATGGAAGCTGAAAATGGCATGGTAGCATGAGGGATTATGGGATATGTTTTTTTTAGTCCTCCAATGTGCAATTTTCACCTTTTCTTTTCCGTGCCTTAGCAAAGAAGCACCTCCATGGCACCTCTGCAGTGAGAATAGCACACAGCCCAACAGGCTTCTCAAGCAGGCTCCAGCTCCGCAGTGCCCCCAACTGTCAGGTGCACTGGGATATCCGGAACTATTGTACTTTTACTTGGGCAACCATTCCTTTTAGCACTTTGATTGACATCTTATTGACCCACAATTAATTAAAAAGCAATTACTTAGGATGGCAATCGGGTTTTGCTGCTTGTTGCAGTTCATTCATTTGTGATTATGGTGGTTTGATGGAACCTTGAGATCCATGGCAGCCAACAGGAGACCCACAGAAGGGCCACACTGTACCACTAGGGGCCCTATCCCTGTTAATTTATGTCCCTCTCCCCATAGCACCTGGAGCTAGAGCAATGTCAGCTTCCCCTTTAAAAAAATATCACGGCATGCTCATGCTATCACAGTATACATGAGCGTGCAAGCACCGCACCGGAATGAACCGCGAGGCTTCCGGTTCTCGCTCACCACCACCCGTGAGGTGTTGCTGATGTGCTGTGCCACGATTGGTGCACCTGGCTGCGGGGTTGTGGGTTATCTGCGGTCAAAGGAGCACTTCTCTCCCTCTCAGGGTTCGATGCCACACTCTCCGCCGTGCAACCAGTTCTGCATAAACATGTTGGCCGGGCAGGGGGTATGTTTACAGCTGTGCATTACATACCCTTGAAGGAGGCGGGGGCCTTGAAGGGGGGCAGTCGAGCCTGATACTCTAGCAAGAACCAATACAAATAAATTGGTGAAAATGAGGGAAATTTCAAAAAGAAAACTGTCATCTTCTAATGCTAAAAATAATGTAGCCACTTTGTTCAAGGACGCTGTAGTGAGTACTGGGGAGATAAATGCCTTTAGGAATTCCTGCTCTAACTAAGCACCCTGCTACTCCGATTATTGCCCATCCTACACATTCCATCATGGTTTACTTTTACATTGTGTTTTAATGTTATTAATGCGTTTCCATCCTGCACTTGTGCTGTCTATCCATGTACTTTATGCTCATATATAGCATCGTGGTCCAGGGAATGTTATTCTATATCCCTGTATGCAGCTTACTGAATATGCTTGGTCTGACAATAAAGCCCTACTTGACTTGAATTCCATAAAATAAACAATACCAATTTCTATGAAGCCCATTTTCATAAAGCCTAACAACTGCTCCTGCAATTCATTGTAATACATTCATTAAGTATTATAAACACGGCTATAACACATTACAGCCATGTTTCCCATGCATTATGAAAAGTCTGTTAAGGTCTCATCTATAATGCATTATAAATACCTTCATAATGCATTATAATGGTCAGTATAAGCATTAAGGATGCTTTGTGCTGCATTATGAAGGTATCTATAGTGCATTATAGATGAGGCCTTCATCAAGCATTCATAATACATGATACACATGGCTATAATGTGTTATGCCTTTTTATAAGTAGTTATACCCATGTTTATAATACTTCATGAATGCATTATAATGCATTATGAATGTATGTGTGATGCAGTATAATGACTGCTTTAAGTAAAGTGTTACCAAATAAAGCAAGCCACGTGAAAATGAAGCCCATTTAAACAGTAATGCTCAAACACAGGCAGCCAGCTCCAGTTTGATGGTAGAGGAATGAGCTGCCGTGTGTTTTCTGCAAAGGCAGACCTTGTGCAGCCTGATAATTACAGCCCAGCAGTCAGTCTTTAATTTTGGGACATGAGAGCGGTCGACTTTCTGCAGCCATGTTGGAATTTGAGGCTGAGGTGTGAGATAAATTTAGGGGTGCCTGACATTTTTATTCGGGGGAATCCCCAAGATGCCTTCTGAAAACTGATGGGCTTGTAAATCATATCTCCTGGTGGCAGATCATCATCACGGCTGAAAGGATGTGTTTTTGTGGGCTGCCGTGTCCAAGGCAACGTCATACACCTCCTGCATACATGCAGAGATTTAACAACCCCCCCCCCCCCAGTCTCTAGCTTCTGGCCTTCCTCCTCTCTGCCCACCCCATCCCTTCTTTCCTGGGGGCACAGGTGAGTACAGGTGGCAGCCAAACGCCATGGGAATTGAATGACATCACAGTTGGGGGCTGACCTACATTTAGACCAAGGCTGAGGTGCATTGTTCCAGCGTGTCAGACAGGCGTTGAAACAGTGACCCTTTGTGACCTACGCAGTGGTCTGGGATTGTAATACACAGCACAGCCAGGCCCTCTGCCTCTCCGACATCCGGGGTAGGGGGTCACCGGGGAGGGGCTGACCTCCACAGGCCAAATGTCACCATTCAACTCGTCCATCAGCATCTTTTTCATGTGGCTGTTCATACAAATTACTTATATCCTGTCTTCTGTTTTAACAGGCGTTGTGATGTTTCTTCAGGTGTTGCAAAGCCGAAAACTTTAAAGAAAGTAGTAAAGTGATTTTAAAAACTCAGTTGCATTGGCGCTTAGGCTAATCAGCAGATATTTGAGATGTTACGATAACGATTCTTAAAACCATAAACAATCAGTTTTTTCAGTTTTTCCTTAATGCCATTGCAGCAATTATGGAGTCTTTTATAATAATGACTTTCCCAGGCCTGATATACTGTATAATGCTTGAATTCCATTCTGATAATCCAGCGTTCATATCCTTGCACCTTGCTTATGGTGTTCTGACTTATCCTCTACTGCCATCCAGTGGTCAAAACATAAAATGGCTAAAAGGTTAATCCTGACGTCAGAACCATAAAAGACAAATTCCAACACGACTAAAACATACTTGAGCCCACGTGGAACATCATTACTGAAAATCCTTTTGAAACAACTTAAATAAAAAACACACAATGCAATATTACAGTTGGTGGCTTTCACATTTACAGTCAAACGTATTATTTGACTATACTAATATTAGTAGAGAATAACTGTTTGAATTTACATTTACTGTTCAAATGTATTTAGCATACCTGCACAGGCAACAACGGTCACAGGGATTACACATATTCTTGCCCAAACATTCATACACATACACACGCACACACACACACACACACGCACACACATGTAGGGTAAACATATCCTTATGGGGACCGCTCATTCATTTCAATGGGAAAAATGCTAACGCTAACTATGACAACCTTAACCCCTACCCAGCCCTAACCATAACCATAAGTAACCAAACAAAATACAAGAGTTTTTGCATTTTTAGTTTTTTCATAGCAGTCACCGATTTTTATAAAATAGAGTTTTCCCTTATGGGGACCAGGAAACCGGTCCCCATAAGGGAAAAAAATGGATATTTATCACGTTATGGGGACATTGTGTCCCCATAAGGATAGGTAAACCCGCTCACACACACACACACACACACACACAATATTTATGTATCTGGAAAACCTCTATTTTAATTCAGTTTACACGTGCTGGGATCTGAACCAACAATTTTTTAAGGGAATGGATCAATTTGCACACAGAAAAATTTCCATAAAGGATAAATAGTCAAGTCAAGTCATGTCAAGTTAGTTACGTTTATTTGTATGGCACATTTTCATGCACAGAGTCCAATAACATGCTAAGGTTAATTGGAGTTAGCAAATTGCCCGTGTGCGTGTGTGAGTGAGGGTGCCCGGTGCTGGGATGGCTCCCAGTCCAGGGTTATTCCCTGCCTTGTGCCCATAGTCTCTGGGATTGGCTCTGGAAAAGAAAAAGAAACAAACCTCTACAGTTACGCATTCATGCTCACATACATCCATTTAAACAAATCAAATACTGGATTCTGGAAAAAAAAAGAGCACAAATACATCTGACCATAGTGTGGATTAAAAAATGTATACCTTTAGTGTTCTTTTGGTTCCTAGTGTTGCGTGGGGATGCAGGGAAGGATTGACGATCCATGGAGCAGCTTAAAATGCCCAAGGAGACTTTATTTTTCAAAAATCAAACATACCCTAAAGCAGAAACAAAAAGAACCGCAAGTGGTCAAAAACAAAGGGCAACAATGCATAAGAATAACATGCAAATTAACACCAAAAGGGCAATAAAACAGAACCATAACTGGGGAGTTAAACCCAGGTAACAATAAGCAGGAACCAAACCACACAGCACTAACATCTACAATAACCAACAATGGAAGAGGGCAAAGGCAGACACATTTATATATAAGTAACAAGGCTAGGGTCACCATTTGTCCAGATTTCCCTGGACACGTCCTCTTTTTGGGCCCCTGTCCGGGCGTCCAGGTGGTTTTTCAAAAATCAGTGGCTTGTCTGGGTTTAGCCCTGCAACTGTATGACCCAGTGTTGCAAGTTACAGTGCAGTAGTAAGTGAAGAAGGAGGCACCGATTTTCAACATACGGCAGCCACTCAGTATCACCTCACAGCGCTTGCAAGGCTCGTCCACACATTTAAAAATTAAACCATATGCATATCCCTATGTGTCACGCTGCTCACGAGTGACATCAGCTTCAGGGAACCATTGGCACTTTGACATTTCATTTTTGTTTTCATGTGAACAATGAGTCGCATTGCTTGCTTGAAGTTTAACAAACTTTAGCTTAGCGTTTTGTATCTTTTGTTGAAAAAGACTTGTATATACATATATTGTGTCAATTGTGTGTAGATTGTAAAAAACGAGAGTTAACCGTAAGGATACCATATGTTCAGGTTTCTCCGGATGCGAATATTAATTTAACAGGGTGGTTTAGGGAAGATTGACTAAATTGACTAAATTGGTCAGTGAACGTGAAAACTCATTAATATTCTGAACCCCAGACACATCCTCTTTTTTGTCTCACAGAATATGGTAACCCTAAAGAAGGCTAAATGAGGGACAGGCTATTACTAATTACAGACAATGAACTAAAAGCTACAGAGAACAGGTGAGGGTCACGAATGAGCACTAAGGACTTCAGACAGTAGGAGAGACTAGGATCATAGGTGAAACAGAACAGAACCACAAAACTAAAGACTAGCAGGGATAAGTAAAAACAAAGGCACATAACAAGAACCAATGCAGGAATATATGAACATTAAATTGGGACAAACTCAAATGTCCAGTATGGTTGAAGTTGGTATCGGGCCGTCTGAAACACACATCAGTAGAGATACATGGTTATTGGCCACCTGCTTAGTCCATTCGGCCAAGCAGCAGCCCAGAGAGCAGGGAAACACACTAATAGAAACTAATGAAGTTGCTACAACACTGTGGAAGGAACAGGGTGACCAGCGACACCTGCTGGTCAAATGAGGAAGCAGACAGAACAGAACAAGGCAGGGATTGATCCTGACATCTAGATCAACGCAGAACATGTTCCTTTTGGATTGGGTCAAGCAACTGGGTCACAGTAGGGCCTTCTGCTACCGAACTCCACACACACAGGAGATACAAGCACGAGCACCAAGGCGATACATTCTTGCACAGTGATACCATTGGTGTGTGGACTTCAACAGAAGTAGTTCTACATTAAGCCACTCACTACAAAGTCTGTGGATTATGAAGAGTAACTGTATCATGATTTCTAGTAAGAGAGATTGCTGTTGAGTTTTTATAATGCATTTTTTTAGTGCTTTAATCATCACAGAAAGAATGCCATTCGGTCCCATTGTATTCAAGAGAAGACCAATATCTCTATCGCTGATATCTCCAAAACTATGTGACTCCCAGCAGAACAACCTAGATGAATAGATAGCACTAAAGCCCTTCTAAAACATCTTTTTTTCAGTTTTGGGTTGAGCCTCCCCTTTGAGACAAGTCAAGTCAAATCGTTTATTTAAATTATATACCACATTTAAAAACAACAGGAGTTGACCCAAAGTGCTTTCCATTTCAGAAAGAATTAACAAACACTGCATACATAGTACAATATAGAAATAAAATAACATGAGTTACATAGTAAAATATAAAAAATATAAATTAAATAACATGAAAATATGCATACAAGAAATAAGCAATTAAAAATTTAAATTCAAAATAAAAATTAAAGGAAATAAACCAATAAGCAACAGAAAAAGAACTAAGAGGGTAATTAAAATAAATTAAAAGAGTTTTTAAAATAAAATTAAAAGTAACTTAATAGTGGACTTCACAAAACCCTAGGAGACCTTCAAACTGAGTTGAAAGTAAGAAAAAGAAGGTGGGTCATTAATTTAGATTCATCAATAGAAGTGCAGGACTTAATGTTGGATGGGTGACTAATCCAGAGTCTGGGCGCAGCGTGAGTGAGGAACTGAGGGGAGCATTTGTGAGGATGACCTAAGTGACCAGGGGGCTGATCACGGAACTAATAGGTCTGAAATGTTCTGTGGTGCTAATCCACTGAGTGCGTTAAAATCAAATAGCAAAATTTTTAAATCTACTCTGTAGTTCACTGGTAACTAATGCAAATGAGTCAAAACAGGAGTATGCCATCTTTTCTTTGTTCCAGTTAAAAGTCTAGCAGCTGCATTTTGAACCATTTGAAGTCTAGAAAGCCAACCCCATATGCAGGGAATTACAGTAGTCAGGCCGAGAGGTGATAAAAGCATGGATAATTATCTACAGGTCCTTATGAGATAAAATCGGCTTTAACTTGACTATAGTTCTGAGATGATAAAAGCTGCCCTTTACAATACTGCTGACTTGTTTGTTAAAATTCAATGATGTATCCAAAAATACACCTAGGTCTTTAACTTCATTATGCAAATATACTGACAGGGGACCAAGTGCACTGCTAAGGCTAATAATAGAGTATTGGGGGGCCAAATATAATTTACTTCAGTTTTGTTTTCATTTTGTTGAAGGAAGTTCCTCACAATCCAGCATTTCATATCATCCAAGCAGCTGAGCAGGTTCTTCAGAGAGCAGGCGCTATCAGCTGTAGCTGCTAGGAAAAATGTGTGTCGTCTGCATGATGATGATACAAAAAATTGTATTTTTCTGAGATAGAGCCAAGATGTTAAACTTGTTCAAGTAGGAGGTGACCTGGGAGAATGCAACTTTTCCCAGTATCTTGGAGATCAATGGTGGCCTAGAGATGGGACTTTAATTTTCATGCTCATTGGGGTTGAGGCTGGTTAATAAGCAGAGTTGGGTAATTCAGGTCCAGAGAGTAAAAGTCCAGACCAAGATGTTGTTTCAACCAACCAGTTGAGCTTAAAGAGTCACAGTCACAGAGTACTCAACTGATTGGTTGAAACAAAATCCCGGTCTGGAGTCTTACTCTCTGGACCTGAATTACCCAACTCTATTAATAAGCTATTACTTATAGCCAAAATAAGAGGGCAGATTGTAACAAAAAATTCCTATTAAAGGTGTGATGGTATAATATCTAAGTAAGTGGCATTCATTTGTGGGCAGATGGGAAGATGACACTGGCTGAAATTGCTGGAGGTAACTGATTGGACTATGTGTCTCTGAGGAATTTGTGTTTGGTGGTGAGATGTTAGATCTCATGTTGTTGTCTTTGTCAAAAGCTCCTCACAGATTTCAGCAGTAGAAGCAAAGATAACAGCAGCAGTAGCAACAGGATGATTTAAGATTTAATTGTGCTGAATAATATTTTGGGTCTGTGAGCATTTTTATTAATTAGTTCAGCATAATATTTAAAGAGCCTTCCTGCAAAAACCCAGATATGAGCCTGGATTTGGTCGCCACTCACTGGTAGGAATGACCGCCATCTATAAGCATCCATTTCCTACACTTCCTCTTCACTATGGAGACCTTTGGCAGCAGGGCAAAAATGGGAAACAAACTGCAGTTGGTGTCAGAATCTTCACACAAGTGGCCCTGGACACCCCCAGAGTAGAATAGGGCTGCACGGTCACATCGCAATATGTGAAATTTCCACAAGGAATACTGAGGTATTTTGAAAAGGAGATGAAATTACCCAAAATAGACTATAGCCAAGTAGAACTTGCTATTAAATACCAATAGAGTGTGGCAGATAAGCTGGCGGAGTTTCTGCAAGTGGTTAAGAGACTCAAATCAGTAACGCACATACCGATGACAATGATGAAATGATATATGACAAATAAGTCTAGATCACCTCTCCAGGTTTAACCAGCAGGGCGGCGCCCTTCAGGCAGGTCGTCAGCAGTCAAACTTAGGCTACAGAGGCTTTCTTCCCGATCTCCGGCACAAGAGTCAAACTCAGGGACTGCCTCTCCACTGCCCCCATCAGGCCAGAGTGCAGCTGTCTGCAGCACACAGTTGAAACCTTTACAGTGCATAGCTTGTGCTCTGCTAGGTATGAGTTCTGTGTGAAATGGGCCAGGTTCCATAGTAGATGGGCTTTCTTCCCAGAAACAGCCACCGGTCCATCTTTGACTGGAAATAGGCAGTAGGGAAGAACCTCAACATCCTCCATAGTTCCTTCACTCTTGTTACAGCCCCCAGGACATGCTTTTGGCAGCATGAAAAGTATTTTTAAAAAAGGCAGAGGTTTAAAGTTCAGGGAGGGGTTTAAAAAAACCATAGAAGAACGAACATTAAAATAAAATTGTCAAAATAACTTTTTAAAACACATTGAAAAAGCCGTGCATTCATTTCCCTACCGTGACTGAAATTTTTAGTACTCCCTTGTTCTCTTCCGTCTTTTTGGTTCTGCCATGTTTAATCCACTGAGGTAAAGGTATATAGTCAATGTATGTACATTGCACTTCATTATTTCGACACTCGTCGTTCCTACATGGAATGGGAAGGGTGATCACCTAGATTGTGGTAACTACAGGTGGGTAACACTGCCCTCGGTGTTGGGTAAGGTCCTTGCTAGGGTCATCCTCAACAGGACCTGTGATCACTTGCTCACCTATCAGCAACCGGAGCAGTCTGGTTTTATGCCTAAGACGTCTACTATCAACCATATCCTGGCACCAAGGGTTTCACACAAATTTCAGCAGTTTCTTTGCAGGTTTTGCCGATTTTCGTAATGCATTCGAAGCAGTTGAATCTTTCTCAAAAAGATTGTCAAAAGGATGTAGGACTTCCTGAGACTTTGTAGGATCCCTCCCGAAGTTGCTCAACTTCACGGCTGGTCTGTACACTGGTACTGTGAGTGCTGTGCAGAGTGGAGGCAGAACCACTGCATTCTTCCCAGTTGATTCTGGGGTTGTTCAGGGGCGTGTTCTTACCCCAGCTATGTTCAATGTTCTTGACTTTGCTGACGATGCTGTGATAATTTCTGAATCAATCGAGGCACTGATTGGGGCTCCTGAGAGACCTCGACAGTGACATTCATGTCTCTGGTGACCTCCAATGAAGTCAGTAGACAGATTGGGAGTGCATGGGGGTCATGAGGTCACTGGAAAGGGGTGTGCAACCCCCCTGATATCTTTGTAAGAGGTTGATTGTCCAAGTCTTTAGATTCCTGGTGCCCCCTGTTTTGCTGTATGGCTGCGAGACATGGACACTATCCAGTGACCAGAGACAAAGACAGGACTCTTTTGATGCTGTGTCTTTTCAGAGAATCCTTGGGTACCACTGGTTTGATTTGTTGAACGAGTGAATGCTCAGGGAGCCCCAAATAAGGCACATTACCTGGATCGTGAGAGGATGTCAGAGATGGCACTATAGTCATGTGGCGCGATTCCCTGACAGTGATCTGGCTCACAGGATCCTCTTTGCTGAGAACCTGAGTGGCTGGACCAGGCCAAAGGGATGCCCATAGAAAACCTGGCTGCAGCAGATAGAAAGCCATTTGCAGAGAGTGGAACTGTACTGTGTATTAGCCTGGGGGGTTGCCAATTCGGATCCTGAGGTGTTTCGTCATGTGGTGGGTGTGGCAATGCACTGTACCAGTGCATGCTTCCCAACCTGGGGGGTATTCTCCGTATGTGGATTAGTCGTTTTATACTGTAGGCGATGCGGAAAATCTGTCGAAGAGCGCTGTTTGCCGGGAAATTCGCAAAGTCTGTGTAGCCCTGAAATATATGCTCCGGGCATTCATAGTATTTCCTGGACACCTGCGTGTGCAGACAATTAAAGAGGCGTTTTATGCCATTGGAGGTAATCTATAGGCAAACAAATTACAGTCCTATAACAAATTTCATAATCGGACTAATATTCTCATCATCCAGGATTTCCAAATGTGATTGGGGCACTGGATTGCACCCAGATCAGAATCAAGGCCCCATCAGGTCCAAACGAACCGGACTATGTGAATAGAAAAGGCTTCCACAGTATTAACGTACAGGTATTGTAACCTATAATATACTGCCAATAAGCAGGCTGACATACAGGAAAGTTGTTTTACACACTGAATTCTCAGGTGACCTGTGATGCATCATACCTTATTTCAAATGTGGAGGCTAAATGGCCAGGGTCTGTTCATGACTCCAGAATATTTAGGGAGTCACACCTGCATCGGACACTTGAACAAGGTAATACTCATACATATTTCTGAATCATGGTGAAGCGTGCATTGTAATCACAACTGTTACCTATTCCACAGGTCATCATGATGGAATCCTGGTTGGGGATAGGGGATATGCCTGTAGACAGATTTTAATGACCCCATTCCCTAACCCCAACCCTGACAAACCCGATATAATGCAGCTCTGTGTAGAACAAGGGCACGTATTGAAATGACCTTCGGCCACCTGAAGGAGAGAGTTCAATGTCTGAAAAGGCTGAGGGTTGCACCTGACAGAGCATGTGACATAATTGTTGCATGCTCCATCCTACACAACATAGCCACCATCAGAAGAGGGAGGGCCCCTGAGGTGGGGGTGCAGCCTGATGATGACCTTGAGCCAGTGCACCTTGACCAACCCAGCGGCACAGCAGCCAGAGACCGAATTGTGGCCCGATATTTCCAGGAATGACAACACAGTTGTTTCACACAAATGTTACCTTTATTGTGAAGTCACTTTTCAGCCTGTAAGGAGTACAGAACCAAGTATTCATAAGTTGTATGCGCATAATATACTGACAGAGAGAGGCGGATTTGTTACCATTTGTTTTCTAAGTATTTCTATCTGCAACTTAATTTTGGTCTTCCTGAGTTCATTAAATTCCATGTCCTGCTGGATTTTCCTCATTTTCAGTTTCCTGTATGTGATTTTCTGTTGAAGGTATCTCTTGTACAAAACACGTACGTTATTTGTCCTAAGGACAAATGCCTTAGGATTCTCTCTGCACTGTACATGCAGTATAGCATTTTGATTCTTCTTTCCACTTTACAAAGTACTCAACTGACCTCACCATCTCCTCTTCTTCATGTGAATCGTGTTCCAGAAGGGACATGTGTGCTGCAACTGGGCTCCTGTACAGAAGTTATATCATCATTAGAACTGATTGCTCAGAGTGCAGTTTGTTCAAACATTATTCGAAACATTTACCTCTTCCCCTGATGAATGGTCAGACACTGTCTTCATCAACTACATCACATGGGTCAATGTCTCGTTGGTCAGACACAGGTTCAAAGGTTATGATATTCCCTGCAACTGACCCAGCAACGAAAAAAAAGATATATCATATTGAAACGCTGAAAATTAATATATATATATTGTTAATAGAAAATAACAACCCAGGGAAAAAAAAAAAACACATACGGAAATTGTACCACAGGTCCTCTGTGACTGCACCTATGGCACCCGCAGACCACAAATATATGCAATGGTCATCCTGTACCTGAAATGAAGTGACCGCTGCTGCGTCCTGCCACTGGCTCCGACGAGGAGATTCCCCCTTCAATGCCCTGAGACACAGGGCGATGGGCATTCTGCTGGAGAGCCAGCTCTTCAGCGGGGGTTAGGTCTGGACCGGGCGGACCTCCAACAGTTTTATTTTTGTTCGCTTTGACAGGATTTTATTTATTTTATTTTTTGCACACGTTAACATACATAGATGGATACACACATCTATCTAATTATTAGAGTGTGTGTAAATATCATTATGCATACACACACACACTTTATGAGATGTCATATTTACCAGTTTGAAGTATATTTTTGTACTTCACTTTAACTTGTTCCCCTGTCCTGATCGTGCTTATGTTTGATCTGGAATTATAACGATTAAATGATGATTCACGTAAGACATTGGACCAGTAACGCTGCATTCAAGGAATATGATAATTGCCAGTAATACAATAATTGCAAACTACTCACGCATTTAATTTGTCGGCCACTTTTTGCCAGCCGTCTTTTCTGGATTGTGCCACTTTTGCGGTGTTTCCTTTGGTGCTAATTAAGTTTATGAACTCCTCATATCCCTCCAGTATAAGGTCCTGCTCGCTTTGGGAGAAGAATTGTGCCCTTTCTTTCGACATGTTGCAGGAGCCAATGAGAGACTTGCCGATCATGTTTTCTAGACTCGATGTATATACTGTAGGCTTTTCGAGCAGCGCAATCATCTCGGATGATTGGATCCAGCTAAGCTAATCTACTCGTGAAGTGCGTTTCAGGAACCGAATTAACCGGATGATTTTCACCGGCATTAATTGATCCAAGATGAAGCTTCTGATCTTGGATGATTTAAGCGACGTACGGAGAATACCCCCCAAGTCAAGACTGAGTCCAAATGAGAGAGACAGCAAAGACAAAGGGTGTTGTATTATATTTGTGGTATTCATTTATAGGCCCAAGATTGACATATATACAGTAAACATAATCAGCTGCAGTCTTATAATAAATACACAAAATGTGTTTATTATTCTATAAAAACCTTTTGATTCAGAAAAGTCTTGAACAGAGTGAGATTACTATTCTGAATCCAGGATCCACAGAGCTACAGCAGCGAAACACAATCACAGCCCTTAAGGGACAACATCCTTGAGATTTTTTCCATTTAACCAAATATGATTGAATATTTATCTCAAGGCTTGAATTAAGGCAGCTGACTAATTATTTGAATCATGAGTTTTGTAAAATTAGCACAACTGAATATAATTAGGGTTGTCATGATAGCAGATTTTCACCACACAATTATCTTGGTCAAAAGAATTCACAGTAATGATATTATCACCATATTCATAGAAGATATTGGCAAATTAATAATGATGTTATCAATCAAATTCATCTTTTAATTTGTTTATTGTGTATTTAGTCTCTTTTTGGCAAATGAATTTCACTCATAATACGAGTTTAATGAGGTGGAGAGTCTATAAGCAGAACTAGAAGAACAATTACGGTACTTAATGGGGAGTGAAAAGACAACGGGGGCTAAAACCCCGATTGCACTCGCTCTTGTTTGTCATCTTCGACATGCCTTTCCATGCCCGTAGTGGCCACACAGCACAGTTTGTTGCACTTGCACATCTGAACATGAGTAACATTACACTTTACAGCTTTTTACAATGGTGCCCGATTTGTACCACCTTGTTTTCACCACACGGCACAACTCAACCTGAATTTCTTTTAACAACATCAAGTTAATTTTACGGATGGCTTGTAAGTGATCTCAACCAGCCCAGGGTGGGATATTCAGCCAGATTTCTGTTTAATGAAAGTCCTGCATAGCACCTGCACTAGTGTCAGCAAAGAAAATGTTTTTTTTTCAGTTAGCAGAATCATTGACACCAGTTGTCACTAAACAATAGAGTGACGACTGTATTTTGCAATAAATGTAGACAATACGTAAATGTCAATGTAAAAAAAAAAAACATTTGTAATGGCTGCTGGTTTCGATTAGAATATTTGTTGAGTCCAATGGCCAAGACACTAGAAAAACATAATAATTAATACTTGATTTATCCCTGTGGGGAAATTGTCTTTACACCTCCCTCTACTTTGTAGAGTAAGTTGTCTGTGAAGGGCAGCCACCTGTAGTAGCGCCCAGGGAGCTGGGAGTTAAGATCCTTGCTCAAGGACCCGCAGACGTGCTGAGGCTGGGTTTGAACTGGTGACTTTCTGATTACAGTCATACAGGCTTAGCCCACTGAGCCACACGCTGCCCCAAAGACTAAGACCAAACTCGACTACTGCAGCCCTGTTCTGATGTACTTTTTTCATAAAAGTCAAGCAAATACCTAATATCAGACTTGTCTAACTTGTTGTCTAATTGCTATGCTGGTTAACTAGCTAGCTCGTTAAGGAGACTTTTAAATAGCCTTAAACTTTGAAATGGAAGAGTTCAATTTTTATGAAATGATATATAGTTATCAGTCTCCTCAATTTAACTCATAAAATTATAACAGCAAAAGGTAGAAACACTGAAGCTGCTGGCAGCTTTGCTGCTTGGCACCCAAACGCGCAACTTTAATTTAGCTGTTAATTATTTGCATATTAAGACACCCTTGCAACTGCCAACTGTTAAAATGGTTCCTTAAGTTAAAAATTTTGCATGTTTTACATGTTTCGCAGAGGTTTGCACTCCGTAGCAACTGAGGATAGGTTGGGTCAGGGCAGGTAAGGTCAAGAAGCAGCAAATAGTTGAGTTTTGTATTTAAAAATAACAACAATAACATCACTTTTTTGAAAATCATATTAACTGGAATCGTAGGAATTTTGGTAACGCTTTACAATACTGGTACACAAATAAGCATATATTAATAGTTGAACTAATGCCTGAGTCAGGATGAGTTAATGCATTCACTAATGATTAGAACATTGGTAAATACTGAAGCAAATACCTCAGTGACCTAACAAATCATACATAAATAAGCATTAGTGTCATTGTTAACTACTAATGCATTCATGACTCACTTTAATAATTAAGTGTTTTATTAATAGCCTACTATCTCCAGAGGCGGGCCTTTTTGGAGCCACACTCCTAAAGTCACTTTGGGCAAAATCAAAACAGGAAGCTAGCTCAAAAACAGAGTAAAAAGTTTCAAATCTGAGCATTATCTGCTACAATTGATGGAAATGTACCAAGACTGGCCCAGACACTAAAACATCTTTACTACAATTATAAAATTTGCTTATTATCTTCAACTACTCGACCATAGTAGAGTAGTTGAAGTTGAGTAGTAGAGTAGTGTATATAATAATGTGTGAGCTCCCTCTAATGGTGCTCTTTAGGTAGAACACGAGAGTCGTGGCTGTATTATTGTTGCAGTCAACATGTTGCAAATATCTAAGCCTATTTAAGAGAATGTTGGGTAATGAGCTTCACTCAGGTCCACCCAGATTTCATACAGGTCCATCCATCAGCCACTTTTCTGTATTTAAATGCTGCAGGAGGATGCTCACATGAAAAAATAAGGTAAAACTAATTCACGTCTATACCAAAAAAATCTTTCCTTCATTATATACAAAATTGTCTGAAGACTTGTGTGGTCATTGCTTCAATTTAAGCAGCTTTATGGAGTATCGTTGAAGATAGCAAAGTTTATGAAGGGTCTGATTTTGGGCATCTTTTACTCCTGGTTTGGGCTATAAAATGGGAAGGAGTTTGCAACCCTGACTGTGCAGAGTCTGCGCTGGTCTCAGCTGTGGACAGTGTGTGGCTCAGTTGGTCAGGTGTAGATTTGGGGGGGGGGGGCTCCCTCCAACATATGACCACAAATAATATTCTTCATATTCAAAGATATAATTAATCTCTCATCAATTAATATAATTTTTTACCCCAAGTACACCTACCCTTCATGGAAATGGTTTATTCTACAGCCCTGCTCTGGGGTGTTTCTTGCACATTAGCAAAAGACAAAAATATAGCAGGAAAATGAATAGCAAGAGATCAAAGACAAAAATACAAAACAGAACACCATTTACTCATGACACACCCCAGCAGACACACTTCTGGTATATATTATATTGTACAGGTAGTAATCCAACTTTACCTGACCAGAAGTGTGACTATTAATAATCCTGACTACGTATCTGTGCTGGACATCACCAGTGTTAACAGGATTTTACTGTACAGTGACAGATCAGCATAGATTGCCATAAATCTGATAATTTAGCAGGTAGGTCGCATACCCTTTCAAGTCAAGCTGTATTTTCTTAAAATGTTTGCACCTTTTCATTGTGCCCCACAAAGACTAGAGACTTATGTCTTAAATGATTCAGATTTCCATTACGCATTAAAATTTAATGGCTTTTAATAAAGAACAAAGTCAGCAAATAATTTGACTGAACAAGAATCACTGACCGCTCTCCCACGACTAAAGGAGTAGAACACCTGCAAATTTAACATGGAGTTTGCAGTGTTATTTGCATAATCATTTACTTGTGTGGTAGAAAAATTATAAATCAAGGACTTAGAATTAAAGTCTGGACCTCTTAGTTTGGTGAGTAAAGAAAATCTTTTATTCCAGCAAGTTCAGCAAAGCGCTCCCATCACACTCTGGCACTTGGTACCAAGTCACCCCCAGCACACAGAGCAACCAGTAGATAAAACATAACTCCCAGGACTTCTAAGGCCTGATTGGTCATGAAACATCAACAAACTAAGCTGAAACGTATAACAAACACAATTCTCCTGCTCCATTGGTTCACTTTGGTAGCAAGGTAAAGTCCACCCATTGTACGGAACTTACTGGAGACAGCCTCGGCTTCTAGACTCTAGAGATATGTATATAGATATTAATTATACGACATTGAATCACTTAATGTTTGGGTGTTCCATTGATTGACATTGTCCCTGACTCACTGCAAATATATGGTTAACATGATTAGTATGATTAACATGATGCGATCAATTGCATAACATTATATATTGACTACTACTACTACTATATTAAGCTATAACTCTTTGTGCACCAGTTGGGGTGACTTCGAGTCTCTTCCTGCAAGTGGTTTCTCCCCCCCCCCTTTGCTCCACTGTCTGCCCCTCCAAGGTCCGAGCTTCTGCGGAGCCACCTGCAGGCAGCTATCACAAATCGAGGTCACACAGTATTCAAAACAATCTCTTCTGGCCTAAAGGCCAAAGACATAAACCCAATATGCCTCCCCTCCCAGGCCTACTAATGTCCAATTTTACTTCCACACTTGCACATATGAGCTGAGAGAATAGACTCACACATTGCAAAGCAAAACCAAAAATGATTTACTGTAACATGCATTTGGCAGAACAAATGCAGTTTGGCTATACTCATCCATTAGCCAAATCACATCACTGTAAAAGCTGAAGGCAGAGTCAGGCATGATTGGGTTGGGCTGCCTCATTCACAAGGTTGGGATTAAAGTTCCCACCTAGTAATGAAAGGAGTCCCCACAAAGACATACAAACCTATATGATGTTGCCAAGCTGGGCAACAAGTAACCCATTGTGTCCTGCAGGCAAACTAAACCAACATTTGAAGTAACAAATGAAATACCAACATCATGACTGCATGATTCACACACACACACCACTCCAGGCTGAGATACAATGCAGCAGACCAAGAGTATCAAGTTGTGATCAGACTGGCCATTTGGCATTAGTGGACCACTGAGGTTTGAGGGAAGGTACACCTTACAGATCTGCCTGACAATGGCAGGCAGTCACAAACCACAAGGAATCACAGGAGGAGTTCATTAAGCCATTTATTTGAAGCCAAGTACACAAGTCAGAGGAAGAGCTTCCAAGTTCGGACCCAAAGGAGCAGAACCTACAAAAGAGCCATGATGAGCAGAGACCAGGCACAGTAGAAACATTGATATGGTCAATTCCCAGCTTACCATCAATTCCGAGCTGGACAATTAGTTCCCTGTGAAAGAGATGCCATCAGATGTAGTCACATGGATGTGTGCACATGACCCAAAAGAGCCCTTTGCCTCACCTGGGATGAAATGCTGCAAGGACTTCTTGAGCCAACCTGTTCCAGGGCTCACACTTAAACCTGAGCCAAGCTGATACTCTGGGCTCACAGACCCACTACCACCAAGCCTAGAGGCAGCCTGGGAACTGAAGCCTTGAGTAGACCCAAAGCTCGGGCCAGAAGCAACACTGACTGAGGTGCCAGAGCCCTGCTGAGATCCTACACCCTTCTGGTACAGGGCCCAGCTACTGCAGTTACCCTGCTGGGATGATAGCTGCTGGGCACCAGTTAGGCCTTGCTGGGGCACTAGCTGCTGCACACTGGAGTAGCTCTGCTGGGAACCAGTTAGGCCTTGCTGAGGCACTAGCTGCTGCATGCCAGGGTAGCTCTGCTGGGAACCAGTTAGGCCTTGCTGGGGCACTAGTTGCTGTGTGCCAGGGTAGCTCAGCTTAGACCCTAGCTGCTGGGCACTGGTTAGGCCTTGCTGGGGCACTACCTGCTGTGTGCCAGGGTAGCTCAGCTTAGACCCTAGCTGCTGGGCACTGGTTAGGCCTTGCTGGGGCACTACCTGCTGCGTGCCAGGGTAGCTCTGCTGGGAACCAGTTAGGCCTTGCTGGGGCACTAGTTGCTGCATGGTAGGGCAACTCTGCTGAGCACCAGAGTAGCTCAGCTTTGACCCTAGCTGCTGGGCACTGGTGAGACCTTGCTGGGATGGCAGCTGCTGGGCACTGGTTAGGCCCTGCTGGGGCACTACTTGCTGCATGCCAGGGTAGCTCAGCTGGAAACCAGTTAGGCCTTGCTGGGGCACTACTTGCTGCATGCCAGGGTAGCTCTGCTGAGAACCAGTTAGACCTTGCTGAGACACTAGTTGCTGCACACCAGAGTAGCTCAGCTTAGACCCTAGCTGTTGGGCTTGGGTGAGGCCTTGCTGGGATGGCAGCTGCTGGGTACTGGTTAGGCCTTGCTGGGGCACTACCTGCCGTATGCCAGGGTAGCTCTGCTGGGAACCAGTTAGGCCTTTCTGGGGCACTACTTGCTGCATGCCAGGGTAGCTCTGCTGGGAACCAGTTAGGCCTTGCTGGGGCACTAGTTGCTGCACACCGGAGTAGCTCAGCTTAGACCCTAGCTGCTGTGCACTGGTGAGGCCTTGCTGGGGCACTAGCTGCTGTATGCCAGGGTAGCTCAGCTTGGAACCAGTTAGGCCTTGCTGGGGCACTACCTGCTGCATGCCAGGGTAGCTCTGCTGGGAACCAGTTAGGCCTTGCTGTGGCACTACCTGCTGCATGCCAGGGTAGCTCTGCTGGGAACCAGTTAGGCCTTGCTGGGGCACTAGCTGCTGCACACCAGGGTAGCTCTGCTGGGAACCAGTTAGGCCTTGCTGGGGCACTACCTGCTGTATGCCAAGGTAGCTCACCTTGGACCCTAGCTGCTGGGCACTGGTTAGGCCTTGCTGGGGCACTACCTGCTGTGTGCCAGGGTAGCTCAGCTTAGACCCTAGCTGCTGGGCACTGGTTAGGCCTTGCTGGGGCACTACCTGCTGCGTGCCAGGGTAGCTCTGCTGGGAACCAGTTAGGCCTTGCTGGGGCACTAGTTGCTGCATGGTAGGGCAACTCTGCTGAGCACCAGAGTAGCTCAGCTTTGACCCTAGCTGCTGGGCACTGGTGAGACCTTGCTGGGATGGCAGCTGCTGGGCACTGGTTAGGCCCTGCTGGGGCACTACTTGCTGCATGCCAGGGTAGCTCAGCTGGAAACCAGTTAGGCCTTGCTGGGGCACTACTTGCTGCATGCCAGGGTAGCTCTGCTGAGAACCAGTTAGACCTTGCTGAGACACTAGTTGCTGCACACCAGAGTAGCTCAGCTTAGACCCTAGCTGTTGGGCTTGGGTGAGGCCTTGCTGGGATGGCAGCTGCTGGGTACTGGTTAGGCCTTGCTGGGGCACTACCTGCCGTATGCCAGGGTAGCTCTGCTGGGAACCAGTTAGGCCTTTCTGGGGCACTACTTGCTGCATGCCAGGGTAGCTCTGCTGGGAACCAGTTAGGCCTTGCTGGGGCACTAGTTGCTGCACACCGGAGTAGCTCAGCTTTGACCCTAGCTTCTGAGCACTGGTGAGGCCTTGCTGGGATGGCAGCTGTTGGGTACTGGTTAGGCCTTGCTGGGGCACTACTTGCTGCATGCCAGGGTAACTCAGCTGGGAACCAGTTAGACCTTGCTGAGACACTAGTTGCTGCACACCAGAGTAGCTCAGCTTAGACCCTAGCTGTTGGGCTTGGGTGAGGCCTTGCTGGGATGGCAGCTGCTGGGTACTGGTTAGGCCTTGCTGGGGCACTAGCTGCTGCATGCCAGGGTAGCTCTGCTGGGAACCAGTTAGGCCTTTCTGGGGCACTAGCTGCTGCACACCGGAGTAGCTCACCTTAGACCCTAGCTGCTGGGCACTGGTTAGGCCTTGCTGCGGCACTACCTGCTGTATGCCACGGTAGCTCTGCTGGGATGGCAGCTGCTGGGAACCAGTTAGGCCTTGCTGGGGCACTAGTTGCTGCATGCCAGGGTAGCTCTGCTGGGAACCAGTTAGGCCTTGCTGGGGCACTACCTGCTGCATGCCAGGGTAGCTCTGCTGGGAACCAGTCAGGCCTTGCTGGGGCACTACCTGCTGCATGCCAGGGTAGCTCTGCTGGGAACCAGTCAGGCCTTGCTGGGGCACTACTTGCTGCATGCCAGAGTAGCTCAGCTTAGACCCTAGCTGCTGAGCACTGGTGAGGTCTCGCTGGGATGGCAGCTGCTGGGAACTGGTTAGGCCTTGCTGGGGCACTACTTGCTGCATGCCAGGGTAGCTCTGCTGGGAACCAGTTAGGCCTTGCTGGGGCACTACCTGCTGCATGCCAGAGTAGCTCAGCTTAGACCCTAGCTGCTGAGCACTGGTGAGGTCTCGCTGGGATGGCAGCTGCTGGGAACTGGTTAGGCCTTGCTGGGGCACTAGCTGCTGCATGCCAGGGTAGCTCTGCTGGGAACCGGTTAGGCCTTGCTGGGGCACTAGCTGCTGCATGCCAGGGTAGCTCTGCTGGGAACCAGTTAGGCCTTGCTGGGGCACTAGCTGCTGCATGCCAGGGTAGCTCTGCTGGGAACCAGTTAGGCCTTGCTGGGGCACTAGCTGCTGCATGCCAGGGTAGCTCTGCTGGGAACCAGTTAGGCCTTGCTGGGACACTACTTGCTGCATGCCAGGGTAGCTCTGCTGGGAACCAGTTAGGCCTTGCTGGGGCACTACTTGCTGCATGCCAGGGTAGCTCTGCTGGGAACCGGTTAGGCCTTGCTGGGGCACTACTTGCTGCATGCCAGGGTAGCTCTGCTGGGAACCAGTTAGGCCTTGCTGGGGCACTAGCTGCTGCACACCGGAGTAGCTCACCTTAGACCCTAGCTGCTGGGCACTGGTTAGGGGCTGCTGGGGCATTACCCCCTGTACCTTAGTAGGGGGTATAAATACCGTAGGAGCATAGTGAGTACCAGGACCTGCATCAGGCTGGACTGCCACATACTGAAGAGATTCTTGGCCATTCCGGGAACCTACAGTGCTGGTCAAGGAGGAGAAGGATCCAATGCCTTGACCAGACTTACAAGTGCTTGTTGCCACTTGTGCCTGGCTGGACCCAGAGCTGCTCCCAGAAGATCCAGCAGCCAAGCTATATTTTACAGGAGAGCCAATGCCAGCACCTGGGGGGCAAGAGCATAAGAGCAAGAATATAATCACAATGTCAAGGAGTAAGGGGATTAACACCCATCCAGGTTCCTCAAGCAGTCTCACAACCCCATTAGTAAGCCACCAGTAGCACTTACTTAGTCCTACATCAATGTAGCAGACTGATACCAAGCAAAGCACCCTGCAAAAGAGGCAAAAGGGCAGTTACACTCAGCAAATACCTCGCAGTGATAAGACATCATCATCATGGCCCTTTTTGGAGCCCAACTTACAATAAATTAACTCCAAGTGCCATCATTCAGCTACAAAAACTAGACTGAGGTGAAATCAGTTGCATAGCCTTTGATATTACACTGTCTATCGTAACTAAGCACTCACACTTAGGATACCCAACAAGTTCACACTTCAAGCCTTTAACTTTCCCGCCTCGTGCAATCTAATTAGAAGCAGCTGGTAACTATGGAAACCACAACTGGCAAACAAGGCGGGAAAAAGTAACGAGAAAAATTTGATAATGGTTCTTAATTTGTACTGCATCATAGTGTACATATAACATGCATCTGAAGTTGTATTCCTACATGCATTGTGCAAACCTTTGGAATTTAACCTTGTTACTTATTGCTCAGGAATCATGAGAGAAAATCACAATCTTGATTCTGAGTGAAAAGAAAATTGTGACTCTTATTTTGCCCAGAATCGTGCAGCCTTAATCCTCATTTTACATTTCTACTGCAGATATAATGAGGCAACAATGCACATGTAATGTTAGTAACAAGGTTAAATTCCAAAGGTTTGCACAATGCATGTAGGAATACAACTTCAGATGCATGTTATATGTACACTATGATGCAGTACAAATTAAGAACCATTATCATATTTTTCTCAGTACTTGTTCCCGCCTTGTTTGCCAGTTGTGGTTTCCATAGTTACCAGCTGCTTCTAATTAGATTGCACGAGGCGGGAAAGTTAAAGGCTTGAAGTGTGAACTTGTTGGGTATCCTAAGTGTGAGTGCTTAGTTACGATAGACAGTGTAACACCAAAGGCTATGCAACTGATTTCACCTCAGTCTAGTTTTTGCAGCTGAATGATGGCACTTGGAGTTAATTTATTGTAAGTTGGGCTCCAAAAAGGGCCATGATGATGATGTCTTATCACTGCAAGGTATTTGCTGAGTGTAACTGCCCTTTTGCCTCTTTTGCAGGGTACTTTGCTTGGTATCAGTCTGCTACATTGATGTAGGATTAAGTAAGTGCTACTGGTGGCTTACTAATGGGGTTGTGAGGCTGCTTGAGGAACCTGGATGGGTGTTAATCCCCTTACTCCTTGACATTGTGATTATATTCTTGCTCTTATGCTCTTGCCCCCCAGGTGCTGGCATTGGCTCTCCTGTAAAATATAGCTTGGCTGCTGGATCTTCTGGGAGCAGCTCTGGGTCCAGCCAGGCACAAGTGGCAACAAGCACTTGTAAGACTGGTCAAGGCATGGGATCCTTCTCCTCCTTGACCAGCACTGTAGGTTCCCGGAATGGCCAAGAATCTTCTCAGTATGTGGCAGTCCAGCCTGATGCAGGTCCTGGTACTCGTTATGCTCCTACGGTGTTTATACCCCCTACTAAGGTACAGGGGGTAATGCCCCAGCAACCCCTAACCAGTGCCCAGCAGCTAGGGTCTAAGGTGAGCTACTCTGGTGTGCAGCAGCTAGGGTCTAAGCTGAGCTACCCTGGCATACAGCAGGTAGTGCCCCAGCAAGGCCTCACCAGTGCTCAGCAGCTAGGGTCTAAGGTGAGCTACCCTGGTGTGCAGCAAGTAGTGCCCCAGCAAGGCCTAACTGGTTCCCAGCAGAGCTACCCTGGCGTGCAGCAGCTAGTGCCCCAGCAAGGCCTAACTGGTTCCCAGCAGAGCTACCCTGGCATGCAGCAGGTAGTGCCCCAGCAAGGCCTAACTGGTTCCCAGCAGAGCTACCCTGGCATGCAGCAGGTAGTACCCCAGCAAGGCCTAACTGGTTCCCAGCAGAGCTACCCTGGCATGCAGCAGCTAGTGCCCCAGCAAGGCCTAACCGGTTCCCAGCAAGGCCTCACCAGTGCACAGCAGCTAGGGTCTAAGCTGAGCTACTCCGGTGTGCAGCAACTAGTGCCCCAGCAAGGCCTAACTGGTTCCCAGCAGAGCTACCGTGGCATACAGCAGGTAGTGCCCCAGCAAGGCCTAACCAGTGCCCAGCAGCTAGGGTCCAAGGTGAGCTACCTTGGCATACAGCAGGTAGTGCCCCAGCAAGGCCTAACTGGTTCCCAGCAGAGCTGCCCTGGTGTGCAGCAGCTAGTGCCCCAGCAAGGCCTAACTGGTTCCCAGCAGAGCTACCCTGGCATGCAGCAGGTAGTGCCACAGCAAGGCCTAACTGGTTCCCAGCAGAGCTACCCTGGCATGCAGCAGGTAGTGCCCCAGCAAGGCCTAACTGGTTCCAAGCTGAGCTACCCTGGCATACAGCAGCTAGTGCCCCAGCAAGGCCTCACCAGTGCACAGCAGCTAGGGTCTAAGCTGAGCTACTCCGGTGTGCAGCAACTAGTGCCCCAGCAAGGCCTAACTGGTTCCCAGCAGAGCTACCGTGGCATACAGCAGGTAGTGCCCCAGCAAGGCCTCACCAGTGCTCAGCAGCTAGGGTCCAAGGTGAGCTACCTTGGCATACAGCAGGTAGTGCCCCAGCAAGGCCTAACCAGTTCCCAGCAGAGCTACCCTGGCATGCAGCAGCTAGTGCCCCAGCAAGGCCTAACTGGTTCCCAGCAGAGCTACCCTGGCGTGCAGCAGCTAGTGCCCCAGCAAGGCCTATCCGGTGCCCAGCAGCTAAGCTCTAAGCTGAGCTACTCTGGTGCTCAGCAGAGTTGCCCTGGCATGCAGAAACTAGTGCCCCAGCAAGGCCTAACTGGTTCCCAGCAGAGCTACCCTGGCATGCAGCAGGTTGTGCCCCAGCAAGGCCTAACTGGTTCCCAGCAGAGCTACCCTGGCATGCAGCAGGTAGTGCCCCAGCAAGGCCTAACTGGTTCCCAGCAGCGCTACCCTGGCATGCAGCAGGTAGTGCCCCAGCAAGGCCTAACTGGTTCCCAGCAGCGCTACCCTGGCATGCAGCAGGTAGTGTCCCAGCAAGGCCTAACTGGTTCCCAGCAGAGCTACCCTGGCATGCAGCAGGTAGTGTCCCAGCAAGGCCTAACTGGATCCCAGCAGAGCTACCCTGGCATGCAGCAGGTAGTGTCCCAGCAAGGCCTAACTGGTTCCCAGCAGAGCTACCCTGGCATGCAGCAGGTAGTGTCCCAGCAAGGCCTAACTGGATCCCAGCAGAGCTACCTTGGCATACAGCAGGTAGTGCCCCAGCAAGGCCTCACCAGTGCTCAGCAGCTAGGGTCTAAGGTGAGCTACCCTGGTGTGCAGCAAGTAGTGCCCCAGCAAGGCCTAACTGGTTCCCAGCAGAGCTACCCTGGCATGCAGCAGGTAGTGCCCCAGCAAGGCCTAACTGGTTCCCAGCAGAGCTACCCTGGCATGCAGCAGGTAGTGCCCCAGCAAGGCCTAACTGGTTCCCAGCAGAGCTACCCTGGCATGCAGCAGGTAGTACCCCAGCAAGGCCTAACTGGTTCCCAGCAGAGCTACCCTGGCATACAGCAGCTAGTGCCCCAGCAAGGCCTAACTGGTTCCCAGCAGAGCTACCCTGGCATGCAGCAGGTAGTACCCCAGCAAGGCCTAACTGGTTCCCAGCAGAGCTACCCTGGCATGCAGCAGGTAGTGCCCCAGCAAGGCCTAACTGGTTCCCAGCAGAGCTACCCTGGCATGCAGCAGGTAGTACCCCAGCAAGGCCTAACTGGTTCCCAGCAGAGCTACCCTGGCATACAGCAGCTAGTGCCCCAGCAAGGCCTAACTGGTTCCCAGCAGAGCTACCCTGGCATGCAGCAGGTAGTACCCCAGCAAGGCCTAACTGGTTCCCAGCAGAGCTACCCTGGCATACAGCAGCTAGTGCCCCAGCAAGGCCTAACTGGTTCCCAGCAGAGCTACCCTGGCATACAGCAGCTAGTGCCCCAGCAAGGCCTAACTGGTTCCCAGCAGAGCTACCCTGGCATACAGCAGCTAGTGCCCCAGCAAGGCCTAACCGGTACCCAGCAGCTGCCATCCCAGCAGCTGCCATCCCAGCAGCTGCCATCCCAGCAGCTGCCATCCCAGCAGCTGCCATCCCAGCAGCTGCCATCCCAGCAAGGCCTCACCAGTGCTCAGCAGCTAGGGTCTAAGCTAAGCTACTTCGGTGTGCAGCAACTAGTGCCCCAGCAAGGCCTAACTGGTTCCCAGCAGAGCTACCCTGGCATGCAGCAGGTCGTGCCCCAGCAAGGCCTAACTGGTGCCCAGCAGCTATCATCCCAGCAGGGTAACTGCAGTAGCTGGGCCCTGTACCAGAAGGGTGTAGGATCTCAGCAGGGCTCTGGCACCTCAGTCAGTGTTGCTTCTGGCCAGAGCTTTGGGTCGACTCAAGGCTTCAGTTCCCAGGCTGCCTCTAGTCTTGGTGGTAGTGGGTCTGTGAGCCCAGAGTATCAGCTTGGCTCAGGTTCAAGTGTGAGCCCTGGAACAGGTTGGCTCAAGAAGTCCTTGCAGCATTTCATCCCAGGTGAGGCAAAGGGCTCTTTTGGGTCATGTACACACATCCATGTGACTACATCTGATGGCATCTGTCTTTCACAGGGAACTAATTGTCCAGCTCGGAATTGATGGTAAGCTGGGAATTGACCATATCAATGTTTCTACTGTGCCTGGTCTCTGCTCATCATGGCTCTTTTGTAGGTTCTGCTCCTTTGGGTCCGAACTTGGAAGCTCTTCCTCTGACTTGTGTACTTGGCTTCAAATAAATGGCTTAATGAACTCCTCCTGTGATTCCTTGTGGTTTGTGACTGCCTGCCATTGTCAGGCAGATCTGTAAGGTGTACCTTCCCTCAAACCTCAGTGGTCCACTAATGCCAAATGGCCAGTCTGATCACAACTTGATACTCTTGGTCTGCTGCATTGTATCTCAGCCTGGAGTGGTGTGTGTGTGAATCATGCAGTCATGATGTTGGTATTTCATTTGTTACTTCAAATGTTGGTTTAGTTTGCCTGCAGGACACAATGGGTTACTTGTTGCCCAGCTTGGCAATATCATATAGGTTTGTATGTCTTTGTGGGGACTCTTTCATTACTAGGTGGGAACTTTAATCCCAACCTTCTTGTGAATGAGGCAGCCCAACCAAATCTACACCTGACCAACTGAGCCACACACTGTCCACAGCTGAGACCAGCGCAGACTCTGCACAGTCAGGGTTGCAAACTCCTTCCCATTTTATAGCCCAAACCAGGAGTAAAAGATGCCCAAAATCAGACCCTTCATAAACTTTGCCATCTTCAACGATACTCCATAAAGCTGCTTAAATTGAAGCAATGACCACACAAGTCTTCAGACAATTTTGTATACAATGAAAGATTTTTTTGGCAAAGATGTGAATTAGTCTTACCTTATTTTTTCATGTGAGCATCTTCCTATCCTCCTGCAGCATTTAAATACAGAAAAGTGGCTGATGGATGGACCTGTATGAAATCTGGGTGGACCTGAGTGAAGCTCATTACCCAACATTCTCTTAAATAGGCTTAGATATTAGTGTTGTAGTCAAGACCGCCTAAACCGAGATCAAGACATTGCTGAGACCGGAAGGTATCAAGACCAAGACACTGCCGAGACTTGAGGGTACAAAGACCAACATCAAGTCCAAGACCAAGACCAAGACTGGTCGAGACCAAGGCCAAGACCGAAAACAGACTAGGGATAGAATCAACATCACATTACTCAGATCAACTGTAGAGAAAAAAGGCATTGCTGTAGTGTCATTACTCGTTAAATCAAATTCATGTTATCTTTTCAATTATATTGTCCATATGTCTCTCATTTAAAATCTTCCAGATTTGTCATAGTTACAAGGCCTGATGGAAAATAACAGAGATGGGGACAAGTCGCATATGATCAAGTCCAAGCAAGTTTCAAGTGTTAACCATCAAGTCTCGAGTCAAGTCTCAAGTCACAGTTAAGACAAATCAAGCAAGTCAAGTCAAGGGTTCACCCTAAGCAAGTCAAGTCGAGTCCTGATAAGTTTCAAGCCAAGTCAAGTCAAGTTGCAGTACTAAAACAGAGGTTAAATTTTCGATACATGTTTATTTTTGCACAGAAAAATTTTTACAGAAAAGATGAACTTATATACATATATTATGTATCTTATTTAGTGATGAATCACGTTAATTAAAATGAACGGATCTTTTTCATTTCAGCAGAATATAAATATAATGTATGTTAATATAGCCCAGTGATGAAGTTATGAAGCATAATCGTCATCTCTGCGGTGGACGCGCAATATACACGTTTCATACATAATATATAATCTGATATATTTGTTTTCTATTTGAACTGGTTTCATTGTTATACAGCACACAACATTTTGTTGTTATTGTGAGTGTACACAAAAAAATTATAGACACTTAACGTAACCGATTCGAACGATGAAATTATTCTTGTCTGTATGACCAAAAAGTTTTGAACGAGTTATTGAAGGAGAAGTGATTGCACCGACGCTTTCATCTTTAGATTTTCATGCAGTATAACGTACGTACACGAGCTGCCATTCAACTAACCACACGCAGTCAGTCCATACAAACGCTTGAAAATGCGCACATTTAATATAGACATTATAGTTTACATGTAATATCGAGAAGCCCTTTCATTTCAAGTTGCACTCAACATTAAAATGTGGCTACGCCACTGGTAACGTTATAGCGTTTTATTTATGAGATGATCATCACATTTCTGATAAAAAAAAACATGCAACCAAGGCCAAATTATGACAAACAGAAAAGATTAATTTAATTAATTAGTAATCGTTTTATTAAATTGACTATAAAGAATTTGACTTTCTTACCTTTCCTTGTGGTTTTTGAAGTGCCGGATGAAATTTGATGTTGTGGTTGTCGTGTCTGATATTCTCGCGTTGCATTCTCTGCATCTGGCAAATCTTTTTTTGTTAGTACGGTCTAGTTCAAAGTCTTTATAGCCAAAACGTGACTATATGAGGAGCTCGACTATTGTCTGCCATAATTGGCGCGGTTTGAGTTGTGCAGCGTTCTTCTTCTTCTTCTTCTTGGTAACGTTAAGAGTTGTGCAGCGTTAAGGGCGCAGGCGCCAATTATGGTGCTGCTGAGTCATAATTATTTTATTAAATTATTTTATTTTATTAAACGAATTATATTTAAAAGTTCAAGTCATTGTCGAGTCTTCCACTTTAAGTCAAGTCAAGTCTCAAGTCACTTACTCTCAAGTCAAAGTCAAGTCAAGTCATTTTCTTACTTCAATCAAGCAAGTCTCAAGTCCTGAAAATTGTGACTCGAGTCTGACTCGAGTCAAGTCATGTGACTCGAGTCCCCCATCTCTGGAAAATAATATTCTCAGCAATCCTCTCCTATAACCATTTTATCAGACCTCGTCAAGGGAAAGAGATGGGATGTACCAGAAAGATGTTCATATTAAGTACCAGGGAGAGAGGCCTCGGGTAAGCTATGAATACCGCTATGTGATGATCCTCTGCTTTGAATTGAAGAGAATGAGCCTCCAGATTGACTTGCACCTCCAAGACCGTGCTTTCTAATGAATGTGAAATACCTAATTTAATTGAATTATAACTATGCTATTAGTGCTGGGAGACAAAAACGATCTTGATTTTTTTTCGATAAAAAATAAGGACGATCACGATGATACACACAGACTATAAAACTCGATCAACCAAATTTGCTCCGTTTTAGAGAATGCGCTGAGACAGACAACTCGTTGGCCTATCGAGCAGAGGTTTACTGAACGCCAGCACAACAGCCAATCACCGACGACGTTGTAATTTTGCCCATCCCCCCTTAAAGAAGCAATGGGTGCGTTCGACTGCAGCTGACGCAACATGGAGTGCGATCTGTCGGCGGCTGCAGGGGTGGAGTATAAACTGACTGCAGCCAAGTCAGACAATTTCTATTCCTCGTAGTCTGTGAGACTATGTCTTTATGATAGGTATGTCTGATTGTTATGTCTTTCTGATAGGTATGTCTTTCTAATGGGCATGTCTGTTTGATAGGTATTTGTTTCTGATGGGTATGTCTGATCAGTATGTCTTTCTGATGGGCATGTCTCATGGGTATGTCTTTCTGATGGGCCTGTCTGATGGGCATGTCTTTCTGATGGGCATGTCTCATGGGTATGTCCTTCTGATGTGTATGTCTGATGGGTACGTCTTTCTGATGGGTATGTCTGAAGGGTATGTCTGTCTGATGGGTATGTCTGATTGTTATGTCTTCATTGGTATGTCTTTCTGATGGGTATGTCTTTCTGATACATATGTCTTTCTGATAGGTGTGTGTCTGATTGGTATGTCTGATCGGTATGTCTTTCTGATTGGTATGTCTCATGGGTATGTCTTTCTGATAGGTATGTCTTTCTGATGGGCATGTCTCATCGGTACTGTATGTCTTTCTGATAGGTATGTCTGATGGATATGTCTTTCTGATCGGTATGTCTGATAGGTATGTCTTTCTGATAGTTATGTCTGATGGGTATGTATTTCTGATAGGTATGTCTTTCTGATCGGTATGTCTGATGGGTATATCTGATGATTAAACAAATAAAGCAGCACAACATTACAGTAACTAACAATAAATAAACCACTAACTTACGTGTACTGTTAGAGCATTTATGTAATTTATTTAAACTTTATTTTACCAGTAAATGAACTGAAACCAGTTCTCACTGCTTTATGTGCTTTTCGGGAGAAATAGCTAAATCTAAATCTTCAACCAATAAAGGCAAAGTTGTGTCATCACGGAGGCGGTTCCAGTTTGTGCTGCACGGTCTGTCTCAAGTCGTCTTGCTCTCGCGAGGATTTTGTACTATGTGACATGGTGACGCGTGGTGACGTTTTGGAACATTTCTTTGCTATCATGCGATGTGTATGAAGTGTATGGACTGTGAAGCATTGTGTCCATTGAGAAAATGTATACAATGTAACGTTTTTAAAGTAGATGCATCTGACTGGTTGCATTTGAATTGAGGTGCGTAATGAATAATGATACAGTTCTGTGAGCATGTGCTGTTTTCTCTTTTTTTCCCCATCCCATTGAGACCGCTATGTCCGAGACCAAGACAAGACCGAGACCAAATAGGGTCGAGACCAAGACAAGACCGAGACCAAATAGAGTCAAGACGAAGACAAGACCGAGACCACAAAAAATTGGTCTCAAGACCGATGGAACTACAGCACTATTAGATATTTGCAACATGGTGACTGCAACAATAATACAGCCATGACTCTGGTGTTCTACCTAAAGAGCACCACTAGAGGGAGCTCACACATTATTATATACACTACTTGACTACTCTACTACAGTAAAGTAGTTGAAGATAATAAGCAAATTTTATAATTGTAGTAAAGCTATTTTAGTGTCTGGGCCAGTCTTGGTGCATTTCCATCGATTGTAGCAGATAATGCTCAGATTTGAAACTTTTTACTCTGTTTTTGAGCTAGCTTCCTGTTTTGATTTTGCCCAAAGTGACTTTAGGAGTGTGGCTCCAAAAAGGCCCGCCTCTGGAGATAGTAGGCTATTAATAAAACACTTAATTATTAAAGTGAATCATGAATGCATTAGTAGTTAACAATGACACTAATGCTTATTTATGTATGATTTATTAGGTCACTGAGGTATTTGCTTCAGTATTTACCGATGTTCTAATCATTAGTGAATGCATTAACTCATCCTGACTCAGGTATTAGTTCAACTATTAATATATGCTTATTTGTGTACCAGTATTGTAAAGCGTTACCAAAATTCCTATGATTCCAGTTAATATGATTTTCATTGATGCCATTGTTATTTTTAAATACAAAACTCAACTATTTGCTGCTTCTTGACCTTACCTGCCCTGACCCAACCTATCCTCAGTTGCTACGGAGTGCAAACCTCTGCGAAACATGTAAAACATGCAAAATTTTTAACTTAAGGAACCATTTTAACAGTTGGCAGTTGCAAGGGTGTCTTAATATGCAAATAATTAACAGCTAAATTAAAGTTGCGCGTTTGGGTGCCAAGCAGCAAAGCTGCCAGCAGCTTCAGTGTTTCTACCTTTTGCTGTTATAATTTTATGAGTTAAATTGAGGAGACTGATAACTATATATCATTTCATAAAAATTGAACTCTTCCATTTCAAAGTTTAAGGCTATTTAAAAGTCTCCTTAACGAGCTAGCTAGTTAACCAGCATAGCAATTAGACAACAAGTTAGACAAGTCTGATATTAGATATTTGCTTGACTTTTATGAAAAAAGTACATCAGAACAGGGCTGCAGTAGTCGAGTTTGGTCTTAGTCTTTGGGGCAGCGTGTGGCTCAGTGGGCTAAGCCTGTATGACTGTAATCAGAAAGTCACCAGTTCAAACCCAGCCTCAGCACGTCTGCGGGTCCTTGAGCAAGTATCTTAACTCCCTGCTCCCTGGGCACTACTACAGGTGGCTGCCCTTCACAGACAACTTACTCTACAAAGTAGAGGGAGGTGTAAAGACAATTTCCCCACAGGGATAAATCAAGTATTAATTATTATGTTTTTCTAGTGTCTTAGACTTGGCCATTGGACTCAACGAATATTCTAATCGAAACCAGCTGCCATTACAAATGTTTTTTTTTTTACATTGACATTTACGTATTGTCTACATTTACTGCAAAATACAGTCGTCACTCTATTGTTTAGTGACAACTGGTGTCAATAATTCTGCTAACTGAAAAAAACCCATTTTCTTTGCTGACACTAGTGCAGGTGCTATGCAGGACTTTCATTAAACAGAAATCTGGCTGAATATCCCACTCTGGGCTGGTTGAGATCACTTACAAGCCATCCGTAAAATTAACTTGATGTTGTTAAAAGAAATTCAGGTTGAGTTGTGCCGTGTGGTGAAAACAAGGTGGTACAAATCGGGCACCATTGTAAAAAGCTGTAAAGTGTAATGTTACTCATGTTCAGATGTGCAAGTGCAACAAACTGTGCTGTGTGGCCACTACGGGCATGGAAAGGCATGTCGAAGATGACAAACAAGAGCGAGTGCAATCGGGGTTTTAGCCCCAGTTGTCTTTTCACTCCCCATTAAGTACCGTAATTGTTCTTCTAGTTCTGCTTATAGACTCTCCACCTCATTATACTCGTATTATGAGTGAAATTCATTTGCCAAAAAGAGACTAAATACACAATAAACAAATTAAAAGATGAATTTGATTGATAACATCATTATTAATTTGCCAATATCTTCTATGAATATGGTGATAATATCATTACTGTGAATTCTTTTGACCAAGATAATTGTGTGGTGAAAATCTGCTATCATGACAACCCTAATTATATTCAGTTGTGCTAATTTTACAAAACTCATGATTCAAATAATTAGTCAGCTGCCTTAATTCAAGCCTTGAGATAAATATTCAATCATATTTGGTTAAATGGAAAAAATCTCAAGGATGTTGTCCCTTAAGGGCTGTGATTGTGTTTCGCTGCTGTAGCTCTGTGGATCCTGGATTCAGAATAGTAATCTCACTCTGTTCAAGACTTTTCTGAATCAAAAGGTTTTTATAGAATAATAAACACATTTTGTGTATTTATTATAAGACTGCAGCTGATTATGTTTACTGTATATATGTCAATCTTGGGCCTATAAATGAATACCACAAATATAATACAACACCCTTTGTCTTTGCTGTCTCTCTCATTTGGACTCAGTCTTGACTTGGGGGGTATTCTCCGTACGTCGCTTAAATCATCCAAGATCAGAAGCTTCATCTTGGATCAATTAATGCCGGTGAAAATCATCCGGTTAATTCGGTTCCTGAAACGCACTTCACGAGTAGATTAGCTTAGCTGGATCCAATCATCCGAGATGATTGCGCTGCTCGAAAAGCCTACAGTATATACATCGAGTCTAGAAAACATGATCGGCAAGTCTCTCATTGGCTCCTGCAACATGTCGAAAGAAAGGGCACAATTCTTCTCCCAAAGCGAGCAGGACCTTATACTGGAGGGATATGAGGAGTTCATAAACTTAATTAGCACCAAAGGAAACACCGCAAAAGTGGCACAATCCAGAAAAGACGGCTGGCAAAAAGTGGCCGACAAATTAAATGCGTGAGTAGTTTGCAATTATTGTATTACTGGCAATTATCATATTCCTTGAATGCAGCGTTACTGGTCCAATGTCTCACGTGAATCATCATTTAATCGTTATAATTCCAGATCAAACATAAGCACGATCAGGACAGGGGAACAAGTTAAAGTGAATTACAAAAATATACTTCAAACTGGTAAATATGACATCTCATAAAGTGTGTGTGTGTATGCATAATGATATATACACACACTCTAATAATTAGATAGATGTGTGTATCCATCTATGTATGTTAACGTGTGCAAAAAATAAAATAAATAAAATCCTGTCAAAGCGAACAAAAATAAAACTGTTGGAGGTCCGCCCGGTCCAGACCTAACCCCCGCTGAAGAGCTGGCTCTCCAGCAGAATGCCCATCGCCCTGTGTCTCAGGGCATTGAAGGGGGAATCTCCTTGTCGGAGCCAGTGGCAGGATGCAGCATCGGTCACTTCATTTCAGGTACAGGATGACCATTGCATATATTTGTGGTCTGCGGGTGCCATAGGTACAGTCACAGAGGACCTGTGGTACAATTTCCGTATGTGTTTTTTTTTTTTCCCCTGGGTGGTTATTTTCTATTAACAATATATATATTAATTTTCAGCGTTTCAATATGATATATCTTTTTTTTCGTTGCTGGGTCAGTTGCAGGGAATGTCATAACCTTTGAACCTGTGTCTGACCAACGAGACATTGACCCATGTGATGTAGTTGATGAAGACAGTGTCTGACCATTCATCAGGGGAAGAGGTAAATGTTTCGAATAATGTTTGAACAAACTGCACTCTGAGCAATCAGTTCTAATGATGATATAACTTCTGTACAGGAGCCCAGTTGCAGCACACATGTCCCTTCTGGAACACGATTCACATGAAGAAGAGGAGATGGTGAGGTCAGTTGAGTACTTTGTAAAGTGGAAAGAAGAATCAAAATGCTATACTGCATGTACAGTGCAGAGAGAATCCTAAGGCATTTGTCCTTGGATTTTCATCTGCAGAAAAACGTACGTGTTTTGTACAAGAGATACCTTCAACAGAAAATCACATACAGGAAACTGAAAATGAGGAAAATCCAGCAGGACATGGAATTTAATGAACTCAGGAAGACCAAAATTAAGTTGCAGATAGAAATACTTAGAAAACAAATGGTAACAAATCCGCCTCTCTCTGTCAGTATATTATGCGCATACAACTTATGAATACTTGGTTCTGTACTCCTTACAGGCTGAAAAGTGACTTCACAATAAAGGTAACATTTGTGTGAAACGACTGTGTTGTCATTCCTGGAAATATCGGGCCACAAATCGGTCTCTGGCTGCTGTGCCGCTGGGTTGGTCAAGGTGCACTGGCTCAAGGTCATCATCAGGCTGTACCCCCACCTCAGGAGCCCTCCCTCTTCTGATGATGGCTATGTTGTGTAAGATGGAGCATGCAACAATTATGTCACATGCTCTGTCAGGTGCAACCCTCAGCCTTTTCAGACATTGAAATCTCTCCTTCAGGTGGCCGAAGGTCATTTCAATTCGTGCCCTTGTTCTACACAGAGCTGCATTATATCGGGTTTGTCAGGGTTGGGGTTAGGGAATGGGGTCATTAAAAACTGTCTACAGGCATATCCCCTATCCCCAACCAGGATTCCATCATGATGACCTGTGGAATAGGTAACAGTTGTGATTACAATGCACGCTTCACCATGATTCAGAAATATGTATGAGTATTACCTTGTTCAAGTGTCCGATGCAGGTGTGACTCCCTAAATATTCTGGAGTCGTGAACAGACCCTGGCCATTTAGCCTCCACATTTGAAATAAGGTATGATGCATCACAGGTCACCTAAGAATTCAGTGTGTAAAACAACTTTCCTGTATGTCAGCCTGCTTATTGCCAGTATATTATAGGTTACAATACCTGTACGTCAATACTGTGGAAGCCTTTTCTATTCACATAGTCCGGTTCGTTTGGACCTGATGGGGCCTTGATTCTGATCTGGGTGCAATCCAGTGCCCCAATCACATTTGGAAATCCTGGATGATGAGAATATTAGTCCGATTATGAAATTCGTTGTAGGACTGTAGTTTGTTTGCCTATATATTACCTCCAATGGCATAAAACACCTCTTTAACTGTCTGCACACAAAGGTGTCCAGGAAATACTACGAATGCCCGGAGCATATATTTCAGGGCTACACAGACTTTGCGAATTGCCCGGCAAACAGTGCTCTTCGACAGATTTTCCGCATCGCCTACAGTATACAAAAAAGTGCCGCTTGCAAAAAATCTTAAGGCGATGCACACTGTCTGTGTGGTTGAGAGAGCGTGACTTCGCCTAGTTTGACTTATAATATATGGCGCTAATAAATTGTTGAGGTATAATATTCCATCTCGGCTGAAGCGGTATCTCTCGACGAGAATATCATCTGTGAACAATAAAGGATCTTGCCGATCGCACAAAACCCTCTCGATTTGAAATTCCCTTCGTATTATTTGTGCTCCGATTGCAATCGGGCGCTCATCCATGAACGGCGAGCCCATGACTAATTGGCTGTACACGCACGGACGCTGATTACGTGTGCGAGCTAATCCTTGTTTACACATCCACATACACATGGTATGACAACACATCCAGCGAGAGTTTTGAAGAACTGACAGATCCAGGATCATGCCAAATCGTCAACAATTTCATCTGGCTAAACGACTAATCCACGTACGGAGAATACCCCCCAGGTTGGGAAGCATGCACTGCTACAGTGCATTGCCACACCCACCACATGACGAAACACCTCAGGATCCCAATTGGCAACCCCCCAGGCCAACACACAGTACAGTTCCACTCTCTGCAAATGGCTTTCTATCTGCTGCAGCCAGGTGTTCTATGGGCATCCCTTTGGCCTGGTCCAGCCACTCAGGTTCTCAGCAAAGAGGATCCTGTGAGCCAGATCACTGTCAGGGAATCGCGCCACATGACTATAGTGCCGTCTCTGACATCCTCTCACGATGCAGGTAATGTGCCTTATTTGGGACATTCGCTCGTTCAACAAATCAAACCAGTGGTACCCAAGGATTCTCGGAAAAGACACAGCATCAAAAGAGTCCTGTCTTTGTCTCTGGTCACTGGATAGTGTCCATGTCTCGCAGCCATACAGCAAAACAGGGGGCACCAGGAATCTAAAGACTTGGACAATCAACCTCTTACAAAGATATCAGGGGGGTTACACACCCCTTTCCAGTGACCTCATGACCCCCATGCACTCCCAATCTGTCTACTGACTTCATTGGAGGTCACCAGAGACATGAATGTCACTGTTGAGGTCTCTCAGGAGCCCCAATCAGTGCCTCGATTGATTCAGAAATTATCACAGCATCGTCAGCAAAGTCAAGAACATTGAACATAGCTGGGGTAAGAACACACCCCTGAACAACCCCAGAATCAACTGGGAAGAATGCAGTGGTTCTGCCTCCACTCTGCACAGCACTCAAAGTACCAGTGTACAGACCAGCCGTGAAGTTGAGCAACTTCGGGAGGGATCCTACAAAGTCTTAGGAAGTCCTACATCCTTTTGACAATCTTTTTGAGAAAGATTCAACTGCTTCGAATGCATTACGAAAATCGGCAAAACCTGCAAAGAAACTGCTGAAATTTGTGTGAAACCCTTGGTGCCAGGATATGGTTGATAGTAGACGTCTTAGGCATAAAACCAGACTGCTCCGGTTGCTGATAGGTGAGCAAGTGATCACAGATCCTGTTGAGGATGACCCTAGCAAGGACCTTACCCGGCACTGAGGGCAGTGTTACCCCCCTGTAGTTACCACAATCATGGTGATCACCCTTCCCATTCCAGGTAGGAACGACAAGTCCTTTTTTCCAGTCAGTTGAGATGATAGCTGTATTGGGGCTTGGGTGGCTTAATGGTTAGAGAAGCATGCATGTGATTGAAAGAATGCTGGTTTGAATCCCCCACCAGCAACCTCAGAGAATGCCACCACTGATTGAAAGAAGGATGGGGAGAGCATGGGGGGGGGTCATGAGCTCACTAGAAAAGGGTGTGTGGTGCCTTTGTATGAGGATGAAGGTCCATGTCATTAGAGTCCTAGTGCTACCTGTTTTGCTGTATGGCTGCAAGTCTTGGACGCTATCCAGTGAGCTGAGTTGAAGACTGGACTCCTTTGGTACTGTGTCTCTTCAGGGAATCCCTGGGTACCACTGGTTTGAACTGTTGTTCAGGGAGTCCTGAATGAGGCAATTACGTGCACTGTGAGGGAGTGTCAGTTATGGCACTACGGCCATGTGGCGTGATTGCCCAAAGGTGATCCTGCTCGCAGGATCCCCATTGCTGAGGTCAAGGGGATATCCCATGTAATACCTGGCTGTGGCAGATAGATAGTAATTTCTGGAGGGTGGAACTGGACTGTGTGTCAGCCAGGGGAATTGCCAACCGGGATCCCGAGGTGTTTCACCATGTGATGTGTGCAGCAACACGCTGTATCAGTGCATGTGCCCCAACCTGTCCTGTCTTTCCCTTGGTCTGATGTCCTCACTGGACTCTCTCTCTCACTAAAGTGCTGTAGGAAGCTTTGGTGGAAAAGTACACTTTTTTTAATGGTTTGACTAATATTAGTCACTATAAAGCAAGCATGGCCAAACTACAGCCCACCGACCAACTTTTTTAAGTGGCCTGGAGTGAATTTTAAAAACAAAATAGAAAATAGCCTATTAGAACACAGTTTCTAGCAATAAATTGCACTGTATGTACATTTCATTTCTATCAATAAATTGCACTGAATGTACATTGAATTTCTATCAATTAATTGCACTGTATGTACACTGCATTTCTTAGTCTCAACTGTCGATGGTGCTGCCATTTTGACCAGTTAATAGACTTTCTAAAAATGGCAGGAACATCGAGTGTCGAAATAAAGAAGTGCAATGTACATACATTGAATATACAGTTGATTAAACATGGCAGAACCAAAAAGACGGAAAAGAACAAGGGAGTAGTTCTGTTGTTCTCGAGACCGGTCTCGAGACCAATTTTTTGTGGTCTCGGTCTTGTCTTGGTCTCGGACATAGCGGTCTCGATGGGATGGGGAAAAAAAGAGAAAACAGCACATCCTCACAGAATAGTATCATTATTACGCGCCTCAATTCAAATGCAACCAGTCAGATGCATCCATTTTAAAAACGTTATATTTTATACATTTTCTCAACGGACACTGCCAGTGCTTCACAGTCCACACACATCATACACATCGCATCATAGCGAAGTCGGCAAAGAAATGTCCGAAAATGTCCGCGAAGTCTATAGCATAGTTATAATTCAAATAAATTAGGTAATACTACAATTTTCGGTACGATAATAGCCAATCTGCTTACCTAATAAACACAGATGGTGGACAACTTTCGCCAATGTGCAAATAGCGTTCAATTATTAAGAAAATGAATCCCAATATTAACATTATACGTACCTTATGATTGGTAGAGGCAAACGGAGTCAAAAACGGGAAAATTCAAATAGGCCTACGTGCAAAAAAATAAACAAAACCATAAAAACCAGAATAGCGAGCAAAAAAAGCAGCGGTCTCAAATACACGAAATCTGCGCGGAAACGGATGTTTACCAAGGTAGTTAACTATTGACTTTCATTTCCGTTAGCGTGTTGCGCAACGAAGCGGGAAACAAAAATGAAGAAGGCTAGTTTCCAAAACATTTCCATAACTTTTCCTCTCTATCCAAGAATTCCAAGTCTTATCCAGGGCCTGGAAAAATTATTTCAAAAGTCCAAAACTTTTCCAGGATTTCGATGAATATACGCTGACCCCGTTTACAAAACGTTTTGATCGATAATGAAATGTGTTTTGTAACTTTTTGACCCGCCCGCACCCACGATATTCTAAAAATGTCTGCCCTAAAACCGCCCGCACCCGCGGGTCACGGGTCGACCTGCGCATCACTAATGCACTATAAAGGTTTCAACTGTGTGCTGCAGACAGCTGCACTCTGGCCTGATGGGGGCAGTGGAGAGGCAGTCCCTGAGTTTGACTCTTGTGCCGGAGATCGGGAAGAAAGCCTCTGTAGCCTAAGTTTGACTGCTGATGACCTGCCTGAAGGGCGCCGCCCTGCTGGTTAAACCTGGAGAGGTGATCTAGACTTATCATTTATCCTTTATCATTTCATAATTGTCATCGGTATGTGCGCATCCCCAATAATCATGTCGTATTTGTCGTCATTGATTTGAGTTTCTTAACTCGCAGAAACACCGCCAACTTATCTGCCACACTATTGGTAGGTATGTTACAAAAAATCTAAACCCCCCATATAACAGAAAATCTAACAGAATTTGATAGAGAACTAGATAACAAACAGAATGACACCAAAATCATTGAAATATCTTGAGAAATAAGGAAGTTATAGCAATTATAGTGGCGGGAATAAGTGGTCATTTTTTCCTTTTGTTCTTAATGTATTTTACACTAATGAGTAAACAAAGGCTGTGATCTTAAGTTGAAGAGAAATTTAAAGAAATTGAATAAATTATGTGATCTTCAAAAAAATTAATCAATTTGTTTTATAAGCTATTTTAATGAAAAATGCCCTGCAGCAATGCACAAAATATCAGTGAAGGATCTCATAACAAACACACTTGGTCATCTACAATGTAAACAAACGCGCTTGACGAATCAGGTTGCAGTATAGAAGTCACGTGACCTCTGGGGCACCTCATTACCGTGACCGCTCAGTTAGGAATGCTTTCGTTCGCAAGCAAAACCATTGACTTCGACATTAAGAATTGTCACGAAATTTCACACAGACATGGTTGAATAAATGATATATCAAATCTATAGGATTTTATTAAAAATCTACTTACCTCTAGTGATTTTGAAGCGATGCCTTTGAGAAGTAATTTATATTAATTTTGCAACGGGAAAATGAAACACTTCTGACCGGTCAAAAACCGGTCATATTCCGAAGTCTGATTCGTGAATTTCTTCACAACTCAAACGTGGTCTGTCAGTCATAGGTCAGTAGTATATCAGGCAGGTAGTAGGAAAATAGGCTCTTTTTGCCAATATCAACTTTATTTTTGACTAGTGCTGTCAAACGATTACATTTTTAACCAGATTAATCACAGGGTTGCTGTGGATTAATTTCGATTAATCACGATTAAATATCAATTTTTAATCTATATTAATCACATTTCATTTTGCATGAGCAAACAGACTTAAGAAAAAAGGGAATATATATGCACTTAACATGTTTTTTGAACATCTTGAACACGAGTCGGATGCATTAAATCTGCCACAGAAGTGCAATACCATGGACCCATATCAAAAAGCAAGATTAGAGAAGTAGTGCTTAAACAGTATAAAACTATAACTTTCCCTTCTGTTGAAAAAAGGCACAGCCATCTCGGCTTCTGAACTTGGGATCCTCTGTGCAGCTCCGAAATATTTCTTGGCTCTCCGAGAAACGGGAGCGTGCATTTCGTCACTTCCGGCTTCAAAGCTCAGAATCCGAGTTCCCAGCGAAAATGGAACGCACCAAAACTGCCCGAAATGGGTTGACAGAGACATTTCAGGGATTTTGAGTCATTCTGCGCTGCAGATAGGTTAATTACGTTAAAAATTTTTATCAGATTAATCATAATGATGGATTAATCTGCGTTAACCCGTTAATATTGACAGCCCTAATAATAAGTAAAGACATATACAGGGTATACACAGGCCAAACTTAATAGAGCTTTCTTTAGGGTGTTGGGTGAGTAAACATTTCAAAAGAAACAGGATACTGAACTGTTTGGGTACTTGGGCATTGCCCAATATCTGCACAGAGCTGTGTTGTGGGAACAGAGGGGACACGTCTGTTTTCTGCTGAAAGCCACATATCTAGAATCAGCGTTTCTTCATATATCATGATCAAGGTGCTAAACAGGCTAGTTCTCAGGACAGAGCAAAACCACAGGGTACCTTTACACAACTTTGTATGGATACATGCAATGGGGAGGAAGTAAGCCAACATGGACATGAAAATATGCAAACTTGTCACACATTCATCTATGGTCAACAGGCATAGAAGTTCACATATCTTCCAGCACAGACATTTTCTTTGTACAACCCCAAATCAGTGAAAATGAAAGAAAAAAAAAAACTTGATTCTGAAATATATGTTGACTTATTTTATTGCAGACAGTCTGGTCCACTTCATTTCATTTGTTAATATACATCCATTCCTGTATTTCTGGCCTGCAACAGGTCAGGTCGGGTTGGAGAGCATGCACTGATGCAGCGTGTTGCCACACCCACCACATGGCAAAACTCCTTGGGATCCCGGCAGACCTCCTCTAGCAACCGCTCATTTGACAGTCAAACCAGCAGTACCCAAGGATTCGCCAAAGAGAGTCCAGTCTTCATCTTAGATCACTGGATAGCATCCATGTCTCACAACCATACAGCAAGAGAGGGAGCACCAGTACTCTAAAGACTTGAACCTTCGTCCTTTTACAAAGATATCGGGAACACCACACACCCCTTTCCAGTGACCTCACGACCCCCCCATGCTCTCCCAATCCGTTTGGTGACTTCATAGGAAGAGTCACCAGAGACATGAATGTCACTGTCGAGGTCTGTCAGGAGCCCAAATCAGTGCCTCCTTTGATTCAGAAAAGATCACAGCATCATCAGCAAAGTCAAGATCAATGAATCTCTCTTCACCAACTGAGGCCCCATAGCTACTGGACCCCACAATCCTGCCTAACACCCAGTCCATGCAAGCATTGAACAAAGTAGGAGAATCAATTAGGAAGAACATGGAGGTTCTGCCTCCACTCTGCACAGCACTCACTGTACCAGTGTACAGGCCGGCTATGACGTCCGGAAGCTCCAGGGGGATCCTGCAAAGTCTCAAGCTGTCCCACAGAGCAACTCGATCAACTGAGTCAAATGCTTTACGAAAATGAACAAAGGCTGCAAAGAACCTCTGCCGATATTTGCACTTGCACTCAATGAGAACCCTCAGTGCCAGCATGTGCTCGATGGTAGACTTCTTAGGCGTAAAACCAGCCTGCTCTGGCTGCTGATAGGCGAGCAAGTGATCATGGATCCTGTTGAGGATGACCCTAGCAAGGACCTTACCTGGCAATGAGAGCAGTGTTACCCCCCTGTAGTTGCCACAATCCAGGCGACCACCCTTCCCATTCCAGATATGGAATAAAAGTCCCATTTCCCAGTCAGTTGGGATGACGCCTGACTCCCAAATGGTAACAAAGATTGCCCACAGTGCAAGGAGGACAGCCATACCACCAGCCTGGAGAAGGTCACCCCGGTTACCACAGATGCAAGTCTGCATTGTAGTGCTTGACAAAGCCATGTGGTTGTATCAGCTATTGATGAATGATGGTTCTTGATGCAGTGCCGTCTGAGGGATCAGGGATCATGGCTGTTCACCTTAGGCTTGCCTCCTTGCCCTTTATGTACTGAAATTCCTCCAGATTCCTTGAATTGTTTAATGATATTATGCACTTTAGAGGGAGAAATATGCAAATCTTAATTTGAGGAACATAGTTTTTAAACATTTCAATAATTTTCTCACCATTTGTTGACAAACTGGAGATCCTCTGCCTATCTTTGCTCCTCAAAGACTTTTATAGATACTGCTTTTGTACCAAATGATGATTATAATCACCTGGTAATATCACCTGGTTGAAATCACATCATTGTTTAATTTTTATCTCATTTCTAACTCTAAATTGCCCCTATCCTGACTTGCAGGCCTGAAATGCAGGAATTGATGTATACTGTATTAACAAATGAAATGAAGTTGACCAGAAAAAACATGAAATATCTTGGGTTCATACTGTCTGCAATGAAATAAAAGTCAAAATATATTTCAGAATCACTACTATTTTTAATAGCATGTTCCATACCGTCCCAGCTTTTTCTGATTTGGGGATGTATTAATTGTCACAATTGACTCATTCAGTTCTGATCGTGCGAATTTGCTATTAATTGCAATTGTAGACATTGGCTCCCAAAGGGATACTAAACACAAATGTTTGGTGATTTATGTTATTGTAATTAGAAAGCACCCAATGAGACTGTTTGTAAGTGAACTTTTTAGCTCAGAAGAGCTCTTCTTGAACTGTAATTTGAGTTTCATTTTATACATATTTTTGGTAAACAAATAAAGTAATGAGATTTGTTATAAAACCAACAAATTTGCAATATTTTTACAGAACTAAGTAAGTGTCCCAAAAATTTCTGTGAGCACTGGACAGTGTTTGTGTTATTAGTATCTGTGTTTCTGTGTTACTACCTTTAATGTCATGTAATTTGACCCAGTTTTGAGCCACAAAAATGCTGTCAGCTTCAGCTGAAGTGATATTTGCATGTGGTCTCTGTGGGAGGGAACTTCCACATGCGTCACAAACACATTAAACTATATAAAGCACCACTCATATAGGAGTGATCTTCACCTGCGTTCACTGACAACGGTGAGACATCTCCAACTACTGGTCCTCTTCATCGTGAGCCAGGTGAGGGAACACAGTACAGATACTGACACTCTGTAGTTCGCTGCTACTTTCACTTTTCTGCTTATAGTGTTTGGACAGAAAAGCAGCAAGAATAGTGTCTTTTGTAGGAATAACATATTTCTATGTACTTTCAATTAATTGCAGGAGCATATGACCTTTTAATGCCTTCTACAATTCATTGCAATATATCTATTTAGGAAAAAAGCTGAAAGAAAGTTTATGATCAGATCCAGTAAACTAACAGCCACTTACACAGGATACTTATAGTTTCATTGTTTGTCGTAGTGTACGTGTGGGTAGTGCTGCTGTTTATCGTAGTGTACGTGTGTGTAGTGTTGCTGTTTGTTATAGTGTACGTGTGCGTAGTGCTGCTGTTTGTCATAGTGTACGTGTGGGTAGTGCTGCTGTTTGTCATAGTGTACGTGTGGGTAGTGCTGCTGTTTGTCATCGTGTACGTGTGTGTAGTGCTGCTGTTTGTCATAGTGTACATGTGTGTCGTGCTGCTGTTTGTCATAGTGTACGTGTGGGTAGTGCTGCTGTTTGTCATCGTCTACGTGTGTGTAGTGTTGCTGTTTGTCATAGTGTACATGTGTGTCGTGCTGCTGTTTGTCATAGTGTACATGTGTGTCGTGCTGCTGTTTGTCATAGTGTACGTGTGGGTAGTGCTGCTGTTTGTCATCGTCTACGTGTGTGTAGTGTTGCTGTTTGTCATAGTGTACATGTGTGTCGTGCTGCTGTTTGTCATAGTGTACATGTGTGTAGTGTTGCTGTTTGTCATAGTGTACATGTGTGTCGTGCTGCTGTTTGTCATAGTGTACATGTGTGTAGTGCTGCTGTTTGTCATAGTGTACATGTGTGTCGTGCTGCTGTTTGTCATAGTGTACATGTGTGTCGTGCTGCTGTTTGTCATAGTGTACATGTGTGTAGTGCTGCTGTTTGTCATAGTGTACATGTGTGTCGTGCTGCTGTTTGTCATAGTGTACATGTGTGTAGTGTTGCTGTTTGTCATAGTGTACATGTGTGTCGTGCTGCTGTTTGTCATAGTGTACATGTGTGTAGTGCTGCTGTTTGTTATAGTGTACATGTGTGTCGTGCTCGGGAAGTGCAGTGACCCAGTGGGCCGTGTATGTTCAGGGTCTTGGGATTGAAATCCACTTTGGCTCAACCTGTTTTTTTTGTCTTCTTCAGAAAGGAAAAATGGCATCTGTGTGTCCTGTTCTGTTCCTGATCCTCGCTGTTGGGTGGGCAGCCATGCCAGTGATGTCTGAGATCGACGTGCAACTCAATGAGACACGATATCAGAAATTCCTCAGGCAGCATTTTGACAGAGATATGGCGGTAAAGAAATGTGGCAGCGAAATGGACAAGAGGAAGATCTATGGGGATGAGCACACTCACAGCTGTAAAAAAGTTAATACATTCATTGTTTGTGACAGTAAAAACTTGATCAATGATGTTTGTGATAAGGCGGGTTCTCCATACCCTAAAAATCCACAGCTACGCATAAGCAATAAGCCTTTTCATGTGATCACTTGCAAGATGATGGGAGGGTCAGACCGCCGACCTTGTGAATACAGGGGAGACAGCAGCACCAGAAAGATTGTCATTGGCTGTGAGAACAAGCTCCCTGTGCATTATGAAGAGGGAATAATCATTCCATCTGCCAATGAATCAGTTTAGGCCCAGATTAATTAGGATGGAGATGAGATTATTAGCTTGTGCATTTTCTGTGAGCTGACTTGGATGTATAATCATGTTACTCCAATATCCAATTCATATGTATTTCTCTGATGCTTCTGTAACATCTGTTTCTGAGTTAAATATTCTATATTAGCAGCTTTGCAATGAGTATTACAATAAAAAAATAAATAAAAATTTGACTCATGTTTTTAAAAGGAAGGCATGTAACACACTTACTGTCATGCCCTGCTCGTCCGATCCTCCTGTGTGCCACGTCCCCCCTCACTACCTCACGTGGAATCCCAATGTCACCAACTGTTTCCAGTCATGTTGATTAGTCCTGGTTAATTAAGTCCGCGTTAAAGGATCTTTCCCCAGTCTTGTCATTGACGTTATGTGGTGTAGTTGTCTCCTGATCGTGTGCTCCCTTCGATTAAACCCCGTATTTTCCCGACACCTCGAGTCCTGCCTCTGCTTCCCGACTACGTAACACTTACTGAGCTCTATTTAATATCTGTATAGAAACTCATGAGAGTGCATCTGATTTTATTTCCAACATCAAATTCCAAAACCATGATCCGAAAATACAGCAGTATTTGCACTATATACATTTTCCAGTGGTGGCAGAATAACATGAAATGTCATGAAATCACAATTACGCGACTCTACAGAGGACTGTAACAAAGGGGAGTCTCATGACGGCTGCCTAGCTCTGCCTTCCTTCACTTCCTTTCACCTGTTTCATTCACTACAATGTTCCCTTGCTACTGAACTTCGCTCTAATTAATCCTACTTCGATTTCCCCGGGTGTCTCTCTTGTTGGCTGCTTTGCAGCCTAGATCTCGTTCATCCCTTTACAGTTCAGAGAGGAAAGCTCCTCGCACTGAGGGTGGCTCCAGTGAGGACGCCTTTCTTCCTCCTATGGCCCCTGTCCTCGAGGAGATGAAGCGTTTCACACCTGAGCAGAGGAGCTCACCCCATGGTTTCATCCAGCAAAACCACAGTGAAGATGACGGTGCTTGAAGATTGTCACCTCAACTTAAAATTAGTGGGAATCAAGTTTCATTGTGAAAGGAGTGTTATGCTGTCTTTTCCTCGGCAACTTTAGCCTGCTATTTTTTCTCATCTTCAGGCTTGTGTGCCATCAATTGATCATGCTCACAGGCTGTGTAGCCTGAAGGAAAATTCTTCACATCTATATTTCAAAGCAAAATTGTATTATTTAACCAAGATTGTAAACATTGTCAAGAGATACATTTCAATAAATGACAGAAACATTAGTATTTTATCACAAATGCACAGTACTACACCACTGCTAACCTGATGAAATTTGCATGTGCACTCTAGAACAAATAAATTATTCTTACAAGATATTTAATATTGTTTGCTTCATGTGGGGATGATCCCAATGGTTTGCCTCATCTGTGTGTTTAAATACAGGACTTAAAATCACTTCAGTCTAAGTTATTTTCTTTATGCAGTATCATCATAATCATTCTGGATGCCTTTCTTAGTTCAGACTTTTAAATCTGGCCAATATAACTAGTAACTCACTACTTGAGTACTTTCTTACTCTTACTGAAGTACATATTTCACTACGTTCAGCGGGTCAGTCAGGTGCAAGCGGTTTTTATCAAACGGACTGTAAAAATTCTAAAACATGTTTCCAGGCTCGTAGTCGGGAGAGAGGCGGGGGTCGGGCGATCGTCTACTACTTCTCTACTGTCTTTTGGATAGTTAATCTCTGTTAGTTAATTTTCCTGTGTTACTCCCTGCTATTATCTCTGTTTTATTAGTTTTGTTTTGACCCTTCACAGTCCTTTTGTTTTGTGTGCTCTATTTGCTTTCTGTTCTGTTCTGTTAAATAAAACCCGGATTTTGTAGGAGCTGCTACGTTACTCGTCCCTTCTCCAACATGCCCCACCATAACAAGGAGAGCTAGGCAGAGGACTAAATAAGACCTGCAATTCTCCCTCTCAGATTGATCTTGTCATGAGATCTTTCTCATTTACAAACATGCACCTTCAACACTCATGCATACTGTCATGTCTCAGGTAAGGACAGAAGTGGAGGCAGGAATGGGGAAAACCAAAAGGGGCTTTATTAAATAAAATTGCGCGCAGTGCAAAAGGACACAGACCATGAGGGGTCAATACGGGGTAGGGAGGGCAGAGGGCACATTGGGGAGCAAACATAAGCAGCAACATGAATGACTGGACTGGGGAGCTGAAGACAGTCCACTATACACCACTGATGAGGGAGCAGATGAGAGGCACCTGGGGTGATCCACACAAGGGCTGTAATGAGAGGAAAGATTAAACAAGTAACAGGTGTGGCTCGTTAGATCCACACAATGAAGAGAACGAGGGGGAAAGGATGCAGGGTGTGACACATAGTCCACTACGTTTATGTCATGTCGACATCCATATGTCCTCTGCCGACCTACACGCATCCATATTCCCCTGGGTACTCTTTTCTCTTTCCTTATTTGCTTTGCGTTAATAAATGTATTTATTGATTTTAACTAATTTTGTGGTCCGCCTCCCCATTTTATGTTGCACATGAGATGGGCTGCAACAATATAAATTGATGGAAAAATTTCTTGGATGAATATTGTAGTTTTCTTGCTCTCTAGGTATTACATTATCTATTAAAATGTATTAATGCATCTAATCATTCAGCAAAGTGATGTAATATATGCATTTTTTATATGTATATTTCCTTTTTTTTAAACTTGATGACCTTGATGCCCTTGAATGTGGCCTTACTGCCCTTAAACAAATTGCCCAAACAAAGGCCACATGGCCCAACTCTTCATATAACAAAATTCCAGACCTGCACATGCTGTATTTTAAAATTATGAAAAAGTACTTAAAAACGATACTTTATTTCTGCTGATTACAAAATTGCTTACGGGGCATTGTTGACATCTTTCACAACAAAAAGGAGAAACAGACGAAGAGAAGTAAGATAAGTAAGGCTTTTACAATATGATAGTGATAAGCTGGCAAAGAATTGTGTATCTTCACAGAGATAATTGTCAGCTCTGTGAATTACTGCATGCTTTGGCAGGTACATCTACGCATGTTGGGGGCTTGAATCCTGCCTCTGTTCTGTGCGTGAAGATTGCATGTTCTCCTTGTTTTATGTGGGCAAATTCCATCAATCCACAGCCAAACAGCTATGCTAACTGGTGTCTCTAAATTGCTGTATTGGTTTCTGATTTGGCTTCAAACCTTAACAACAAAATTAAAGTGTCAGGTAGGAGATCTTTGTCCCGAGAGATCAGAAGTATATGCATGTGACTGATCTTTCATGAGAATCAACCCAGGGAGGCTAGTGTTTAACATTTGATGTGTGGAGGAATTCTGAAAACTGGCATCCAGAAGAGCCGTGCTGGACTTGTCTGAAGTGGGGAAGAAAAGGCCTCATAAGAAGGGTGATAAAGGGCAATCTGGCCTCATTTCTCCAGATAGTCAGACAACCAGTCCTGGTACTGATCATGGCGGTTTTTATGCTGTGCCTCCTTTTCCTGTTCTGTGCCATCCTCCTTAATTAATGGCCTTGAACTGTGGTTGAGGAAGGGCAGAGCCCAGCTGTCCACCACCTCGGCACAGAATCCAGGCAGGTGACTGCTGTTCTCGGTGCTGCGCCTTATGCATCCAGGCAGGTGACTGCTGTTCTCGGTGCTGCGCCTTATGCATCCAGGCAGGTGACTGCTGTTCTCGGTGCTGCGCCTTATGCATCCAGGCAGGTGACTGCTGTTCTTGGTGCTGTGCCTTATGCATCCAGGCAGGTGACTGCTGTTCTCGGTGCTGCGCCTTATGCAGGGCCACCTGTCAGCCGTCTGCAAAGGCAGCCAAAGTTTTGAAACTCCTCCCGCTGCTTATGGAGGTCCGCTGTCAGCTGGGCCTCCAGAGTGCGTCACGCCTGCATCGCGGCCCCCGCCTCCTGCAGCTCGCGTCTCTTCTGGGCTTCCAAGCCGCGACACGCCTCCTCCCGGCTGAACAGCGCTGTCTCGCAGCCCCATAATGCCGCTTGTGCCGCCTTGGTCAGGCTGCTACAGCTCCTGCTGCAGACTCCGGTAGCCACTCCTGTTCCCGCTGCTCATCAAGCTCGCAATGTTCTTCAGCGCCCCCATGCGTACCTGTGCCTCCGCCTGCGTATGCTTAGAGCTGGTGTTGCGCCGCAGCTCCTTGCAGCTGATGAGTGGGGAGCAATCAGTGGCCTGTGAGTGGCCAGAATCCACAGGAGTGCCCTCCTTCTTTGCTCGATGACATCTGAAAATTATAACCATGCTATAGACTATGTTGTATCCATTAATAGATAAACTGGAATTGTCCCACTGTAATCTTTACACTTCGATATCACTGAAATTACTTACCACATAGCATAGAATGAATGCTTGCTCAACACAATGCCCATAGACAGATGCTATATAAAATCAATGATGATTTATTATGTCAAATAACACCACTGTAATAATTAAACAATACACCCACACAAACAAATACCAGATAGGTACACAAATACAGTACATCATATAACCATATATATTCTTAACCGTATATTTATGGTTCTTAACCATATATTTATATATTGTGGTGAGCGTGAGAGAGAGAATGCGAAGACACACTGAACTTCAAGCAAACATCTTTTTATTTCTCAGCTTTTGGCAGCTTCAAAACAGACTTGCATACAAAGAGTATTGTGCCCCCTACTGACATGCTCCAGTACTGCTCCTCAACCCAACACAGAAGCTCTCGCTGGCCATTCTCTCCTCTCTGGCAGCTAACTCTCTGGAGAAGGGTGAATGGCGAGAAGGGCTCAAACACACAAAGTAACACACATAACCACACAGAAACACATCAACAGTTACACAAACATCTACTCCCCTTTTAATGTCCCCCAGAACACAATTAACGGCCAACTGGCCACTCGCGCTCACCACAATGGCTCCTGGGAGCCAGTCCTGACGTGCCGGCTCATCACAATACTTATAGGAGAGTTTGGTTGCACATTAGGAACACTAGTGATTGCAACATTTTGTGACCTAGACATGCATGGTGGGGTCTCATTATAAAAACCCTCTCCACTGGTGCTGAGGAGGCTGGCACAGAAAGTACCTTTAGAGCAATATTGTGGAGTTGAGGAAACCGATCATGGTTTTTGGCCCAAAAGACAAGAGCATCATCAGTTGCACAGTCATTCATGTAATCTAAGTACAGTGGTACCTCAGAACTCGAAATTAATCCGTTCAGAACTCCGGACCAAATCCTAAAAAGTTTGTGTTCTGATGGAATTTTCCCCATAAGAATTAATGGAAAACTAAAAAATTACACCGAAATATGTTTTTTTTTTTTTAGCATTTAAACACCAAATGAACCGGACAAAACAAGAAAAGCATATACAGTACTAAAGACATCTAAGCTATCGAAACAGTAATTTTTAAAGTAAGAAAATAAATGTATCCAAACAATGTGTAAAGTTAAAAAAAAAAAACAATGTGTCCTGCCCCGATTGTCCGCTCCTTCCGTGTGCCACACCACCTCGTTAACCCCGTGTAGAATCCCCCTGTGATGAGCTGTTTCTGGTTGTTGTCATTAGTCCTCTGTATTTTGTCCGCGTTTCCAGTTTGTTTCCCCAGTCCGGTCATTGTATTGTCCGTCTGCGTTTTGCCTGCCTTACCTGTAATTAAACCCCGTATTCCCCGATACCCTGACGTCTGCGCCTTTGTCTCTGTTCCGTCCCCGCTGGGCACGTCAATATTATTATAATGAAATGTATTAATGGTTTATTATTAATATTAAAATAATTAATAAGAAATCTTTATTTTTAATGTATTTTATTATATAATAATTACTGTTACTATCATTGTCAAAATGTATTTTTACTGTCTAAATATATGCTTGTATTCAGCTAGTATAAACATGCATGATGCTATCACAGCGAATGCGAGGCTGAGACTGAAGCGTTACCCTTTGTTTCCGCTGAGAGACGTGCCGCGTGACTCATTTCCCCGCGCGTACAAGTTATCTTAGGTCGGCGTTCACGGTTTGACTTCTGAGATTCAGATCGAGCTCTAGGTAATTTTTTTTCTAACTGGTTGGTTCGACTTTTAAGAAATTCGAGTTCTAATGAGTTTGAGAACTGAGGTACCACTGTATTTAAACTTTACGTGAAAGATAGATAGTTCCCAATGCAGTAATGTGGTTGTTGATTGCGAAGGTGTGGGTCTGTGCAGACTTGTATTCTATGTCTCAGGAGTGACTGACAGCTCCATTGCATTACCTGTATGTTGTTTTTCCTCATTCAGAATCAGACGAATGGGCGAAAGCTGTCAGCTGGAGTGACGACCAGTACTGGGCGACTTGTGGCAAGTGGGGAGAGGTGATTGACTGGGGAGAAGAGGAAGAGCTGTGCTCCCCAGCAGAATCACCCTCTGACCAGGCTGACGGTTCCATCGTGTCACACACCCGAAAGCCAATTGCCAAGGCAGTTAGCTGGACGGATGATGTGTATTGGGCAGCCTGGGACAAGTGGGAGGAGATCATCTGCTGGGGCGATGGAGAAGAGTGCTTCCCAGTAACTGCACCCACCAACCAGCCTGGGAGGGATAAGCGGTTAGATGCACATGGGTTGGAGGCCTTTGTGCAAAATAAAAGGACAATCTCCATAAAGCCTGCAGACGACCACCAAGACAGGCTGAAGGTAGGAGCTGTACTGGTAGACCTCTACCAGTTTGATCTTGAATATTTAAATCAAAGTAATGTTAATTTTGAAATAGTAGAAGTACAAATTGGAGAAGTGAAATTGGAGGAGACTGCAGAGAGGGGTTTTGATTCAGCAGTTGAATTGGAAATTATGGATGTAGAGATAGAAGTTGCAGACAGTGAATTCCAGCTGAATGCTGTTCTGGAGCCACGCTCCTGGTAGGGTCACCCTTGGCGGTAAGGTTGAGGGAGAGGTGCCAGACAAAGCGCGACTCAAGAAAGACCTCAAGAGCGGAGCAGGCGGAGGATTGTGTCCAGGCATGCAGGTGGATCACAACAACGGCTGTGAAGGTGGAAGAAGGCTGCAGCAGAGATGGACCTTCAGCTGTCTTGGAGTCCATGCCGTTGATAATAGGTTTGTCTCTGTCAAGGACCGTGTGGTGGACCATCATATTCGACTCCGAGTGATCGCCGACGATGCCTGTGTGTCTGCTTGCCTGTGTGCGTGCGTTCGTGCATACTTGTGTGCTTGTGTGCATGCGTACCTGTGTGCACCATTCACACCAATGGTCAACTTGGTAGCTCCAGTTAACCTCAGTATATTCCCAGAGGCGGGTGGCACAGTGCTGCAGTGCTTAGCACTGTCGCCTCACATCTCTGGGACCTGGGTTTGAGTTTCTGCCAGGGTTCCATGTGTGCAGTTTGCATATTCTCCCCGTGTCATCATGGGGTTTCCCCCCACAGTCCCAAAACATGCTGTGGCGAACTCAGGTTACCAAATTGCCTGTAGGTGTGAGTGTGTGAGTGAATGGTGAGTGTGCCCTGTGATGAGTTGGCGCCCCATCCTGGGTTGTTCCCTGCCTTCTGTCCAGCTCCGAACCCCCTGTGGTCCTGAACAGGAGAAGCGGTTTCAGAACATAGATGGATGGATTAATGTTCGCCGTGCATGGGATATAAGTATTGTTTGGTGATTGTATATCTGTTTTCCAGATGGGTGGAGGCATTTCCTTGCCGCCACCCTGAGTCTCTGAGTGTTGCTAAATGTCTGCTAAAGGGGGTGATTCCTCGATGGGGCATTCCATCTAAAATCACCACAGACAATGGTCCTGCGTTTGTCGCAGAGACCCTGGCTAAATTGTCCCATTGGATGCAAATTGATTTGAAGCATTATTGCGCCTATCACCCCTCGAGTGGAGAGATGGTGGAGAGGGCAAATCAAACACTGAAACTGAAATTGGCCAAAATTTCAGAGACGACAGGCCTGCCCTGGGTCGATGCAGGAAGGCCGATGCGTGTTTTGTCTCCCTCACGATATGTTACACTGGAGACCGTGGATGGGGATTTGCTGACTTATCTGACAGGTCTGCGGTGAGCGATAGGTGCAGCCTGGGACCAGGTTTGTGCCAATTGGAGGAATGCGGACGGTAAGCCGTTACAAGCTGTACGTGACACCGCTCGAACCTGGGAACTGGGTGTTAGTTCGTGACTTGAGAGGGAAGAGATGGACCACGTCGAGATGGAGGGGACCACACCAGGTCCTGATGGTGACCCCTCACGCAGTGAAAGTGGAGGGAATCGACGCCTGGGTCCATCGGGTCCACTGCAGACGCGTGTCCGACCCTGGTGGTTCCTTCAAGACTGGCCCCCGAGAGGGTCACAATTGTGTGGAATCTACGGGATTCCATACACCAATCATGATATGGCAGTCCTAAATCAAACATGCCCCGGCTCTGTCCGTCATGGCTGCTCTGCTGACTGCGTGCCTATTCACGGAGCAGGCGGTCTCTTAGTCGAACTGAGCAATGGTTTGGCGTTTATTCCATCCCTTGGTGTAGCAGACCTTCAGACAGAGGTGGCTGCCCTGCAGACTGCAGTTGAAAAAGTGACCAGTCAGACACTTGACACTGTAAAGGCCGTTAAAGGTGAATTATCCACAGTGAAGCAGGTAGCTCTGCAAAACCGTGAGGCATTGGATCTCCTATTAGCTGAGAAAGGTGGTGTTTGTGCTATAGTGGGGAAAGAATGTTGCACGTACATCCCTGATTCCTCTCAGGCTGTGCGGGATCTAGAGGACGCAGTGCACAAACAGCTGTCTGAGATACATGAAGAGCATGGCCTGTTTGAGTACAGCTGGGACAATTGGTTCTCCTCACTGATTCCGTGTTTATCCAAGGTGATTAAACCATTAGTTTTTAGTATATTGCTTTTGCCTGTAGTGTTGCTACTAATCATAGTTGCTACTGATTGAGGTGATTTCATTCTTGGGTTGACAGGAGCTGGCATTTAGAGGACAGGATGAGAATGAAAGGAATGTGTAGATGTAAAGGAACCTATAGATTTCCTGCTGCAGTGATGTTCTGTCTTTTGTTGGAGTGTTACCATGGCAATGTAACGCAGAGCAAAACAGTTACATATTACATACTTTATACTGAATAAAATAAAAATAAAATACATAAAAAAAACTACCTGATTTGTAAATGTGTAACTGGTAGCTAAATGACCACAAAGCGCAGTTTCTGTCCATGAAAAAGTACAGTAGAATAAATTTGTAACAGAAGACATAATGCATTATTATAAAGATGCAGCCTCAGAAATGTCTGTCATGCCCTCATTCCTGCCCCCTCATTCTATCTCATTCAATCTCCAACAGCCACACCTGTTACTAATCTGTCCACTCTCTCATTTCAGTGTGACTCACTCCAGCTGCCCCTTGTCGTCTCCCTCATTAGTGCTGTATTAAAGTGTCTCCTGGTGTTGAGCTCCCTAGTCCAGTCATTGAATTTACGACCTCCTGAGTTGTCCTGTGCCTTGTGGTCTTGCCTGATCCTGATCCTGATCTTCATTTTGACCCCTGTGCTCCGTTTGATTTGCTCTGTCCGTTGTGGTTTCCTTTAATAAAGCCCTTTTTGAGCTCCCGGCCCTGACGCCTGCCTTCATGTCTGTCCTTGTCCTTGGTGCGACAGTATGTTTATAGTTATCATTCACAGTGTTAAGAATTACGGGAACATAACGGTTCATTTCCACCATAGACCTGATTAAAATTTTGTTTGGACAAGTGCCAGGACTAGCAGAATAAGACCAGCTTGGATTGGAATACATGTTATGCAGTATTGCAGATAGTTTGGTGAAAAACTTTGCTACCATAAAACCCATAGTAGGGTTCAAGTAAAGAAACACAATTTCGGGGGGGGGGGTTTCTTATGGGCTGATATTTGTGCCACTAGAAACTGAATATGAATACTGTATATTTGAATCTGCAGTTGACGCATTAAAAAACTGAATCTGAATTTATTAGTTTGAATCTGAATTCCAATAACTTGAAACTGCATTTATCCTAGTGAAGAGTAGTCAACAGCAACATTAAGAACCTTTATCACTGTCATTAAGTATAAAAGTACAAAAAAAATGTTAAATGTTGCCAATAGATGGCGCCCTTGCTCTTTACACTATATAAATTTTATGTATGGCTCTTCTGTGTGACTTGTACTATAAAAAGGAGAGACACAGTTGATTGTGGTGCGACATGTTAAAAGCGAATACTACAGAATTATCAGAGAATAATAGAGACATTGTGGATTAATTCATCCTTCGAAAGCTTGGAAGAGCTGCGCCCTTAATTGCTTCAACAAACAAGGAAACACTAAAGTAACAAAATAGGATAGACTTTCATGACACGTATGAATGAGCCATTGACATCTGGCCACATCCCTCCCCCCTTTTATGGCGCTGATGGGGATGTATCTGGATCGTGTTTCACTGTTGCGTTGTTCACCAAATTCCCATGCGAATGCGATTTGAATACGCGCTAATGCGGCTATTTAGAATGTTAATAGCGATCTTCAGGTGACAGCGGTACTACACGCCCTCGATGCAGGTAAAACAAACTAAGGTGACATGGTTTAATTTTTTCCGATTTAACCTAATTTTAAAAACTTTAATACTTCCGACAATAGACGTTTTGAAAAGAAGACAGATTACGGATTTAGCCATCTTTTTTTCATGATTCTACATTAAGATTTCAGCGAGATATAAACTGAAAGAGACGCGAAAAGTACGCTGCGTCGCCAACTACCTGTATGCACTCGACCCCAGAGGGTTAAAGCATGTGAGCAGAGCAGTATTCGGACCATAAGACGCAATGACTTTTTCTCTCCACTTTTAGGGGAGAAAAAGTGCGTCTTATGGTCCGAAAAATACGGTACTGCTGTGCACAATGTGACGAGAAACAAGTATGAATTAGCTTAGCACCAATTGTGTTGGCTTAGAAGTTTCTGTATCTGTTAGCTATTTTGTTAGCCTTTGATGTATGAATATGTACTTTATTAGTGCTGCAGTTTATCGTTCTGTTGAAGGACAAATATAACCTCTGTCAGCTGACGTCACACTCGCTATAACCGCAGTGTGTTGTGGGTAGAATCGCCATTTTGGGTGTATACAACTGAAGAGCAAGCATTTGCGTGTGGCATTGTTTTTGGTGAGATGGGACACTCCTGCTGTGTGAAAGGCTGTCATACTACATCACATGGTAGAAATGGCAGAAAGGTGGACCACAACATGGTATTTTTTCGGTTTCCCACTTGGAAAAGATGATATGGACAGCAGGCAGAGGAGGTAACGAAGAGGCGTCGGGTGGCCTGGGTCGCAGCAATGAGATGGAAGGAGATCACTTTCAACACGATATCTCCCTTAATGCGTGTTTGCTCTCGGCATTTTCATAAAAGCAAGTAAGATGTTTTTTGTTTAAGTAGTATTACTGAATATGCATTTTTTTTGGTCTTCTGAAGTTGATATTTTCACATTGGTTCACCTACGCAAGCAAGCTAGCCTCACTACTGTGACTACAGAGGGTAGCAGAAATGGGTTAATCTGTTCGTGTTAAACTAGCGTTACAGAGTGAATGCTTTTAAAATACAGAAGTAAAACTAATGACACGTTTATCAGTGCATTTATGTGTATATTCGCGTGCATGGATTATAAGGCACAATGCTGGGTAAAGCTGTCACTGTGTGCTGTGCCCTGACAAACCAATGCCCAACTATAGTTTAAGTTTAGAAACTTTTGCAAGTATGGTTTCTAACGTTTTACATGATGTCTGGAAGGATCTGTATAAACTCATTGTATACCGAGCCTGTATTCTGCTTGCCACATATTTTATTTTAAATATGACTAATAAAGTTATGTCCATGTAGTGACATTTTTGTGGTGTTCTTGACACCTAAATTACTACTGTATTTTGGTAATGAAAATTGCCTATTACTGATTACATAAAACGTTACATTTTTGTGGAGAAGAGAACACTGAATATGAAATATTAAGTTTGTTAACCAAATGTGTTTACATCTATGATACACTCAAAATGGCGAATGGGGGCGTGTCAGACACGTGACTGACAAAGACCGATGCAAGGATTGCTACTGAAGGAAGGGATTCGCAATAGTTCATGGCTGGGTATTTAAAAAAACAACTAGAGATGTTCAGCTGAGGGACCAAATAGTAAAAGAGATGATTGACAAACATCACCTAGGGGTGTGGATCAAGGGAGAATGATGGTGAATGGTTGAAGAAATGATGATGCTTAAGTGACGAGGTATTGTTACACGATACGAAAATGTATAAAAAATTAGTGTAAAACAGTATTGGACACACTCCTGCAGGGTGTCCAGCCTTGGCTGTAACCTCACTGTGGCAATAAAGGCTGAATCTGAAGATCTACACAAGCGGCTCCTGACTTCTGATTGGTGGGGAAGAAAAAACCACAACAGGAGCACATTGATACACATACCCCCCTGTATCGATCTAAATGTAAAGTTATAAAGCGGGTTTGATGTGCTATGCGTCTGGTCTGCTGCATGTCTGGTGTTTAATATGGTGATCTGTATAAGCAGTGCTCGAAGTGGAGAAATAAAAGTGTCACTACTGTATTGACCGTGAGTATGGCGGCGGGGGTGTTGGGAACAACAGAAGCGCCTCAACAACACTGTCGGTACTGCGCGCGGTGCCCCGCCACTCTCGCGTGACGCTTGTCTCTGAGTAGCAGAGTACTGGCAACTTGTGAGAGGTGGTGGTACGATAAAGATTAAAATATAGCAGTGCCAGTGATCTGACATTACAGCATACCTATCAGAATAGCATGCTCTTGGTTACATTATGTTCTCCGCTAGCCCATAAATTCAGCTTACTGTTGCAAGAATATTCGATGGAAAGTAAGCAATTATGCTTTCCCGTTATTACATGTAATTACAGTTATAACTATGTACAAGTCCTCCTGTTTCTCGAAGGTGAGCTACTGTACTACATAAAGTAAATGCACCATTGCAAAAATATTCTAGCTTTAATTCTGTCGTACACGTTAATTTTTTTTCTTGCCTTGTCCATTTTTGTTCATAGTTTGTAATATTCCGAATAACGACAATTTTAGATAACTACTGGAACAATGGGGAGCCATGTTCTGTGTGTGTGAGCCTCTGTGTCTGTGTGTATAGACTTTGCATGTCCTGAATATGTAACATTAGAGACGGCTTGATACCAGAATTTTGACTTTGATCCTGATACCAGCTTTTGTACCTCGCTATTTCAATAATGTAAAACATTCCCATTTAAAAGTTATGTTGCCTTGAAATAAACAGGTTGATTTTCAATTTATCAATCAAATAAGTAGCAATAGCATATAATAGGTTAAACATGAGAAATATGCATAGATTAATCAAATATAGATCCTGAATTTAATTTAAAAAACATCATTCTTAGTATAGTGACGTTATGTTTATATTTGTGTATTTTGTTTACCCATTGGCCTAGTCTACTTTTTGGCCCTGGGGAAATGGATATGAATTAACTCACATGTACGCTAAACATGTGAATGGTTCAATGGGGCTAATCCCACAATGATTTAAAACAATTTTACAAATTCAAATAAGAGGCTGAGAAGGATGTTCAGCTTCAGCCACCGGCTCTCGTGGTTGGCAGTGGGCTCTAATTTTGCCGGTTCTTTCCTCCTCTTCTGTCTCCCATGCACTGTTTGCAGGGGCACCTTCACCACATTGCCATTTGATGTGGACACCTTCACACTGCCTGTTTCTAAATCACCAATCATGAGCCCCCCCCTCCCCCAGGCCCATTGGTTATGACATCAAGGGCAGCACATGTGTCCTGGCCAGGATTGCCCACATGGGACTGTCCAAGATCGCAGCTGAGGTGCGGAAGTTTCCCGTGCTGATGGTCACATCCACAGGAAATGAGGTGCGCAGGATGAGATCTTTGGCAGGGGTCCGAACACCGGGCTGGGGGACGGCGGCTCCATCACACCCCTGTCTCTCTCACACACACAGCAGCAGGGGCACAACTACTCACTTTTTGCGGGGTATGCAACAACAATTTTGGCGCCCCCCCCCCCCCCCCCCCCCAAACAGAAAGGTATAAAAAAACATGCCCCTTTTACAGTTCACTTACTGAAGTTTATTTAAACAGATTTCACATTTTTCACCATAGAAGGAAAAAAGTAAGAAAGTGCAGTAAAAAGTACGATATTTGACCTTTGACCTAGTTCAAATAAAAAGTCTACCAAAATGCAAATACTTCAGCAAAGTACAGATGCTTCAAAAAGGTACTTCAGTACAGCAACTAACTACAAGTACTTTGTTACTATCCAATCCATCACTGGCCGAGGGATACAGTAGGAAGGAGCTAAATTGTAACATGCCATGCCTTGGCACTTGCCCATTTGTCAAGTATAGAATCAAAGGAAAGAGACCTGGCCAGAGTATTTTCAATAGAGATCACTGACAGCTGTGTTAATTTGTCATTACTCATGGTTGACACGCATGGTTTAAACAACACGCATTGTGTAATCCCATTCTATCCTGTGGATATGGATTATTCTCACCTTCAAAGCAGCATTAGCAACTTTGTTTGGCCCTGGATTTATTACCGCACTGAGGAGTAGAGGACACGCTGGCATTGTTCACCCCATTCTGGAGGAGCTGAGGCACAGCTACTGGGGCTAAGCTATAGGCTAAGCGGTGGAGACACAAGCCATCTATTCCATAAATTGTGATGGGGAATGAAAATTCACTGGCGAGGAAGACTGACGAGCTGGCTGCCCTGGTACGGAACATCAAGGCTTACAAAGAGTGTAGCTTACTGTGTTTTTAGGAACATGGCTAACAAGCAACAAATCGGACGCTAATTCGAATCTTCTAGACTTCACTACAGTGACAGCGGACCGGGATCCCCAACTTAGCAGAAAGCGCAAAGGAAGGTGTCTCGTGGTCTTTATTAACACCAAGTGGTGCAACCCTGGACATATGACTATTAAGGAGATTATCTCCTTCAGCGATATCGAATCGCTGGTGGGGAATCTCCATCTGTATTCCATGCCCAGGGAGTTCTCACACGCCATTGTTGTCTGTGTCTACATTCCCCCACTGGCGCTCGCTGATACAGCATGTGACATCATCCACTCCACTATCGCAAAGCTTCAAACTCAACACCCTGAAGCATTCATATCGATTTCTGGAGACTTCAAGCATGTCACACTTGACTGAACTCTGTCTGCTTTTTACCAGGTTGTGGACTCTCCCACAAGGAAAAGCAGAACAAGAGACTTCCAGTATGCTAATGTCATGGACGCACCCAAGGCCACCCCCCTGCCCCTGCTGGGGAAATTGGATCCCAATCTAGTCCTTCTACAGCCCCAGTACAAGCCACATGTACAGAGACAACCCACCACTACAGGAAATGGTCTCCTGAGCCTGACTGGAGTGTACAGCCGTAGTCAAATGTTTTGACACAAAACACAAATGACACAAATATTAATTTTCACAGTCTGCTGCCTCAGTTTTTATGAAGGCAATTTGCCTATATTCCAGAATGTTAAGAAGAGTGATCAGATGAACTGCAGTTAATTGCAAAGTCCCTCTTTGCCATGAAAATGAACTTAATTCCAAAAAGTCCATTTCCACTGCATTTCAGCCCTGTCACAAAAGGACCTGCTGACATCATTTCAGTGATTCTCTCGTTAACACAGGTGAGTGTGTTGATGAGGACAAGGCTGGAGATCACTGTGTCATGCTGATTGAGTTAGAATATCAGACTGGAGGTCAAGTTTACAGGATTCGGCATTCGTTCGAACTGGTAGAGGCCCATGAGTGTGGCAAAGGCGGTCTTCTCACGATCGTCGGGGTGGACCTCCACCTGCCAATAACCACTGGCTAAGTCCAAGGATGAGTACCAGGCTGTCCCCTTTTGCCCCGTCAATGACTCCTCGATCCTCGGGAGTGGGTAGGCGTCTTTGTGTGTCACCGCATTCAGCTTCCGATAATCCACACAAAACCGCCACGAGCCATCTTTCTTCCTGACTAGTACAACGGGGGCAGACCATGGACTAGCACTCTCAGTAATCACCCCTCCCTCCAGCATAGACTTCAGGAGTTCCCTCAGTTACGTGTACAGGCTAGGGGGGACCGGCCGATAACGCTCCTTCAACAGAGCTGCTGTACCAGTGGGGATACTATGGTACACCGCATCCGTATGGCCATGATCGTCCTCATTGCGGGAAAACACCCCCTGCCACCTACTAAGCAATCTACTCAGCTGCTCCTCTTCCTCTGCGGTCAGTCCTTCTCCCTTAGCTGCCAACTCATGTAGCTGTTTTGGAAGAGCTCCAGCCACCGGCTTCACTTCCACTGCAATCACGCCCCCCTTAGGAGGGCGCAGCACCAGTTCCTTCTGGGCCTGCACACACCCTGGCCAGATCTTCTCTACCCGGGCCAGTGGTCGTCGGTGGGGCAGCTCCACGGGGTACAGGTGGAGGTTACATAGCCCAGGCCACACACCACTCTTGCTGGCCCCCACGATAATCCTCCACCAGGACTTGGTCCCCGTCTTGCAACCGGCCCCGGGGCACATCCGCCCACACCAGTTCTTCCGTTGCGGGACGTAACACCACTGGTCCCTCCGTCCGCAGCCGGGCCGCTTGCTCCCGTGTTGGCCCCTCCTCCGCCACCTCAAGGCGCCGACAGATAGAAAAGGCCTGGTCCCACCCTCGCCGATCGCTCTGCGGGAGGGCAGATCGAAATACAGACACACAAGACCCCCCCTGTGTCTGTAGCACCTCCCAGCAATGCCTGATCACATTCATACCCAAGATCCCGTATGGGGCCGGGAGGTGCTGGTCCTCCACGATCACCACTCCCCGCTGGGGAATTTCCACCACAGCGACCGTGAAGTCCAGCACCACATAGCCCACGTACGGGAGGGACAGTCCATTCACTGCTTTGAGGGCCAGCCACGGAACCTCCGCGGCCCCATTAACCTCAGCACCTTTGACACACCGGGTGAAGAGGCTGTGGCTAAACAGAGTGACCTGCGAACCTGTGTCAAGGATGCATGGGACCGGCCTTCCCACAGCCAACACCTCGAGCACAGGGCTGTCTCCCACCAGCGCCTCCCACACCCCGGCTGGAGCCACATCCACTTCAGGCCGCACCCCTTCGGCTACTTGCTGCCTTCCCTTCCCTGGGGCAGTTCCTCGCAATGTGCCCCACTTCCCCGCAGTGTAGACAGATTGGCTGCCCATGTTCATCCCACCGGGGCCCTCCTAAACCCAGAGGGGTACGACCCCATCGGCGGGGCGGGGGATTGGACGCGGCAGCCCCAGATCGGGGCATAGCATCTTCGCAAGCCTGCCTCAACTCTATCGCCAACACCTCTCTCGGTCCTCGCATCTGCTCGCGTACTTCGCGCTGAAGTTCCTCCTTCAATGAGACCCGCAGCGCCTCCAAGTCCGATGGAGAGCTTGTGGTGGGCCCTGGAGCTGCAGCAGTTGGGGGCAGGAAAGTTCGTCGTGCTTCCACTCCCTCCAATGTCACTCCTGCCTGATCTGCCTTCTTGACCTCTTTCGCCTCGCCGCATGCCTCTGCAAACGTCAGCCGACTGGCCCATCGATTAGGCCGCTGCAGCTCTTTCTTAGCCGGACCAGCTAGGAGGCCTGCCACCAACTGACTCCTAAGGGTGGCATGATCATCCTCTTCCCGGGCAGGTTCCTTCCTTCGCCACCTGGAATGACATTCGCGGAGGCGGAGGACAAATGAACCCACCCCCTCCCCAGGCTGTTGTTGGCATGTAAAAAAATCGTCCCTCAGCTTGGCCAACCCGGTATCCTCCCCATACAATCCGTCAAGAAATACTTCTGATCTCTCGGGACAAAGATCTCCTACCTGACGCTTTAATTTTGTTGTTAAGGTTTGAAGCTGAATCAGAAACCAACATATTCTCCATTTTTTGTCCCAGGACTTTATCTCAAGCATTAATACTTCCTTACAAACTACTGTACAACAGGACTAACAGTGCCTTGTGGTTATTGAAGAAAACAGGAAGTCTCATATCTGCATTTCTACACCCATCCATCTTTCAAACGTTTATACTGGTCAATGTCATGGGGGCACCTGGAGACAGCACATGGGACATATGACCCCTGCCTTCCTGGATGGTACGTTAGTGCACCTCAGGGAACGCAGACGTATGCATGCAGACACACACACACACACAAATATTTATTTGCCTTATTATTTTCCCAGCACAACCTGGTATATTTTAATAATGGTAGAGAAGGAGGTACTTGCTGTACTGTGTCCAGTCCCCTTTCAGGCAGCAAATACGAGTATCTGTACATTGCTTTGTGGCAAACAAGAAATTATTTGTATCTATATTGAGGTATCTTGGAGATCTCAGTCAGCACTGGGGAAAATGGGATACTAGTCTGTCAGAGAACACACACGTACTGTATACTCACACACACAGACACACACACCTATTGGCCTACCTCTAAATTGATTCCCTGTCATTTATTTGTTGCAGAAAGAACAGTAGGCACCAGATCTAAAGCCTTTTTGTGAATTACCATACAGCATCAGCAGACAGAGATGTTTGCTGTTCTACACCAGAATATAGTGTAATATGATCGATCAATGGAAGGTGCCCACATAAAACAAAGAGAACATGCAATCTTCACGCACAGAACAGAGACAGGATTCAAGCCCCCAACATGCGTAGATGTACCTGCCAAAACAAGCAGTAATTCACAGAGCTGACAGTTATCACTGTGATGATCTACGATTCTTTGCCAGCTTATCAGCATCATACTGTAAGAGCACCACCCATCTTACTTCTCTTTGTCTATTTGTCTATTTCTCCTTTTTGTTGTGAAAGATGTGGTCAACAATGCCCCGTAAACAATTTTGTAATCGGCAAAAATAAAATATCGTTTTAAACTACTTTTTCAGAATTTTAAAATGCAGCATGTGCAGGTCTGGAATTTTGTTACATGAAGGGTTGGGCCATGTGGCCTTTGTTTGGGCAATTTGTTTAAGGGCAGTAAGGCCACATTCAAGGGCATCAAGGTCATCATGTTTTAAAAAATATATATTAAAAAATACATATATCACTTTGCTGAATGATTAGATGTATTAATACATTTTAATAGATAATGTAATACCTAGAGAACAAGAAAACTGCGGTATTTATCTAAGAATTTTTTCCATCAATTTATATTTTTGCAGCCCATCTCATGTGCAACATAAAATGGGGAGGCGGACCACAAAATTAGTTCAAATCAATAAATACATTTATTAACACAAAGCAAATAAAGAGAAAAGAGTCCCCAGGGGAATATGGATGCGTGTAGGTTGGACATATGGATGTTGACATGACATGAACGTAGTTCTCTTAATTGTGTGGATCTAACGAGCCACACCTGTTACTTGTTTAATCTTTCCTCTCATTACAGCCCTTGTGTGGATCACCCCAGGTGCCTCTCATCTGCTCCCTCATCAGTGGTGTATAGTGGACTGTCTTCAGCTCCCCAGTCCAGTCATTCATGTTGCTGCCTATGTTTGCTCCCCAATGTGCCCTCTGCCCTCCCTACCCCGTTTTGACCCCTCATGGCCTGTGTCCTTTTGCACTGCGTGCAATTTTATTTAATAAAGCCCCTTTTGGATTTCCCCATGGCTGTCTCCACTTCCGTCCTTACCTGAGACATGACAGTATGCATGAGTATTGAAGGTGCATGTTTGTAAATGAGAAAGATCTCATGACAAGATCAATCTGAGGAGAGGGAGAATTGCAGGTCTTATTTAGTCCTCTGCCTAGCTCTCCCTGTTATGTCGGGGCATGTTGGAGGAGGGACGAGTAACGTAGCAGCTCCTACAAAATCCGGACTTTATTTAATACTCTGATGGGTCAAAACAAAACTAAAAAAGGCAGGGAGTAACACAGGAAAATTAACTAATATTGATTAACTAGCCAAAATAAATAACTAATAAACGCTTAGCAAAACAAGAAACCAACCAGGCAGGACAACAGCTACAACAAGGAACAAAATGAGGGCAGGCACTTAAATATGCACAGAAAATAGGGCTAACAAAGAACAGTATTATGGGCTTCGGTCATCTAGGTTTCATGCTATGGTAGACTCACCCTGTTCCCTATATTTTTAGTCGCAGAGGTCTATTCCACCGTATTGTGTGGTATAATAATTAAATAAAAATTAGACCAAATTCATTATTAGATAATAGGTGTCACACCCTGCTCCGTACGATCCCGATGTGTGCCACGCCCCCCTCATTACCTCGTGTTCAACCCTGATTGTGATCGCCTGTGTCCTATTAAGTCTAGCTTGTCTTGTGTATTTAGTCCTCGTCTTAGTCAGTCTTCCCCAGACTTGTCATTGTAGTGTCCGTCGATGTCCCTGCCTGTCTGTCTCTCGAGCATTAAAACCCCGTTTGTACTCGACTTCCTGGCTCCGTTTCCCTGCTTCTCGGATCACCGGAGCCCGATCGTGACAGAATGACAAGTCTCTGCGAAAACACAAAGCAGCAGTCCGAGCACCACCGGCTCGGGCTGCTGCAGGACTTTGTGTATTGGCAATCCCAGCCCGAGGTCCAAGAGGACCCGGTAGCCCTGGAGCTGGCTAGCCGGGGCAGGGACCTGCTCCAGAAGGAGCGCCCATCCGGGCAGGACTACACGCTGATGAGGGCACGGAAATGCCTTCGCCGCCTGAGCCAGCGCGTAAAGAGCAACTGGGAGAAGCGGAGCAGAGAGCTGGCGGAAGAAGCCCCAATGCTCTTCCTGGGAGCCTGCTCTCTGCTCCCCGCCTGGGAGCTACCCAGGGAGCATGACAGCTCACCGCCCGCCTGGGATGACATCGCCTCTGCCCGCCTTGCCAGCTTCCACGCGGAGAAGCCACCTCCGCTGGAGGCTTATTTTTACCGGCCGGAGCGTCTGGGGCACGCCGGCATACGCGCCGTTAGGGACGCTATCCTTCGGGTCCCTAGATCCCTTAAAGGGACGGTGCATACGCGCTCGGCACCCCTCCTGCCTGCTCCGGACTTGTCCGATCCGGATCTGCCCGCGGCTGCGCTGCCTGTTGCCGCCGCCGATCTGCCCGCGGCTGCGCTGCCTGTTGCCGCCGCCGTTCTGCCCGCGGCTGCGCTGCCTGCTGCCGCCGCCGATCTGCCTGCAGCACCGCCTGACCCGCCTGTCCTGCTTGACTCGCCTGTCCTGCTTGACCCACCTGACCCGCCTGTCCTGCCTGCTCTGCCTGCAGTCCCTGCAGCTGCCACCACTCTGGCTGCGGCACCCGCCGCGGTGCCCCCGGCTGGCCGCGAGATGGCGGCACCCGCCGCGGTTGCGCCCCCTGCTGGCCGTGTGATGGCGGGGCCCGCTGTGGCGCTCCCTGCTGGTCGCGTGCTGGCGGCGCCCACCGAGGCGCCCCCTGCTGGACACATGCCCGCGGCCCTGCCTGAGGCCGCCTCTCCCGTCCTGCCCGCGGCCCTGCCTGAGGCCCTGACTCCCTCGCCATTACCCCGGCAAGGCCGACGCCCCCCAGGACCCCGCCTCTCCGTCTCCAGCAAGGGGCGGGGACATAGGCGTAGGGCCCGGGTCCCGCCCGCCCTACCCCCTGGCTCGCCCGTTCGGCCCCTGGCTGTGGCTCGGTGGCTGCCTGCGGGTCCTCCGGCTCGGGGTCGGCGGTCCCCTCCGGGTCCCCCCCTGGATCCTCGGTGCCGGTCCTCGGTCCCGCCTCCGGGCCCCCCTGCTCCGGCTGCGCGTCGGACGGCGCCTTCGCCGGCTTCGGCTGCGCCTCCGCCTGCCGCGGCTTCCCCCTCCTGCCTGCCTTCACTGGTGTTCCCTCCTGCTCCCTCCGTGTCCCCTCCGTCACTCCCTCGTCCCGTTCCCTTGGCCCCTGGCCTGGGCTCCCTCGTGCTCCCCTTTTTCCTCCTCCCTTTCCCTTTTGTTCCGCCTGTCTCTGCTCCTCGTCCCTTTGTTCCTCCTCCGTTCACTCCTGGCCCTTTTGTTCCGCCTTTCTCCCCTTCTGTGTCTCCCTTCCTTGTCTGCCTGTCTGCCTTCCCTGTTCTGTCGTCTCTTGTCCTTCCTCTCGTCCTTGTTCTTCTTCTGTGTCTCCGTTCTGTTCCCTGTTTTTGGTTGACGTTCTGCTTTGGTTTCCAGGTCCTGTTTTCCCGGTTCGTCTCGTCCGTCGCCTCTCCTCTGGCGCGCCCGGTGTGCGCGCCTTTGGGGGGGGGGTTCTGTCACACCCTGCTCCGTACGATCCCGATGTGTGCCACGCCCCCCTCATTACCTCGTGTTCAACCCTGATTGTGATCGCCTGTGTCCTATTAAGTCTAGCTTGTCTTGTGTATTTAGTCCTCGTCTTAGTCAGTCTTCCCCAGACTTGTCATTGTAGTGTCCGTCGATGTCCCTGCCTGTCTGTCTCTCGAGCATTAAAACCCCATTTGTACTCGACTTCCTGGCTCCGTTTCCCTGCTTCTCGGATCACCGGAGCCCGATCGTGACAATAGGTGTAATGCAAGGCTAAAACTTGGACTCTTGAATGTAAGATCACTGGCTCCTTAGGTGTTACTAATAAATGATATGATTACTGATTTTAGTCTTGGTGCTTTTTTTCTTTACTGAGATCTGGGGCCTCACGTATAAACTGTGCGTACGCACAAAAATGTTGCGTACGTCCGTTTCCACGCTCATGTCGAGATGTATAAAAACGAAACTTGGCGTACCGCTACGCACATTCTCACGACAGCTCCAGACAAGGCGTACGCGCGTTTCTGCTCGACTTTGTAAACGGACAGCACTAAGTGGCAAGTCATTGCTACTGTGGTTTCCCTTTTTAAACTCACAATCATGACCATGACTTTATCCAATACACAGACATTAATTGTATATTGTTTACAAATGTACGGCGCCTGATTTTTAATCAATTGGTAACAATAAAACGGTGCAGAAAATGACTGAACTGTTACAACTACCATGGCAGCTCTTGCGTTATTGGAAGACATGGGACGGCATAATCCGCTTGTCACCCAGATATGTAAAATTTCCTTACACTGTGGTTTAACAGGCAAACATTAAAGTGCAATTTGCAGCGATGTCCGGTTTTCCCAATGTAATCGGAGCCATCGACTGCGCGCACATTGCTATAAAGGCATCTTCAGAGAACGAATTTGCTTATGTAAATAGAAAGCACTTTCACTCTACTAATGTACAAATTATGTGCGCTTTGAACATGCATCTTATTAATGTATGGGCATCGCCACCAGTAAATCTGAGGGGGACGTGTCCCCCTTACATTTCATAATTATTCGTTTGGATCCCCCCACATTTAACATAAAACATTAGGTTTATGCCAGGGTGTCCCCCCACATTCAAAATGTGTCTGGTTTAAACCGAATTAATCCATGGCACTAAATGAATCTACTCCAGCTGAACACAATTATAAGCATAACCCTCGACCAAATCGCAAAGGTGGTGGTGTTGCTGCCATATTTCAGTCCAACCTAGAAGTGTCTGAGAAAAATGGTTATAGCTAATTTTCTAAAGGAGTTTTCAGAATCCGTAACAAACGCGGTGGTCACCAAGTCACAAAAAATCACAGTCACAAAGCTGTGATTGCTGCCGATTTTAATATTCACATGGAAACTGACAGTGATCCTTTAACAACAGTGTTTCCAGCAATTCTTGACTCGGTTAGTGTGTGTGAGAATGTAGCCAGGTCGGTAAACAATTCCAGTAAACATAACCTGGATTTGATTCTTAGCCATAGTGTCCTGGCAGATACACATATCTATTGTCCCTCAGAATCCTCTAATGTCACATCATTACCTGTTAACATTTGAAATACAGTATAGCCTCCCCTCTGCAGCAGCTCAGTACAGTACCAGTTATTCCATAGCCTCATTACACACTGCAGTGTTTCTGGACAAACTTCCTGAAGAAAAAACATAGATATAAGAAACTGCCTCTGGTACTCGGATCATACGCTGAACTTAAACAGATTTCACACAAGCTAGAGCGCAAGTGGCACTCTAGCGAACTAGAACTTTTCAGATAAGCCTGGAAAGAGAGTATCTCTAAGTGCAGAGAAGCACTAGTGACTGCTAGGTCTGTGTATCTCTCCAGACTAATAGAAGATAACACACACAATCCTAAATTCCTGCTTGAATCTGTGTCGAGGTTAATAAAGAATCCTTCAGTACTAATCAGAGGTGACATCTACCCTTACTCTGGAGTTTACCATGCTGAGAGATCTCAGACAGACGTGCAGATACTCATAAATCCCAGGCTGGCGCTGTGCTGCAGATTTTTCTGCTGGATAGAAGGACTGACTCTGTTGCTCATGTGGATTTGAGGCCTGAAATTCTGTGTACCTCATACCTCTTACCCATCACACGGCAGATCAGAAACGGGGGACCCAAATGAAACAAACAGATTCCTAAGAACTCCCAGATCCCCGAGTGGCTAACTGGGAGAGATGGGAGACCTCCTGATGGGCTGATCTAATTGTGGGCTGGTGACGAGGGGAAAAACAATGACAAAATTTACTGCACCTGCGCCCCAGCCTCCTAAATTTTACCACCGGCACCCAAAGGTAGCTCTGCATATTTACACACCAATGACTGCAAAGTTTCAGAGAGCTGACAGTTATCACTGTGATGATCTACGATTCTTTGCCAGCTTATCAGCATCATACTGTAAGAGCACCACCCATCTTACTTCTCTTTGTCTATTTCTCCTTTTTGTTGTGAAAGATTTGGTCTCTAACCACCTTTTGTAATTTTGTAAAGAGCAGAAATAAAGTACTGTATTTACTACTTTTACATAATATAAAAATAGTACATTTGAACAACCCACTGCATTTATACAAAATGCAGTGTGAATCAACATTATAAATATACTGAGTAATTATAGTTAATATAATCAAATTCTTTTGGCACCTCTTGATCAGAGCTCCATAGTGGTTGTTATGAAGGTATCTGGAATTAGCCTACTATATATATATATATATAATATATATATATATATTATATATATATATATATATACACTCACCTAAAGGATTATTAGGAACACCTGTTCAATTTCTCATTAATGCAATTATCTAATCAACCAATCACATGGCAGTTGCTTCAATGCATTTAGGGGTGTGGTCCTGGTCAAGACAATCTCCTGAACTCCAAACTGAATGTCAGAATGGGAAAGAAAGATGATTTAAGCAATTTTGAGCGTGGCATGGTTGTTAGTGCCAGATGGGCCGGTCTGAGTATTTCACAATCTGCTCAGTTACTGGGATTTTCACGCACAACCATTTCTAGGGTTTACAAAGAATGGTGTGCAAAGGGAAAAACATCCAGTATGCGGCAGTCCTGTGGGCGAAAATGCCTTGTTGATGCTAGAGGTCAGAGGAGAATGGGCCGACTGATTCAAGCTGATAGAAGAGCAACCTTGACTGAAATAACCACTCGTTACAACCGAGGTATGCAGCAAAGCATTTGTGAAGCCACAACACGCACAACCTTGAGGCGGATGAGCTACAACAGCAGAAGACCCCACCGGGTACCACTCATCTCCACTTCAAATAGGAAAAAGAGGCTACAATTTGCACGAGCTCACCAAAATTGGACAGTTGAAGACTAGAAAAATGTTGCCTGGTCTGATGAGTCTCGATTTCTGTTGAGACATTCAAATGGTAGAGTCAGAATTTGGCGTAAACAGTATGAGAACATGGATCCACCATGCCTTGTTACCACTGTGCAGGCTGGTGGTGGTGGTGTAATGGTGTGGGGGATGTTTTCTTGGCACACTTTAGGCCCCTTAGTGCCAATTGGACATCGTTTAAATGCCATGGCCTACCTGAGCATTGTTTCTGACCATGTCCATCCCTTTATGACCACCATGTACCCATCCTCTGATGGCTACTTCCAGCAGGATAATGCACCATGTCACAAAGCTCGAATCATTTCAAATTGGTTTCTTGAACATGACAATGAGTTCACTGTACTACAATGGCCCCCACAGTCACCAGATCTCAACCCAATAGAGCATCTTTGGGATGTGGTGGAACGGGAGCTTCGTGCCCTGGATGTGCATCCCACAAATCTCCATCAACTGCAAGATACTATCCTATCAATATGGGCCAACATTTCTAAAGAATGCTTTTAGCACCTTGTTGAATCAATGCCACGTAGAATTAAGGCAGTTCTGAAGGCGAAAGGGGGTCAAACACCGTATTAGTATGGTGTTCCTAATAATCCTTTAGGTGAGTGTATATAACCCAGCATAAAACAAGCCATCATATAATGCACATATGGAAACTTATTGGTCTTTAAATGCTCACAACTAAAAATTGCAGTGCGGTATATCGCCCTTCCTCTCTCGATGCAAACTAAACTCACATTACAAGAAAGAAAGAAAAAACATGGCAGGGATGATGTCCAGCTCACACTTTACCTCGGTCAGGTTCCCTATTGATCGCGTATCTCAGATGAAGTGGTCCAATAACAGCAGGAACAATCTGTAACTTTGAACAACACGCATTGTGTAATCCCATTCTATCCTGTGGATATGGATTATTCTCACCTTCAAAGCAGCATTAGCAACTTTGTTTGGCCCTGGATTTATTACCGCACTGAGGAGTAGAGGACACGCTGGCATTGTTCACCCCATTCTGGAGGAGCTGAGGCACAGCTACTGGGGCTAAGCTATAGGCTAAGCGGTGGAGACACAAGCCATCTATTCCATAAATTGTGATGGGGAATGAAAATTCACTGGCGAGGAAGACTGACGAGCTGGCTGCCCTGGTACGGAACATCAAGGCTTACAAAGAGTGTAGCTTACTGTGTTTTTAGGAACATGGCTAACAAGCAACAAATCGGACGCTAATTCGAATCTTCTAGACTTCACTACAGTGACAGCGGACCGGGATCCCCAACTTAGCAGAAAGCGCAAAGGAAGGTGTCTCGTGGTCTTTATTAACACCAAGTGGTGCAACCCTGGACATATGACTATTAAGGAGATTATCTCCTTCAGCGATATCGAATCGCTGGTGGGGAATCTCCATCTGTATTCCATGCCCAGGGAGTTCTTACACGCCATTGTTGTCTGTGTCTACATTCCCCCACTGGCGCTCGCTGATACAGCATGTGACATCATCCACTCCACTATCGCAAAGCTTCAAACTCAACACCCTGAAGCATTCATATCGATTTCTGGAGACTTCAAGCATGTCACACTTGACTGAACTCTGTCTGCTTTTTACCAGGTTGTGGACTCTCCCACAAGGAAAAGCAGAACAAGAGACTTCCAGTATGCTAATGTCATGGACGCACCCAAGGCCACCCCCCTGCCCCTGCTGGGGAAATTGGATCCCAATCTAGTCCTTCTACAGCCCCAGTACAAGCCACATGTACAGAGACAACCCACCACTACAGGAAATGGTCTCCTGAGCCTGACTGGAGTGTACAGCCGTAGTCAAATGTTTTGACACAAAACACAAATGACACAAATATTAATTTTCACAGTCTGCTGCCTCAGTTTTTATGAAGGCAATTTGCCTATATTCCAGAATGTTAAGAAGAGTGATCAGATGAACTGCAGTTAATTGCAAAGTCCCTCTTTGCCATGAAAATGAACTTAATTCCAAAAAGTCCATTTCCACTGCATTTCAGCCCTGTCACAAAAGGACCTGCTGACATCATTTCAGTGATTCTCTCGTTAACACAGGTGAGAGTGTTGACAAGGACAAGGCTGGAGATCACTGTGTCATGCTGATTGAGTTAGAATATCAGACCTGATGCTTTAAAAGGAGAATGGTGCTTGAAATCATTGTTCTTCCTATGTTAACCATGGTTACCTGCAAGGAAACATGTGAAGTCATCACTGCTTTGTATAAAAAGGGCTTCACAGGCAAGGATATTGCTGCTAGTAAGACTGCACCTAAATCAACCATTTATCGGATCAACAAGAACTTCAAGGAGAGAGGTTGAATTGTTGTGAAGAAGGCTTCAGGGCTCCCAAGAAAGTCCAGCAAGCACCAGGAACACCTCCTAAAGTTGATGCAGCTGCAGGATTGGGGCACCACCAGTGCAGGACTTGCTCAGGAATGGCAGCAGGCAGGTGTGAGTGTATCTGTATGCACAGTGAGGTGAAGACTTTTGGAGGATGGCCTGGTGTCAAGAAGGGCAGCAAAGTAGCCACTTCTCTCCAAGAAAAACATCAGGGACAGACAGATATTCTGCTAAAGTTACAGGGATTGGACTGCTGAGGACTGGGGTAAAGTCATTTTCTCTGATGAATCCCCTGTCCGATTGTTTTGGGCATCTCGTAAAAAGATTGTCTGGAGAAGAAAAGGTGAGAGCTACCATCAGTCCTGTGTCATGCCAACAGTAAAGCATCCTGAGATCATTCATGTGTGGGGCTGCTTCTCAGCCAAGGGACTGGGCTCACTCACAGTTTTGCCTAAGAGCACAGCCATGAATAAAGAATGGTACCAAAACATCCTCCAAGAGCAACTTCTCTCAACCATCCAAGAACAGTTTGGTGATGAACAATGCCTTTTGTTAATCAAATCCAGGTTATGATTACAGAAATTGTTTACCGACCTGACTACATTCTCACATACACTAACCGAGTCAAGAATTGCTGGAAACACTGTTGTTAAAGGATCACTGTCAGTCTCCATGTGAATATTAAACTCCCCAGACCTTAATCACATTGAGATCATGTCGTCAGTCCTCAACAGGCGGGTTGACAAATAAAAACCTACAAATTCTGACAAACTCCAAACATTGATTATGCAACAATGGGCTGCCATCAGTCTGGATTTGGCCCAGAATTAGATTGACACCATGCCAGGGCAAATTCCAGAGGTTGTGAAAAAGAAGGGCCAACACTGCAAATATTGACTTAATAAACTTAATGTAATTGTCAATAAAAGCCTTTGCCACTTCTGAAATGCTTGCGGTTATACTTCAGTACACCATATAAACATCTGACAAAAAGATCTACAAACACAGAATCAACAAACTTTGTGAAAACCAAAGTCATTCTCAAAACTTTTGGCCATGACTGTATGTATGTATTGTAGCGTTGGCGGGGTTTGCATATCCCAGCATGCCCTGTGTGTAATTCATGTAATCCAGGCAGCTAAGAAGCGGTGGCAGGTAGGGAGGAGGACGAGGGATGTTAAGCTCATCTGCTGGTGCTGTTGGAGAAAAGGGCACCGGGCATGCTATTGCCCAGAAGCCCACACCAGAGCTGCCAGCACACAAGCAGAAGGCACCCCCTCCCCTACCCAGGACGCGCCGGACCGGCACAACACATCCTGAAGCCAGCCTAGAGGACTGGAGTCGACATCAGCAATGTCATCGAGCAAAGAAGGAGGGCACTCCTGTGGATTCTGGCCACTCACAGGCCACTGATTGCTCCCCACTCCTCAGCTGCAAGGAGCTGCGGCGCAACACCAGCTCTAAGCATACGCAGGCGGAGGCACAGGTACGCATGGGGGCGCTGAAGAACATTGCGAGCTTGATGAGCAGCGGGAGCAGGAGTGGCTACCGGAGTCTGCAGCAGGAGCTGTAGCAGCCTGACCAAGGCGGCACAAGCGGCATTATGGGGCTGCGAGACAGCGCTGTTCAGCCGGGAGGAGGCGTGTCGCGGCTTGGAAGCCCAGAAGAGACGCGAGCTGCAGGAGGCGGGGGCCGCGATGCAGGCGTGACGCACTCTGGAGGCCCAGCTGACAGCGGACCTCCATAAGCAGCGGGAGGAGTTTCAAAACTTTTGCTGCCTTTGCAGACGGCTGACAGGTGGCCCTGCATAAGGCGCAGCACCAAGAACAGCAGTCACCTGCCTGGATGCATAAGGCGCAGCACCAAGAACAGCAGTCACCTGCCTGGATGCATAAGGCGCAGCACCGAGAACAGCAGTCACCTGCCTGGATGCATAAGGCGCAGCACCGAGAACAGCAGTCACCTGCCTGGATGCATAAGGCGCAGCACCAAGAACAGCAGTCACCTGCCTGGATGCATAAGGCGCAGCACCGAGAACAGCAGTCACCTGCCTGGATGCATAAGACGCAGCACCGAGAACAGCAGTCACCTGCCTGGATGCATAAGGCGCAGCACCGAGAACAGCAGTCACCTGCCTGGATGCATAAGGCGCAGCACCGAGAACAGCAGTCACCTGCCTGGATGCTTAAGGCGCAGCACCGAGAACAGCAGTCACCTGCCTGGATGCATAAGGCGCAGCACCGAGAACAGCAGTCACCTGCCTGGATGCATAAGGCGCAGCACCGAGAACAGCAGTCACCTGCCTGGATTCAGTGCCGAGGTGGTGGACAGCTGGGCTCTGCCCTTCCTCAACCACAGTTCAAGGCCATTAATTAAGGAGGATGGCACAGAACAGGAAAAGGAGGCACAGCATAAAAACCGCCATGATCAGTACCAGGACTGGTTGTCTGACTATCTGGAGAAATGAGGCCAGATTGCCCTTTATCACCCTTCTTATGAGGCCTTTTCTTCCCCACTTCAGACAAGTCCAGCACGGCTCTTCTGGATGCCAGTTTTCAGAATTCCTCCACACATCATCTGTTAAACACTAGCCTCCCTGGGTTGATTCGCATGAAAGATCAGTCACATGCATATACTTCTGATCTCTCGGGACAAAGATCTCCTACCTGACGCTTTAATTTTGTTGTTAAGGTTTGAAGCTAAATCAGAAACCAATATATTCTCCATTTTTTGTCCCAGGACTTTATCTCAAGCATTAATACTTCCTTACAAACTACAACAGGACTAACAGTGCCTTGTGGTTATTGAAGAAAACAGGAAGTCTCATATCTGCATTTCTACACCCATCCGTCTTTCAAAAGTTTATACTGGTCAATGTCATGGGGGCACCTGGAGACAGCACAGGGGACAAGACCCCCGCCTTCCTGGATGGTACGTTGGTGCATCTCAGGGAACGCAGACGTATGCATGCAGACACACACACAAATATTTATTTGCCTTATTATATTCCCAGCACAACCTGGTATATTTTAATAATGGTAGAGAAGGAGGTACTTGCTGTACTGTGTCCAGTCCCCTTTCAGGCAGCAAATACGAGTATCTGTACATTGCTTTGTGGTAAACAAGAAATTATTTGTATCTATATTGAGGTATCTTGGAGATCTCAGTCAACACTGGAGAAAATGGGGTACTAGTCTATCAGAGAACACACATGTATACTCACACACACAGACACACACACAGCCATTGGCCTACCTCTAAATTGATTCCCTGTCATTTATTTGTTGCAGGAAGAACAGTAGAACAGAATTACCATACAGCATCAGCAGACAGAGATGTTTGCTGTTCTACACCAGAATATAGTGTAATATGATCGATCAATGGAAGGTGCCCACATAAAACAAGGAGAACATGCAATCTTCACGCACAGAACAGAGGCAGGATTCAAGCCCCCAACATGCGTAGATGTACCTGTCAAAGCATGCAGTAATTCACAGAGCTGACAATTATCTCTGTGAAGATACACAATTCTTTGCCAACTTATCACTATCATATTGTAAAAGCCTTACTTATCTTACTTCTCTTCGTCTATTTCTCCTTTTTGTTGTGAAAGATGTGGTCAACAATGCCCCGTAAGCAATTTTGTAATCAGCAGAAATAAAGTATCATTTTTAAGTACTTTTTCAGAATTTTAAAATGCAGCATGTGCAGGTCTGGAATTTTGTTATATGAAGAGTTGGGCCATGTGGCCTTTGTTTGGGCAATTTGTTTAAGGGCAGTAAGGCCACATTCAAGGGCATCAAGTTTAAAAAAAAGTTAATATACATATAAAAAATGCATATATTACATCACTTTGCTGAATGATTAGATGCATTAATACATTTTAATAGATAATGTAATACCTAGAGAGCAAGAAAACTACAATATTCATCCAACATATTTATCCGTCAATTTAAATTGTTACAGCCCATCTCATGTGCAACATAAAATGGGGAGGCAGACCACAAAATTAGATAAAATCAATAAATACATTTATTAACGCAAAGCAAATAAGGAAAGAGAAAAGAGTCCCCAGGGGAATATGGATGCGTGTAGGTCGGCAGAGGACATATGGATGTCGACATGACATTAACGTAGTGGACTATGTGTCACACCCTGCATCCTTTCCCCCTCGTTCTCTTCATTGTGTGGATCTAACGAGCCACACCTGTTACTTGTTTAATCTTTCCTCTCATTACAGCCCTTGTGTGGATCACCCCAGGTGCCTCTCATCTGCTCCCTCATCAGTGGTGTATATAGTGCCTCCCTGTCTTGAATTCCCCAGTCCATTCATTCATGTTGCTGCCTATGTTTGCTCCCCCATGTGCCCTCTGCTCTCCCTACCCCGTATTGACCCCTCATGGCCTGTGTCTTTTTACACTGCGTGCAATTGTATTTAATAAAGCCCCTTTTTGGATTTCCCCATGCCTGCCTCTACTTCCATCCTTACCTGAGACATGACAGTATGCATGAGTATTGAAGGTGCATGTTTGTAAATGAGAAAGATCTCATGACAAGATCAATCTGAGAGGGAGAATTGCAGGTCTTATTTAGTCCTCTGCCTAGCTCTCCCTGTTATGGTGGGGCATGTTGGAGAAGGGACGAGTAACGTAGCAGCTCCTACAAAATCCGGGTTAAAACAGAGATAATAGCAGGGAGTAACACAGGAAAATTAACTAACAGAGATTAACTATCTAAAAGACAGTAGAGAAGTAGTAGACAATCGCCCGACCCCCGCCTCTCTCCCGACTACGAGCCTGGAAACATGTTTTAGAATTTTTTCCCAGGGATTACAGTCCGTTTGATAAAAACCGCTTGCACCTGACTGACCCGCTGAACATAGTGAAATATGTACTTCAGTAAGAGTAAGAAAGTACTCAAGTAGTGAGTTACTAGTTATATTACTAACAAAGGCATCCAGAATGATTATGATGATACTGCATAAAGAAAATAACTTAGACTGAAGTGATTTTAAGTCCTGTATTTAAACACACAGATGAGGCAAACCATTGGGACCATCCCCACATGAAGCAAATAATATTAAATATCTTGTAAGAATAATTTATTTGTTCTAGAGTGCACATGCAAATTTCATCAGGTTAGCAGTGGTGTAGTACTGTGCATTTGTGATAAAATACTAATGTTTCTGTCATTTATTGAAATGTATCTCTTGGTTAAATAATACAATTTTGCTTTTAAATATAGATGTGACGAATTTTCCTTCAGGCTATACAGCCTGTGAGCATGATCAATAGATGGCACACAAGCCTGAAGATGAGAAAAAATAGCAGGCTAAAGTTGCCGAGGAAAAGACAGCATAACACTCCTTTCACAACGAAACTTGATTCCCACTAATTTTAAGTTGAGGTGACAATTCCTATCTTCAAGCACCGTCATCTTCACTGTGGTTTTGCTGGATGAAACCATGGGGTGAGCTCCTCTGCTCAGGTGTGAAACTCTTCATCTCCTCGAGGACAGGGGCCATAGGAGGAAGAAAGGTGTCCTCACTGGAGCCACCCTCAGTGCGAGGAGCTTTCCTCTCTGAACTGTAAAGGGATGAACGAGATCTAGGTTGCAAAGCAGCCGACAAGAGAGACACCCGGGTAAATCGAAGTAGGATTAATTAGAGCGAAGTTCAGTAGCAAGGGAACATTGTAGTGAATGAAACAGGTGAAAGGAAGTGAAGGAAGGCAGAGCTAGGCAGCCGTCATGAGACTCCCCTGTTACAGTCCTCTGTAGAGTCGCATAATTGTGATTTCATGACATTTCATGTTATTCTGCCACCACTGGAAAATGTATATAGTGCAAATACTGCTGTATTTTCGGATCATGGTTTTGGAATTTGATGTTGGAAATAAAATCAGATACACTCTCATGAGTTTCTTTACAGATATTAAATAGAGCTCAGTAAGTGTTACGTAGTCGGGAAGCAGAGGCAGGACTCGAGGTGTCGGGAAAATACGGGGTTTAATCGAAGGGAGCACACGATCAGGAGACAACTACACCACATAACGTCAATGACCAGACTGGGGAAACATCCTTTAACGCGGACTTAATTAACCAGGACTAATCAACATGACTGGAAAGAGCTGGTGACATCGGGATTCCACGTGAGGTAGCGAGGGGGGACGTGGCACACAGGAGGATCGGACGAGCAGGGCATGACAGTAAGTGTGTTACATGCCTTCCTTTTAAAAACATGAGTCAAAATTTAAAATGCTGTTTTTTTGTTTATTTATTGTAATACTCATTGCAAAGAAGCTAATACAGAATCATTAACTCAGCAACAGATGTTACAGAAGCATCAGAGAAATACATATGAATTGGATATTGGAGTAACATGATTATACATCCAAGTCAGCTCACAGAAAATGCACAAGATAATAATCTCATCTCCATCCCAATTAATTTGGGCCTAAACTGATTCATTGGCAGGTGGAATAATTTTTCCCTCTTCATAATGCACAGGGAGCTTGTTCTCACAGCGAATGACAATCTTTCTGGTGCTGCTGTCTCCCCTGTATTTACAAGGTCGGCGGTCTGACTTTCCCTTCAGCTTGCAAGTGATCACATGAAAAGGCTTATTGCTTATGGTTAGATTTCCAGGATATGGAGAACCCGCCTTATCACAAACACCCAGGATATCTTTTTTTTTGCCATCCGCAATGAATGTATTAACTTGCTTACAGCTGTGAGTGCCTTCATCCCCATAGATCTTCCTCTTGACAATTTCCCTGTCACATTTTTTTGCTACCATTTTTGGGGCAAAATGCTGCTTGAGGAATTTCTGATATAGCGTCTCATTGCGTCTCATTGAGTTGCACGTCGATCTCATCACTGGCATGGCTGCCCACCCAACAGCGAGGATCAGGAACAGAACAGGACACACAGATGCCATTTTTCCTTTCTGAAGAAGACAAAAAAAACAGGTTGAGCCAAAGTGGATTTCAATCCCAAGACCCTGAACATACACGGCCCACTGGGTCACTGCACTTCCCGAGCACGACACACACGTACACTATGACAAACAGCAGCACTACACACACATACACTACAACAAACAACAGCACTACACACATGTACACTACAACAAACAACAGCACTACACACACGTAAACTATGACTAACAGCAGCACTACACACGTACACTATGACAAACAGCAGCACTACGCACACGTACAGTATGACAAACAGCAGCAGTACACACACGTACACTATGACAAACAGCAGCACTACGCACACGTACACTATGACAAACAGCAGCACTACGCACACGTACACTATGACAAACAGCAGCACTACGCACATGTACACTATGACAAACAGCAGCACTACACATGTACACTGCGACAAACAATGAAACTAGAAGTATCCTGTGTAAGTGCCTGTTATTTTATCAGATCTGATCATAAATTTTCTTTCAGCTTTTTTCCTAAATAGATATTTTGCAATGTATTGTAGAAGACATTAAAAGGTCATATGCTCCTGCAATTAATTGAAAGTACATAGAAATATGTTATTCCTAGAAAAGACACTATTCTTGCTGCTTTCATGTCCAACCTAATAAGCAGAAAATCTTCTCAAAGTGGCAGCGATCTGCAGAATATCAGGATCTGTATTGTGTTCCCTCACCTGGCTCATGATGAAGAGGACCAGTAGCTGGAGATGTCTCGCCGTTGTCAGTGAACGCAGGTGAAGATCACTCCTATATGAGTGGTGCTTTATATAGTTTAATGTGTTCGTGCCGCATGTGTTACGCCCACAGGGGTGGGGCCACACAGCAACAGGCAATTATCGCAATCCAACCAAGTTACTTAAACCCGACACAAGCTCCAAGGATTGCGAAGTATTGTTGCCATACCTACAGTATGACACTTACCGAGTGCTTATCTGTCTTTTGTCTAACCCTCCTGCCCTACCTACATCGTTGTATCCTGCTGTCGTGCCTGCCCAGCTTCCCTGATCATCTCCGCCTGCCCACCCGATCCTGCCTGCCCTGCTGTCCTGGTTTTCCTTTGTCCACCTTCCTGTCCCATCGTTCCCGTGTCTCATCTCTTTCTGTAGGATTGGCCACCTCGGCTTCTGACCTCCCGCGACCAACCCAACTCTCCGCCTGTCTTGCCCTTTCGGATTTGGATGCACCCGGCTTAATTCTAAATAAAACCATCTCCTGCATTACGGGGTCTGCTTCATCTCTGATCGCTAGACATTACAGAATACTTCGCCGGAACTTGGACCCCGCGGAGAATTAAAGGCTTCAGCAGCAGGTCGACCACCTCACAAACCTGGTCTCCCAACTCATGGAATCCCGAACTGCCACGACTGCCTTACCTGACTCGCCACCCAGGGCGTCCGCGACTGTACCCGTCGCACTACCGGAGAAGTACGACGGCAATCTAGATCACTGCCAGGTGTTCTTGATGTAGTGCGGTTTGTTCATGGAGGAACACCCGGATCGCTTCTGGGAGGATACAGCCCGGATTCAATTTGTCATCTCCCTCCTCACGGGACGAGCGTGTGAGTGGGCCACCGCATTGTGGTTAGATGACAGCCCTCTTCTCGATTCCGCATGGGAATTTCAACAAGCTTTTAAGGAGATATTCGACCATCCCGCTGTGGGTCGCAGTCTGGGGGAGAGATTATTTGATCTATGGCAGGGAACCTGCACCGTTGCAGAGTTTGCTCTGGACTTCTGTGCGGTCGCGGCGGGACTTCGCTGGCCGGAGGAGGTGCTTAGGATCTTATACCATCGCACAATAAACCAGGAAGTGCAACACGAACTGATGGTGTGTGGAGCGAAAATATCATTTGAGGATTTCATCAGGCTCTCGGTCACAATTGACAACAGTATTCGTCGGCATCTCCAGCCGGCAGCTCCAGTCCAATCCACTAGCGTAGAGGAACCGACAGAGCCCATGCAACTCGGACGCGCCCCACTCAAAAGCGCTTCTCAAAGGCTGTGCTAATACTGTGGAGAAGCTGGACATGTACTGTGTACATGCCCCATTCGACCTACGCGTCTAGCTCCTCATGCTAAGGTAGGCATTTCCGCTTTTCTCGAGGTCTCACTGGTTCCCATCACTGTTCCGGTCCTAATTAACAGCCTCCAGGGGGGACACCACGCTAAAGCACTGGTTGACTCTGGGGCTGTGGGGAACTTTTCTTTGGCATTAGAGAGTAGCATTCCACTGCAGGTTCTCTCTAACCCCGTCACAGTGCTTGGGGTGAATGGAGCACCCCTCCACAGAGGAGAGGTGAGTCACCGCACAGGTCCCATTGCACTCCAAGTAGGGGTGTTGCATCGAGAGACCCTGGACTTCCTGGTTCTGCCTGAGGCCAAAGACCCCATCATCCTCGGTCTCCCCTGGTTGCGGAGACATAATCCTGTCATAGACTGGGGGACTGGTGAGCTCAGCACCTGGTCAACCCACTGTCTATGTCAGTGCCTAACCAACCCTTGCCAGGCTTCCTCGATAGAGAGCCCTGAACCCGAGGACCTGTCTCACATTCCCAAGGAATATTTGGACTATCAGGACGTCTTCAACAAGGCACTCTCTTTTATGTTACCACCTCACTGCGAATGTGATTGTGCCATTGACCTGGTCGAGGGACATTCCCTTCCCAAGGGTCATCTGTATCCCCTGTCCATCGCTGAGGAGGCCATGGAGACGTACATCCAGGAGGGACTCCGACAAGGTATTATCCGATCGTCCACATCCCCAATAACCGCTGGGTTTTTCTTTGTTAAGAAGAAGGATGGGGGTCTCCGTCCCTGCATAGACTTTAGAGCCCTCAACGCTATTACTATAAAGCAGAGAGAGCCCCTTCCACTAATTCCCTCTGTGCTCTAACAGCTCCGGAGGGCTACTTATTTTACCAAACTGGACCTAAGGAGCGCTTATAACCTTATCCGCATATGCCAAGGGGACAAGTGGAAAACCTCTTTTGTGACTTCTACTGGTCAGTTCAAGTACTGCGTGATGCCTTATGGATTAGCTAATAGCTCCTCCATCTTCCAGTCCTTTATGTACACTGTCTTCCAGGGAATGATTAACCATTTTGTAGTGGTGTACATTGATGATATTCTGGTATACTCACCTACCCTTTCTCAGCATGTGTCTCATGTACGCCAGGTGCTCCAGAGACTACGGGACTACCATTTGTATGCTAAGGGTGAAAAATGTGAATTCCATCAAACCCAGGTACAATTCTTCGGAAAAGTCATTCGGCCTGGGGAGGTTGTTATGGATGAGAGAAAGGTGATGGCCATCCAACAATGGCCTCTCCTTAGGACAGTTAAGGAACTTCAAAGATTTCTAGGTTTTGCTAACTTCTGTCGATGGTTTATTCATAATTTTAGCCAGGTAGCAGCCCCTCTTACTGCGCTCACCCGAGGAGCAGGTACAAGGCTTCATTGGACCCCCAAGGCAGACTAGTCCTTCCTGCACCTAAAACACGCCTTCTGCTCTGCCCCGGTCCTGCAACAACCCAACCCAGAGATCCCTTTTGAGGTCGAGGTCGACGCATCAGATGCCGGTGTGGGAGCTGTTCTCATCCAACGGAACCCAGCCACAGGTCGTAGACACCCATGTGCCTTCTTTTCTAAGAAACTGATGTCCACTGAACGCAACTACGACGTTGGGGACCGGGAGCTGCTTGCCATCAAACTGGCCTTGGAGGAGTAGAGGCATTGGCTAGAGGGCGCTCGCCATCCCTTTCAGGTATTTACCGACCACCGAAATCTGGTATACTTGCAGAGGGCAAGAAGGCTGAATCCACGGCAAGCCAGATGGGCTATGCTCTTTGCCCGGTTTGATTTCACAGTTATGTACCTTCCGGGGAAGAAGAATGCTAAAGCAGACGTGCTTTCTCGTCAGTTTGATCCACCCGATGCCGGCTGTAAAGAGGAGACCTGTTTTGCAGCACCTATCACCTGGGGCCTCATGTATAAACGGTGCTTACGCACAAAAATGTTGCGCATGCCCGTTTCCACGCTCACGTTGAGATGTATAAAAACTAAACTTGGTGTACCGCCACGCACATTCTCACGGCAACCCCAGACAAGGCGTACGCAAGTTTCTGCTCGATTTGGCAAAATGGAGGCACCTACTGGCAAAAGAGTGCTACTGCAGTTTCACTGTGTCAGACTCGCATTCATGAAGAGGTCTGCATGAAATACACCGAAATTAATTGGCCATCGGTCACCTGATCGTAATCAATCTGTGACAATAAAACGGTGCAGGGAAAGAAAAAATATTCCAACCATGGCTGCTCTTGCATTGTTAGAGGACATTGCAAATGGAAGAGTCAGAAGAGAGCGCGTATTCAGGGATCACAGTGATTTCTTGGCTCATGATGATGACTGGCTACTAAGTCGATTCAGATTAAGAGCTATCCTCTTGGAGCTGTGTGCTGAACTGGAGCCAGCTTTACGGAGGAAGACTACAAGAAATTGCACCTTACCGGTACCTGTACAAGTTCTCTCCACCCTCGGATTTTTAGCCACAGGTGCTTTTCAGCGTGAACTTGCGGACCGATCAGGCATTTCTCAGTCATCACTGAGTCGTGCCATGCCAGCTGTATGGGATGGCATAATCCGCTTGTCATCGAGATATATAAATTTTCCCTACACTGTGGGTGAACAGGCAAACATTAAAGTGCAATTCGCAGCGATGTCCGGTTTTCCAAATGTAGTCGAATTATCGACTGCGCGCACATTGCTATAAAGTCACCTTCAGAGAACGAATTTGCTTATGCTTATGTAAATAGAAAGCACTTTCACTTTATTAATGTACTCTATTAATGCACTGGGGGCACCTCTTGTACTATTGTCTGTAAGAATAAACAAACAGAATAAACTAAAGTAACACCGCATCTGCGCCCTACGCGTTATTCATAAACATGCAAGTAATTCAAACAAGTATGGTACGAGAAAAACTCACCCGCGCTGACATCGGCGTCCCCCTCACCCGATAAAAGTGTGTCCCCAATCATCGCAGCAACTAGTTGCTCAAAGGGTGTGAGACCGGGAATTCCGCTACCTCCGCCTGTGCTTTTAAGACTCTTACGGCGAGCGGCCGCTCGTTTTTTCATGTCGATTTTAATGTCCGACCACTTCTTTTTAATTTCGACCACCGTGCCATTTTCGGAACCAACACTTTTAACTGACTCCGCCACGCTGTGCCACTCCGTCAACTTTCGTTTATTGCTGATGCCACTTATACCACCAAATAATATCACTTTTCTTTTCTCGATTTCTGTTAACATGACCTCCACTTCGCACTCACTGAAATACTTCTTTTTCCCACGTGGTTTATTCATTGTTGTTTAAGAAAAACATAGAACAAAGCGGGCATTTATACAGATTTACATATGCAAATATACATAATTATGGGCGGGTCGGGGGGGTGGCTGTGGGCTCGTTCACGTACGTTAAATTTCACGCTCATTGGGAGATGTGCGTAGATCTGTGCTTACGCACAGTTTTATGCATCTGGATTTTTTCTTGCTTACGCACATTCCTAGTTTTGTCCGTACGCCTTGTTTTAGTGTGAATTCTACGCTCGTCGTTATACATGAGGCCCCTGGTCTTTGGAGGAGGCACTAAGTCTAACCAACGAACGCTCGACACCCCCACAAGGGTGCCCAGCCGGATGGATGTACTGTACGTCCCTTGCCACTTGCTTTCCCAATACTAAACTGGGTACACACCTCTCTGAGCTCAGGTCATCCCGGAATCTCCGCCATGCAGCACTTGATCTCCAGGCGGTATTGGTGGCCGGAATGGAGAACAACTGTAGAGAGATACAGTACGTTGCCTCCTGTTCTGTGTGCTCACAGCTGAAGTCGACCCACCAACTACCAGCCAGCCTCCTGCATCCTTTGCCCGTGCCGTCCTGTCCATGGTCACATTTGGCGCTCGACTTCATCACGGATCTACCTGCCTTGAAAGGTAACACCATTGTGTTAACAGTTGTGGACCGGTTCTCAAAAATGTGCAGACTCATCGCCCTGCCTAAGCTCCCAAACACTACAGACCTAGCCGACGTGATAATTACCTGGGTGTTTTGTTATTTTGGATTCCCTGAAGACATTGTATCCGATAGAGGTCCTCAGTTCACATCCTGAGTTTTCAGAGCCCTCTGTTCCAAACTAAATATTGTTCTGAGCCTGACATCTGCCTATCATCCACAGTCTAACGGCTTACCAGAAAGGACTAATCAAGAGGTGTCAAAAGCCCTCCGGCTTCTGTGTATGAACCGCCCGACGGAATGGGCTACCCACCTGGTCTGGGTTAAGTATGTGTTAAATAAATCCGGTTACCCAAATGTCTCGGTTTCAGTGTGTCTTGGGTTACACTCCTTCACTCTTCCCGTGGGAGGCTAAACCCTGTGACGTACCCCAAGTTGAGGACTGGTATCGCAAGGCGAAGCATGTCTGGCAATTGGCCCAACGGACCCTTTCTCACCAGGCTGCCAGACAGAAGGCCCAGGGTAATAGACGGAGAAGACCGGCCCCGCCATACCGGGCGGGGCAACGGGTGTGGTTGTCTACCCGCAACTTGAAACTGCCTTCTTGCCGTAAGTTGTTGGCTTGGTTCATAGGGCCATTTAAGATCGTGAGGCGGGTGGGTCCTGACTCCTTCTGGTTGGTCCTACCCAGCATGTACCATATCTGTCCTACCTTCCATTCGTCTCTACTTAAACCTGTTCGCTACAGTCCAGTGCACCGTCTGACCGACGTGGTAGTGCCACCGCCCCCCTTGGTGGGAGACGGCTCCCAAATCTACCAGGTCCGAGCTCTGCTAGACTCCCACAGGAGGGCGGGTGTTCTTCAATATTTGGTTGATTGGGAGGGTTTTGGTCCGGAGGAACGTTCCTAGGTGCCTGCCACGGACGTTCTAGACCCTGCTCTGGTGACGGACTTCCATCTCCGCAATCCTTCCAAGCCAGCTCCAAGGCCCTGTGGTCGCCCGCGGCACACTCCTCGGCCGTCGGGGGGTACTGTCACGCCCACAGGGGCAGGGCCACACAGCAACAGGCAATCATCGCAATCCAACCAAGTTACTTAAACCCAACACAAGCTCCAAGGGTTGCGAAGTATTGTTGCCATACCTACAGTATGACACTTACCGAGTGCTTATCTGTCTTTTGTCTAACCCTCCTGCCCTACCTACATCGTTGTATCCTGCTGTCGTGCCTGGCCAGCTTCCCTGATCATCTCCGCCTGCCCACCCGATCCTGCCTGTCCTGGTTTTCCTTCGTCCACCTTCCTGTCCCATCGTTCCCGTGTCTCGTCTCTTTCTGTAGGATTGACCGCCTTGGCTTCTGACCTCCCGTAACCAACCCAACTCTCTGCCTGTCTTGCCCTTTTGGATTTGGATGCCCCCGGCTTAATTCTAAATAAAACCATCTCCTGCATTACGGGGTCTGCTTCATCTCTGATCGCTAGACATTGCAGCATGTGGAAGTTCCCTCCCACAGAGAGCACATGCAAATATCACTTCAGTTGAGACTGACAGCACTTTTGCGGCTCAAAACTGGGTCAAATTACATGATATTAAAGGTAGTAACACAGAAACACAGATACTAATAACACAAACACTGTCCAGTGCTCACAGAAATTATTGGGACACTTGCTTAATTCTGTAAAAATATTGCAAATTTATTGGTTTATAACAAATCTCATTACTTTATTCATTTACAAAAAATATGAATAAAATTAAACTCAAATTACAGTTCAAAAAGAGCTCTTCTGAATTAAAAAGTTCACTGACAAGCAGTCTCATTGGGTGCTTTCTAATTACAATAACATTACAATCACCAAACGTTTGTGTGTATCCCTTTGGGCCAATGTCTACAATTGCAATTAATAGCAAATTGGCACGATCAGCACTGAATGAGTCAGTCAAAAAAATTGTAACAATTAATACATCCCCAAATCAGAAAAAGCTAGGATGGTATGGAACATGCTATTAAAAATAGCAGTGATTCTGAAATTTATTTTGACTTTTATTTCATTGCAGACAGTATGAACCCAAGATACTTCATGTTTTATTTGGTCAACTTCATTTCATTTGTTAATATACATCAATTCCTGCATTTCAGGCCTGCAAGTTAGGATGGGGGCAATTTAGAATTAGAAATGAGATAAAAATTAAACAATGATGTGAAACGCTGATTCTAGATATGTTGCTTTCAGCAGAAAACAGATGTGTCACCTCTGTTCCGAATTTGGGCAATGCCCAGGTACCCAAACTGCAGTATTCTGTTTTTCTTTTGAGATGTTTACCCACAGACTCACCCAACACCCTAAAGAAAGCTCTTTTAAGTTTGGCCTGTTTATACCCTGTATATGACTTGTTATTGCTAGTCTCAAGCTATATGGATCTTATGTTTGTATGTGTCCTTAGACAGTCTTAGTGTTTTGTGTGCCACCCTTATAACCATCTTTTCAGAGTATCACCTATTTTACCCATCTCAGTTGAACCATTATATAAATATGAATAAATACACTGCTCAAAAAAATTAAAGGAACACTTTTTAATCAGAGTATAACATCGAGTCAATTTAACTTCTGGGATATTGATCTAGTCTGTTAAGTAGCAATGGGGGTTGTTAATTGGTTTCAGCTGCTTTGGTGTTAAAGAAGTTAACAACAGGTACACTAGAGGGGCAACAATGAGATGACCCCCAAAACAGGAGTGGTTTAACAGGTGGAGACCACTGACATTTTTCCCTCCTCATCTTTTCTGACAGTTTTTTTCACTAGTTTTGCATTTGGCTACAGTCAGTGTCACTACTGGTAGCATGAGGTGATACCTGGACCCTACAGAGGTTGCACAGGTAGTCCAACTCCTCCAGGATGGTGCATCAATATGTGCCATTGTCAGAAGGTTTACTGTGTCTCCCAGCCCAGTCTCAAGGCCATGGAGGACATTCCAGGAGACAGGCAGTTACTCTAGGAGAGATGGACAGGGCCGTAGAAGGTCCTTAACCCATAAGTAGGACCAATATATGCTTCTTTGTGCAAGGAGGAACAGGAAGAGCACTGCCAGAGCCCTACTGAATGACCTCCAGCAGGCCACTGGTGTGCATGTCTCTGAGCAAACAATCAGAAACAGACTTCATGAGGGTGGCCTGAGGGCCTGACATCCTCTAGTGGGCCCTGTGCTCACTGCCCAGGACCGTGGAGCTCAATGGGCATTTGCCATAGAATACCAGAATTGGCAGGTCCGTCACTGGCACCCTGTGTCTTTCACAGATGAGAGCAGGTTCACCCTGAGCACATGTGACAGAAGTGAAAGGGTCTGGAGAAGCTGCAGAGAACATTATGCTGCCTGTGACATTGTTCAGCAAGACCGTTTCGGTGGTGGGTCAGTAATGGTCTGGGGTTGCATATCCATGGAGGGACACACAGACCTCTACAGGCTAGACAACGACACCTTGACTGCCATTAGGTATCAGGATGAAATCCTTGGACCCATTGTCAGACCCTACACTGGTGCAGTGGGTCCTGGGTTCCTCCTGGTGCACGACAATGCCCGGCCTCATGTGGCGAGAGTATGCAGGCAGTTCCTGGAGGATGAAGGAATGGATACCGTTGACTGGCCCCCATGCTCGCCTGACCTAAATCCAATGGAACACCTCTGGGACATTATGTTTCAGTCCATCTGACGCCACCAGGTTGCACCTCAGTCTGTCCAGGAGCTCAGTGATGCCCTGGTTCAGATCTGGGAGGAGATCCCCCAGGACACCATCCGTCGTCTCATTAGGGGCATGCCCCGACATTATCAGGCATGCCTACAAGCACATGGGGGTCATACAAGCTACTGAGTACGATTTTGAGTTGCTGCAATTAAATTTCGGCAAAATGGACCAGCCTACCGCATCATTTTTTCACTTTGATTTTTGGTGTGTCTTTGAATTCAGCCCTCTGTAGGTTTATCATTTTCATTTCCATCAAACGATGTGGCATCCTTTTGTTCCTAACACATTACCCAGTCCAAGTCAGTATAGATATACAGCATGATTTTTTTTTCCCCCATTGAGATCTGATGTGTTTTCAAAGCGTTCCTTTAATTTTTTTGAGCAGTGTATATACAGCCATGGAAAAAATTGACACCACTCTGTATTTTTAAATGAATCTGCATTTTTTAAATCCTGGTTTAATCCTGGTTCTGCTGGCAGAGGCTATGTTGAGCAGCAGGTTGCTTCCAGGTTCAACATTTCTAAGACAGTGATACACAAGAACAAGGTGAAGCAGGAGACACTAGGAACGACCAGAAACCAGCCAAGTTAAGTGCGAAAGTGACTTTCTAATGCTAGAGGTGACAGTTAATTTATCTGACAGTTTCTCATGAATCGGAGGATGACATCAAAAGTGACCTTCAAAAGGAATGGGAAACATTAAGTGCAGGTGTGAGATGCACTGATAGGACAGTTCGTATCAGGCTCCTAGAAGCAGGACTGAAGACCCATAAAGCAAGGAAGAAGCCCTTCATTAATGAGAAACAGAGAAGAATCAGGCTGCAGTTTGCAAAAAAAAAGTATATTATTCACAGACACACACCCATAAATTGAGAAATGAATGAAACAAAATATTGTGCTGTGGTCTCTTAATTTTTTCCATAGCCGTATGTATAGCTACCGCTGCATACAGGCTCTCATGGCTATCCCAGAGGAATCATGAAAGGTAAATAATGTAGCCAAGGATCTTAGTGGTCTCCTAAGAATCAGAAGTAATTTCTTTCTTTGTCTAACAACCCCCCTTTTTACATTCCTCTGTTGGCCCTTATCTGATAGCACTAGGGGTGTAACAATACATCGATTTGTATCGATATATCGATTCAACGGCAAATGATCCAATGCATCGATGTGACCGCATAAATATCGATACATGCGTTTTTATTTTCTGGCCTGTTCCATTATTGTTTTCATGATCTACTCCGACGTATACATGGTCTACACCAGGGCTGCCCAATACGTCGATCGCGATCTCCTGGTCGATCGCAAAAGTAGTGTGGCATAAAAAATAGAGGATGGATGACGCGTTCAACCGCGCCAGCTGCTGCAAGCTACCGAGTGGCCTAGTTAGCCTCCAATTTATTTCTACTAAACTTAAGAAAGGGTATAAAAATGAATGGGGGAGCTGGACCAAGTAAGAAGCCTCTAGCACAGGAGAGGGTCATACGAGCAGGTCATGACAGTTATGGACATACTTTTTGTTACACTTTTGTATTTGTCTGGAGAAGACTTGATTCAAAATAAAAATTATTCACCATGTAAATCTACATCCATCCAAAGTTTTTATTTTTACCTTATTGCACTTTATTTTGCTTGATTTATGGGACATACTTGACTACACTATATTTTGTTTACAGTTCCCAATAAAATATGATAAAATGCTAATCATATTTGCCTTTTTTAATCCATTGAAATGTAAAGGATTGTGTGAAATTTCATCATTTCGACTACTATCCCCAGTATGGAACTGAATCGAATCGTATTGTATCGCATCATATCGTGGGAATTTCTGAGGTATCAAAAAAAATCGAACCGTTGGCTTAAGGAATTGGTACTGTATCGTATTGCGAGGAAAGCTGTGATTTACACCCCTAGTTAGCACTTCTTTGTCCTTTACTTTTGTGCGTTAAAAGACTGAATTAATTTGTATAGTATTAATCCTGGAGAGTAGATCATTGGAATAAGCCACACCAACCATATGTAATTTCCAGATGTTTAATTGAAATTGGGATTACAACAAACTAACGGCCACATCTATCTAGGATTAAGATGTGCTATTTCAATCTGAATATGCAGTGTAGTGTCTGTACAACTTACCTAAAGGGGGGCACATCTGTTGATGTGCAACACAAAACACTTATACTGTATACTAATATGAGTCATTAACATACACAATGTAAGAATTAATTAATTAATTGGTATGGTATGTTTGGTGTCAAACTGATGGAAAATCACTCCTGAATTCAAATCTGGTCAGTGCTTACCATGAAACTGTATGTATCAAAAGTTACACACGTTTAATGAAAATCATCAGTAAAGTGGCATGAGTCTAGTCATAAATACCAAAAGGACTGCCACAGACACCCCTCAGGTTCCTGGTCATCCCTATTCAAGAACACTAGACCATAAAACCCGATGCCTCAGATTAAGCGTGCAAGAAGCCCTCCAGAAAACCATTAAGAAATTGCCAGAAGACCGCGAAGCCCAGTAGAGAAGCCCATCCTGAAGTCTGCCGGTGAAGGCCTGCTTACCCAACAGAGAACTGCAACCCCAAGACAAAGCCATTCACCTTAAAGCTTCACAAGGAGCGAAAATCCAAGGGGCTCCACTCCAACAAGTGCTCCAAACACCCAGCCTTCGTGAGTGCCACCATACCCTCTGCAGCTCATCACCTCTGCAACCTACTGCCAAGACCCCCTTCACTCTGCAACCAAGTAAACCAGGGATGAGGAACCTGTTCCAAGGAGGGCCAGTGTCGGTGTGGGTTCTTGGGATGGCCTCCCACTCAGCCAATAACAGTGGGTCTCCAGGACTCGAGTTGAAAACCACTGCTTTATTATTGGCTGATTGAGAGGTCATCCCAAAAACCCGCACCCACACCAGCCCTCCTTGGAACAGGTTCCCCACCCCTGAAGTAAACTAACTTCCATTCCTTCTAACAACCTAAACTGTTCTGTTTAATCTGCTTTATAACTTTAAGGTTGTGTTTCTACAAGCTGTGCTTGCTTTGCAGAACAGTATTTCCCTTTTAAGAGCCTAAAAATCATTGATGAAGCTCTGTTCTTTAGATGTCTAGCCCGGTTTTATCGAATCCACCGTTACGCAAACAGTTTCTGAACATAGAGAAGAAATACATGATGTAAGCGAGTTTCAAACTGAAAGAAGAGTTACACTTGCGGTCCATGGGGTTGACATAACTGTGGTTATAGATGCCTTGAAAACTGAAGATCTCTTTCAAACTTGCAGTTTTCACACACTGAAACATGATGAGACAAGGAAGACAGTTTTCAAAAATTATTTCAATTACAATGAACCAGTACCTGGGACAGAATGAGGCAGGCAAAGCTTGTTTTGATGTTTTAATCGAAAAAAGGATATTGAGCCTCTATTTCAGGTTGACTCAGTTATAGACAGGTGCACACACTTATACCGGGTCAGTGAGCACGATTGCCCCCCCGCCGCCCCCCTTCCGTCATCACCGTGGAACGTACTCTTTTTGTGTTAAAGAAAACATTGGAAGGGAAGCTGTGGCACAACTGAATTAAATTCATGATTAATGCCCTTATTTTGGGGTTTATTTGGAGTCGTTTTGAGCACGATGACACAGATTTATTGAGTATGAAACTCAGCGATATTTATTTATATTTACCAAGGAGTTTGTGCAGATTACTTGCATAGGATACCAGTATTGAAAAGCTACCGTGGTACCGCATTTTTGAAAGCTGTTGTGTATTACATTTCTTTAAGTAGGCCTACTGGTGTTCTGACATTATAGCATGCTCTCAGTTACATTATGTTGATTTACATTATGGGATACCAATATTGAAAAGGTACTGTGGTACCGCATTTTTGAAAGCTGTTCCGTATTACATTTCTTTAGTACCGGTGTTCTGACATTATAGAATACCGATCAGAATAACACACTCTGATTTAGATCTAATTATTGCAGATCTGATTATTGCATTATTGCATGATGTTCTCCGCTAGCCCATAAATTCAGCAGACTGTTGCGAGAACAGTCCACGGAAAGTAAGCAATTATACTTTGCTGTTTTAACGTGCAGTTATAGTGACCCTAAGCACACAGCTAAAATAACGAAGGAGTGGCTTCACAACAACTCTGTGACTGTTCTTGAATGGCCCAGCCAGAGCCCTGACTTAAACCCAATTGAGCATCTCTGGAGAGACCTAAAAATGGCTGTCCACAAACGTTTACCATCCAACCTGACAGAACTGGAGAGGATCTGCAAGGAATAATGGCAGAGGATCCCCAAATCCAGGTGTGAAAAACTTGTTGCATCTTTCCCAAGAAGACTCATGGCTGTATTAGCTCAAAAGGGTGCTTCTACTAAATACTGAGCAAAGGGTCTGAATACTTAGGACCATGTGATATTTCAGTTTTTCTTTTTTAATAAATCTGCAACAATTTAAAAAATTCTTTTTTTTGTCTGTCAATATGGGGTGCTGTGTGTACATTAATGAGGGAAAAAAATATATTTTAAATGATTATAGCAAATGGCTGCAATATAACAAAGAGTGAAAAATTGAAGGGGGTCTGAATACTTTCCGTACCCACTGTAATGCCAACATACCATAGCTGGGCCGGATGCTGTGTTTAGCTATGCATGATAATACTGCCACCCAGTGTTATCTGAGGTACTAATGCCAACATACCATAGCTGGGCCGGATGCTGTGTTTAGCTATGCATGATAATACTGCCACCCAGTGATACTGTATCTGAGGTACTAATGCCAACATACCATAGCTGGGCCGGATGCTGTGTTTAGCTATGCGTGATAATACTGCCACCCAGTGTTATCTGAGGTACTAATGCCAACATACCATAGCTGGGCCGGATGCTGTGTTTAGCTGCACATGATAATATTGCCACCCAGTGTTATCTGAGGTACTAATGCCAACATACCATAGCTGGGCCAGATGCTGTGTTTAGCTGCACATGATAATATTGCCACCCAGTGTTATCTGAGGTACTAATGCCAACATACCATAGCTGGGCCGGATGCTGTGTTTAGCTATGCATGATAATACTGCCACCCAGTGGTACTGTATCTGAGGTACTAATGCCAACATACCATAGCTGGGCCGGATGCTGTGTTTAGCTGCACATGATAATATTGCCACCCAGTGTTATCTGAGGTACTAATGCCAACATACCATAGCTGGGCCAGATGCTGTGTTTAGCTGCACATGATAATATTGCCACCCAGTGTTATCTGAGGTACTAATGCCAACATACCATAGCTGGGCCGGATGCTGTGTTTAGCTATGCATGATAATACTGCCACCCAGTGGTACTGTATCTGAGGTACTAATGCCAACATACCATAGCTGGGCCAGATGCTGTGTTTAGCTATGCATGATAATACTGCCACCCAGTGGTATCTGAGGTACTAATGCCAACATACCATAGCTGGGCCAGATGCTGTGTTTAGCTATGCATGATAATACTGCCACCCAGTGGTACTGTATCTGAGGTACTAATGCCAACATACCATAGCTGGGCCAGATGCTGTGTTTAGCTGCACATGATAATATTGCCACCCAGTGTTATCTGAGGTACTAATGCCAACATACCATAGCTGGGCCGGATGCTGTGTTTAGCTATGCATGATAATACTGCCACCCAGTGGTATCTGAGGTACTAATGCCAACATACCATAGCTGGGCCAGATGCTGTGTTTAGCTATGCATGATAATACTGCCACCCAGTGGTACTGTATCTGAGGTACTAATGCCAACATACCATAGCTGGGCCAGATGCTGTGTTTAGCTATGCATGATAATACTGCCACCCAGTGGTATCTGAGGTACTAATGCTGACATACCATGGCTGGGAAGATGCTTAGTTTGAGTCTGGCTGCAGATGTCCACTGTAAGGCACATCTACTGACAGACAGGAAGTCCACTGTGGGCCTGGAAATTACGTCACTCTGGATCCACTGTGAGGCACACCAACAGCCCGCTGGTGGACTCTAAAACAATAATATACTCACAACCAGTAGTGGCACATATCCATTGTTCAATCGCGATTTCTGTGATGTCAGGCAAGACATGGGAGAGGGAAAGTGGAACGGTAAGTACAGTTTGGTGTTTAAATGAATTTAATTAATAGTTCTTCAAGAAGGATGGGAACTATTGTTTAAGCCAACTACGAGCCCAGAGACATGTCGACTTACACGCAAAAAACAGAATTTCATTCCAAGTTATGTTAATTGTAGAATTATTTGGTTTGTATAATTACATTAACCAAATTAGATTTTCTTGAAATTTCCTAAACTCTGGTGAATGAAGTCAATATGATGTTCTCATAACAGTGTTTATCTCTTGTCCCATGTTATGCATTGACTGTATGTTTTGATCTTGCTATGACCAACTATGCTTTGTGTACGTTACTTTGTCTCAAATTAATGAATTAATATAAACGTTTATACGTTGAAAATGGATTCATTTATCAAATTGATGAACCTTTGTCTGTATTTTATCTTTATTCGGGCCATAATATGTGCCCCTGCACATGTACTTGGTCTTACAGAAGAAGAGGTGAGGCCGTTTTGTCCGATAGTATTATTGGATATTTCTGTGCTGTAGTTTTCCGTAACATTTATGTTTAATCATTGTGTGCATTGTGTGTGTACTTAATAGCATTAAATAGGAGCAAAAGCAATTGCAGTTTCCTCAGTAATGTATTTTATGAGCTGATATTTTCACAATAAAGCCCTTTTATACATTCAAGTCTCTATCATGGTTTGTACATAATGTTTGCAACAATCATCATAAAAATTGTGTAGAATATGTAGCCCACTAAAAGCCTGTCTGCAGTTGCAGCCACATCCATAACCAAATTCGTAAATAAGATGGGAGGACTTGGGAGGACCAGCTGGCCCAGGGGCACAGCAAGCTGGCAGAACAACGGCGGCTGCGGGAGGAGGGATGTGAAGGGGATGATGATGGGGGAGGTCTCCAAATTAAAGCAACAGACCATGGTCGAGCTGTGCGGCCACGAAGAGGCCTGCTGCGCTCTTGAGGCCCAGCTGCCGGAGGAGCGCCGGGAGCTGAAGGAGGCGGAGTCGGACCTGTGCACCTGGCCCCCAGGATGGCTGACCTTTGAGGGGGGGCAGTGAAACGCCGGTGGGATTAGCGTATCCCGGCATGCTCGGTATCCCGGTAGCTGTACATAACTGTAGCATAAACATTTGTGGTCCCAAGTATGACGTGTACCCTTACCGGTGTTGGATGTGTAATCCTGACCTACTCTAGTGTTGTGTAATAACGTAGCGTGTGTGAGCCTTCCCGTCTAGCGTGTCACCTCCCCGCGTTTCCCTGCCATTGATTGTCACCTTGTTATTGTTGCTTTTGTGTGGTCCTTTTAAGAACAGTTTCGGGGGAAACCGTCTCCTGTCGTCTCTTCAACGTTGCTGCCAGACACCAGAATATGTATGTGTGTGTGTTTTGACGGTATCAACATTCGTACATAAAAATGATTTTCATAATATATCCAAATATAGGGATTTTCAGTATGAGTCCAGGTTTCCTATACATAACGCTGCACTCACCCTACACAAGGTGAGTTTACATTAGTCACAGAAACATATTAACCAATCACAAGTGTGTAGTTGTCACATGATGTCACATTGTTTTTGGTCTGTGTCAGAGTGTAAACTGACTCCCCTTTCTTACTTCAATAAATTACATTTATTGAAAAGGGAGACATTTTTCTCCAAAGCCACATGAATATGAAGGGGCGAAAAAACGTTATGGTCATATTGTTGTAATGAACTTAAGGTATATGCTGCCAAGCTGTATTTTAGTTTACCAGGTACAAGTGCGTGAGTGATTATACATTACAGTATAAGTGGTATAAATAAAATAGCAGATGAAGACCATAACCTCATATGATCAACAGTAAATCAGTAGTCGTGATGGCTTAAAAGTACTCCATAGAACACAGAGGTAATACAAACAATCAAGATAGATATCGGTGTAGTGCATGATTATCTTAACCCTTTCTATTAATATTTAGCATCGTCTCAGAGAAATTAAGTACGTTGTTTAAGTTAAATAGACATTATACTGCAGTAGCATAACCTACATAGACAGACATGCCTTCCTTTAAGCAAATATTCCTTAACAGTAGGGTTGCCACCCATCCCTTATAATGCAGGATTGTCCCGTATTGGAAGAACTGCTGCCTCCCATATTATCTGGGGCGATCCTGTATTATAAGGGACAAGTGGCAAACCCTACTTAATGGTACAGCATTATGTAAAACTCAAACATTAATTGGCAGGGGGTGTAGTGTCCCCATATATGCGACATAACAAACAAGAACTGTAAAAATTGCTTTTTAAATAGAGAATATTATCGATTAAAATGTAGCAGACAGTGAAAAATCCCCCATATAGAATCAAAACAAAAGGCTACGGGCACCACACTGGACTTCCTGCCTGTTAGTGGATGTCCCACTTAGCGGATCGACAGCCAGACTCTGTTGAGAGGAAGAGATGTCCTCTTCTTGCTAGGTTAGATCCGACTCTCTTCAGCCACGCCCCCTCACCCAGTCTTCCTTGCCTTAGTTCTAACAGCTGTGTTGTGTTCTGGTCTTGTTTCACTTAATTGCCTTGGCTGTATAACTGATCCAGTCACTTTCCTCATTGCGAGGAATCACTGATGAATGTCCAGCTCCCCGGCCTTACTCAGCCCCGCTTTATCCCGAATGCCTGAACTCCCTCCTGTGTGACTTCGTCTGGGTGCTTCTCCTGAGTGTGTGTACCGAACTCCCCACGTCTGCACAAATGCCTGCCTTAGCCGTCACCCCCTGGATAGATCCTCTGACTTCTTGAGCTTAGCTTTCATCCCCGACTTTGATTCCTGGCTCCCATATTGGCTCTCTGTTCTGCATCGGGGTCCCCAGCCCTTCAAGGTGCTTCATGACACTTCTGGCCAGGAGTGTCTAACAGGATTAAAATATGGTGAACAACTGTGAGCTGAGGTGGGTTGAGTATCCAAAAACTGTACTCAAGTAAGAATACTGCTACTGTAAAACAAATATATTACTTAAATTTAAGTAAAAGAATTCATCCAAATATGTACTTCAGTAAGCGTAAGAAAGTACTCAAGTAGCGAGTTACTAGTTATATTGGCCAGATTTAGAAGTCTGAACTAACAAAGGTATCCAGAATCATTATGATGATACTGCATAAAGAAAATAACTGACACTGAAAAGATTTAAAGACCTGCATTTAAACATGCACAGATGAGCCAAAACATTATGACTATGTTGAAATGTATTTCTTAACAGTGTTAACACTCATGGTTAAATAATACAATTTCACTTTTAAATATACACTGTGTGCAGAATTATTAGGCAAGTGTGTATTTTACTTGTATCTTCTCATCCGACCAATACTTTCAGTCCAGATGAATGTCTAATTAAGAATCAACTGTTTAAAAACAGCAAAATGTTCCGTATTTGATCTGAGTACTTTCTGTTTGGATAAAAACAGGAAAACAGATACTTTCCTGTGCAGAATCATTAAACAAGTTATTATTACTATTAAAATGGGCCAAAGAGGACCTTACAGAGAGCAGGAAAAAAAAAACAAAATAGTCAGAGGGATGCAAAACGATCAAAACTGCAAAACGTGATCACTGTACAATCAATTGTTTTGTTGCCAACAGCCAAAGAGGACTGAAGAGGCTTGTAGAGAGAAGATGAGACGCATAAACTGCCAAAGTTCTGTGTCAAATTAAAGGGGAGACTTCCAGAAACTGTTGAGTATCAAATGCCATCATTTTTCAAATCTACAATCTGAACAGAATCTCCAGACGCTCTAGGTGCAGTGTGCTGTGTGACATTCCTAAGGTCATAAACGCTGAAACATGGCCTCCACTCAATAAGGCATGCAAGCTGTAACATTAAGAATGGGCACAGACACGTCTCAAGACTGATGGTACAAAGGTTTTGGGGACAGATGAGATGAAAATGATTCATGATGGAGCATATGTATGGGCCAGTGGATGAAGGTCCTCTTCAAGCACCAGCAAGGTGGTGGAGGAGAAATGGCGTGAGCTGCAATTATCAGTGATGACCTTGCCAGACCTTTATGACTTGCAGATGGTGTAAAAATTAACCACGAGGTCTACTGCCAATTTCTAGAAGATACCTTCTTCAAACACTGGCACAGGAAGAAGTCAGCAGCTTTCTAAAAAGTTATGATATCTCTGCAGAACAGTGCCCCTCCCTATGCATCAAAGTATTCCATAGATTGGTCTAGAAAAGCTTAAAACATAATTGAATTATGACCTGCCCCCCTTCATCGCCTGACTTAACCCCATTGAGAACTATTGGGCCTTACCAAAGTGTGAGATTTACCAAGGTAGCAAGCAGTACCCTTCTCAGAGCAGCATCTGGGAGGTGGTCCTAGCTGGCTCAGCTAATATAGGACAGGATCAAATCAAAAACCTGATTGGTTCAGTGGGCAACAGGCTCATGATGGTCATTGAGAAGAAAGTTGGCTATATGGACATTAAACTTGGTGAAGTGGTTTGTATAGAATGGCTGATAGCTTGTTATTCCATATATATATATATACTGAACAACAAAAATTGTTTCTTATTTCTGTTGATAGTGAAGACAGAAAATCTACTTACTTTCTGATTGCCTAATAATTCTACACACTTGTAATCAAGTGTTTTTCTCTTATTTTTCTTTGCGAAAGTCAAATGTAACATTTTCCCTCTAAATGAATTTATTTGGTGCACAAGAAAACTTCTGAATTCATTTTGATAAGTCTGCCCAACTTTGGCTAAAAATTATCTCCAGGAATAGTACTTGCCTAATAATTCTGCACACAGTGTAGATGTGAAGAACTTTCCTTCTGGTCGTACAGCCTGTCAGTGTGATCAATAGATGGCAAAAAGGCCGGAAGATGAGGAAAAATACTGTAGCAGGCTAAAGTTGCCAAAGAAGAGGCAGCATAACACTGGCCTTCACGGCCAAACTTGACTCCCACTAATCTCAAGTTGGGGCGACAGTTCTTCGATCTTCAAGCACCATCATCTTCTCCTGCATTGAGACCAGCTTCTTGCTGATGGCAGCCAGCTCGTTTGCATGCTGATCTGTAACAGCCTTAACTGAGACAACATCTTTTAGGAGGGACTTGAAGTCCATTAGCAGCACATTCATATCAGCATGGAGTACACTGTGGTTTTGCTGGATTGAACCATTGAATGAGCTCCTCTGCTCAGGTGTGAAACGCTTCATCTCCTCGAGGACAGGGGCCATAGGAGGAAGAAAGGCGTCCTCACTGGAGCCACCCTCAGTGCGAGGAGCTTTCCTCTCTGAACTGTAAAGGGATGAACGAGATCTAGGCTGCAAAGCAGCCATCAGGAGAGACACCCGGGGAAATCGAAGTAGGATTAATTAGAGCAAAGTTTAGTAAGCAGAGCTAGGCAGCCGTCACGGTGAGTGTCATGTGACTCCCCTTTGTTTCCAGTTGAAAGCCTCTGTAGAGTCGTGTAATTGCGATTTAATGACATTTCATAATATTCCGCTACCACTGGAAAATGTATATAGCGGTAACACTGCTCTGTTTTCTGATCATGGTTTTGGAATTAAAACCTGATGCTTTTATAATTAGATACACTTTCTCGTGAGTTTCTTATACAGATAATAAATAGAGCATAGTATGTGTGTTACATGTCTTCCTTTTTAAAACATCAGTAACATTTTTTAATTATGTTTTTTTGTTTATTCATTGTAATACTCATTGCAAAGCTGCCAATACAGAATCTTTAATCAGCAACAGATGTTACAGAAGCATCAGAGAAATACATATGAATTGGATATTGGAGTAACATGATTGTACATCCAAGTCAGCTCACAGAAAATGCAGAAGCTAATAATCTCATCTTGATCCCAATTACTTTGGGCCTAAACTGATTCTTCAGCAGATGTGCGGGGGACTATGCTCCCTGCATAATGCACAGGATTATTACGCTCACAAGCAAGGATAATGTTTTTGCTGCTCTTTTGTCCCATGTATTTACAAGGTGGTTTCTTTGAGACTCGGTTACAAGTGATCACTTCAAAAGGTTTATTACTTATGCGTAGATTTGAACTGCATGTACAACCAGCCGTTCCACAAATATCAGTTATCGCTTTTTTTTCTTTACTAACAATGAATGTATTTACTGGTTTACAGTTTTCATTGTTAACCTTCTTCATTGCATTGTCACAATCACCTTCTGTCATGTTTTTAGTGACATGATGCTTGAGGAATTTCTGACGTGGGTCTTCATTGGATGGCTTGTTGATCTCAGACGTCACTGGCACGGCTACCCAGCCATATGCGAAGATCAGGAACAGAGTGGGACAGACAGATGCCATATTTTCTTTCTGAAGAAGAAAAAAAAAACAGAGTTTAACAGTTTGAGCCAAAGTGGAATTCAAACCCAAGACCCTGAAGACACACGGTCCACTGGGTGGTTTGCATCTTTGTCAATAAGCGATGGTGCACAAATATTAAAGTACACCGCATTGTTTGTACACCTGACGTGGAGATGCTGACTCTTCTACTGTACCTTCCGCGGGAATTCCCTACAGTAGTAATTAGCTGTGGCTACAATCCACCAAGCCCCAACAGCAAGGCGGCAGCGGAGCTAGCGTCTGAGGACGCCAGCTCCATGATAGCAAAATATCCCGACGTTTACTGCGGGTGATTTTAATAACTGTAAACTCAACGCTGTTTTGTTATCTTTTTATCAGTATGTCGACATTCCCACTAGGAATCTTAATATTCTGGACTTATGTTACAGTAACATCTCTGACGCTGTACTAAACACATCTAAGCACATTTATCAAAACAGTAATTTGTAAAGAAAATAAATGTATCCAAGCAATGTGTAAAGTTAAAAAAACAATGAGTCCTGCCCCGATCCTCCGTACCTTCCGTGTGCCACGCCCCCTCGTTAACCCTGTGTGGAATCCCAGTGTGATCAGCTGTTTCTGGTTGTTGTCATTAGTCCTCTGTAGTTTGTCCGCGTTTCAGTTTGTTTCCCCAGTCCGATCATTGTATTGTCCATCTGCGTTTTGCCTGCCTTACCTGTAATTAAACCCCGTATTCCCCGATACCCTGACGTCTGCGCCTTTGTCTCCAATCCGTCCCGGCACGGCATGACAATATTATTATAATTAAATGTATTAATGGCTTATTATTAATATTAAATTAATTAATAAGAAATCTTTATTTTTAAATGTATTTTATTATATAATAATTACTGTTACTGTCTATCATTGTCTAAATGTATTTTTACTGTCTAAATATATGTATTCAGCTAGTGTAAACTAGGGATGAGACATGATTTTCGAATACTCGAATATTCGATATACGTTCGAATATCGAATAGTTATTTCGAATACCGTTATCTCACTTAAGGGACTCCGAAAAAAAACACGGAACAGAAATGAGGACGTTTCCTCACCAATACGTCATGTAACGCATTAATTCAGCCTGAGGGTGTCGCTAACAGTAAAGCTCCCTACAGGCACGGGAGACTAGGTCTACTAGCCCATAGGCTACTCCAGAAGAAGAAAGCTGAATTTTACCGTGCGGCGTGAATAATGCAGAGACCTAAGGCTAGTAAAAGTTCCGTATGGGACTCGTTTACGTTAAATGGCAATGAGGTTCAGTGCAAACTGTGCCATATGAAACTGGCGTACCACAGATCAACCACTACCATGCACAGTCATCTGAGAGCGAAGCACCCCGAAGGAGTGACTTCAGGCCAGCAGTCAGTTGCCAGTTTCATGGTGAGGCCATCTAAGTTGGATGCCAGGCGTTCCGAACAGATAACTACGCTCCTCACTAAGATGATAGCAAAAGATATGCTGCCTGTTAGCTTCGTGGAAGGAGACGGATTTCGAGAGTTTCTCAACTTTCTTGAGCCTGAATACACAGTTCCCTGTCGAAAAACAATCAATAGCAGATTGGAAAAACTTTATGATGAAAATGCAAGAAACCTACGCAGTAATTTAGCGAGTGCCGATAAAGTGTCGCTGACCACAGATTCTTGGACGGCACTAACGTCTGAATCCTATGTAACAATCACTTGCCATTACGTACATGACTGGGAGATGCAGAGCGCTGTTCTGCAGACCAAAGCCATGCCGGAGCGGCATACAGCTGAAAATCTGGCAAAGGTCCTGTCTAATGCTAGGGATCACTGGGGTCTCACTGGAAAAGTCACCGCGTGCGTGCATGACAACGCCAGTAACATGGTTCTAGCTAATACCGACGATGGACTTGGATGGGACTCGCAGCCTTGTTTCGCACACACCCTTCGACTGGCTACGAATGAGGGTTTCAAACTGCAAAACATAAACAACGTAGTAAAAGCTGCCAATCGTCTAGTGTCTCATTTCCATCACAGCACGGTTGCAACAGAGGCATTGAAGCAAAAGCAACAACTCCAAAACTTGCCTCCGCATAAGTTAGTGCAAAGCTGCCGGACAAGATGGAATTCCATACATGACATGTTCGAGCGCTTGTTAGAACAGAGATGGGCTGTGTGTGCTGTCTTGTCAGACAGGACTGTCACTAAACTATCAGATGCGCGTACCATAGAACTGGCCCATGATAGTTGGGGTGTGATGGAGGAACTTTTACCCGTGCTATACTCACTCAAATGTGCCACCGCTGCCTTATGTGGAGAATCTAATGTGTCGCTCTCTATGATTTACCCAGTGGTTGCAAACTTACTGTCTAAACATCTCAAAGAAACCCCAGATGAGTCTTCCAAAGTCACGAATTTCAAAAAAACTGCGTCTGCCTCATTGAAAGTGCGACTTGCACCTGCAGACGGGTGCAGCGCACGTAGGCTTGCGTACATTGCCTCATTTTTGGATCCGAGGCACAAGCATCTAAGGTTTGCAACAGATGAGGTTAGAAGCGCTGTGCAGGCTGAGGTGAGAGCCCTCCTGTCTAGCTCTGATACTGCTGAAGAGACAGGAAACGCAGCAGAATCAGATGATGGACCCACCGAACCACCTATCAAAAATCCACGAAATGATGGCCTGTCTGCAGCAGCAACCGCGGTCCTGTTCGGCGAGGATTACGGAGAAGAGAGGGGAACATGCACAACTGAACTGACTCAGTACTGTCAGGATATATGCCCACCGCTCCACACTGACCCCATGACGTGGTGGAAAGCCAACCAACAGAAATACCCCCGCCAGGCAAAGTTAGCGAGCGCTTACTTGAGTGTGCCTGCGACGTCCATGCCATCGGAGCGAGTGTTCTCCGCAGCTGGATTAATTGTGAATAGACTGCGCACCCGTCTCCACCCTGAACATGTGGACATGTTAATTTTTTTGAACAAAAATATGGCATAGGTCTATTAGGCTATGAGTGCTTGTTTAAACGTGTTATATATTGTTGCCGACAGTTCAGGCCGTTTCACCGGATTTAGCCTTATTGGCTAGGCAGTTCTAAATGTGGTTAGTGATGCATTTTTAAAATTAAGATAATCTAAAATATAGTTTAATGGGTGAGTTGCTCTTGTTCATTTACTGTACTGTGATTTGGAACAGTTTGTGTCGTGTGATTAAACAGAAAAAATACCTTTTTCACCCTCTCTGTCGTCGTGTGTTTGTGCGCATGCGTGCGGGCGGGGGGGGGGGGGGGGGGTCGATTTTCGAAAATTTTTCGAATAGTTCTCCTCCATTTTCGAATAGTGTTTTTGCCAAAAAGTCACATCCCTAGTGTAAACATGCATGATGCTATCACAGCTAATGCGAGGCTGAGACTGAAGCGTTACCCTTTGTTTCCGCTGAGAGATGTACTGCATGACTCATTTCCCCGTGCATACAAGTTATCTTAGGTCGGCGTTCACGGTTTTACTTCTGCGATTCAGATCGAGCTCTAGGTAATTTTTTTTTAACTGGTTGGTTCAACTTTTAAGAAATTCGAGTTCTAATGAGTTCGAGAACTGAGGTACCACTGTATTTGGGTCAAACATGTTTAACATGGCAGAGGCCTGTAATGTACATGTGTTTGCTGTGATCAGACTGTGAAGCCAAATATCCTTATAGGACAATAAAGGCTTTCTATCTTTGGGTCACTGCACTTCCGGAGCACTACACTACACTACAACAAACAACAGCACTACGACAAATGATAGCACTATACACATGTAAAAACAATAAAACTACAGGTATCTTGGGTATATTTACCGGACCTGATCATAAATTCATCTTTCAACTTTTTTCATAAATAGATATTTTGCAATGAATTGTAGAAGGCATTAAAAGGTCATATGCTCCTGCAATTAACTGAAAGTACATAGAAATGTTATTCCTAGAAAAGACATTATTATTCTTGCTGCTTTCCTGTCCAAACACAATAAGCAGAAAATCTTCTCAAAGTAGCAGCGAACTACAGAGTGCCAGTATCTGTACTGTGTTCCCTCACCTGGCTCACGATGAAGAGGACCAGTAGTTGGAGATGTCTCACCGTTGTCAGTGAACGCAGGTGAAGATCACTCCTATATGAGTGGTGCTTTATATAGTCTAATGTGTTTGTGACGCATGTGGAAGTTCCCTCCCACAGAGACCACATGCTAATATCACTACAGTTGAGGCTGACAGCACTTTTGTGGCTCAAAACTGGGTCAAATTACATTACATTAAAGGTAATAACACAGAAACACAGATACTAATAACACAAATACTGTCCAGTGCTCACAGAAATTATTGGGACACTTGCTTAATTCAGTAAAAATATTGCAGATTTGTTGGTTTTATAACAAATCTCATTATTTGTTTACCAAAAATATGTATAAAATGAAACTCAAATTACAGTTAAAAAAAAATCTCTTATGAGTCAGCCTGAGGGTGTTATGATTTAAGCAATTTTGAGCGTGGCATGGTTGTTGGTGCCAGATGGGCCGGTCTGAGTATTTCACAATCTGCTCAGTTACTGGGATTTTCACGCACAACCATTTCTAGGGTTTACAAAGAATGGTGTGCAAAGGGAAAAACATCCAGTATGCGGCAGTCCTGTGGGCGAAAATGCCTTGTTGATGCTAGAGGTCAGAGGAGAATGGGCCGACTGATTCAAGCTGATAGAAGAGCAACTTTGACTGAAATAACCACTCGTTACAACCAAGGTATGCAGCAAAGCATTTGTGAAGCCACAACACGCACAACCTTGAGGCGGATGGGCTACAACAGCAGAAGACCCCACCGGGTACTACTCATCTCCACTACAAATAGGAAAAAGAGGCTACAATTTGCACGAGCTCACCAAAATTGGACAGTTGAAGACTGGAAAAATGTTGCCTGGTCTGATTCAGTCTCGATTTCTGTTGAGACATTCAAATAGTAGAGTCAGAATTTGGCGGAAACAGAATGAGAACATGGATCCATCATGCCTTGTTACCACTGTGCAGGCTGGTGGTGGTGGTGTAATGGTGTGGGGGATGTTTTCTTGGCACACTTTAGGCCCCTTAGTGCCAACTGGGCATCGTTTAAATGCCACGGCCTACCTGAGCATTGTTTCTGACCATGTCCATCCCTTTATGACCACCATGTACCCATCCTCTGATGGCTACTTCCGGCAGGATAATGCACCATGTCACAAAGCTCAAATCATTTCAAATTGGTTTCTTGAACATGACAATGAGTTCACTGTACTAAAATGGCCCCCACAGTCACCAGATCTCAACCCAATAGAGCATCTTTGGGATGTGGTGGAACGGGAGCTTCGTGCCCTGGATGTGCATCCCACAAATCTCCATCAACTGCAAGATGCTATCCTATCAATATGGGCCAACATTTCTAAAGAATGCTTTCAGCACCTTGTTGAATCAATGCCACGTAGAATTAAGGCAGTTCTGAAGGCGAAAGGGGGTCAAACACCGTATTAGTATGATGTTCCTAATAATCCTTTAGGTGAGTGTATGTTAAACACTGCTTGTCAATGGACTTTGTTATGAAACCAATACATTTGTAGCATTTTCACAGAATCAAGCAAACATCCCAAGATAAAATGTATTTTAAAAGAGAGCATGTTGGTTTACTTCCTGCCCACTGCTTGTACTCACACTATGTGTGGTGTGTAACGTCCCTGTGGTTTTGCTCTGTACTGAGAACCTGTTCAGCACCTTGCAGTATGAAGAAATGCTCGTTCTAGCTCATGTGGCTTTCAGTAGAAAACAGATATGTCACCTCTCTTCCCTCAGCACAGCAATGCTCAAGTATCCAAACAGTGCGGTAGCAGCTCTGTTCTCTTTTGAGGTGTTTGTGGAGTACTTGCAAGTAGTTCAGTGAAATTCGACTTATTAAGTTTGTTGGGCAGTGGTTAGTGCTGCTGTCTCACAGTGAGAAGGTCTTGGGTTTGATCCTGGGGGTGGGAGTAGGTAATTTCTGTGTGGAGTTCAGACACTCTCCCCGTGTTCGCGTGGGTTTCTGCGGGGGTCTCCAATTTCCTCCCACGGTCCAAAAGCATGCAGGGCAGGTTGTTTGGTGAGTCTGAATTGGCCCTGTAATTGTGGTGTGTGTGCACCATGCAGTGTGTTGGTGACTGCCCTGGGTTGGTTCCTGCCTGTGCCCCTTGTTCCCAGGATAGGCTCCGAGGTTCCCTGCAACCCCTGTTGGGATTAAGTGGTTACAGTGATGGATGGTTGTTAAGTCTGTTGCCTTCTACAGGCAGAGGCCATCTCTTTGAAGCTGAGCGTGAGCATAACTTCAAGCCAATCACCACTCTGCAGCCCAATAGCATGTTCCAGTCCATCACTGATTCAGATCAAAGTCATTTCAGTTACATTTTTAAATTAGTTTTTATTTGAATAGGTTTTCTCAGTTTCAAAACCTTTTGAGTTTCATTTCAGATTAGTTCTTGACCATTTTTATTTGTTTGTATTTTTACTGAGCGTCATAATTTCATCTTAGTTTTAGGTTTAGAAGCCCTCACTGACCAGGTGGGGAGGGGGTGGCTCACAATCGATTGCGCCGTGCAGATTATAGCATAACCATAAAAATATACATTTACAGCACTTCTCTCAGTCGCATTGTAGCAGTGTCCACCTGTTCAAGGAGGAGACAGGCAGGCTTTTAAACTCAAAAATAGGAGTAAAAAATAGAAACCACAACTTTTTGCTCATTTTAATTTTATTTCAGTTAGTTGAGTTTAGATAGATAGAGTTTGATGTTTTGATTTCAGTTTGTTTTCCATTTAAATTTTGACTATCAAAATGCTTTTATCACTTTTGTTTCAGTATTAATTAACAATAATAACTTTGATTCAGATTCTTCTCTGTGCAGTGGATCTTAACAGTCCAGCTCACTCTTCACATCATTGTTTTCAGGGTCAGACAACAGCAGCCTCGACTCTAGAGGTCCGTTACACATTTCAAAGATATGGCCCGAAAGATTTCAAGTCTCATGGGAGAGAATGCTGTCACAAATCCACACAACATTTTCTGCTGTGAAGAGACCTTAAACCTTCAGAATGGCATCAGCCATAACAGAGGAGAGATTGAAGCTCTGCTCTACATGAGCACAGTGTATCATTGTGTGCAGAAATATTATTCAGCTGTATCCTAATACAGGGTGTCCACATATAAGTAGCCTGGCATCTGGCAGGTGGGCTCCACCTTTAGTTTGCAGACATTTTTCTTGATGGTTCACTAATGGCTGGAGGTTATACATCACTACTTAACGAGGCTAGACTTAGCCAGACTCCAAGATCAAGCTATTTCTGATGAGCTTGCACGCTATTTGTGTGATAAACTTGCAGACTTGGGTGTGAATGCTGACTCTAATGTGATGTGGGAGAACTTCTGTAATAAGACCCTGAAGGTTGCCAAGAGTTGTGTTGGTGTCGCCAAGAGTTGTGTTGGTGTTGCCAGGGTTCCCAGAAGGAGGTGTTTCATCTTACAAGGCACCCGGGATATTATTGAGAGGATTTGGTGGCAACTCCAGTCTGTACCGGGAACTGAGAAGGACAGCTGTGAGGGCTCTGAGGGCAGATAAGGAGGTGTTTGTTAGACGAATATGTGAGCAGGTGAGACATCATCTGTGGTCTAGAGACCCATGTCCTGTTTACAGATGAATCGAAGCATTACGCACATCTGAATCTGTTCTTCGGAGACTTGCAGTCAGGGCGGGTGATGGAACGATCCTTACAGATGACACTGCAGTTGGGACCCACTGGGCTGGCTACTTTGAGCAGTTGTTTAAAGCTGACCCTCCAGCAAGGATGTTGGACATCTCTGGGTCCACGGTTCTCGAAGCTGATCGGTTGCTAGGAGTGTCCCGAATGAGGCACATTACCTGCATTGTAAGGGAGCGTCAGTTATGGCCATGTGGCGCGTTTCCCTGAGGGTGATCCGGCTCGCAGGATCCTCATTAGCGAGGACCCAAGTGGCTGGACCAGGCCAAGGGGACCTCCACGTAACACCCGGCTGCAACAGATGGATGGCCATTTCCAGAGGGTGGGACAGGGCCGTGTATCTGCCTGGGGGGTCACCGGCCAGGATCCTGAGGAGTTTTGCTGTATGGTGGGTGCGGCAACACGCTGCATCAGTGCATGTTCCCCAACCTGACCTGACCTGACCAGCTTCAGCTGAAGACATGAGGAGCCAGTGGCTTTACCTTTTCAGTCCATCTTTTGCCATTTTCAATTGACAGTGACAATAATGTGTTGCAAGCTTTGGAGCTGGAGGAATGTGGAGTCGACGACGTTGAAGAATACTTAATAAATAAAAAAAAAGTCTAGGGAAGCAAATGTAAAGCTGCCCTGTCTAAAACTGAAGATGTAGAGGAAGCATTCTGTGTTGTATAGCTGCTTACGGCACACTGTCCAGAGAATACCAATGAGCTGATGTTATCTGTATAAAACTATTTATTTTATTTTATCTCTTGTGTTAGTGTGCTGTTTGCGTTGATGTATTATGAATCAGAATCGCAACGCAAGAATTGGAAACGAAAGTACTTGCTTGGGTCGAGTAGCTAGGAGATCAATTGTGAGGTGAACTGAAAGGCAAGCATGTGTGCTAATGCATGGGGAGGTAGAGATGCACATTAGTGGGGCACGGGATCACGTTTACTGGGTAGGGGATCGGGAATCACATGCACACAGAAGAATGCTGACAGACACACAAGCACTTCGGAAAGAACAGGAAAACTATGAAACACTTGGGAATTACTCATTGGGACAAATGGGGAATAAATGAACAGCCGTCCATCATAACGAACACCCTATGGGACTTGATCAGCAACATAGTCACATCGTGATGAAAAAAAAGTCGCACTGCATAAAGAAGCCCCTGCAGTGTTCTGGGGAGTGGTCCAGGGCCAAGAAGATACGTGACTAACCAGGGAGCTGGGATGGTTACAATGACTACAGCAGTGGGGTTGCTGGAAATCAGGTCATCGAGATGTTGCTTGGGACGTGCCAGAGTGTCATGCAACTCTGCTGGATCCATCACACAGGATGTGGGGCAGATCATGCTTACTGGTTAGGGGAATGGGAATGGCACGCACATGGGAGAACACTGAAGGTGACACAAACACACAGAAAAGAAGAAGGAAACTGTGGCATGCTCTGTAATTACTCACAGAGACAATGAGTTGTGAGGATTGACAGGGTTATACGCATGGGGATATTCACAGAAAAAGAAATTATTGTTATTGTTGTGTTATGTTTTTTTTCTTCCCCGCCAATCAGGAGTCAGGAGCCGCTTGTGTAGATATTCAGATTCAGTCTTTATTGCAAAAATGACGTTACAACCAAGGCCGGACACTTACAAGTGTGTCCAATACTGTTTTACAACAATTTTTCTACATTTTCTTATTGTGTAACAATACCTCGTCACTTAAGCATCATCATTCCCTCAACCATTCACCATCGTTGTTTTCTCCCTTGATCCACACCCCTAGGTGATAAGTTTGTCAATCATCTCTTTTACTGTTTGGTCCCTCGGCTGAACATAAGGGTGACGTGACCATCTCTACTCAGTTTTTTTTTTAATACCCAGCCGTGAACTTTTGGTGAACTCTTTAATTTTGTCTCATGAAATTCTTTAATTTTGTCTCATCGCTGTAACATTCCCTTTAAGTTTCATATAAGGAATTGTCTCTTTTTGCACATATGAGTTTATTTAAATTCTTTCCTAAGCATGTTGTCTTGTATTTTGGCGAATGACATGGGTGAAATGTAACCTCCACATCGATTAGAAATCAGATATGAAATATAACATAAATGAAAGTGAATACGAAAGTTCAAACAAGGAGACCTAATGAACGCCAGCGTGTCCAATCACAGCGGTCCAGGTTTTATATAAAGATTAAATCTAACCCACTTCTTTGCCGTTACAGCTATTCGTTCTCCCACCTCCTCCCCTCTACCACCTTCGGCTCCCCGTCCTGCTCCGGGGTTTGGCTCGTTCGCCTTCTGCCTGGTCGCCCGGCCAGATCAGTCAGCTTCAGAGTCGACGGAACCGACGACCAAGACGGGCTTCGCCAAATCACTGTTCTCATACTCATTTAAATTGTTTCAACAAATAAACACTCATGTCGAAACTATCTATTGAGGTCTCCTTGGTTGAATTGCCTTTAAACTAGAACAAATGTGAATACTCCACAATATGCAGAACTATCACTGACTGGGTGTCTCTTAATTAGGTACCAGAGAGGTGATGTTGCAGCAATATAATCTATCATAATATTATTATGTACACTGCCCGGCCAAAAAAAAGTTGGCATTTGAATTTATATCAGCAAATACTTAAGAGCCAATGACTGGATAATTATTACAGCTCAGCAACGTTATGCAGCAATAAAGTGAAGTCAGCTGAGTACCTGAATCTACTGGCCAGGTTACACCTCCATCCATCAATGGGTTTTTCTCTTCCCTGCTGGCATGGGCATATTCCAGGACAAGAATGCCAAGATTCATTGGGTTCGAATTGTCAAAGAGTGGTTCACGGAGCATGAGGAATCATTTTCACGCATGACTTGGTCACCACAGAGTTGTGACCTTAACCTCACTGAAGGTCTTTGGGATGTGATAAAGGAGGCTTTATGGAGTGTTTCAACTCACATGTCAATACAAGATCTCGGTGAGAAATGAATGCAAATCTGGATGAAAATAAAGGGTGAGATGTAGCATAAGCCTGTGGAAACAATGCCATGACAAATGTGCGCCGTAATCAAAGCTAAAGGCCATCCAATGAAAAATTCAACTTTTTTTGGCCGGGCAGTGTACAATATTACTAGTATAAGTGGCATTCATGATTGCAACACAATGATAAGAAATACTTCATTAGGCCATTTTGGCAGAATTAGAACAAAAACCAACTTCCGGAACTAATTGTTCAGGTTGTCAGTGCAGGCCTGTAACAGCAGTGGGGACCAAACCAAAGAAAGGAAACCACTGAAATTTGTTTTTCTGTATGTGGGTTCAAGAAAGCAGGGCTTCCTCTGAGAACAAATTTAGTGTTCTTTCCATGTCTGTGGTTTGCTGTTTCCGTGGTGGTGTCCCTCATCTTGTGTCTCAAAGAATAAAACAACCCCAGTCTCAATTTTTGTTATGGTGACACAAAAATAATTAATCAAACATTAAAAGTGCCATAGAATGAAAATCTGACTTTACCTCAGCAGAGCTGAATAAGGAGAGTTTGTTACAAGGAACGGACATACCAGACCATGAAGTTGCATGTGTGCAAAGTTTCCACAAGTGCACCTGGCGAGAAAAAAATATATATTTCCTGATAGCCATTGATATAAGGTTATATATTACAAGTAGGCGTAGTAGACAAGTCCTATTCAGGGGTACATTTCCCAAGAGTTTCCATTAGCAACTTACATAGTTGGAACTATTCAGTTACATGCTTTTGGGAAACGTACCCCTGGTTATCGGTTGGCGTAGTAAATAACATTACTCAGTCTGGGATACTGACATTGACAAGAGGCTTCTGCACTGCCTGTAACCTACTTCTGTTTAGCTACAGAAATATCAAGCAATACCAAAATCAAAAAAATTGAAAGCAGAGTCCAAATTCAATACAAGCAACAAATTTAAAGCCACTCAACTTGTTCTTTGAATTTCTTGATAAAAATTGCTTAACAAAACTAGCATTGTCACTGGTTTACTCAAAAACAAAATTATTAGAATGTTCTTGTTACACTGCCAAAAATAAAGGGCCTCACTCCACCACAGAACATTCGAAGAGGCAGGAAGCACTATAACCGCAAAAGGTTTATTAAACGAAGGGCAAACAGAAACAGAATTGGCGGGCTAGATCGTGGTTGGGGAAGCGGGCGTAGGGTCGAGAAAGCCAGGCGGTTCAGTCCGACAAAGAAGGCACACGATGGGGAGTCACACACGGTGGGTACCCGGGGAGTTTAGACAGGGACAGGAGCACGACAGGAGGGCTGAACGGAGGACAAGGAAGAATCGCTCAGCTGGTGAGTTTACAAGGGGGGCATGACTTTTCAGATTGAAAAGACTTAATTAGACTGCTACAGGTACGTGTGCCGCTAGGAAGGCACACGTAGCAGCCAGCCTAGACTACACTTTCTTGGCCCAAACTATCAAACCCCCTTTACAGCATTTTTAGTTCCACAACCACGTAGAAGTCATGTGCTATCTTTAGTTCACAACCATCCATTCTCTGGTCACTTAGGGGTTAGGAAAACTCTTGCCTGAATTTTGAAACACTTCTATTTGCCCGGTATAAACTCAGATGTGAAGTAGTACTTTTGTTCTTGTCACGCCTGTCATCTGGTTGGGAAGCCCAGCCAAACAATTCCACCTGCTCCCTTGTGCCCAATCCCAGTGGCTTCAGCCCGGCTGAGCTGGTTTTTCGGACACACTGTACACGTTCCTTTGAAATACTACAGGAGCAGTGTTTATCCCTGAGACCACCTCCTCAGGCTTGGAGTGTGCTGAGCTGCATGTGAACACCTCGGTGCAGCCAGGGAGCTTTCCTGGAGCTCCTTAAGCTCATCACAGGAGGTAATGAAGGTTCGCTACGACAGGAAAGCAAGGGAGCGCACTTTTTTTGGTCCTTTTGCCTCTACTTGGCTCATCCCTCCAAGCCTGGTTTTCAGGTGCCTATAGGATACGGGAGACAGTAAGTCCCACACATTCTTCCACTTCACTACTTTAACTGTGCTGACCGAGCGGCGCAAAATGTCCTCACCACTCCGAACTCAGCTGCCTGTAATATGCAAATCGGAGAAAACATAATAATTTTACAAAAACCTGGGAAGGCGTGGTGACCATTTACTACGAAAAGTATATGAAAGAATTAGGAATCCCAATAAACTTTAAAGCCTACTTCCAATCTCGGACACCGAATCTCTCGTGCTCAGAGTCACACGTAGCTTGTGAGCTGCAGGTTGCAGACCCCTGCCCTAACCCTTAAGCTTGCCTTACAGCATTCTGAAGATCACCCTGTGATCGTCTATAACAACCACAACCCACTTGTTTTTCTCACTCGAATGTGTAACACTAAGCAGCGCATAAGGGCGCTGGGTACTTATTGTCCAAGCATTCAACTTGCAGATTGTACATAAGAAAGATGGCAGTAACGTCGTGGCGGATGCTCTCTCCTGGACCAGCACCAGGACCAGCACCAGCACCAGCACCACTGGCACCTACTTCTAGCTTAAAGGCTCTATTAAAATCAGGTGTGCTTTGCTGGTGCTTTGTCATGCTTTTCTTTTTAGGCAGTTGTGTTCGTGACTGTGAACACTTGTAGAGGGGGGGTGGTTTCCTGCGGCTGCATCGTGTTTTTTTTCAGCTCTGCCTATAGCCCCCTATTCTCCCTCATCTCAGGCAAAGACTTCTCCCCCTCTAATTACTTATGACAACCTACATCATCATCTTATATATCATGTTATACAATGCATTTCTTCATCAGTTTTTAGACTATAGGTATTACATGTTATTTGACAATAATTCAGTTATATGATTCATTACCACTTAGTCTAGATATATCATATTGCATATATTCTCTAATCCAGCAAAGTAAATATTAATCTTACATTCGTTGTTCTGTTCTACACAGAAAACACAATCTGAAAATCAAGTGGAGTGCATTGTTTCCCATAGTTCATTATTTAACGGAAGTGTCCATGGTTCATGGTGACATTATACTGGATAGAAATTTATGCTGCTGGATCTGGGACCCAAGCAAAAATGGCTCTTTGCAATTTTCTTTTAAAATGTAATCATAGACTACTTAATTAAACATAAGTATTGATTTATTTCCATGACAATATTGTAGTGTAGATGCTTTGTATCAGTTATTAAATAATACTTATTTTGTCACCCTGGTCATTTTCATTGCAAATAAGACAAGGCACCCAGAATAATAAGCAAACTTTGTAGAATTTGATTTTGTTATGGTGTTTGTGATTACATGTTAATGGTGCTTTCATTTTGAAAGGTAATTTGTTGACATCAAGACACGTTGTAAAATGCTGCATGTAAGCAGAGTCACATGGCTGTCTGTAGAGGAAAAAATATCACGTCATAGGCGTGAAATATTAACGTATGAATTACTGCCGTCTGTAGGCATGAAATAATGCTGCCTCTAAGCAAAGAGTTTAAGACATTACGGCCCTGACAGCTTTCCGTAATATAATTCCGCGGTTAGGCAGCATTTTGCAGTGTGGTAGCTAATAATGGCAGCTTGTAAATCCTTTCATACCTTCCCACAATGAAGATAATTGACTGAGAACTGCGTGCCTGGTCAGACTGCACTGTGATGTGCTTAGTGAAGCTGCAGTTGAATCTTAGTGCATATGACCTGCTTTGGCAATGTAGTTTTGCCACTGCTTTGCTGTATACATAATCATTACTTTTTATCATTTATTTAATCGCGACCACAACTTAAAATTGACTGACAACCGCCAAACATCCTGTTAATCTTATTGTTCTGATTTAAAAATGGTGTTATTAAGAAAGAGTAGCCTGCTATATAATACATGCCCCCCCGCCGCCCCCAGGCCAGGATATTTTTTGTTTATGGCCCAGTTCAAAATAATGTCAGGCGCATTAATACGGAGCACTTGTAATTTATCTGTATTTTAGATGGTACACGAAGGGCCGGGTGACGTCGTGGCTGGACGACTTGCAATGTAGCTTATCATCTGTGCTGTCTGGACAGGGTGCTGACTTCTGATTACTTTTGGTGTTTGGTTCGATGTTATATCATTTCCAGTTGTGACGGTGCCGAGTATGAAGCTAATCGCCGCATTATAAGTATGAAAAGAAGACAGAATAGCAAAAATATCGAGGCAGAATCAATTCAACAAAGTATCAAAATATTATTCAGGTAAATGAATCGCTTCTTGCGACTGAAGGCGACTGCATTTGCAAAAGCGAGCGTCGTCGAAAAGAGAAGCATTACTGTCGCGTTTAAATCAAATATTAAGTGTCACATTTGCGACGTTTTACAGGAGCAGGGTATATACAGAAATCCAGAGGTTAAATTTAACACTTTTTAATACCTTTTTTAATACTTTCTCAATATTTTTTAAAACCCGCACGGCATTGAGTTGCAACCGTTTTTAAACAAGTTTCAAACTGATTTAAAGATTTATAATGTTACACAATTTTGGCCTTTACAACAGAATTTAAATAGGGAATATGGGTCAACAGAATAAATTTAGTGACTGTGATTTTGAAAACATCTTGCATTTAACTTCTTCAGTCACAAGTCCATATCTTTATCCACTAGGCTATCCATGTATTCCTGATTTATGAGTTGTGCATCGCATATGCGACCAGAGAGCGCTAACCCCCATCCAGGTGATATTTATGGTTTTTTTTGCAAACCGATCAGTAACCCTCTCGATATTTTCCTGCTACCGGCCTTAACCAGTCCTTAAACGCCGGGTCCTCTAACCACTTGTGTGCAAATTTGCACTTACCCATGATGACTATGACTTAGCTTTTCTGAGTGTAAGCAGCCAACATATACTTCAGCGCGCAAACTGTTTAAGACGTCGCTCGACCACCAAATATGACGTCAGCATCACAGAGATCATCTATGAATGAAGGAATGAGCCTAATCCACATTTAAAATAATTTGCGAGAAATTTAGCAGATAAACTTTAAAACACAAATGGACAATTTGTAGTTTTAAAAAAATCTAAAATTTAATACTTCGTAAATTTGCGTGTAATACCTTTTAATACTTTTTAATGGCTTTAATTTTTGCTTATGCGATTCACTACCTTTTAATACTTTTTAAAACCCCGCGGACACCCTGAGGAGGATGTTAATCTTAACTTTAGGTTTGACTGTAAAATATCATAATAAACAAGTAATGTGAGTTTTTAGTCTGCTTAAACAAGACAAATGAAGTTACAGCGAGCAGACGCTTCTTTGCCTTTATAAAGAGAGACTACAATCCGCGGCAGGTTCGCAGTTTGCAGCACAACACCGGCATTAAACGTCAGCATAATTAAAGGCAACCTAAATTAGTTTAGCGTCATTCGGTAATTAAATAATGCAATAATATAACTAAATGGTTACATATAACGTAAGGACTTCAATATATTGCTGACCAGGAAAAAACTTCTAACACTCTATCACCGCGTGCCTCGGCGTCCCGTGTCCTCGTCATTGCCGCGTGCACCCACAGTCCTTTGCACGCACCGGTGCGCCCTTAAAGCTCCAGGAGCCTTTCTTACAGTTATGATTTTGATTACCTCGAATTGCATTTGTTTGATTTTATTTGGTTGAAACTTATGTTGTAACTATAAAAATACAATAAAAATGGCTATCAAGGAAAGGCAGCACAATTGTGACCCTCTCAGGTGCCAGTCTTGAAGGAACCACCAGGGTCGGACACGCGTCTGCAATGGACCCGATGGACCCAGGCGTCGATTCCCTCCACTTTCACTGCGTGAGGGGTCACCATCAGGACCTGGTGTGGTCCCCTCCATCTCGACGTGGTCCATCTCTTCCCTCTCAAGTCACGAACTAACACCCAGTTCCCAGGTTCGAGCGGTGTCACAGCTTGTAACGGCTTACCGTCCGCATTCCTCCAATTGGCACGAACCTGGTCCCAGGCTGCACCTGTTGCTCACCGCAGACCTGTCAGATAAGTCAGCAAATCCCCATCCACGGTCTCCAGTGTAACATATCGTGAGGGAGACAAAACACGCATCGGCCTTCCTGCATCGACCCAGGGCAGGCCCGTCGTCTCTGAAATTTTGGCCAATTTTTGTTTCAGTGTTTGATTTGCCCTCTCCACCATCCCTCCACTCGAGGGGTTATAGGCGCAATAATGCTTCAAATCAATTTGCATCCATTGGGACAATTTAGCCAGGATCTCTGCGACAAACGCAGGACCATTGTCTGTGGTGATTTTAGATGGAATGCCCCATCGAGGAATCACCCCCTTTAGCAGACATTTAGCCACGCTCAGAGACTCAGGGTGGCGGCAAGGAAATGCCTCCACCCATCGGGAAAACAGATCTATAATCACCAAACAATACTTATATCCCATGCACGGTGAACATCCATTCATCCATCCATCCATGTTCTGAAACCGCTTCTTCTGTCCTGGACCGCAGGGGGTCCGGATCCAGACACAAGGCAGGGAACAACCCAGGATGGGGCACAAACCCATCACAGGGCACACTCACCATTCACTCACACACTCACACCTACAGGCAATTTGGTAACCTGAGTGTCGCCACAGCATGTTTTGGGACTGTGGGGGGAAACCCCATGATGACACGGGGAGAATATGCAAACTGCACACATGGAACCCTGGCAGAAACTCAAACACAGGTCCCAGAGATGTGAGGCGACAGTGCTAAGCACTGCAGCACCGTGCCACCCGCCTCTGGGAACATACTGAGGTTAATGTGGGGAGACTGGGGCATAAACAGCCACCACACGGTCCTTGACAGAGACAAACCTATTATCAACGGCATGGACTCCAAGACAGCTAAAGGTCCATCTCTGCTGCAGCCTTCTTCCACCTTCACAGCCGTTGTTGTGATCCACCTGCATGCCTGGACACAATCCTCCGCCTGCTCCGCTCTTGAGGTCTTTCTTGAGTCGCGCTTTGTCTGGCACCTCCCCCTCAACCTTACCGCCAAGGGTGACCCTACCAGGAGCGTGGCTCCAGACGGTATCGCTCTCGGGATCTTTGGCACACGCAAGCCTCCCCACCACGACAAGGTGGCGACTCTCCGGAGAAGACACACACAGGCACACAGACAGGCATGCATACAGGCACATACACAGTCAGGGACGCATGCACACAGACAGGCAGGCAGGCGAGCACAGAAGCACGCATACAGGCATGCACACAAGCAGGCATGCACGCAGACACACACAGGCACACAGACAGGCATGCATACAGGCACATACACAGTCAGGGACGCATGCACACAGACAGGCAGGCAGGCGAGCACAGAAGCACGCATACAGGCATGCACACAAGCAGGCACGCACGCAGACACACACACGCACGAAGGCATGCACACACACAGGTACGCACGCATGCAGACAGGGACGCACACACGCAAGCACAGTTACACTTGCACGCACACACACACAAGCATACATACAGGAGGTACGCACACATACCGGCATGCAAAACTCTGGTTCTAAACTAGGTGTCCTTAACCCAGGACTTCCAAACATAAGCAAAACACAGTTACATTACTATTAGCTATCATTATTAATAGTAAGATTCCCTTTACATTGCATAATAGATAAGAAATAAATGGATGTAGAGAAGAAACATGTTTACAATTTAAAGTATTTTAGAGATGCTATAAGTATGCATGTGAATGGTTCAATGGGGAAAATTCAAATAAGAGGCTGAGAAGGATGTTCAGCTTCAGCCACCGGCTCTCGTGGTTGGCAGTGGGCTCTAATTTTGCCGGTTCTTTCTTTTCTTCTGTTTCCCATGCCCTGTTTGCAGGGGCACCTTCACCGCATTGCCAATTGATGTGGACACCTTCACACTGCCTGCTTCTGGATCATTTACGTTGAGGTGTTTCACTGATAATTTATCCACTTTAGTTTCAGCAATGTCCCAATTAACAGCATTCAGCTGGAATTCACTGTCTACAACTTCTATCTCTACATCCATAATTTCCAATTCAACTGCTGAATCAAAACCCCTCTCTGCAGTCTCCTCCAATATCACTTCTCCAATCTGTACTTCTACTATTTCAAAATTAACATTACTTTGATTTAAATATTTAAGATCAAACTGGTAGAGGTCTACCAGTACAGCTCCTACCTTCAGCCTGTCTTGGTGGTCGTCTGCAGGCTTTATGGAGATTGTCCTTTTATTTAGCACAAAGGCCTCCAACCCATGTGCATCTAACCCCTTATCCCTCCCAGGCTGGTTGGTGGGTGGAGTTACTGGGAAGCACTCTTCTCCATCGCCCCAGCAGATGATCTCCTCCCACTTGTCCCAGGTTGCCCAGTATTCGTCGTTGCTCCAGCTGACAGCTTTAGCCATTCTTCTGATTCTGAATGAGGAAAAACAACATACAGGCAATGCAATGGAGCTGTCAGTCACTCCGGACACATGGAATACAGATCTGCACAGACCCACACCTTCGCAATCAACAACCGCATAGGAAACTAGCTATCTTTCACATAACATTTAAATATAATCAAAACAGAAGCCTGGAACAATTTTAATTTTATTTAATAGCAATATACCGATCTTAGGTTACCCGATTCGCTACACTGCCTTTATTTGTGTTTGTTGCAACACATCCGCCCTCTCCTGGTCTGGTCGAATATCACTGCTGTAGGCAGCACCGACCGCAACCATCCGCACATTCCGCAGCCGAATGTAACATGAAAGCGCGGGAAAGCGTACGCGGAAAAGGGACATATCAACTAGACTTTGCGGCACAGGAAACTAGCCGACTTGCACATAAAATTTAAATACATATAACACGGTAGCCCAGAACAATATTCACTTTATTTAATAGCAATATACTGATTTTACTCACAATCAAGCGCAATAATTTACTCAAGCGTAGGAAACCGCACGCGGAAAAGTTTAATATCAACTAAAATATACTGATTTTACTTAGAAACATTGTAATATACATGCAAATTTGACAGATACTAAAGTGTAAGATAATTAACATAATAAAATGGGAGCAGACACTTATCGTACCTCGCCCCCCACAAAATTAGTCTTTACCCTGTACTTCTGTCGTCTTAGCACCCCCTGTCGTTTTACTGTTGTATTGCATGTCAACCAAACATTTCTACAGTACAGTAACGTGTACATTAGTAAACTGGCATTTTGTTACTCGTGATTTGTGTATTCAGATACCGCTCCTCACCCAAAAATCTGCCGAAATTATACTTTGCTTTTTTATTTTCAAGCGTGAATAACAAAAAAAAAATGCTCACATAAACAGGTCCAGCTAGGCTCATAATGACCAGTTTGATTTGTGATTTTTTTCCCCACAAATCAAATGTAGTCAGTCAGAGGTCAGTGTGTGTATCAGGCAGGTAGTAGGAAAATAGGCTGGTTTTGCACTTTAAGCTTGCTAACAATGAAAATACCCCCCTACTGGACCAGAGTCTATCCCAGGAACACTGGGCAGGAACCAACATTGCATGCAATAATACTGAGAGTTGCTTCTCCTTAATTACACTGCAGAGACGTAAACTGTGCCTTATTGACTCTTAAGCTCATAATCTCTCGTTTCGCCTTTGGGAACAAGCTGGGTGATGTGGTTTGACGTCTGTCACACACCTGACAAACTGTTGCAATAGTCTTCTATGTATTCCATACCTATTATATTAGCCAATAATGCCACATGCAAGTGTAATTTTGCATACATGCACTATTAAGTATGAACAATATGGTCCATAAAAATAATTATATAATTTTCAATAATTAAAAATAAAAAGTATATACTATATAGCGCTGGCATGGTGGCCTCCCGTCTTCAGGGTATACAGGCCACTTGAATCCCAGCCATGTTCTGTGTGTGAGCCTCCTTGTCTGTGTGTATAGAGTTTGCATGTCCTGAATATGTCACATTACAGATGGATTGATACCAAAATTTTGACTTTGATCCTGATTCCAGCTTTGGTACTTCAGTATTTCAGCTAAATCAATAATGTACAGTAAAACATTTCCATTTAAAAGTTACATTGCCTTGAAATAAACAGGTTGATTTATCAATCAAATAAGTAGCAATAGCATATAATAGGTTAAACATGAGAAATATGCAGAGATTAATTAAGCACAGATACAGAATTTAATTTAGCCTCAACTGTTACAAAAATCATTCTTAATACACTGACATTAGGTTTATATTTCTGTTTGTTTTGTTTACCCATTGGCCTAGTCTACTTTTTGTTCCTGGAGAAATGGATATGAATTAACTCACATGTACGCTAAACATGTGAATGGTTCAATGGGGCTAATCCCACAATGATTTAAAACAATTTTACAAATTCAAATAAGAGGCTGAGAAGGATGTTCAGCTTCAGCCACCGGCTCTCGTGGTTGGCAGTGGGCTCTAATTTTGCCGGTTCTTTCCTCTTCTTCTGCCTCCCATGCACTGTTTGCAGGGGCACCTTCACCGCATTTCCATTTGATGTGGACACCTTCACACTGCCTGCTTCTAAATCACCAATCATGAGCCCCCCCCTCCCCCAGGCCCATTGGTTATGACATCAAGGGCAGCACATGTGTCCTGGCCAGGATTTCCCACATGGGACTGTCCAAGATCGCAGCTGAGGTGCGGAAGTTTCCCGTGCTGATGGTCACATCCACAGGAAATGAGGGGCGCAGGATGAGATCTTTGGCAGGGGTCCGAACGCTGGGCTGGGGGGGGGGGGGCGGCTCCATCACACCCCTGTCTCTCTCACACACACAGCAGACACTGTTAGTAACACATTTTAACTGAAGTGAGAATGCACTTGGCCTGGGGACAGTTTCAACTGCTGATTTTTTTATTAAGGTGAATATTTAGCTTAAAATTTTATTTTTAGGCCTTAAAAACATGACGAGGTCCAGACCTCAGTGACCTCATAGCTGCATGGCTACGGCCCTGATTAGAACGTATGCAGTTTAAGAGTTACACATTAAAAACGAATAAAATGATTGCTGCAAATATAGGTGATTTTAGCAGAAGTTATGAAATGGCTGAGCTAACACACTTTGACCGGAATAACAGCATCGTTTTACACCAACATGAAAATGACTTTTGCACAGTACAGTATGATCTTTTATAAAAATGTAAAACAAAAAAAAGAATAAAATAAACAATAAAACTCTTTAATGTCACTGTAATGTTAAGTAATGAAACATAATTCAAATAACTTTCCCAGCTGAATGTGCTGACATTAAATTAGTGTTTATTCGTTATACTTTAACAGACACCACGTTTGTCTAATACTGTAGTGTCCATGGAGCACTATTTGGCCACTAGATGTCGCCATGAAAATCGGTGTTTTCAACGTTCAGAAAGATCGAAACTTTTTCTCAATCCTTTCCATCTCTCAGAAACACAATTTTTGCCATCACTACTGCAGAACAATGAAGTATTTTAAAATGTGCACCTCTCAGATGAAAGCAAACTGCACTTGACGATCAGAGAAATGTTTCCCTGTGCACGATACAGACAGTGCCGGTCAGGGTGCAAAACGAGCTGCTGTTGATCATGTAGTGATAACAATAAGACAGAATTTTTCCAACCATTTTAAGTCACTAAAACACATTTTAAAAAACTAATAGAAAGGCAAAAAAAAATTCAGTGTCCCGGTTCTTACTGTTTTATTGCGTCATATCTTGCTCTTTTGTGCTGCTTTGAATTGAAAAAACTTGATCGTTATATCCACTACGTCATTAATTTTTTTTTTTTCGTATTCTTAAATTAATTTCACACCGTTAATCTGGAATGTTGGTGTATGTACTCTAAAGTGTAGCGCCATGATCCGCCAATATTCGTTGAAATAGTTTATTTGTGTACTTCTACTCCCTAACTTGTTTTGCTCAGTAATAATAATAAAGAACAACAGGGCTGAAACAAAAGATGCACAGTTGAAGACAAAGTGTTTATGGTTATCATGTTATGTGATTTAACTAGTATAAATCATAATGCCCATGTATGAATAACATTACTAATTCAACACAGTACACACTAGTGACACTTACTGGTGCATATAAATAATACACACATGTAACTGACTAAAACGAAGGTAAAAATAAAGATTGTAACGAATTTGTGTATCCTTCAACTGGCTAATTCATGCGTGCACCTCTGGAGGAAGATGTCTGGAGGGCGATATCACTGATTTTCATTTCAATTCAATCTAAAGCTGCTATCGCTGATACTGATCTCAATAATGATATTGAGTGCCAGCCCAGTGCACTGGATTTATAGCGTTATTAAGTTAATTAAGTTGCACTGGGACCCACAGAAATGGGGCACCCCACGGAGAGCCAACGGGCCCCTTTGCAGGGAAGATAATCAATCAATCAATCAATCAATCAAACACTTTATTTGTCCCTGAGGGGCAATTTAAGGGCACATAGAGCAGTGTTAAGGTCAACCTGACCATACATATACAAACAGTGGGGGAAGACAGGTCAGGAAGACAGCCGCTCTACAAGCCAACCGGTCGACCGCACGAGCAGCGACCCGGTCATAGGAAGAACAGAGAAAACAGGATTACATGAGGTGAGAGGCGAATAGAAAAAAAACAGCCCCTAGACTGTACTCCATTAGGGAGTATAATGTAGGAACAGAAAAAAACACCTCAGCAACATAAGCACATAGCCACTACACAATATAAAATCGAGACAAGCCACAGGGAAGGGGATGGGGAAGTGGAGGTAGTCCAGCATAGAACAAACAGCCATCCGGTCCTGCAGCCAGATGCCCTGGTCACCGACCCGCCTGTTCACGCTGGGGGTGTCAAGCGGCGAAGCCGTTGGATTGGGGGAGGGTGTCCTTGGGGTTGGGGGAGAGGCATGCAAGAGAGTCACGCTGCCTTGACCTTCTGGGGGAGTTGTTGAATTCAGCAGCGGCCTTGGCCAAGGCCCGTGCTGATTAAGGGGGAGCCAGAAGCAGATAATTAGGTTGTTTGGGTTTTCGGGCGAGAAGCTGAAATTTTGTAGCTCCTCTAATGTCCACACTGGTCTCCACCATCCTCTGCAGAGCCGAAAGCTTCTCCGTGATGTTATCAAGTCTGCGGTCCATAGTCACAAAGATGGTATCCAATTTGCGATCTAGAGCCAAAGTCTGAGTGCCGACAGCTCTGCCAACTCCGTCAATCATCCCGGCCAGCCTAGTGGGGCTTTGAGCAGCTGTCACCGTTTTCTTCAATTTTCGATAAACCAGGGTGATGCCTAATCCAATCAGCATCAGACCTGTAATCATGGTTCCGAATAGGTAAATATCTTCGATGTCCTCCACGGACAGAGCCGCCAGACACACGACCCTCCACTTCTCCCATCCGTCCATCGTGTAGCCAGCTGCGTACGTTCCTGCAGGACAGTCAGGTTCCCCCGAACCTGCGCTTCTCTGCGAGAAGATGGTGTCAATTTCATTGAGAGACCAGTTGATCAAATCCATAATTTCCTTAGTTTGAAGAGCAGGGCTGAGAGGGTCTCTCGAGTACAGACAGAAGACAGTAGACTGGACGAGACGAGAGGAGCGAAGCAGGGCAGATAAGGGGAGGGAGAGGGAGAGAAGTGCGTCCGCTGAGAGCCAGATCAGATAAGGAGGCTATTAATCTATTAATTTAAATAACCGAAGCACGTTACACTGCATTATGAACCTTTACCAGGCCGGTAAATCTGTCTCTGCACACCTTGTCCTGTGAACTGTTGTAATAATAAAAAGTTGAAGTATGAAGTTAAACTGTCTTTCACTCTTAACCATTCTGTAGCTTATTATGCCACCTAGTGATCAACTAGCAGTATTACTGGTGTGGTTGGTATTTTGAGCGTAAATTGCACAGTTGTGAAAATGACACTGTGGCCTGCCTATTATTGGGCTGGACTTCTTGTCACAAGGTAGTCGGATTGGGCGATACCACTTCTTCCACACTGACCCTCAACATGGGACCCCCGCTCCCCCCCCCCCAAGGATGTGTACTGAGTCCTGTGTGGCCACAGACAGCTTCAACATCATTGTGAAGTTCGCGGATGACCTGAGAGTGGTGGGTCTCATCTCCAACGGCGACGAGACCGTGTACGGAGACACACCCCCATCTCCACCAAGGGGAACACAGTGGAGAGAGAGGGTCCGCAGCTTTACGCCCCTCAGTGTGCTTCCCAGTGGACCTCCCATGGACAGTGCACACCACCCGGACAGTGGGGGAGGAACAGCAGTGCCTCTTCTAGCTCGGTTTGCTTTTATTTAATGTACTGAACTGCTGATAGGAAATTTCTGACCCAAGACTTTCACTCACTAGTTCACTTATTCTAGTGATATACAAGCTATAACTGGCACTGCTACCTGGGGGTGCGTATCATGTCACTCCAGGCCTGAAAGACGGTGCCCTCTGCTTGTCCCATTCAGGCTGGAAGCAATGGGCACAAGGCAGGGAATAATCCAGGGTGGAGTGCCGCCTAATCGCAGGACACACACACACCATTCACACACATGGGCAAATTAGCAACTCCAGTTAGCCTCAGCATGTTTTTGGACAGTGGGGGGAACCCGGAGTACCTGGGGGAAACCCCACAATGACACGGGGAGAACATGCAAACTCCACCCTCAGAGCCAGGGCAGAGAGGTGTCAGACAACTGTGCTAAAACCCCCCCCCCCCCAAAAAAAAATCTAAATGTAATGATACAATTAAGACCAGTGTACCATACAAATCACATTTTGCTTACTTAACTGAAATGCTAAAATAATGAGTAAAACGGGACTTCTCATTAAAAATGTTTCATGTAATATAATGTAATATAATTACTGAGGATAAGCAGATATGTGGGTGATATGGTGGTGCAGTGATTAGCACTTCTGGGTTCGAGTCTCCGCTATGGTTCCATGTGTGTGGAGTTTGCATGTTCTCCCCATGTCATCATGGGGTTTCCTCTGGGTCCTCCAGTTTCCCCCCACAGTCCAAAGACATGCTGAGGCTAATTGGAGTTACCAAACGGCCCATAGGTGTGAGTGTGTGACTGAAAGGTGTGTGATTGTGCCCTCTGATGGTTTGGTGCCCCATCCTGGGTTTTCCCTGCCTTGTGCCCATAAGCTCCAGACCCACCATGACCCTGAATAGGACATGAGGTTTCAGACAATGGAAGGCAGTATGTTGCTATATAACTGGGAACAGGCTGTTAATAAAACATTAATAAAATTGATGTTAATAATAACATCACAATTTTAAATATATTTATAAACAGCAGAAGACACAGCTTATAAAAGTACTCAATGAAGTTGCATTGAGACATTTAAATATTTTAGATTGCTTTGCACTTTTTTCATGGGGGAACAAAAACAATGTTCTTTGCCGTATTTTTCTTATTAAACGAATGAATAAATGTAGCTAATTTAAATATAATTCATAAATGACTGACTTTCAGCAGGGAGCAGCCAGAACAATTCAGCTGCGAAAGGGCAAGGCAGAAATTACAATGAGGGTAAGAGGGGGAAACAAGCGTGGAGACTCTCTGGAGAGGCAAGAAACAGATTAGACTTGTGCTGGAATTAATCTCCAACAAACCACGCAAGTGACCAAGCAAAGACGCTAATTTAAACTGACATGTTGCATTATTAGATACAAGTAAACATTGTCCAAAGGAAATTAATCAAGAGGGGGGCGGGAATCAAACCGCTATCGCTGATGCCAATAGAAATGCAGAAACGATGGGAATAAAGAAATAAAGATTGTTTCTTGTTTAATATTATATAATAGCAGTCTAATATATAACAATAATATTATAATAATACAATAGTATGTAACATTGTATAATGAAGACATTAAATAAACAATTACAAATAATAAGACAAATCATTTTCATACCCCAATTGGAGAATAGTTAAGCAAAGATTTTAAATAGAATTTAAATTCTACAGTGAATATACAGACTATAAAACCTTTATCGATGGTATTGCAACATGATAGTATATGCAAATTAACTGTGATTAGAAAATGAATTGATATTAACAATCTGATAGCTTTTGCTTCTTCATATGAAGTATTCATCTTTTTGTTGCCATTCCGCATGCAATGTTTTGGTCACTCTGTGCTAACCCACAGACAGAAACCTTGACATAGTTTCTGTCCTCTTGCATTGCGACAGTGTGGAGGTTTGCACCCCACACTGTGTAGCTGTTCTGTACCGACATTACAGTGGTACCACAGCGCTATCTAAGGCCTAGTTCATGCTTCAGGTTTCTACTCGCCCAGATGGTCTACATATGTACAGCAATGGTCGTCCCCCACACCAGCAGAGGGCAGTTGTATTGCAACAATCACAATAACTGTTTGAACAGTTGTTACTTGACTTGAGTGGCATTACGGTAATATGGTATACTAGCCCCACCCCCATCCCCCGCTCCGCAAATATTATTAGATTTCAATATGTTCGTATAACATTTTGGACGTCTGCTCTGTGAGAGTCAATGCTGCCACCTCCTGGAAATACCTAGTATTTTTTCATTGCACATTTGCAGTTGCGTAGCAATGCGCATAATGTCCCCTGGACGTAGAGGTCTGGGCTGCACGTGCACAGTCCACCGAATACCCCAGTGATGAAATTTAAGTCACCTTGTGAGCGGTCCATAACGGCGTACAGATAAGCTAAGTATGAATTGCCCTTAAAGCTGGTTCATACTTAGGCATAGTTCATGCTTACTGCGGACATGACTGCACCCAGGCATTCCTGCCAAAATGCCAGACAACCTGCAGTTCTTCATACATCCTGCATCAACGCGTTAGACAACTGCATACTTTGACATCAGGCCTGGGGTAACATTGTAGAGCAAAGCTGCTCACGTTTATGAAATGTGGTATGGATGTTATATTAAAAGTAAGGATTTCACTAAAACTCACCATGCATTATGTACTTAAAGTATACAAGACAAGGTTATTATTATTTATGAAAACCTTTTAGTAAACTGTAATATTGCATTATAAATATTATGGGAGGTATTTTCTGCAAAAAATAAAATGAAAATGATAAAAAGAAAATTCAATCTCCATTTTGCCATTTAGTTTCCAAAGTTATTTAGTGTGCCATTAGTTTAGGCGACACCATGGCCAAAAAACACGGACAGAATTATACCTCCCATATAAATATGGCTTCTGAAACAAAGGGAATTAAAATACAACCAAATGTCATATATGTTCTGTTATTGTTTTTAAATACAAGTAATCCCTGATTTACGAAAGTTTGCCTTACACCACGAACAACATTACTACCAGATTTTGCTAACCGAAAGTAATCCGAAGAGGATTTCTGATTTTATGAAAAAGGAGAAAAGTGGAAATAGTGTTCTGCATGCACTTGTTTATCAGCCAGCCAATTACAGACATGCAGTCATGCGCCGCATAAAGTTTCAGTCCGTGACAGACCACAAAAACGATGATGGTCCCATAAGAATATATATAGTGAAGCTGAAAAATTCCTGCCGCCCAGCGACAGTCGTAGCCGTCGTAGTATCATTACTAACTCGATGTGGTGATGCTGATGTAAGCAAACCTACTGCATTGCCAGTCGTATAAACGTATAGCACATACAATTATGTACAATACATAATATTGATAATAAAGAACTTACTGATTCATACATTTACTATACTGTACTTAAAAAAAAAATCATTATTTAGGCTATACGATATAGGGTAAGTGTGTAGTAGGCTATACCGTCTATTTTTGTACAAGTTCTCACAACGGCAAAATCGCCTAACGACACATTTCTCAGGACGTGTCATTATTATTAAGCGACGCATGCCTGTATTGATTCTGGTAAGTGAATCTACATTATACATTCATTGTTTCTACTTTATGTAGGGTATATATTATCATACCATCCCTGCTTTTGATATGTTATTTTAGGTTTTGTTATTTTTTATAGTCTGGGAATGCTCAAGATTTTTCTTAATTTAAATTAGGCCTAAAGGTAATTGCTTCTTTGCTTATGAAAGGTTTATAGAAATGCTCTACTTTCGGATAGCAGGTGAAATCTGTACTATTTGGCTGAAGTAATGATTTATCTTTGGGCTTCTTTTGTGCAAATCTTGGGCCTGGCCATTAGATTTGTTCTGGTGTTGGCGCCCCACATAGACAGCTGTTCTGTGCTGGTAGCGCTGTTCTGTGCTGGTACCTCTAGGGGGCGCCCTATACCGCGTGGCTGTTTTTCAACAAGGGGTGTGAGCAAACCAGTTTCGCTTAGGAAGCGTCCAAAATCAAATATTTACACAGTATGTACTAAATTTCCTTAGAGTCCTACTACTTGTATTAATAATTTTCTCTTGGTTTTGTACTTCAATTTTGTCTCTGCAGGCCTTTGGGAGCTCGTGCAGGATGGCAAACTCAGCCAATGGTGCGACGCACTGAGGAATCTAAAGCTCACAAGGCCACTGAGGATGATGGATCACCTGGAGGTCTTAGAGCCAAAGTTAGAACACTCCCCCTCGCTGAATCTGACGTGGATCCTCACAGTGGATATGCCATCGGACCAGGACCGAAAAGTGAACTGGAGGTGAGGTTGGGGAATTTTTTTTGGCTGTGGGGAAGCAGGTTAAAGTTCTGGTCTGTGTGGGCAGATTAGACGGATTACGATTACAATTACAAATTGTTTAGATTACAGTCCTGCCACCTACGGTGGAAGACAGCAAGCCAATCCCGGAGAATTACCGGGATTATGAATGCTCTCTTCGCATTGAACTGAATTCGATTCCGAGTCGCAAACTCGAGTCCCTATCTCTGGCAAGTGCCAGGCAAATATAGGAGACCAAAATGAGGGGGTGTGAGGGAATGAGAGAGCTGGCCAGGCAGCAAAGGAGGCAGCGCTCAACTCTGCAGAGCACGAACAACTGAGGTGTCAGCATCTTCCCTGAATGACCTGTTTGCCTTACAAACAGGTGCGAAAAACAGGAGACTCAAAGCTGTTTCCGGGGGTGTGTGGTAGAAAAGGCCATCTGGATCCATCCAGAAACAAACTTACCTGTTATACCAGAAAACTCCTTTTGAAGCAATGATCATCCATGGGATGGACCACGTGGCACAAGGAGAGGGTGGATCATGTCAGTCTACAATGGGTAACTCCAGGGTTCTCGTGGTTCACAAGGACTTTTGTCAGTGTTGTATGATCTGTCTAAAGAATAATATCAGAAAGGGACAGAAGGTTAAACTGCCCCACAGTCCCTAAGTCCTTTTGTCACCTGATGATAGATTTTATTGAATTCACACAGACTGAGTGGTGACAGAGTACCAATAGCACGGATTCAGTGAAAGCCGGCATACACCATTATTGAAAGAGCATTGAATTTGTCTGCTATCATGCTGCTCACGTACATCACCTTTGTACAGGGTTAATTGTTTCACTGTAGATCATTATTCAATGTAAGTCCCTCTGTTTGTACTAGGTTGGGGATGTGAGGATAGGTCTACTAGCATCTATAATAGTATGTTATAATACGAACTCCACCTGTTTATACAGAAATATGACAATGCATACATTTGGCTGTTCACAGTATTTGCATCCATTCAAGTTTCACAAATACATTCAAGCCACTGCACTGTCAACAGCGAAAGGTCTGCTGAAGGAGATAATCCCGCGATGAGGAAGATTCCAGAAAGGTCTGCTAGTGACAATGGGTCTCATTCTTTCAATCAGACGATCCATTATTTGATGGAGTTGTTCGCAGTCAACTTGAGACTCTATTGGTCATATCAGTTGGGAAAGATCTGTCAGGAAATGGGCCTAAACTGGGTGAATATTGTACCCATAGCCCTAATGTATGAGCAGACAGAACATTAGGAGGGTGTCCCATTGATGCACTGATAGGGCAATCAGTGAGAATCCTGGGAATCCCAAGAACGTTTATGCTAGAAACAGTGGATGGTGATCTGCTGTTGCACCTTCCCCTGGTGAGAGGGGCTCTCTGCATGGTACATAAGAAGGTGTGGGCAACCAAGCTGAATATGGGTGCCTGGAAACTGGTGACTGAACCCTGATGAGGGACCCATGACTAAAGTATTGGCAAAGCGAGCAGCTGTAAATAGTGTTAGATTTAATGAGTAATGCAGTATTATTAGGAAGTTTGTTGCTAATGCATCATGTAATCTCACTGCATGTAAATGTATCACGGGACCTTATGGTCTGCGGAGCATGCTGGAGGTCACTCTAATAATCATTGGTGGAATTTATGTAATCACACTACTAGGAGTTAAACCCACAGCTTGCTATGTATGTATGCTTTTACTCCACACTGCCAAGGCTACGTTTCTGTTGTGTCTCATCCCAGTGATGAGGAATGAGGCGATATTCATTTTAATAATCCTGTTCCAGAGCTATAGTGCGTGGCAAAAGGAAATGAACAAAAGCTCTTTTCGTGAGGCCAGCAGCCGATGATCTTATCCAGTTCACCTCTTGATGCAACGAAATAATGTTTTCCCTGATCAAGAAAGATTCCCCGTCTTGCTGTAGCTCATCAGAGGGCAGTACGCAGCTAAGTAGGCTAAGCCTCTGTGCCTGCAATCAGAGGATGGCTGCTTTGAGCCTGGCCTCTGCAGGATAGCCATGTCTGCGGCCCTCGAGCAAGGCCCTTAACACCCAGCTCCAGGGGCACCTCTGCTGATAAGCTTTCTCTCACCTACACGTGTGTCATGGAGAGGTAGATGCAGAGGTGTAGGGGAAGGACCCCCAAGCTGGCTTAGTTAGATTGTACATCGCAATGACAAATCTGCTTTATTATTATACAGTTGTGTTCAAAATAATAGCAGTCCGACATCACTAACCTGATCGATCACTGTTTTTGGTAGAAATGATATTTCTACATGGCAAATAATTCACTAGTAGGTGTAGTAGAGTAATGGAAAACCAACAGACCCAACAGTCATGACATTCATGCTGCTGATTCTGTGTAATCAAATCATTATTTGAAAGGGGCGTGTTCAAAATAATTGCAGTGTGAAGTTCAATTAGTGAGGTCATTTGTTCTGTGAAAAACCAGGTGCCAATTATGGGCCTTATTTAAGTAAGGAAGGCAGCAAATGTTGTACATGCTGGTTATAGTGCATTTCTCTCTGAAATTCTGACTAAAATAGGTCGTTAAAGACATTGTTCAGAAGAACAGTGGACTTTGATTAAAAAGTTGATTGGAGAGGGGAAAACATAAAGAAGTGCAGAAAATGATAGGCTGCTCAGCAAAAATGATCGCAAATGCTTTAAAATGGCAACCAAAACCTGGAAGACGTGGAAGAAAATGGAAAACTGCCTTTCGAATGGATCGAAGAATAGCCAAGATGGCGAAGACTCAGCCAATGTTCAGCTCCAGGAAGATCAAAGAAGGTCTAAAGTTACCAGTGAGCACTGTTATAATCAGATGACGCCTATGTGAAGCCAAGCTACTGACAAGAAGTCCCCGCAAAGTCCCATTGCTGAAAAAAAGACACGTGCTGAAGAGGTTACAATTTGCCAAAGAACACACTGACTGGCCTACAGAGAAACGGCGCAACATTTTGTGGACTGATGAAAGCAAGATTGTTCTGTTTGGGTCTAGGGGCCCCAGACAGTTTGTCAGACGACCCCCAAACACTGAATTCAAGCCACAGTACACTGCGAAGACAGTGAAGCATGGTGGCGCAAGCATCATGTTATGGGGATGTTTCTCATACTATGGTGGCGGGCCTATTTATCACATACCAGGGATCATGGATCAGTTTGAATACCTCAACATACTTGAAGAGGTCATGTTGCCTTATGCCGAAGAGGAAATGCCCTTGAAATGGGTGTTTCAACAAGAAAACCACCCCGAACACATGAGCAACATCTTGGTTCAAGACCAACAAGACTGATGTTATGGAGTGGCCAGCCCAATCCCCGGACCTTAATCCAACAGAAAACTTGTGGGGTGACATCAAAAATGCTGTTTCTGAGGCAAAACCCAGAAGTGCGGAAGAACTGTAGAATGTAGTCCAATCATCCTGGGGTGGAATACCTGTTCACAGGTGCCAGAAGCTGGTCGACTCCATACAGCACAGATGTGCAGCAGTTCTCAGAAACAGTGGTTATACAACTAAATATTAGTTCAATGATTCAAAGGAAAGCAAAATCTTAAAACATTTTTCAGCTCATATAGTGAATCTTTGAGATTGTAAAGAAGAATGCAGACACTGCTATTTTTTTGAACAGCCTAATATTCCCTTTCCTTTACTTTCTGTAAAGGAATAACACAAATGTGATGAATTTCTCTTCTTGTTTTGATTTGGAATAGAATTTGTAGTGTTTCCAATGCATTTGCTTGTATGGAAATAAAAAGTATTATAAGGATTTTCAGCTTTATTCGCTTTTTTAGACACACTGCTATTATTCTGAACACAACTGTATTCTGTTTTTCACAAAAAGTGAAAATAAGGGAATTGTTTTGTTAAATTCTCTTTGTTGATATTCATTTAGACTTCACGTTAAAATAATGGTCATGAGCTTTATCGTGGAGGTAGAGGGTGCTTCCAGTGTGCAAAACAGGAAGCCACAGTGTCCCTAGAATCCTCTCTGGCAGGATGGGGGAGGCAAAAAGAGGATTTCCCTGCAGTGAATAATAATAATAATAATAATAATTATTATTATTATTATTATTATTCACTGCAGGGAAATCCTCTTTTTGCCTACCCCATCCTGCCAGAGAGGATTATTATTATTATTATTATTATTATTATTATTATTATTGGATGGTTTCCTTCAATTGCACCTGCTGCTGTCAGGGTAATTCCAGTGCACCAGTCCCCTCATACCTCCTTTGTATGGCACCATAGACTCGGCTACAAGCTAAAAACGCCAATCAGTCTCACAGTGTACAGTTTTAATGGACTTAAATCTGAGACGAAGACTCTGAGGGTTATGACCACAGAGAACTGTATAGATTTGGAAATGCTGTTGGAATAGGAAGTGTGGGTCTGTGAGATGGTGGGGATCACCTTTACGCTTATATTCCCCCGTATGAAGAGGGAAACATGACTTCAGTGATCCGGCATTGCTGACGACTGAGTTACTATATGATGTCGAACATGATACACTGGCTGTTTAAGGGGTTGTACTGGTGTTAGTAGCTATTCCGTGCATTAAGGTATCCTGTTAATGTGCAGCTGATTCTGTAGTCACCCTCTAGTGGAGAATCATGGGCATTAACAGGAACTGACATGAATGACATTACCAATGAGTGACATTTTCAGTGTCAAAGACGGCAATGTGGAAGTGATTTTTAAAGACAGTCAGACAAATTAGGAACTTAATATTTTACATCATGTTACAAATTACTATGCACATGCTGTTTTTGTTTGTTTTTCCTAAACAGTTGGCACAATAAAATAATTGTTTAATCCTCAACAATTATATTACAATACAAACATCAGATGTTTTTACAAAAAAACTATTGATTGACTGAACTATTCACATTTTGGAAAAACACAAAACACATTGTGCAAAATTATGTAGAATGCAGTTTGAAAAGACTCGATAGGTCATAGTGAACTCAAAACAGCAATCTGATGTATTTGCTGCATGGATAGATCGTTTTTCAAAAATGTACAATTTAAATCAAAGAATATATTAATATGTAACTTTACCTATTAAGATATGAGCCGTCCTTTGACATCACTGTAACAACCCTCTCATCCATTGAACTTATCTGTGCATAGTTTCTGCCTGTATTTCATCTGAGGATGCCAGCATTGCCCCCCAGAGCTGCTGTTTTCAGGCTCACTGTCACCCCTCAAAAGGGTTGAGGTCTGGGAATGACGGTGTCCACACCCTGATCTTCTCCCTCTATCCCATAGCGATAGTCGTCATTGGTGTTCTGCACAGCATGGGACGGTGCATTTTCCTGCATGAAAATAATTTTATTTTCAAAGGTAAGATTTTTCTTTTTATACCCAGGAGCGGTTAGGAGCTCCACATGTCTTGTGGGGGACATTTTGCCCCCCCCCCAGGCACACTAAAGGGACCTACCATCTCACTGCCACCTCCTTGCTGGTTGGCCATTCGCCAAACATTCAGAACTTTATCCATCTGGACCACCAAGCATTCATCTGTAAGCTCTTTGAACCGTAGTCATCACTTATTTCTGACTTTATGCTCAATAGCCAGCCTCTGAAGGAGCCTGCATCGAGAGGCTCTTGGGACTTCAGGGCCACCAACCGCTTCAAGTACGCACATGCTGCTCAACAGTGGCTGTTTTTACCTGCCCTTTTAATACCATTAATTTGTCTGACAAAAACTTTCCCTATTAAATCTTTATCGGACTGAATTTGCTTGTGCTCGGAGTCGTGCACAATTCTTTTCGCAGTTCGATGATCTCTCATTTTTCCTGTAATATCAGTTGTTCTCATGCTTTTTGCAAGATGCTGCACTATTTCATGCTTTTCATCTCAAGAAGCACCTTTCTTGCTCCCCATATGGCCACAGTTTAGATAACTGTGACTTGCTTAATAATGAGGAGCAAACTCTAAGTTTCCTTTCAAGATCACCTGGCAAACCTGAGACTGATGCCAGTTATCTAAACGTATATGAGAAGTAAAACTAACCAAAACCTTCATTCAGAATCTAAAAACTGAAATCCTAATGATATGTCACTTGCATAACAGCAATATCCCGATCACATTATTAATGAGATCAAGCTGAGCTTCCGCTCCTAGATTATGACACTTGTGTGAAAACTGACACAAAACAGGATCAGGTTTAGGTTTGTACTCAATAAAACCAATACCAATCAATAAAAAAAAAATGCCAAGATCAACTTGATGCATCCCTATTGCATAATCATGTGGAATACAGTGTAGTCTTTCTTATGTGCATAATCTATAACCAGGGCATTTTGTACTTAACAGGCGTAAGTATGCAAGTAACCAGAATATTACCAGCAAGTTATAACAGGAAAATGATACAAAGGCCTCAGTCCCTGGTAACAGAACAAGTATAAGTCCCCTTTGGGTGGGGGGGTGGGACCCCAGTTGTTCTGTGTAATTTCAGATGAGTTGTGAAGTAAGGAGGATCCTCAGCTTGAGCCACTATAGAAGAGGGCTGAGAGAAGACCTGTGCGGAAGCTCGGGAAACGAATGTTGGGTATTGTGTGAGCGTCCCTTGACTGATAAAATATTAATTGTATTAAATCTTCTCCTGTCCGTGTTTCAGTTTTGTAACCACACTAGGGAACTGCACGAGCCTTTGATGTTTCACACACCCCTCAGCAGTCATCCCATGCAACAAAAATCATCTGTGCATGAGTATTTTGTTAAAGAGAGAGAAGCAAAACCTTTTTGAAATAAGATGCCAAATGTTATTTTGACAAAGAGAAGACAGGAGTCCAGTCTTTTGCCGGCAGAGAAGCACCGCTCATCTCACAAGTCGCAAGCGGCTGATGAATGCGCTGATGACTCATGGAAGCGTCGACCTGGCAGGCTCCGCGCTGCCTGAACTCCCCTCTCATGCGCTAATCCATTATGTTCTGCTCTGCTTCCAGCAGGACTTTGGTACCTCCATTCTTGCGATGGCAACCCCTCTCTCCAGATACCTACCTCTCTAATTTGGCAACAAGATCACGGGAGACAGACGGCGACACAACAGAAGCCTAGAAAATAGAACTAGGGTGAATGTTAAAGTTGTACGCAGTTTAAAAAGACAGTGGTGTTTTATTTGTAAATTAAATCACAAAAGTATTAGTTACACAAAAATTATTAACAACAGTTACAGTCTGATTGTACAGTTCAGGTGATTATTACCATCATTATGGTTACCGATCATCATTCTTTATTAATACTCAACAATAAAATACAGGACCTTTTGGTTGGGGGGAGGAAAAAAATAATTACATTTGGCAGTGCGAATACCAGAGGGATTCTCAGTATGTGATCAGATGAGGTTCGCGAAGCAGAGACGAGCTCGGGGTAAACTGAAACATACAATCTGTCCACTGGGGCTGGACATACAGATCCTTTCCCCTAGGTACGGGAGGGGGGACCATTTGCAGTTAAAAAAATTTAACAAAATAAAAAAAAAAATCCCAAAAACCAAGGTGTAAGATGAGGACACTGCTGGGAATCCAGATTTAGGAACATAGCTCCAAAGCTTCCAGCAAATTAATACAATGGCTCATCTCTCTGGTATCAAACACTCATCTTAACGTCGGCACCCTTCAAGGAATTCCACCTCCTCAAATAACGGCACTGCAGAGTCCTGTACCAAGGGGGCAAAGGAAAAATGGAGGGGGGGGGGGGAGAAAAAAAACAAAAACAACAAACTTTCCCTCACAGCCCCTTTGGAGAGTTTTACAAAAGAGAATTAAAACAAAGTTTGTCCATAAAATATACGTCCTGCTCTTTAAATCCCTACTCACTGAGAGGAAATCACTACATCACAGACATCTTAAATGAGCCCATGAAAGAAAGAAAAGAGAAAAATAACTGATCAGACAATTATATTGCAATCGAAAACCTACCCCCCATGATATTCAATAACTTAGAAAGTAAATGGGGAAAAAAAACAGATTCTCACATTTTAAAAGTACTGAAATGAAAGCAGCTGTCATACAGTTATTTGTTAAAACAATGACATCTGTTAAAATAGAGTTTTAATGCCATGATTTTCAGTTTTGAGTACCATTCAGCTGAAATTAGTACCTCTAACATGCATAGGGCCCCCTCCCCCCCGCCCCTCTAACAGAAGCACAAAGCTCACAGGCCAGAAGCACAAAGCTCACAGGCCAGAAGCACAAAGCTCACAGGCCTGAGTCTCTGCACAGGAGGTGCCAGCATTTGATTTCCCCTGGATCATGAATGGTTAAAAATAAAAGTCAAACATAAGTGTGCTTTTTATTCTCTATAATAAACGATGATAGCAGAGAGGTGCTAAGGAGCTCTACGGTCCACCAGTGGGCGCTAGCGAGGACAACACCGGCAATCCAGACAGGGGCTGAACGCGCTGAAGCTTCTGAATATCTGCACAGAACTAAGTTGGGAAAATAAGACTGAATAAGAGGACTGTTGACATCCGTCTGACAAAATGAGAGAACGAATAAACAAACCCAACAGCTCTCTCACTTTCCCATGCTCCCTGCAGTTTAAATCCAACATTTCATGTTTCCAGACATTTCCATCAAACAATCAGAACATAGCCAAAATCTTCCGGATGCAGTGTGATTATGAGGGAGGTGGCGGCTGCGGGGGAGGTGTGCAGTGAAGAGAGCAGTGCTCTGGGAACCCATGTGGGTGACATGCAAGGAACGGGATGGGAGACCTCCCATGTCTGCTCCTGGCCAGCCATGTTCCTACAGCAGCTGTTCAGGTTAAATAACATTCGGAACATGACAGACTCCCTGGAGCTTAACACCAACCACCACTGAGATTAAAAATCAGTATGGTACCTCCTCAGACCAGGTCCTGGACAGTATTATCAGAGTTACAGCAGATCCAAACCCCCTCCTTCCCCAAGCTCAGGGCCATGAGACTGCTGGTCTACATCTTCGGGATGCTCAGGACCTCCACTGAGGAACCCAAACGGCACAGTGGCCACATCTGCCATACGTTCAGGGCTCTCAAGGCGCCGTGACTGTCATTACAGAACAACATGCTGCACTGTGGGCTTCAGGAAAGAGGCACATGTGGGCCTGACATCTGTGGTATGATTTCCGAGCTTCCTGAGGGTGCAGCCCCCACCCGGCCATTTTGCTGAATATGACAAGTTGGCTTCAAGCGGTAACTCAAAGAAAGTCTGCGTTCAAAAAAATAATGTTTCCATTGACAGATTTCATGATTTGTGCCTGCTATTAAGGCGGCCATGGAACCACAGCCCATAAATCCACTCCCTTATTTTGGCTTCTCCTGACCTAGACGTACGCCCACACATTCCCTCCACCGCCGTCTCCCGTGGTGGAGCAGCTGGGATCAGACACATTAATCGGCTTGTCAGAGACCATCATCTGCGCACGCGTGCTGGAATCCAGTGTCAGGCAGTTTTGCAATTGCGTAAAATCATCAAGGATTTCATGTCAAGATGGTGGATTGGAGAAGCGGACAAATCAAAGCTGGAAGCTCACAGCTCGTTAAGCCAACAGCCTCATCCCCATCACAATGCCGCAGGACCATTAAAGACATCCTCGGGCCAGAGGATTCTGGGAAACGGAGCAGGTTGGTACATCTGGCAGGGAGAGTCGGGTGACAGGTGTTAAGTGAAGGGTTGGGGTGGGCTGACCAGGAGACCCCAGCACATTCCCAGACTGAAGGGCTTTAGAGCTGAAGGCCTGTACCCTGGCACTGCTTCCCTGCAAGATGCAGCATGTTCAGCACTGTGGTCTTGCATCATACTCCCTGAAATTGCTCTTTTGATGTTGCTTTGATAGAGCCTCCGGGGGACACTATTGATGTGGTATTAAAGAAAACTCCCATCATGCATTCTGCTTGGATTTTATGTAAGAGTATGAGTGTGCAGCTCAAGAAAATTTAAAATTTCTGGGATCCAGGGCTATCCTGGGGGGTTGGGGTGGCATAGGCACGACGGATCGCAGCGGGCCCCCTCCTTGGATCGTTGACTTCGGCTTTGCGAGAGAGGCTTGCACTACAGATTTCAAAGCACCCTGGAGACTCAGAAGGCACCCCAAAGTGCGTCCTGAAGGGAACCTGTGCCCACCGCTCTCCACAGATGGAGTGTTCGGCCTTTGACTGCAGGGTTGAAAGAAAACATTTTTTTGAAGGGTTTTTAAAATCACTTCTTGGCCTCTAAACGTGACCAGATGGCGCACAAAATGCACACTGAGGAGGCTCATGTGACCGATCGATTTAACCCATGACGGTTTACGCCACAGGTGAATCAGAGCCATTCATACGCAGCCACACCACCGCTCACTCAGACGGGCATCGAGATTCTAAGGCCCTTCCGTAAGTTGCGTGTTAGAAAGCCGGGTCCTAGACAGGCACCTAAATGGACGGCCTTAAAGGGCCAAAAATCTGGTCTCGTCCCTGAAATGCTGAACAGAGGCTGAACTCCGAATCTCTCGGCACTGCTGATTACTTTATCCCTGTCACACACGGAAACACCACATCAGTTCTCATTCAAGTTTTTTTTCCCAAGTTCCAGAAATCCCAAGATGTGTATTTTGTTTTTCCATACTGTGCTGACAGGTCACGTTCCTCGCCTGAATGTGCGAACGGAGCCAAGCAATTTTTGTTCCCCCGCGGTCCAAATACTCAGTGGTACCATACTTTACAAGTTACAAAGCAATGGGGAAATAAAATTAAACCTTAAAAATATATATAATATTAAAACAAGTTCCAAATCAAAATCACAGAAGCAACAGGAAAAAGAATACAAAACTTTAAATAGTCCTTATTACCGGGAATGACACTTTGTCCTGGCACTTCTAAACAATCAGCCGCTGCTGCCTTGAATACCAATACAGACAAGGTCCTTTGCTCTGTCTCCCAAAAGCAAACAAAACATGTGCGCGTGATGTGAGGGAAGATGGACGATTAAGAACGTTCCTCATCTCCCCAACATGCCCCCCTGTTCCTCTGCCTTGTGCCAGGTTCCCAGGAGGTGGGGGAGGGGGGGGGGGTGTTCCCCTTCAGCAAGATGCAGCCTGCAGTGCGTTTAGTTTTGGGTGACCACCCTTCTTCGATAGTTCGTCCACCCTCACATCAAAGACAAGATGCTTCTGGGGGTGAATGTGTTTGCTTCCCGACCCCTGCTGTCGTTACCCACACAGGTGGCAGAGGGGAGAGCATGCCCCCCCGCCTCGATGCCGGGGCGTCAGCTTGTCCTTTTGTCGGCAGGGACCCCCTCGCCCCCCCCGGCTGACTCTCGCTACCTGGTGTTGACCAGCTCCTCACGGAGCCAGCTGGGCAGAGACTGGCCTATCCTGTAGAGCAGCTTGGACAGCTCGATGTTGTGATCCCTGTAGTACTCCCTCAGGAAGAGGCGGGACTGCGACGGGACACAGAGAAATACATTAAACTTCAGCTTGGTCAGTGACGCGAGACAGACGGAGGGAAAGGAGGGAGGGGAGACGCATGAAGCCGAACAGGAGGACAGAGGACCTTAAAATGTGCAGATCTGCAACATCCAGGAAGCAGGTGGCTCTGCTATCTGCACTACTACTCAATAACGGTAAAAAGGGGAGTCCGACTCTTTAAAGCCAGATTCAGAGGACTGAGAAAAAAAGAACATCTGGCCGGCATAAAAACAAGGCCCACACCGAAGAGCGGGACACCTAGAACAGCAGATTCAAATGCAGAGTGGGACACCTAGAACAGCAGATTCAAATGCAGAGCGGGACACCTAGAACAGCAGATTCAAATGCAGCCCCCCCCTGAACGAGACTATCGAGTCTATTGGCACGAACATTCCTGATGTGACTAGTCAGATATCATTTGATTTTAATTGTATTTATTTATTTATTTTGGGAGATTGAGCTCATTCACCATCGGCGCCCCCAGCTGGCCAAACAACCACCTTGATTGGTCCCTCGTCTCCCTCATTGTAATGAATGCAACTCATGATGGGTTTAACAGTGAAAGAAGCTCCAAGCTGAAGGAGACGCCCAGAAACAGGGCAGAGGAAACTGCGTCACGAGGAAAGGGTTCACGGGGGTGGCGTAGGCGGAGAGTTCCGGAAAGGCGCCGGACAGCCCCTGCGAGACGTGCGCCAGCGCTGAGCTGGCAGGTGGAGCTGGAGCGCGGAGGACACACCGGTGGTCCCAGGGTTCTGGGAGAGGAGTGTCTGACAGATGGCTTCCCAGCCAGCAGAGTCCCGCCTCTCTCTCCCTCCCAGGGACACAAGTCACCTGCATCCTCCCGACTCATTAACTCGACACTCCCCGCCGGCTGCAGCCCACCGAACGCCATTCCAAGGACTCCCAAGGTAACATCTGCAGCTCCCGCCCCCATAACTCCCAGCAAAACCAATGATGGCAGAGGGGAGGAGCCTCTGCTCACTCAGCAGCTGACAGATGCCAGTCGGAGGAGGCACAGATCAGGGGACGTAGAGCGGTGGTGACTGGGGGTACTGGGACAGAACTGTTACTGGGCACCCCAGCGTCAGAACCACCCGACACCAAGGGCGGTAACCAAAACACTCACATACGCCTGGTAAAAAGCAATAAACTAGGACGTGACAGTAAGGGCTGTTTTGAGTAGAGCAGTCATGGTTCCTTGGAGTGTGAGATCATGGGGGTGTCTGAGTATCCGGCAACCAACTCACATCCGAGTCCATCTCCGGGTATTTCCTGCCCTTGCTCTTGCCCAGGCACTTGGTCTTGCCCCCTTCCAGAAGCTGACACCAGAAGCCTTTCTTCGGATCAAACCTGCGTGAGGAGGGAGGAAAAGAGAGAGAGAGAGAGAGAGAGAGAGAGAGAGAGAGAGAGAGAGAGAGAGAGAGTCAGGCCCCGGGGCGGGTGGAGGTGCAGGTGTGTGCTGGACGTTTCTGGGGCTCACCGGGGAGGTGAAGAAACGGATGCTGCCATCCACTTGTCAGGGTTCCTAATTATGTGCCGGTGATGTGTGCAGGGTGATGAAGAAAGGGGAGATGAAAGATGAAGCGAGAAGGTTTATAAAGGAAGGAGGGAGGGATAGGAGATCTGAGAGTGAGGGAGGGCGCGAGGGAGGAGAGGCAGTCAGGGGAAGTGAGGAAAAGGGACACGTTCCTGCTAAATCAGGCAGCTCCCCCACCTCAAAAACAGTTTGGCAAAACCGGAAAAAATAATGCAAAAAAAAAAAACAATGAACCTATTTAAGTCAATCAGAAGGAATTCTTATGACTCAAACATGAGCTGTTTGGATGGGGGCATCTTCCTGTTTACTTAAAACATAAAAATAATTAAATTGGGTAGACTTAACATCTGGCGTCTCCACTATGCCCTTATTGTGTTTTTTTTTGGGAGGGTGGGGGGGGGGGGTCTGGGTGGATTTCCACAATTTCCCATGGGAAAGAGTGTAGCGGCGACCAGAAACTCACGCCAGGATTTTGTGGTAGTTTACGATATTCGGCAGACCAAGAAACTTTTGGACCTTGTCCATCGTGGATGTAGGGTCTGTTCTGAGCATCTGCCCATCCAGAACCATGACCTGGGGCAGCAAGGGATTAAAGATTTTGTCAGACATCTTGCCGCACACGCACACGCACACGCACACGCACGATTCCACCCCGTCACTCACTTGACTGGGATGGTACTGGCTTAGCCAGCGCTCCAGGTGTGTGGCGTACCAGCCGGGCACCAGGCAGCGGTTCTGCAGGACCCGCAGCTTAATAGGGGCATCAGGGGCAGCCGTGATGACGTCGTGGAAAGTGTACTTCAGCGCCACAGGGTCGTCATGGGCACGCTGATGCTGTGGGTGGAGCCGGGCGGGTTGTGTCAATGCTAGCAGCCAATCAGACAAACCCTCCCCTTCTTAGTAACAATGAGGGTGACTGGAGGACAGAAAATGTTCGTATCCTGCAGCAGCAGCACCCCCACATGTACATTCCATCATCAATCATATGCAATACCAGTCAAAGGTTTGGACACGCCAGGCTGCCTGCAAAGGAGAGTGATAGAGTGTCACATCACATGACCTGGTCACCTGACCTAAACACAGTAGAAATGGTTTTAGAGGAGTTTGACCAGAGAGCGAATGAAAGGCTGCCCATGAGTGCTCAGAGTATTGGGACCTCCTGCAGGGCAGCTGACAGAGCATCCCAGGAGACCACCTCATGGAACTAGCGTAATGGAGAACATAGGCTGAGCCAGTTCCTGCAACAACTGGGGATAAAGGCCTTACTCAGGGGCACAATGCTGGCATCACTCTGCTTGCCACAGATTTATACTGACAAATATCTACCCATAATGCAGCCCCCCCCTCCCAAAAATCTATTTTTATTGTTTAATACTTTAGTCAGTGCATAATTCCATTCCATCAGTTCTGATATCTACATTTCAGAAGACAATAGCACAAATAAACCCTACTATTGGCAGATGTGTCCAAACTTTTGACCGGTACTGTACAGAGTGCCCCTCCTAAGGGTTCAAGAAAACCAAGAACAGGAGTAAAATGGCTTATTTCAGCTTGGGAGGGGGCTCCTTGGCTGATCTGAACCCCCCTATCTATCTCCACAGAGCTAAGACCCAGCATGAGCCGAGCTGCGGGGGCGGCTGACCTGGTACCAGGAGTAGGCCCTGTCGGCGGGGTTGATCAGGATGGTGATGATTTTGGCTTTCGGCAGGAGGGATGCCGCCCGCCGCGGAGCCACCTCGGAGTCGAAGTAATTGGCGCTCTTTTCAAAGTAGAAGTCCGAACTGGTGTTGGACGGCAAGGGGAAGAACTCCATGTACCTTTATGACGGGATGAGAAGGGAGATGAGTGAGAGGAAATGGAGATGTCACACAGTGTTTCAGCGTTCCCAGCGTTCCCATGTGACATGGCTGATCACTCCCGTCACGGAGGGAGCACGAGTCAAATCAGCCCAATCAGTCAGGCTGCGACTGAATACTCCGGGTCGTTATCACGCGGGTCCTTCACACGCGACTGCCGAGGCACGACTCGGGGTTTCAGCAGCAGTGAGTACCACCCCCCCGGGCCAGAAAAATAAGTCAGTCAGTAGGAATTTCTTTCAGAAAAGGACACGACTAACCAGTGCTTTGATTACTTCAGCTCCCTGTCGGAATTCGCTCAAAAATGCCCCCAAGGATTGAAAGAGACATCAGCACAGAGATCACACCTTATTAGAGGCAAAATTGAACGTGAAGTGACAGAACACCAACCGCGAGGTTTGGAGCATTTGGCAGGAGAGAGAGACTCCTCAGGCCGATGCACGATGGACACACCCTCAAGCTGTTAAAGCCCATTAGCATCGGGGGGGGGTTACCTTCATGTCAATTGTAAATTCTTGTCAATATGAATTTGGTGATAACACCCCCGTTTGCCCTCCTGCTGCAGAGCTAGCCTGGGCTGGGGGTGTGGGGGTGCCCCTTTGGGTTTTGCTGCCAGTTTACCACCCAGAAATTTCATGGCGGGTGGGGGGGGTGGCGGGGGCACCCACCAGTCGATTCCCTTGTGGTAGTTGTGCCCATTGAAGAACTGGATTTCTTCGAAGGTCTCCTTGCTGGGGTAGTTGCTGGTCAGGTCCGGATGCATACCCAGGAACAGGTACAGGGCAGTGGTGCCTGTTGGGAGCGAGCAGACCGGGGGGGGAGGGGGGAGAACAACAGGTGCATGAAGAACAGAACTGGGCCATCTGGAACAGACCAGCGGAATAACTCCCACGAGAAGACAGTTGGATGGTTGTGTAACGGCTAATTAATGTGCCGGGGAATGAGGGTGCATGCCATTGGCCGGAGAGGCGGGGATGAATGACCCCCCTCCCCCACAGCATGCCGGATTAGGGGTAGAAAGGAGGGGCCCCACTCTGGGTCAGTCAGTTCCTGCACATGCCGTGGGGAGCTGAAAAACATCTGACAGGTGGTGAAACTCAGAAAATGCCCCCCCCCCCCAGCTCTTCCACCAGCACCCAACTGCCCGTACACCCCCACAGCTGCATACGCTTTGGCACCTGGTCAAGATAAACCAGTGTGTGTGTGTGTGTGTGTGTGTGTGTGTGTGTGTGTGTGTGGAGTGGTGTAAATATATCTAATGGGTAACCCTAACCCTTCCTAATGAGAAGATTATCAGTGACGTTTATGGGGAAAATCAGTCCCTAAAGGCGACTTGTCAACATGTGATTATCTCAGGCAGGGATTCCCGATTTCCACACTGTCATCAGAATGATACAAAAACATCTGCAGTTTCTAGTTTTCTAATACTCAGATGCGTAAAAGCTTTTTGGCAGGAGGCCATTTCTCCTAAAGAGTGCACGCAGTTCTTTCTTTTGGCCTGCAGGGGGCTCCACAAAGCTTACCTGTCTTCTGCGGGCCGATGATCAGGAGCTTGGGGAACCGGTCACATGTCTTCTCTTTGGACCAGATATCTTTGTGCCTTTTGTCCTCACAGGGGTCCTGCGGACAGGGAAAGAGAAGCGTTAGGATTCGGTGAAGAACACAGGCTACGCTCCTATCTTGCCGGGAGGAAGGTGAAAGAAAACATGTGCGACACACCAGCAGCTAAGCTGATCATAAAGCTGTTAGCATGTTAGCACGTACGTTTGCCCTTCAGATGTCCCCCCCGGGACCCCAAATTGGTTCACAGTGTCACACTCATGCAGCTAGTGACCCACATCTACTACACCATGGTGACTCCTCAGCCATGGCTGCCTGGTGTTTCGCTCACGGTGCCCAAGACCTACAACAAAACCACAGGTCATCATCTCTGTGGGGCCCAGCCTAGAGGCTCTCACCTGCCACAGCGGGTCCCTCTCCTCAGGGAAGATCTGGAAGTAGCGTTGAGCCAGCTGGACCGGGGGCAACGTCTGCAGCTTCAGGTTGGTCCAGGTCTGCAGGAACCTGACCAGGTTCTTGAAAGTGTAGAGACCCAGCCTGTCGTTGCCATAATTTGACAGGTGGGTCATGAAGATGCTGATCTGGAAGGGAGATCAAATGCTGGGGGTCAGCAGGGAATTAAAATATTAAATATCAGGAGGGGGGGGGGGGGGGGCAGTGCTTAATCGCAGAACTACTGACTGCTTTCTAATGTAGGACTAGCAACCGTAGCTTGCTACTGCAGAAAAACGATTACAGTCGTTTTTCTGAGAATGTCAGCAAATATTAACTTTAGTTCTCTGTGGAAACATACCCCTGCAGTGCAAATGGGGGGGTGGGTCTCCACGGTTACTCACGGGGTTAAGAAGGACCGTGAGGAAAAGCTCTCCCCCGTTGATCAGCTTGTCCAGCTCCTTGGGCCCTCCAGGGTACTCCTTGAAGAAGATGGTGTGAGTAAAAAGGCCACACGTCTGCCTGGGGAGGACCTGCCAGTGTGGGGGACAGAGACCACACACGAATTTATACAGGGAGGGGGGAATTAAGGAGCAAGCGAGGTTTGTGGGTGGGCTTTAGAGTACACTGAAGGGGAGACTTACGCTGATCCCGTCGTGGAAGAAGCCACGGCGGAAACGGGCAGGCTTCAGGTGGGGGTATTCCTCCGTGCTGGTCACCTTGATGCCCCACACCGTCTTCCAGGCCTCATAGAGCTGCACGTGAACCGGGTACACCCCCGAGTGATGGGGGGCCACGGCGTAGCCCATGTTGGTGGGAATCCCGTGCTCCTGGAGACGGGTAAACAGGAAGCAGTGAGTCGGTGAGTCAGGTTCGCAAAGCCCGACCCCCCACAAAGGAATTCATCTTCATTTCCCATGAACGCCGTCGTAAACAAAACAGCACAAGCCACGCTCCGCCGCCCCCATCATCGCGCCCCTTCAGTGGGGACGCGTAATTCCGCTCAGTCCATTTATCATCGAAACGCCCGGCTGCGAGTTCCGTCGGCACTGATGTCTGCCGCTGAAAGCTCTCACTGCCGCGATACGCAAACACAACACTCATTTCATACCTGTTCAGCCACTCAGAATAATTCCCAAGAGGCAGCCGGTAGAGTCTCAGACTAGCCGGTACTTATTTAGACACCCATCAAATTTTGTCCTCCCCCTAGGGGGAGCTAAAGACAGCACCCTGCTAATACAGCCTTTTAACTCCACATTCTGCTCTTATCCAATCCGGGACCTGGGTTCGCATCGTGGGAAGTGGCGCGCCCTGGTGGCCGTCCCGACTCACCGCGGCAAATTTGCGGTTGAGCAGCATCTGCTCGGCCAGCACGGTCTGGTTGTGGAAGAGGTGCGGCTGCATGTGGCTCCACATGTGGGGGAACCACCAGAACTCCGTGACGAAGGACAGCAGTAGGTCGTCGCCCAAGTCCTCCTCATCCGTACCTGGGGGAGGGAGGGAGGGAGGGAGACTCTAAAAGCAGCCATGGCCTGAATACATTAAAAGAAAGGTGGTGGGGGTTGGGGTGGGGGGGCATATTCAAAGAGGTGGCACACCTGCATGGAAGAAGCGTCCCGAGAAGCCCAGGTTGAAGGTGAAGTTGGGGACGTGGGGGCGAAGGTCGTTCTGCGTCTCCAGCAGCGCCTGTATAGATCACAGCGACGTCACCTGACTGCATGGGCATGCATGCCACGTGCAGGCCCGTCCACGAGCAGGCCCGTCCGATGCCCGCATCCCAGGAGAGCTTAAATCTCACCAAAGCACTGTAACCTGCCATCCAGCAGACGCTAACCGTTTCTGCCGGGAACCCCCACGCTGGCCATTTCGGGTCTCCTCTCAGCACTCAGGACACCTGACGACTCTCATTAAGGACACCCCTTTGACCGGTACTGACATTACGAGACTCTCTTCACTGCAGGAAACCCCATTCTCACCCTCGGCCGCCCCGGAACTTGTTCTGGGTAGTTTTGCCCCAACTGGACATTTGGCAGGTGGGATGTAGGATAAATATTGATAGCATGGCCCCCTGCTGTTAGCCTCAAGAAACAAATAGCCCTCCCTGCACCGCCATTAGACAGTGAGCATGCAGATTCACTCCTCATAAGATTCTGATGCTGAAACCTTGAGGAAAGATTTCACCTTAATAATATGAAAAGCACATCCATCAAACCTAAAGACAACCCACAATCCCACTGTCCTACCCCTTGCCCGACCAATAGGAGGAAAAGAGAAGGAGCACCTTCACATCCGACACCTTCATGCGCGTGCCCTCCTTGCCGACGAAGATGTCGTCGATGTCCACTAGCAGGTAGCGGTCCAGGGAGAGCGAGAGGCGCTTGGCCGTCAGGAAGGACACGGCGTCCACGAAGACGAGCTTGTGCAGCCAGAAGCTGAGGTTGTTCCCGAAGAGGACGCGCTGTATGCCATCGTGGAGGCCGAGATCCTGCACCACGGAGGTGTGCAGGGCGGGGCTGAGGCCCAGAGCCGGCAGGCTGTCTGCCGACTTGGTCTTGGCCAGCAGAACCGGCTCATAGGTGGAGTGGTTGGACTGGAACACGGTCCAGTCGTCGCCGGGTAACGGGCCACGCTCCACCTCCCGGGCCCGGGTGATGAAGAGGAGGGGTGACTTGGGGTTCACGCTACAGTCCCTCAGACCCAGGTTCGAATGCAAAAACAGGGGGAAGCCCTTCAGCTGGGCGCTCAGAAGGCTGTTCTCATTGGCCTGCAGAAAGAAGGAATAAAGCTGCCACTAGGTGTCGTGGCAGTTAAGGATGTGCTCTCCTAATCTTAAGGCTCAGGCCCTGCTTTAGCCAGGCAGAGTCTCAAGCATCACTTCAAGTACAGTGACCAGACGGTCTGAAATGCGAGGCAAATCTGAGGCCGAGCCGCCTAACGGCTGTGAAGCTGACGGCACTGAAAAGCGAATTGAAAGCGTTCCTTAAACCGCTGCCGAGCGCAGGCGTGTTGGAGCACTCACTGTAAAAATTTGTGCCGAGACCGTGAAACTCACAAGTGCATTCTGGGAAAATGAAAGGGGAAGAAAATACATAGGAGACAAATTCAACCGCATTCAATCAAAACTTGCGATCTAAAGCATTCACCCAGAACAACTCCCCCTCCCCCCACGGCTCAGAGTCGATGAAACAAAACCAAAACGTGACAAACTGAGGCAAGGGCTGGGCTTTTGAGGCTGATGCAATGCACCCCCTCCACCCCAGGCAGAGGAAGACAGTAGGGCATCAGGAAGGCACGACATTTTGGGAAGCTGACCTCAGATTTCCCCCCCCCAGAAATCCACAGGGACGAGAGCAGCACTCCGCTAACAGCTCTCTAGGCCCACTGCGTCATCGTCACAGTCTGTCCCCTGAACCACTGGGCCGCATCCCCTCGTCACAGGCCACTGCCTATCCTCCGGCAGAGCCTCGGGACCCAACGCGCAAGGAGGAGGAAACAGACCACACTTCTATTCCTTTTTAAAATCTGAGAGCTCAGCTTCTGACAGCAGACCCTTTTCCTGTGACCAGTAACCCGACCCCCACCCCCACAGACTCAGTCCAAAAATCACCACACGCCAGGTTAAAACAATTGTTTTGCAAGACAGCTTTTCATCACCTCCCTGTCAACACCTGACGCATCCTCTACACCCCATGTGAATGTCAGAAAAATGCCATAAAAGCAAAACAACTAGTCACAGGGCTGTCAGCTTCTCTGACTGCCCCTCCCCCCACGGGAGGCCATCCTAACCTCCGACACCCTGTCCGAATTTCCCATTTCGGTTCACACAATCCGTACCCCTCGCTCATCTCACTCTTACCCCTTTTCACGAGCTTGCGTAAGACAGAGCACCGCCCTCCCCCACCCCCCCGTGGATCTGCCACCCAGGCACTACAGTCGTCCCCATGGCGGGGGAGGCGTCTCGCAGGCCCCGGGGCTAATGAGACGGCGGCCTCGCTAACAAAGACGTTCCCGAGGACAGCCGCGCTTCACGTGTGGTTGGCTGCAAGCAATTATGTGGAGAATGGAGTGGGACCGGCGTGGAGGCGGGGCTTTCACCGCAATTACACGTCGATATGAGTGCGGGAGTAAGCGTGAGGACTGCAGGGAGACGGACGGGACTCTCGCAAACACACGGGTGCCACGAGCACGGCTGATATCTTGATTGCAGAGGGCCTTCCGAGGACACTCGGTCAACCGCGAGCCGCGGAGCGCCGGGAAGAGGGAAAATATTTGTGCCAGGGGAGTAAGACGGCGAGGGGGAGGGTGGGGGCAGCGCAGCGGGCGGCTGGGGGAACACAAACAGAGCGAGTCTGTTCGCGCCGGCGCCTCGGGGGCCCATTATCCTTTCTGAAGAGGCTGAGATCGGGCCCAGGAGGCAATGAGGCGTGAGCGGCATTCAGGGTCCAGTGACGGGAACAGGGGGTGGGGGGGGGGGGGGGGGGGGGGGAGGTTGTGTGAACGCCTGACAACCAACTTCTCTCCCGAGCTAATGGGTGGTACCGTGCAGGTATGGATGGGCAAGTAGCTGGGGCTAAGGGGGCGGGGCAATTGTTCACAGGAGGGGCAAGAGACTAACCATACATTTCATAGGGGTATTTCAAAGGCCAGAGATTGCCAACATCCCTGCATGTTCATGAACCTGACAGTACTGCGTGCCCATAATGGAAAAAGCCAGAATAGACACCCCGCCCCCCCCCCAAAAAAAAAAAAACCCATCAAAATCAGAACGACTTCATCAGGTAGGCGTAACCGAAGGAGACGCTTTATAGCGGTTTGTAATCCCACCCACCAAGGCTTTCAAAGTCATTAATCCAATCACTAGGCCTGAGAACATCAGCAATTACAAACCCTCTCTCCTTTTCAATTACTCCACACACACACACACACACACACACACACACACACACACACACACACACACACACACACACACACACACACACACAGTGCTGAAGAGGAGAAAGAATGAGGTCTTAGAAAGCAGCTGGCCTTCGCCTCGCTGGCAAGAGTAAAGGCAAGAGGCAGTCAGAGAAGATGAGAGGAACAGGTGGACAGAGCTGTGCAAGGGGGGTGAGAGGCGATCAGAGGACCATCTGGGATGGAGAACGCCACGTGAGACCCTCGCAATACCAAATTCCATCAAACAGACACAGAGAAGCTGAAACGCCTGGCTTTTTGGCTCCAGCCGCCTTCTCGGTACAGGCTTCCGGGCGGAGAGCTCACCTTGAAGAAGCCGATGATTCCCACTCCATACTCCACACAGTACTTGTCTAGGAGCTCCCGGTTCCAAGCATCCAGATTGACATACTTGAGGATGTTCTCGTAGATGACCAGCGCAAAGCGTCCACGGTCTTTGTCTGTCAGCGTGGGCATGTCGCCCTTGCCGGGCGAGATCTCGGTCCGATACTTAAAACGACTGGACTCCAGGATGGCCACGATCTCCTGGCCCAGCTGAGAGTAGAGGCTCTCCACAAAGACCAGCACGACGGGGTCGGTCCGTGCCGTGTCCGACGGCCGGGCGGTCTTCATGGGCAGGAGCCTCGACGGGGTGGCCTTGGGGTCGTCGCAGTCGGCCGGAGCCCCGTCTGCAGCCGCCGCGCCCCCCGCGGGCTCCAGCTCCCGCTTGACGCCATACAGGAAGTAAGCAGAGACGAAAACGCTGACCATGCAGAAGGCGAAGAGGAGGAGAAGGCTGGTCTGAAGGGTGGGCTGGCGGAAAGTCCGCCGCAGACGCCCACAGACCAGCATCGTCCGCCCCACTCAGTCCCAGGACGAGCGCCGGGGTTGGGGGGCAGGGGGCGGGCCTAGGGCAGCAGCAGCAGAGGTTTCTGAATGGAAAACTGTGGGGCGGCTTGGTGCTGATTCTCCGGCATCAGGTCCCGCTCATGTCACCATCGCAGGAGGGTGGGCGTGGCGTCGGCGGGGGATATCATGGGCTGGAGCTCCGGACGGGGGTATGCGCTCGATTACCACCCTCCGCCAGCCCCCACCGAGCCCCACCCACCCTGCCGACCCACCCCACCCCCCCACCCCCCCCTCCAACTTTAAGTTCTTGGTTTTCGGGCAGGCTCAGCAAACTTGCAGGCCTGCTGCTTAACTGGATGGGGTGTCAGGTGTGGGAATTGGAGCTCGAATGGCCGTGTGTTGGTTGGGGGACTCTCCCGACAGGTCATCCCCAAACCATTCCGGTGGCGAGGCCCCAGAGACCTGCAAGGAAGATGACAAAGGTGTAAGAGGCTTAGTAAAACAGACACCGACCTAAAGGAAAACCTACCCACAGGAGCAGAGTTGGAGTGTGGGGCAAACTAAAAACACATCTGTTAATGGTCTCACCTACACATCGTCAAACCGAGCAAGCGAGCACACAGCCTTAACAGGACTCAACACTTAAGTGACCTTTAGACCCACATCATGAGGGTAACCTGCACTGAATACCCACCATGTCTCAAACAAATTAGCTAATGGCAGGAAACTCTTCAGAAGCTAGGGAAGGGGGTTTGAATACAAGACGGCAGGTCGGAGATTATGTTGCTAGACTTTGAAGACTTTAAAAACCCTGGTAGACCTTCACCATTAACTTCAAAGGTATGAGATCAACAGCACTCTACCGATAATGACCTTTGACAAATCAGACCTCAAATAGGGAATCAAGCTTTCCAGCAACCAGTGGAACAAGCAAGAAAAAATCCCCCCCCCCCCCCAAAAAAAAAAAAAAAAACTTGAAGGAGCCTATGCACAACAGGCTACTAAAAAAAACAACCTACCACCACGTAACAGAAGAGGAGATCCACAGCACAGGGGAGGAGGTCAAGGGAGAGAGTCAGAACAGAGGGAGGAAGAGAGGAGGATGAGAGAGCGACAGCAGGGGGTTGAAGGAGAGAGGGGGACAAGGATGAGAGAAAGCAGAGAAGAGGAGGAGGAGACGGGGAGGAAGGGAGTGAGCACGGCAGAGGGGAGGAGGGGAAGGGGACGAGGGAGTGAGCACGGCAGAGGGGAAGAGGACGAGGGAGTGAGCACGGCAGAGGGGAGGAGGGGAAGGGGACGAGGGAGTGAGCACGGCAGAAAGGAAGAGGGGAAGGGGACGAGGGAGTGAGCACAGCAGAGGGGAAGAGGGGAAGGGGACGAGGAAGTGAGCACGGCAGAGGGGAGGAGGGGAAGGGGACAAGGGAGTGAGCACGGCAGAGGGGAGGATTCACACGGCTGATGAAAATAATTAGCTGGGTATCTACAGAGCACAAGCAAAAGCAGGATCAATACGGTTCATGTGCACCAGTCTAGACATGCAGGCAGATTAGAAAGTGTCCCCCAAAAAAATCAATTACTCTCCTCCATACCCTGGTGTTTGGGGCTAATTCAGCCCTGAAGCATCTGTACTAATTAACAATTGATCCCAGTTACATAACCAGAATTTGTTTGCGCCTGCAGTTGTTTTACTTCCTTAAAAAAACAAATAAAAACACTGCAAGGACAGTAAGTACAGAAAATATGACTAAAGCCTCCATGAAGCCACCCTGCACATAAAAGGTTTTTCTGCTGTGTGTGTTTGCATGTCATGAATGCAAACACACACACACACACACACACACACACACACACACACACACACCATGAAAATGTCAGCCCTTAAAGCAAGGAAAACTACAACAACTAACACTCATCCACACGGGGAGTCCGGACCCCCCCCCCCATCCCGCCCTGGAGGAAGGGAGGGGCAGAAAGGCGGGTTGCTTGGTCCTCAACAAGACGCAACGTGTCAGATGTAAAAACGGGCCAATACTGAACAGACACAGGAAAAGCAGGAGGCGGAGAGGCGGACCCGATTACTGTAATAAAACAGCACAATTATAATCATTGAAACCACTTTATAAAAATTAAAAAAACACCAATTCTTTTCAAAGCAAAAAGCAGATTCTGGATTTCAGCTAAATGTGACGGGAGAAGATGAATAAGGAGGAGTACAAGTGCAGACCCCCTGCCGGCGCCTTTCCCGCGAAGACCCTGGCCCGCTCACAGGCCTCCCGCCGCCCGCCGCCTGCCAGTCGGAATTGAAGAGGAGAGAGCGTCTGGCGGAGGACCCGCCGCGAGGCCGGCACGACCGCCGCCGATCCGCTCACCCTGCGAGCCTGGAACGAGGCTGCGGCCGCGATGCCAAGGGCATCAATTCGGAAACCGGGAAGCGGGCCACTCGGACTCAGCAAGCTTCCGCATCAGCGAGCGGCTCACAAGGGCGGCGAGGCCTGGCAGCTCGATGAAGACAGAAACGCCTTGTAGATGAAAGAGATGCTGGAACCGCACTCATTTTTATCTGCTTTAACCCAGATACTATGGGTGCTTCCCTACAATCAGCAGCCTGATTTCTGTTCTTTCTGGTAGCTTCTGATTCGGGCTGATGCAAGCCTAAAACACGGCAAACGGAGATGAAAAGCGTTTAGTGAATCCATAGTTACAGAATCCCAGGGTACAGTGGAGGATCGATACAGAGGCCACTCTCTCAACGATGTGTCCGGCCTATGCAACCGTACACCAATACAAGATTAGTGGTTGGGAGATAAGGCACTGACAGTCACTGAACAAATGGAAAGACCGTCCTCTCTGGGGACAAAAAATAAAATAAAATAACCTGCGTGCAAGTCACTCTCAGGCAGGTGTTCATTTGCTTCTGGTTTATTGGAACATGCTACGAAGATTAGCGCTAATTCCAGAGCGTAGCCGATTACATCAGGCTACTGAATTTATTTCAGAACAAACGACATTGAGCAGAAACAGCTGTGACGATGCTATAGGGAAGGAACCCGGATTTCACAAGCACAGGCTGCGTGGTTTTCTAGTGGAGGCACTTAAAAACAAACATTCACACAAACACAAAGGAGAAACATTATCTAACATTAAGACAAGTGTGAGACACAGCAACCCAGGATTAGTATTTAGATGTTGACGTGCTAGATTCAGCGGCTGATGCTAAAACAGGGCCGTGACCTTCAGATCACACGTGTGTGTGTGTGCGTGTGTGTGTGTTCGCGCACCCTGGCACTGCCCCAAAACAGGCATCTTAAAACCCCTTCAAAGCATTTATCAAGAATTCCTCCTCAAAATGCATATAGAGATAATGAAAATGCAAAAACACCCATAATTCCTCCATACTGCAGTACAAACACCACCATTTCTGCTACTGAGGGCAGTAAAAGAAGCAATCAAGATTTAAGCCAAGAAGTGTGGCTATAATCATAAGCATTATGGGATGTGATTCCACTTCAGCAACACATGAGGACACTCACTCAGCGAAACAGCAAACCTCAGGGAGGGGGGTTACAGGGCACTGTAAATCGGAGATTGGAGGGTGGGGGGGGGGGGGGGGGGGCATCAAGACTGAGGACTATTGACCTTCAGATTTAATCACTAAAGGCTTACTTTGGAGTCACCCTAAAATTTACCATTAGTTGAAGTGGACCTTGTTGAGGACTGAGGACAGTTTGAAGGACCTTCAAGCAGTGAGGCGGTGTGGCAGTCAGGTTTGGGAGGCTGTGGGAAATCTCAAGCCGCTGAATGGTCTTCAGCGTGAAAAGGGAACGAGGGGTTCAAAGACCCCCAAAGTCTTCAAAGGCTGCTTCCCCCCCTCCCACCGCGCAGTCTCCTTTGTCTCTTCTCAAAAGAGCAGAACGGCCGACCGGCTACCCAGACTCTCCACATCCGAAGAAAGGAAAAGAGCCTCACTTCTGGAGCTGGGGTGTGTAATCCAACCGGACACTCAAACCGAAGGGGCAGAGATACCGCATGTGTTTGAGAGGATCCACCCCGCTCTGGTTCTGCTATCCCAGGGATCCCTGCTTTAAGAGGAGACTTCACCCCACACTCTTCCGCTGGGCACGGGAAGCCTGATCCCCCCGCCAAAGTGCTCCCAACAAAAGAGAACATTCAGCCATTTATCTCAGGGCAGCAACGCGTCTGGGCTGACAGCTTTCCGAGTGCCGGACTTTGAAAGGAACAGGCATCACTTTTCTCATGTGTAGCTGAAAACATACATACACCTTGTATACCCACCAAGCCATAAGTGGAAGACAACATCCTGAAACTAGCGGAGGAACCAGTCCACAGGGCCAGCCGAGGACGGCCTGGGGTTGGACTGGAGACCCACCTGCTTCCAACGGTCACACACAGACCAGTCACTGTACCTGATCTATAAGATTCCTCATACCAAAGAGTTACTCGAGGGCGGTAGAAAGGAGCTGCACCTGTCGTCAAAGCACAGCTTCAGGGTTACCTCAGCACCCACTAATTAAGCCTCATTTTGCACATTACCGAGAAGCATCAGCATAAACGTGACTGCGACCCTGGTCACCGCAGGCCGACTACACATCGCCCTACGGGCCCAGAACCTGCGTTAATTCCATTTTCTGTTTTTCCGGTTACACGAGCACCATCTGCTCTCGCGTTCTCGTTTTTATACACGTCTTACAACATTATACTGCTTCATTAAATTGAGATTTCATTTGAATTGCAAACATGCTGTCGGCAGTCATCTGACATCTCGGATTCAAAATAAAGGGGCGTCTACAGTATTCTTGAAAACCGACGTACGGAACGCGCTCAGTTCATTTCACTGAACAGGTTTTTGCCTCCATTCTCATGTCCTAGTTTTTCATGGCAGGGAAATTTCCTTTTGGAGAGACTGGTTTGAGGGAAGTGAAATGCGACGAGCACATGGAGTCATTGCAAGGACGCTCACTCCCCGAGTTACGAACCAGAACCGTTCCCCAAGTCTGTTTAAGTCAAATCTGTAGGTAAGTCGGAAAATTAATAAGGTACCTAATGAGAATGATCATTAAACAATAATAATAAAAGTACCTACATACAGTATCCCAAGCCGGCGAACCGCTGAAGCTGCACAACGTTTTCACGAGCGTCACAAAGTAGTGTGATTTTACTATGACGAATCATTGCATTTAACCCAACTTTTTAATACGATAGGCTTTATAGCGACGGGATCGCCACCTTTGCTCAGATGGTTGGAAAAGTCTGCACACTCACATGTATGTAATAGTTTTTATTACCATGCAAATAGTCTGTAGGGTTGACAAACTACCCCGACAATTTCGATGCATCTAATTTTTAGGTTTATAATGAAATAATATAAATTTGCCGTAAGATTTCTTGCATGAGGGTGAGAGTCTGAATGCGTGAGTGCCCAGCGCCCGAATGTGAGGCGGCGGTCAGCATCTCAGGCTGATTCACATTCACAAGGACAGATATTGTTGGAGGAGAATGCGGGTGGCTTCTGTGTCGAGCTGGAGAACGGGTCCTCGCTCAGGCAGGCGGAATAATGAGCCTGAGCCGGACATACTTCTCTGCCTCATTCCAAAGCTCGTTAAAAGAGAAAACACCTTTAATTACTTATAGCATCAAAGAAACATGCAAATGAACAAGGAGGGTCTACCAATTAACTGTCTGCACGTTCAAATTATAAATTCACTAATGCCCCCCCTTTTAAAAAAAATTCCCCATTTAAATCTGTAAAATAATAATAATAATCTAATAAAATCAACAAAACCAACATCCCACCAATGCTGAGATAAAAACTGGTCTGGAAAATCTGGTTCATGAAAAAAAAAAAGGTATGGAAAAAACGTTAACTTCAAAGCAAGCGGGACACAGACAGCACAATTCCACGCAGCAGCATTTCGTGTCAGTAATATTTAGATGGATTAATCTCTTGGGTGGCGGATGACACACAAAACTTTTAGTGCGCTTGGGCAGACGACCAGAGCTGGCTGGGACATTCATTTAAAAAAAAAAAGAATCCAAAAGGAGAAGAGCGGGATGTCGGCTTTAAGACACAGCCAGAGACACTGCTGTTCGCCTTGCATCCACCCCCCCACCCCGCCGGAGGCAAGCGGCTGCATGCAAACCACCCGGGTGGAGGGGGGGAGGGGGGGGGGGGGGGGTGGCTGTCCCAGAGCATCATGCCTCGGCCATGCAGATTCGTTCTATAAATAAAACAGCTACACCCGAGAGTTCAGCGCTACTCGGCGCGATGACAATAACAAATGATGTTCCCCATATTCTCACCACTACCTTAGCAACTATGCACTCGCCATGGTAACTCCATAGTAACAGCTCTTTCCATGGCAACAACTTGACAGTGTTACTTTGCGGGTGATGGAGGACCTCTTGGAGCTGGTTGGACCAAATAAACAGTTAATTACTTTGCTTGGACATTCAAAGCTTCTTCAAGCAACTTTAAAACAGAAGTTGATTTTGTTTCATATCGCTACACGTGAACATAAGCACATACCACAACGTTACACCAAAGATAGGTTTCCTGAGGTGTGCATTTCTCAGCCTTGGTAATTTTTTTTGTCAGCTTCAAGTATAGACATGCTGCACTTTGGCAGAAGCACAAAGACAGCTCTTCAAGAACTTTCTAATGGCTGGGATGAGACTAGAGGAGACACTTCATCTATAGGTAACGCAAAGGCCACTAACCTCAGGAATCTTCAATCAAAACATTGATCTGATGTTTTGTTAGACAAAAATCGCTCACTGTTTGTCCTGCTGAATACTGGTACACATCCATAGCTCTCTACATGCAAAGCGCCATCCTACATCAGTGGAAGCCATGGTTGTCAGTGGCAACCAATGAGGGCAGAATATTTTTTTTTCTAGTGGCACCCTATTGATCTGGGCACCAGCATCTCAAAGGAAACGCAGAAAGGATCAGAAAGAGCTGGGAACTGTCGAGAAACCTGATGAGTGTTTGACAAGGTTGGGGGAGGCGGCGGGTAATCGAAGCAGAAACGAGACTGACGCTGCCGTAACAGGCGAGAATCAAGGCGATTTACCCGCCTGCTAACCTGCTACAAGCGCAAAAATGAGAAGCATGAACACTGGAGTCATGGCTGCGTCGCACTGCATCTCATCCAGTGCTACTAAGCTCGGCCCAGCTGAACAGAAGACGGTCCTCCACTGCTGGAAGCCAACATGAGCCCAGACAGCTGTACATCCGGCCTAAGGGCCACCAGGCTCATGCAAACACCCAGCTGCCTCCTCATGTATGAGAATTTCCCAGCTACACTGTATGTCTGACCTGTTTGTGCATTAACACCTGACATGATCAGAATACAAAACCACCTTATTTGTTAACACCACAAACACACAGACCATATTTTCCTTAGCGTCCAAGTTCATCCCAGCATCCGTTTAATGGCTGGCGGGGAGCGTACATAAATTCTTTGTGCGCACTCATTTATTACACAAAAACCGCTAAGCGCGCTGTTTTTAATAGCCTTTCCACGAACTTTAAAAGTAATTCTAAAAAGAAAAAGCCATTTTTAGCTCATGTTTATATTTCAAACAATGTGCTCAAACTTAATCAGAAAATAAGCAACCCTCAGCTCGGCAACCCCGCTAAACGGCATTTAGTCATTCTTAACTTTTACTCATCCCCTAATGCTCGTCAGACTTGAAAATCCAAAATGATTTAACACGACGGTCGGTCGAACCTGCAGTCCTGCTTAACGAGTCGCATGCAAGCTCCTCTCTCTGCGCAGAAGTGAAGTCTCGTGCTTTTTTTTCTTTAGCTCATGGGAACGAGATGCACGTCTTCCGGGGTTTCACGCGACAGAATCACACGAAGACAAAATGCCGACGCGCTGCAGGCCGGACGTGAAATGAGAATCAATCCGGTCAGCAAGTTTTACCCCCCGCCCCCAGGTTGACAGCTTTTACCATGGCCACCCCTACAGGGAAAACTCATACACGCTATCTCACTGCTTTGGAGCAGCTATGCTGACATGAGTGCCTCCAGTCAGGCGAGAAATGCAAGAGGTTCAACTCCCCAAGCGAGGGCGGATGAGGGGGATGCAAAAATTTTTTGAAAAATGTCACTCGTCTCCCTGACGTTCCCCTCCAGTGCCTATCAGGCTCCAGAGGGGGGTGACGAACCCAAACCATTACACTCAGAGGGCTGAGGACCAGCCTGAAAAGGGTAATCCTAAGTCCATAATCCTGCTTATCTAGGCTACGTAAACAAGAGGCATGCGCTGAAGCGGATGCCGAACGCTGAACCAGCAGCGGCTCGCGGTCTTACCGCCGTCTCAGTGCCGCGGCCCGTCCGGTGAGAAGCAGGTGCGCTCAGGAGCCAACCCTGCTCACAGCACAGCCTCAGGCCCTCGCCAGCGGACAATAGGCACTCATCCAGCCGTCTTCCATGAGCGATTTCCCAGGTCAGGATCGCCGTGCGCCTGGAACTTATCCCAGAGTCATCCGCAGAGACCCTCTGAACGAGGCACCTCACAAGCGCGGGCAGATTTAGACGCCTAACCATGTTTTTTGACAGTGAAAGGAAACCCCACACCGTAAGGGAATAACATGCAAACTCCACAAACACACAGCATACAGGCAATTCGAACCCCTAACCCAGAGTGTGCAAGACAACACTGCTACAGACTAGGCCCGTGGCACACACTGGTTTTTATTAATAAAAATAAAATTAGAATAAGCCTCATCTTGGGGAAAAGGCGCATAGTTTGTTGTTTCCTTCAAATAGGCACCACACCCATAAAAATCCAAAAGGACTCGCGTAAAGATCACTGGTTAGTCTCCAACTATTGCTCCGCCACTAATATAAGTGGTTACTATCGAGAGGCACGAAGGGGAAACTGCTACTGAAAAATAATCACCCAGTGTGTTTTATTAAAGGGATGAGTTTACTTTAAATCCTGGGGGAGTGCTCCGCTCCCCCCCCCCCAGCATGTGCATCCGCTCCATCGCGCCACACGCTCGTCCACGCACTCCCACATCACTCCGGGAGACAAGGGGCCAGCCGGCTTCACACACCCACCGGGACGCTGTGTACCACCGGCTCGGCGCGGCACCGCCCACACACTCCTCCGTGCAGCGCCAGACTAATGTTCCAGCGAGAGCTGGGTCGGTCACGGATACAGGGTACCGTTTCACCTAGCGGTGACCCCCGCCAAGAAACATCTGCAGCTCCCTTCCCGACTCCCCCCACAGCTGGTAGCTTTACAGAGCCGGCCTGGGTCGGTCCATCCGCGCAGGTAAAAAATGTACAGCTATTGCATGACGACATTCATATAAGAAATATATATAAATATAAAAATGAAACACCGGTGCCACATGACCGTGTCGTCTGCTGAGGTAATCAGCGTTTAACAGAAGCACAGCTAACGAGGCATCGCGAGAACGGGTCACACGCGGCCAGGGATTTCGTACAAGCACAGTGGTACAGATTAGCCAAGTAATTCCCTAAATCGCTACCTCAGCCAGGATCAGGCAAATATGACGGCTTGAGATGTCAGTCTGCTCTGGTAAACCCTCACACAGGCATATAAAGTATGAGCAGGTGTGACAAGTGTCAAAAACAGTATGATAAGCAGGAAATGGCACGCTTCCTGTGTGACGGCTAAACGGACGGAGAGAATTTGGGGCACTTATGAACTGAAAGCATTCAACCTTTTGTTTCCACCACGATTGGAAGGGTGGGGGACATTCAGATACAGCGTGTGTGGGGTGGGGGGCATGCTGTTCCTGCCTCTTTTTCTACCCCCTCTGCTCACAACCACCACCTCTCAAGGTTTTAGTAAGATGGGGCAGGGCGGCTGCGATTTCCCCAACAGTGACCTTCAGTCAGAAAATGCAACCCTGAGCTTGCATTTGTCTGAGCTTCCCCCAGCAAAATTTCCACTCTTGAAAGTGACATTTGTACCCCCCACCACCCCCCATAAAGGGGAGGGGGGGAACCCAGCCTCAATTCCAACGTCGTTGCAGGAATCAAAGCATCACCCTCCCAATTTTACACCCCAGAAATTGAGGCGATTATTTGGGAGATGGAGCAGGCCCTAAGGGTTAAACATTTACCTCTCTGCAGGTGTTTTTTTATTTTATTTTTATAATTCTTTATTTTAAAAATAATTTTAAAATAGAGTTTCTCTTACTTTCATAAAAACAAACCCTAATACTAATTGGAATGACAGACTAACAATCTCCCAGCAAACTCTAATTGGGCCAGGAGCCTCGCAGCTTCAAGCACCAATAAAAAAAAAAAACAAAAAACTATATTAAAACATAAAACGACAATGCGACTGCAGTATCCGCCAGCGTTGTCATGACAGCTACCAGAGGCATTCTGGGAGATGGGAGAGACGAAAACATCTGTTTATAATCTGGCTGAACACAGAGGAGCAAGAGATGAAAAGAAAAATAAAAATAAAATTTAAGGCTTGTCAATACCTTCTGAGGCTGGAACAACAAAGCAAGTGAGGCGACTGGTTTGCCGACCAGATTAGGCACCTTACACCTAATTGGCAATTACAAAAGACACCCAGGACCGGCGTTTAATTCGTTCCACTGGGACGATTTGAGTCGAGAAACGCAAACAACGAAGGGATGGGGAGGCACACAATCATGCTGCTGGGGCCTGAAGCCCCGCGCACGCTGGGGGCCCGGGGCCCCCCCGGGAAGCTGACGTCAGAGCAGGAAGGGCAGAGAGAGAACGCAGGGAAGTGGAAGTAGGCCAATCGTCAGTGATGGGGGGGGGGACTGGTGGTGGCACAAGAGAATCACTCAGAATCCTGAGGAAGGGGAAGGAGAAGGAGGTTCGATGCCCTTAATTAGACGTCTGGACCCTCCTGGTTATTTATAGACTAACCGACACACAGTGAGACAGAAAATAAGACGTCAGTGATTGCAGAGAAAATGGCCCAGCATGGGGTGGGGTCGCTCATCACCCCACGCCCCCCCCACACAGGGCAAAGCCTCCACACAACACTGCTACCTGAGGAATTTAGGGGCTGGGGGGTTCTTGGTCTGCTGTCCAGTTCACAGTGCGCCATAAACGAACCAGTAACCAAGTCCTGAAAGTTCACATTAAGAGCAGCAATCATTATTTCAGTGCGAATGTCAACTCCATGTCAGAGGCAGAAAAAGATGACAAGCCGTTAAAATCAAGAAATATATTAAATAAATAAATAAATAGCGGGTGACTGACTGCTTACTTAATTGGCTCCAGCAGGCGGCGGAGTGAGCGCGCTAATCCCACAGCGTGACAGCCGCACTCGTTACCCACGCCGATGCCACCCTACGTGACTGGGGGGGGGGGGGGTTAGCAAACATTCCGGCTCATTTTGAAAGCCGAGGGCTCGGGTGGGGATGGCCTGGTAATGGTTCCACTTCAAGTCCCACGCTGCTCCGAGTACATCCCAAACCCCCCCCCCCCCCCGGGTTTAATTCTTCCACAGAATTACACCAGAGAGGCCAGCAGCTAGACCAGCTCTACATGCAACGGCTTCTTTTTATTATTTATTTATGCATCCTTCATACGTGAGAGCATAGCACTGAGCTGCAGTAGCATAGACCACGAGGGAGGGGGGGCTTTAACCAGCAGAGCGGCAGGTCAGAGGTTCAAACCAACAAGCCACGAAACCAAACGCTTCCTGAAGAGACGGTCAGTGTGAAGGTCCACTGGTACACTCAGCTCCTCTCTGACACTGCTGCGGCTTTCAGCAGTCCCTGCAGAGTTACTTAGGTATTTAACGATGTTTTAATGTGATTTAATCAGAACCAGTTGTGATTAGAGCAGTGTTTCCTAGCCCAATCCTCGGGGAACCACAGCAGTCCACATTTTTGCTCCCTCCCAGACAGCCCACGTTTTTGCTCCCTACCTCCACGATCTGTGGGTCCCCGAGGACCAGACTGAGAAACGCTGAATTAGAGAGCTGTAAACTGGCGCGGTCGATAAGTCGCTCTTCATCGCTGCCTGTGTCTTACGCGGTCGTGGGAAGCATGGTGGACCAAGCTGATGCAGCCCAACGGGAAGCTCGCAAAAAGAGGAAGGAAGTTTCCCCTCGCTTTCGTCAGCCGGTTCCCGCAGTGGTGGGGGGGGGGGGGATTAGCAGAGGCGCAGGGCCGCGGGTACGAGATCGCGATGCCGTTTGAAGTTCTGAGGCTGCCGGTCACACACGAAATACTGAGGGGGGCCTGCGGCACGGGGGAAAGCGGCAGATTTATGGCTGAAAATATATATACACACACGCGGCTAAGGAATAAGGGTGCCGGAAGGCAGTGGATCGTGATGGGTGGGGGGTGCGTTTACCCAAAGGCATTTTTAAGGAAGCAAACAGATCACTGGTTATGTGAATTCATCACCGCAGCCCGTCAGGGTTCGGAGGAGGGGGGGCATTGATCTTCCTAAAGGGCTCTTCATCATCCGTCACTTTCAGCAGGGAAAGTTACGGACTGTGAGGGACAGACGGCGGCCAGAGCATTGGGACGGCATGCGGGAAACGCGAGAGAGCATTTGTAACTGCTGAGGGACGGAGAACATGGGGAGTTGGACCCGACGCACCCGCCAGAGAATATTCTAGAATGGCGACCACATGCCAGCAGCAGGGGGACAGCCCCCCCCCCCCACCGTGAACTCTTATACAGCTTATAATTTGTCTTGGGTGTCAATTCCGCCCCCCAGGTCACATGGCTGACTGGAACGGCCATATCTGTGAGGGGTATAGAATAAACGGGCTCAGCTGGCTCTGTTTGTGAAACAGATCGGATGCCGGCTGTGAGACGTGCAGAAATACCCCCATCACAGACATGGGATGGGGGGGGGGGGGCCCGGGTGTCACGCCCCTGCTAGTAATAATTACCCAGGCGACAGCTGAAATGCTATCAACCCCCACCCTCCCCCACATGCGATACCATGCAGCTGAGGTGGTTTGCAATGTACCTCGGGGGAGCAGGCCCCGGCGTGAGGAGAGGAGCGTGTCATAAAACACACAACTTGAGTAAACACGGGATGCCGTGAATTCTTGGGGGGGGGGGTCCCCTTTTGGACACAGCTGACCCACTAAAAGTAATGTGGCCGTGTCTACCATCCCCGGCAACCTGCATTATAATTGGAGATTAGCGGTTATATAATTCCCAGGGCACGGGAGTGCGCCCTGCCTGGCTTTCACGGCAAACACAAACATCTGACAAACCAGCAACGGCTTCAAACTGAGCCACAAAACATTAGAAAAATAAAATAGAACAGGATCCAACAACTGAATCGATATGGCTCCTGTCATGCCCCCACACAGCCCTCCCAGGGAGGAGAACGCCATCTGAGACGAGGCCCCCCACCTTCCTGAAGCGTGGAGATGAAGCAACATCGAACCAGGACTCCTACGCTCTACAGCCCCTATTAACTGGTTAAAAACACCGCAAATGGTGGCTTTGAAGTCTGAGCTCCTCTCACGCAGCGGCTCCCCTTCTGCCCAAGGGCTTGGCTTCCGGGAAGACTGACAGCACAGCGCCGAGTTCAGGAAGCAGCCAGCAAGCAGGAGCAGGGAGGTGGGGCAGGCGTGCCCCTCCCCAGGAGCGAGCCATCCACACCGAAAACCGAGGAGGGGGGAAAATGAACAGGAAAAGGCCATGGGCTCAGGTCGGCGCCGCCAGCCGGCCCGTGGGGAAAACAGCAGAGTGTCTGTTCCAAGATCACTGAACGGACCCCCCCAATACTGCCACCACATGGTGCATAATGTCCGTCTGTGACATCAACCTCCGCCTCCAACCACAGGCCAGTAAAACGCTCAGCTCTGCCCTCCCCAGAGTACACCACAGCCTGGCACAACAAGGGGGGGGGGGGCATGCTCGGGAACATGCAAATCGCATCTTGTAACTCACTCCGCGGGCATTCAGAGATCACACATCTACCTGCATGCGTCCCACAGCCCCGACAATCCCAGGACAGCTATTAAATCTCACCACGTGTACGGAATCCTAAACCGGCCCCCAGCGGCGCCGGGACGTGGGGCTGGTACAGCTCAAAACGCACGACGCCGGGTCGTGCTGCGGGACAGAAACGTAAACCTGCCATAAACACCCCCCCCCCCCACTTACAGAAAGTTCCGGGCGCGGATGCGTGCACGCCTGGCTCCGCGCTCTTCACCACGTGTATCCCATGTCCCCACCCGACCCGCTGTGCATAGTACTTGGTAAACCACGACCTCGGCTGGTACTTCCCGAGTCCCTGGAGGGGGTGCTGGTTTCCACAAAAGCCATCTTTATGCCGGCCCCACCCCGCAGGGAACGAAACTTGACCCAGACAAGAAAGGAGGTGGACAGAATGGTATATGGACGTTACAAAATGTGTGACTGCAGAGGAAGATAAGAGCATCTGCCAAGAAATGACTTGAAACACAAGAACTTCCCCAGAGGGAACCGAGGGGGTGGAGCCATACAGGCCACTCAGGCATTCTGGGAAATGTAGTATTCGTGTACCAGCCATAAAAAATTGAACATTTTAAAAAAACTTAAAAATTGCACAGGTAGCTCTGCGTCATTTTTTTTTCCCCTGACAGGACATCACCAGAAAGCTCACCTAGCGTCCCTGGAGGAATGGTATTCAATCACTCCAAACCAAAATGGCCAAAAACACATCAGCTGGTTCCAAACTTGGTCTTCTCAAAATGTCATTGGTGCAGGCAGTGGGGGATGGAGATAAACTACACACACGTCGTTAGCTTACAGACCCCACAGGCTGCACACCTTCAGTAGTGCCTTCCTATCCCGCCAGCTAAAACGCCCCCCCCCGGTCCCTCCTCCCACTGAGACATCCGCCCTGCTGCGAGGTTTAATAATTACTCCCCCCTGCAGACGCGGGAAGCTGTAAAACGGTGGGAATAAATCTGCGGGCTGCAGAAGCAGCCAAACAGAGGGACAGCACTCCCCGTATATCACTTTCAGCTCACTGGTCTCTAACAACACATCCGAGGCCCAGAGGAGCGTAAGCAGGGCCATGGGGGGCCGAGTGGAGCCCCTCACACCTCCGACACCCCGTCGCTGGGGGCCCAATCGGCAGCCCCTCCACCCCTACGCCCCCAGGTCCACAAAATGCTGAGAATTCCTTAATACAACAAACCATTATGAGCAGCATTCAGCCTAGTCAGCCATTCAGATAATTGAGGTGACCAGCAGCTGTGGTTTTGGGGGGGGGGGGTTATATTGCAGTTTCATGTTGGGACAGGGGCCCGCTGGAGACATCCCCCCCCCCCCCCCAAAGAACACTGGGTTTTCAAAGGGAGGGGGTAGAAACAGTTGTGAAGGCACACAGAGGGAACAACACAGTCCAGCTCAGACACCCACCTGCAGAGTCTCCAGCCTCCCCAGAAGGGGGTTCCACCAGACAAACCCCTGCCCCACCCTGCAGGACATCCCCCTGCCCCACCCCACCGGATATTCCCCCCCCCACACACCTTTCAGTAGCAGGTGTTAATAAAGGGGAGCAGAGACTAAAAGCACAGAGGAGCATTTTTCCTTTTGAACTGCCACAGGGACGCATATCTGCTGCCGGCCGAGGGGCCACCTGGAGGCTGGAGGGTGAAGGAAAAAACACAGAGGCTGGCATCAATGCTGCCGGCAGGATATTAGTTTTAGACATCAGATCCAGTGGAGGCAACTGTGGGCTAAGACCATGGTCACCTAAACCAATCACGTTAGAGAGACACAAAGTGCCGACGTGAACCACTGAAACGGCCAATAGCAATCCTTAAAAGTTGCTCCTCAGGCGATTAAAGACAGGCATGACTAAACGATCAGAGGGAGAGCGTTAGATCCCGGAGGGAACAGAGCCTGGCACGGTTTCGCACTGCCAGTTTATATACCATGTGTTTTATGCAACACGCACTGACCAGTTCCCCTTCTTACTACTGAGGCCTGGAAAGTCCGCTTTCACTTCTAAACGAACGATCTATTTGCGGTTTCAATCACGTTTCACGGGAAAAACAAAACTAAGAGGAAATGGGGGAGGGGGCTTGTTTACCATGCTGACTTTGCCGGGAATAAAGAAATCGCACGTCGCGCCTGTGGAGTGCTGTATAAAGTGCCATACGGTGGGGGCGTCTTAACTGCTGTGTCGTTGGGGAGGCGAGGCAGGCTCAGGAAATTTCATCGCTCCCCCCCCCCCACCCCCACCCACACACACACACACACACACACACACACACACACACACACACAGATTCAGAGTCACTCCCCGTCACGCTGTTAAGCTGTGGTTCGAAAAGGCATCCATCCATCAGCAGGGCTGCCGCTACTTGTGACAGTTAGCCACGCCCCTATCTTGCCAAGGAGGTCGGCTGGATACACGCCAAAGCCGATCCCAAATTAAGCACTCTTCGGAAGTAGGGACCCGCACGAGATCTGGGCGCTTTCCACGAGCGTCATCAGCTGTTCGGCTTCGTGGCAAAGCGTGACGGATCATTACAGCCAACACTAGAAAGGGCCAAACGGCAACAGAAGCCATAACGGTTCGCGATGATGCTCCCTCGTTTTCCCCGATATCTGTAACGAGACTCTGCCAGACGCAATATTTCATCCGTGCGCTTCTGTCAAATATAGGAGGGAATACTTTAAAAATGCAACTTTCCAAAAGAAACGGAAAGGATTTATGAGGTACATAAATTATGCCGGCAGAAGTTACCCATAATCCCTCCTGTTGAGTAGGAAAACAGGTCCTTTCGTACATATATAAATAGCTGTACTTCACGTCTGCCATGTGTGAAGCAGACCTTGGTGCCGAGCGGCTCTGGCGTTCTCCATCAGCCATCTCCTGCTAGCCATTTACTCTGTAGATGAGTACCGTTTGATCTCGGCCTCCGCCCCGCACCAAACCGGCCCGACAGCCTGCTAAATCGCAATGCCCAGCCCGCAGAAAAACTAGGAGGAGTTCGGCACAGAGAGGCAGGGGGAAGGGGGGTTGGCACAGAACACAGTTCCCAGGCCCTGGAGCCACACCGTAGTTCCGGCTCGATCCCGAAACTCCCCTTCCACATGGTACAGAAGACCTAAAGACGAGGACAGCAGCTCTGAAAAGGAAAGCCAATGCACGTTTCTCAGCCAAATTCAAGAACCAGGAAATACAGTGTTCAAAATGGCTCCTAGATCTCCAAAACAGCCAATCAACTTGCAGGACATCATCATACTCTCTCCCCCCCCCCCCCCCCAGCATCCGGCTGCTGGGATCGGAGCCACTAACAGCAGATATGTCATGGCATAGGAAGGGGTGAGGGTCCCATCCTTAATCCCCCTCCAGAACAGGCCCCCACATACCAGGATGCATGTCATTGGGCCAGCTGTCACAGAGCCTTATGGGAATCCCCCCTCACTGCAAACCGGTTCAAACCAATTTGCCCTTGGCTAGGCAATGCCACTATCTGTACACAGGGGGCCACTTCAACACCCCCCCACCCCCGCCCGCCCGCCCGCCTCCCTGCTTACCACTCCGCCTTCCGGAACAGCTGTTGGGAGGGGGACGTGCAGTGACCTGCTTCTTTCGGAGTGGGGGGGGAGTTACAGTGATTTGAATGGTGTGCACTCAGCAACCTGGACAAATGCTGGGCTGGGGGGGGCGGGGGGAGGGACCTACAGCGATGCAGTAGTCAGGAATAGCGCCCACCTTGGAATCACCTTCCGACACAGGCAGGAGCTGGAAGCATGCGATGCCATGTATGCAGGAAGGGTCCCGAGGTCCAGCCGTGACACAGAGCCAGATAAGCAGCGGCGGCCATGACGGACCTTCCATTTAGGACTCCCTACATGCGCACATGTGGAGCTGCCCAGGGAAGGGACAGAGCAAGCAGCAGAGGGGAGAGGGAGCACCGGGGGGAGCGTGGAAGGGGGCGCGAGCCGGCCGGCTCAGGGACACCGCCTACCCCCCCCCCCCCATGCACGCAATCTCATGGAAATGTGCGCTTCAGTGAGAACAAAGGAGAGATAAAGCAGGAGGCCAAGGCCGGCCACGATCTCATATTAATAATTCAGTCGCCTCTTGGAAGGTCTCAATAATAAATGAAAGTTTTTTTAAAGCAGCTTCCATTGGAAGAACAGAAACAAGGAAGGAGAGTAAACAGGACAGCAGATTGGGGGGGGGGGGGGGGGGGATTGCCCGCGAGCTGCCCACCACTGCCACATGAAATATTCACTCGTCACGTAATCTGCAAGTGCGAGTTAACCGAGCTGCGGCCACGGGGGGCGGGGGGGTGGGTTGCGTTATTCAGAAAAGGCTGTTCTGTTTTCCACTTAATCCTAGCAGTGAGGGAGGGAGTGATGAAGTGTGATGGGGGGGGGGCAGCATGACAGTCAGTTGGGGCTGAACACGGTGGAATTAGGGCCTGAAATTCCCCCTCCCATTTTTTCAATACAAAAAGTCTTTCACATTCAAAAAAAAAAAAAAAAAACCAAACACTGAAGATTCTGGGGAAATACAGCATTAGGGAGCAGGCACACAGCCCGGTGACCGGATGACTGCGGGTTCACGTCCCACAAACAAGCGGCAATCAGGCAAGGCTCCGAACGTACATCGCTTCCTTGGAGGGAAAAATGGACAAATAAAACCAGGTAGCTTTATTGAAAAAGAAAAAAAATAAGCTAAAACCAAAATCCGACTAACACACAAGGCGCAGTCACTTAAGTCTGTGTGTGTGCATGTGTGTGTGTGTGTGTGTTAGTACTGTAATGTATGAATACTGACGTATATAGTTCAGTATGGAAACCACAGTGCTACATCCCGTGGCCAAGCTAACAAAATGACCCCGCACCGCTTTTCGTGAGTGCGCCTGCTTTGGGCACCCCCCCCCCCCCTCGTTGGAGCCCCACACCCCCTCCGTTGCGCACCTTCTCCAGTGAACAGAATCAAAAAAGCTGCCGCACCAAACAGCAATCCATGGCAAAGAGGAGGTGGGAAAGGAGCGTGACGCCCGGTGAGAGGAGGACAGCAAGGCTTAGGCTGAATGGGGGAATAGTATCACCCCCACCTAGTGTCTGCAAACCCGACCTCACGCCCCCCCACCCCCCAACTCCCCTTCCCGCCTCCTCCATCCACCACTAATTTCCCCGAATGGGGGTGAGAGACTGTTTGTGATGCCTGTGATAACACAGAGCGTCATGATGGATTTCACGGCTAATGTTGTTTACGCCGGAGTCAGCAATGCCCATTCGCCTCCCCCTCCCCCAGCCCATTTCATGGCTGGCCCACAGGGGGCCCCAGTCCCCCCCCCCCCCCGACACAGGCCCACTGGCCCACGAAGACACTGCCTGCGGGTGCAAGGCAGCGAGCGACAGATAGCAGTGACCCGAGTCGACGACCTGGAAGGGGCAGCAGCCTTTGGCGAAGGTCTCGGCCTGGATCGACCTGGCAGAACCGCCCTCATTCAGAGGCCAAGGTCACGCCCCCTCACCTCCATAAATCACCCATCAAGCAAATGGAGCAACATCAGGGCCGGGGGAGGAGCTTAGGGGCCCTCCCCCCCCCCTACCAGACTGCGTGCTTTTGTCTGCCGAATGAGATCCAACGTCCCACCGACGTCCAAACCCCGCAGACCTCTCAGGACCTGCCAGCCCTCACATCAGAGACAAATCTGCTCACAGCCTTTGATTTCAGACAGGAGGGGGAAAAACACAGACAGGCTGACTGAGGCCCTGCCACCTGTCCACCCCCCCCCCGGAACCACCCACCCAGTTTTATAGCTTCTGAGATTTCGAGATAGCTCCATACTCCCAACGCATACAGCACACCTATAGACTTCTCAGGGCTGGGTATGATGTATGAAAATAAAATAAATGCAGAAACGCAGAAACACACACACACACACACACACACACACACGCCTCAACTGAGCACATCTGACAGATTCTGAGAAAAACACCAACAAGACTAGCAGCCGTCTCGAGGCTCCTCGAAAAAGCACCAACGGAAAAAGTGTCTTCAGCGTCACTGAGTTTGCAGGGCAGATAAACCCTCTGCACAGGGGACCAGACAAACCCCCCCCCCCCCAATACAATCGGAGAGCCTCTTACCTTACGGTGAGTGGTGGGGCTCCTCTGGCCTGGCGTCCCTCAGCATTCAGCGCTCCTGGGGGCCAGACGGGGCCTCCTCCGGCCCACAGGCACTCTGCACAGCTCTACACAAAGGACTGGAGGCTCTGTTTCAAGTTAGAAAGGGGGGGGGGGGGGGAGGGAAAGAGCAAAGTAAACATCACGGCCAAAGGGCAGGTGCCGGACCATGCATGGGCGTCACGGGCTGTTCGGGGCAACTGCTGCTCTGCCCCTTCAGCTAAAACCAAGTTAATATGAGCAACAAATATCCAGAACAACAAAGAAATGCCAAAGTAAATCGTGCAAATAACAGGCACTAAATGGAGGGCGTAATTAAATAAACCGGTATATGAACAAGCCATTTAATTACTGTGAAGGTGAAATTACCCTATTACTACGCCACACTGGCAATGACAGAGGTATGTGATTAAAATATAAATACATAAAACAACGGGTGAGACGCCGTGGCACAAAGATCTCACACAGCCACACCTGAGCCCTACATTTCCCGTCAAAGGGGGAGGGGCAGAAAGGGAATGCTGGTTTGTGATTGGCCCACGTAAATTGTGGCATTCCAGGTCCTCTCTTCCCATGACCGGGTCTGGCTGCACGCTGCCCCAACACGCCTAGGCCCCGCTCCGGACGATGGGGTTGCCGCACGGGGGTGGGCCCCCGCATACAGCCCCCGGCTGGGCCACGGACAACAAAGCCATCATTTTTCTTGCCTGTCAAGTGCATAGCAGTGTGAAAACACATTAGTCAAAGCTGTTAATAACTACATTATAATAACACACGCATTATATAAGCTGAAACCGAGCATCAAAGCTGCTGAATCGGGCTACGACGACATCAGGGAGGCCTCGTGTGAAGTGTGCAGACCCAGACTCAAGCTCGCACCACGGTTCATTAAGCCTACCCTCCCCCCCCAGCCCCCCAAAGAGCAATACAGGATAGGAGATAAGCCACCGCTGTACTACTACCGCTGGGCTACAGCAGGAGGACAGGTGGCATCCCTGAAGTTCACCCGAAGGTCGGAGAGGCGGCCATGGGGGCTTATGGTCCAGGGATCTTAACACTGAGACGTGGAAAAAATGGCCCAGCTACTGGTACCCAAAACACAGGTGTTCATTTCACAGTGTGTAATGGTGGTGGGGGCATACCTGTGTGTGTGTGTGTGTGTGTGTGGGGGCATGCGTGCACGTGCTCAAAGACAGCCACACGTGAAATCGCTCTCAAGACGTCGCCGGGCGCCCATCACCACAGCAACCGTCAGCCAATGTCTGTCATCGGAGGGAAACCCAGTGTGGTGGGGGGGGGTGGGATCTGCGCAGAGAAATCATGACGCATTCCCACAACGGGCAAATCTGAACCCGTAAGCTTGACAGACCTCTCGCTTTGCGGAACTGGACCCAGAACAGCGAGTACGATTGGACGTCTTTATTGCAGAGAATACGTGTGGATCCAGACAGTAAATCCTCAAGCTGGGGGTGTTCAGAATGGCGGAACAGAAACAGGAAGATTAAGTTATAGCTGAAGGCCCCAGAAAATGGGCCCTGTCCACCAAAACTCCATTAAGGTAAAACAAATTGATGCATCACTTACACTGACAAGCCTTGCTAGCACCCCCCCCACCCCACATGCTGACGACGCAGTTTACGCCCAGATAGAAAGCAAATGTGCACCTCCGACAATCTCACCGAGCGACCAGGACAAAAATGACACAAACCCCCGAAAACAGGCCAGTAAGACTGCCTGCCGTCACACGGCCCATCAGCGTTCAGTCTGCTTTTAATTATAAGGTCCCTCTCTGTTCCGTCTGCTCTAGAGGGTGAAGTCGACTTGCATCTTGGGAATTTTTGGGGATAAGAGGCGTCACCCACACTCTGAGAAGCATTTCATGATCTTCTTGGAAGTGAGATCACCAGAGACCAGAGGAGAGTCAGATCCTCCCCAAACGCCCTCACCCATCGCTCTCCAACTTTTCTTCCCCTTTCAACTCCCCCCACCCAGACCCCATGTCCGGTATGCCAGGTGTCTACGCACCCCCACCCCCACAAAGAAAATTCCAGGACGAGTCTTAATATGCTTCCGCATCCAATCAGCGGCTGTGAAACACCCACATAGGATGAACGCCGGGCCAGCTAACACACACACACACACAGACACACACACACAGACACACACACACACACACACACACACACACAGACACACAGACACACAGACACACAGACACACACACACAGACACAGTTTGAGCAGTTTGACCACAATCAGTGAGGTGGAGGGCACTTTGCCTGACCGTTCTGTAATCACCTCAGGCTCACATTACTCTTTGGACCCCCAGATACGGGGGCGGGGGAGGATTAACTAAACACCTTGTCCCAGCGTCCGAATCACACAGAGTGTAAAATCTCCCAGGATTTCAACAGAGAGAAGGTTCTGCAATGATAGCTTAAGTCCCCCCCCCCCCCCGACGTGTCAGCAGCTCCAGGACCCACAGAAGGGCGGTTTGGGTGTCAGCTCCGGTCCCGGGGCGCCGGTGGCGGATTACGTCAGTGGCATGTGGCCTTTGGAGACCTTCTGCCAGAAACATTCCTCTGTGAGAAGCGCTCTGCTCCCGCCGCCCGGCGCACGGCTGCCATCGCTCACCAGGGCACGGCGTCCTCCCAACTGCGGTCATCTCCCCCCCCACCCACAAAATGTACTTCTGCAGTGTTAAAAACAAAACGACCTTGGCTCTCGCACAGAGACCTTGGTTATGGCAGGAAAGCTGCAGGAGCGGCCAAACGTTCACGAGACGAACCCACAGCTCTCCCACTAAAACAGGGAGGCCCCAACTCTGCACCCCCCTCCCCCCCACAAAAAAAAAAAGCCCAGGGTTACCTTAGCGTAGAAGCACTACTTCATTAGAGAGAGAAGTTGGCAGACTTCATAAGGCCAGGAAAAATTCAAAGCAACTAAAAATTCTTTGAATCCAGTGGGGAATGAACTCAGCCTTAATTAAACTACAGCTTTCTGAGAGGCAAATGTGGGCAGCCGTCTGTCCGTCCTCAAGCGCAGAGGACTGGGGAGAAGCGCTGAACAGGGGACTTTCGTAAAGGGCCAGAGGAGAATCTGTCATACATGGCCAATAGCCGGTTCAGAGAAAGCACTCAGAAAATTAAGAACAGAAAAAGCTAGGTTTTGCTTTGTGTTCAATAGAGGTGCACAGAGAGAGCAGCACCCACAGTGTCGTTCTGATCCACCCTCCATGCCTGGGACAGCCGGAAAGGCCCCCACCCAGGGATGAAGCGGACGATTTCGCCTAAAACGGCGAAAAACTGAAGTTTCAAATTTACTTAAGCAGGCCGGCTGTCTTAGACAGGCAGCCCACGGAAATTTGAAAGTATAATTTTAGTGTTTGCCGTGTTTCACAGAGGTGCGAGTTTCTCTGGGGGGGGAGAAAATCAAAATTAAATCCTTCAACTGACAAGACTTTTGGGGAGACGATGCGAGTTATTTGAATATTGCTGCGAGCCAGATAGGCAAACCACCCTCCACCCTGCTGAAAAAAAGAGTGTGTGTGTGTGTGTTAGGGGGGCAGATCTGAAATGAGTAAACGGGGACTGACGGAGTCCAACCTACACGCGGCAGCACTTCCTGCCAGAGTGCGGGCGTGAGGAACCTCGGCCCAATACGCAGACTGACGGCCACACGAGGGTCTGTGAGGCATCTGCAGCCAAGTCATCCGGAGAGCAGCATCGTCGGTGTGACCTCATGGAAAGGAACCGCCGACCAGGGGGGGGGGGGGGGGAGATGCTCGTCGAGCATGGGGAGCGGAAGCAAAATCTCAGCTAGTTAACACAGGTGCACACATACACAGACACAGGAGGACTATTTGGATTATGACTGACATGCTGGCTGATGGGACAGAGCGATATATCTTTTGACCTTTGAATAGGGGGGTGGGGGTACTTACAAAGGAGGGAGCGGTTTGTAAAGCCCTAGTGGCCTATTTCACTGAGCACAGCTCGAGTCTGCAGTTCACTCAAGAAGCGATTACTCGCAGAGATACAGGGCCTCGGAAAGCCCCTCCAGCAGGGGGCGATCTACTGTGTGCGTGGCTGTGCTGCCACACGCCTAGACACTTGCATCCCAACAGAAGACAAAAGCCGACCCGTGGCACAAAACCCTCTTTCCCCCCTTCTTGGTCATACTTATGGTGCGTTCGATTATCTCTCCCAAGTCAGAAATTCCGAGGTGCATGACGTCACGTCCGACAATCTCCCGTTCGAGCTACACATCTCGGAACAAACATGGCTGCCTCCATGAACACGCTGCTGTGTGTTGTTGCTTTATATTTTAGCAGATTTGGAGATTTGGTGAGATTCTTTTTTTCCAGAGAGACAAACAAGAAACACGAACTAGTCAAACCACATTAAAAGCTTTATAATATTTTAGTAGATCCATTGCAATATCCTTTTTTCGAGATGCAACCAAAAAACAAAGAAACAAAAGACCCTAACAAGTCTGGTAAAGATCTGATATTGCATGCTGGGATACCGTTTATGGTGATGATACGGTATTCTCTAAATCAACCATGTGCGATTAACATTTATAACTTAATACATTTAACAAAACATTTTTAAATTCATATAAAATAGAATTACTGTTGACTGTGTAAGCCACCATGTTGAAATGACATCACATGAAGTGACGATTTTCATGTTTTTATCAGAGTTCTGACTCGGAGAGAGATAATGGAATGCAGGATAAACCCCACTCCACTCAAAAGGTCATATTCAGGTGAGGACTGAGCAGGACAACCTGGCAGCAACTGCTGAAGACTATGGGGGGTGGGGGGTGGCACAGCTGGGGGGGGGGGGGTCAGTTTACACCACTCAACCCCCGCTTCATTGTAACATGCAATAAACAGTAAAGCAACAAATCACTCTAAAATCGTCACTAAGGGGTAAAGAAGTAAAGGAATCGACTCAGGCAATTGATACAATTGTAACACAGAGAGATTTATTTCCAGAATCAATACAAATCTGCAAGCAATAGTCAGGATCTGAACAGCAATTTGGGGGGGGGGGGGGGCTGGCAAAGGAGATAGCGGGATCTGCGAGACCATTGCGGGGGGGGGGGGGGGGGGGGCGCCCGCCCAAGTACATCACCTGTCAAATCGCTCTCATGAATAATTGCGTTTACTTCCCCTAACGAGATAATTAGAAGTCCAATTACATTCACAATCTGCAACTAATTCACAAGAATCCTAATCTTATTTGTTAACCTGGGGGGCAAATAATTATCAGAAAGCCCCTCACGTATGCTTAAGCTACACAAAGCAGGCAGGAAATGTGGAACACAGACATGCCGGGGAACATGCTTAGATCAATCTGCCTGACATCTCACAGGAGGTGGGACCCTGCTGGCTCCGAGAGGGAGAGAGACGCGGGGCCCTGCTGGCTCAGAGAGAGAGAGACGCGGGGCCCTGCTGGCTCAGAGAGAGAGAGACGCGGGCCCTGCTGGCTCAGATAGAGAGAGAGAGAGACGCGGGGCCCTGGCGGCTCCGAGAGAGAGAGAGAGACGCGGGGCCCTGGCGGCTCCGAGAGAGAGAGAGAGACGCGGGGCCCTGCTGGCTCCGAGAGAGAGAGAGAGACGCGGGGCCCTGCTGGCTCCGAGAGAGAGAGAGAGAGCGGGGCCCTGCTGGCTCCGAGAGAGATAGAGAGACGCGGGGCCCTGGCGGCTCCGAGAGAGATAGAGAGACGCGGGGCCCTGGTGGCTCCGATAGAGAGAGACGCGGGGGCCCTGGCGGCTCCGATAGAGAGAGACGCGGGGCCCTGGCGGCTCCGAGAGAGAGACGCGGGGCCCTGGCGGCTCCGATAGAGAGAGACGCGGGGCCCTGGCGGCTCCGATAGAGAGAGACGCGGGGCCCTGGCGGCTCAGATAGAGATGGCAAAAACTAAAAATGCCAAAAAGTCTTGTATTTTGTTTGGTTACTTATGGTTAAGGTTAGGGCTGAGTGGGGGTTAAGATTCTTATAGCTGGGATTAGGGTTATGCCCAGAAATGGATGGACGGACCCCACAAAGATGCGAATATAAAGGTTTGTGTTCAGCCCAGCAGGCCCCAGATGACGGAGCAGTCGCCGCATGTCCTCGCCCAACCCCCCCCCGACCGCGCCTCTGGGCTGATGCTACTCACCCAGATCGGTTTACAAGCATGCGGAACGTGGCCACCCAGTACACCACATGCGAGCTTGACACCAACGTCGACCCAAAGTACGGTGGGGGGCAGAAGGAGGTCCTGTTACCATCAGAAAGACGCAGGAGAAACTGCAGACGGGTGACCTCAGGAGTCTTACTGGAAAGCCTGAGAAGCAGCCAGTGTATTGGACCCCCCCCCTCTTCACCCCTCCCCCTTGGACCCTGGCGCCAATACCAAGCACTAGGGGTGATGAAATTACAGTCAACGCACCATGATGTCCAGCAAAGCTGGAGGGGGGGGGGGGGGGGGGGTTACAGGGAACAGAACTGACTACCTTGAAATTAAAGATGGAGCAAAGATTTTAAGAAGGTGACACGACCAACAGCCAGCGATCGATTTTTAACTTGACAGATCAATCGGCTGGGGGGGGGTTCCCTATGCCAGGGGGAACAAGCAGCCTGGGACCGTTCCATGTCCCTAGAGAGAAGCCACCAGAATGGGGGGATGGATGACTCCCAAAGCGAGGGTGGGGGCATGTATAAATCATGGGAGTTTACACAGCACAGACAGAGCATTGGAATGTGGAGTGGGGGGGGGGGGGTGACGGGCATAGCCACACTGCTTTGCAGCCATGTGATCCATTACCTCACCCCTGGTCCTAGCAGACGGGCCAGCAGAAGGTCATGACATAAGCAGGACACCCCCTCCCATCCCTTCCCACCCCTACACCCTCGTGACCTTTAAGACAAGAGCCCCCCCCCATCATGATTTCATAAAAGAAACGGCCAAGAATCTCAGCGATATGAGTGACACAGTAGCCAGAAGACCACTGGCATTAAATATTCCAAAAAGCATTTTCAAGTTTGTTGCAGAAACGCACGTCGACTCCCGTTTACGCCATCAGCCTTCATACCAGACAGGGCAGCAGGGTCAAAACCTCAACTTCCTGTTCGGTCATGATGGCCAGAGCTTCATGACCAATGCAAGAGGCAAGATGCCACCGGAGAAACCAGAGTTTACTGCAGGTCACGGCAGGGGAGAACAGCAAACCCGAACCGGGGCTGGGCGAGTCGGCTGCCGGATCCGGGGCCCTCGTGTCACGGTGAGCGGATCACGGTGCGGTGATGAGGCGGGATTCCTGCCTCATTAAGCCAAGAAAACAGCAGCCCCTCTGACCACCCCCCACCCCCCAACTCCAGAGCCAACCAAGCTCACCATGCTCATCGACCTGATTTCCCCCGAAAGGAAGGAAAATGCTATGAAGCCCTTCTGTGAGGGGGGAGGGGGGGCACAAACATACACACCTGCTATGAAAGACTGCAGCTCCCCCCCAGCCTCATACTGGGTAAACAGTTGGAAGATTGATAGATATACACGTCTATTCAGTGTCACGATATACGCGCTCTGACAGCTTATTTCCATACAAGCTAGCCGCTGCTTCTCCTTCACAATGCCCCGTCCTTCTCATGTCACGTTAATGACTGACTACCGTTTTGCTCTCCCTGTGATCTGATTTTCAAACCACTGCAGAGACAGCCCCGTCTGGAAGGGCACCGCAAGCACACCAGCGGGCCATACCCGCCCGGCAGACTCGAGGGCTGGGGGACACACACAGGAGCGAGCATGCTGCACCCCCACTCCCATCCCAACAGGGCCCGTCCACCTGCACGCGGGGGCGGCCTCATTCCGGGTAAATGGATTCACACACCGCGGAGATCTGTTTACGGAGAGCCACATGATACCGCGGATGGAAAGCGCAGGGAAATGCCAGCGGTGAGGGACAGGACAGGACAGGGCGGAGGGCACTTCAGGCCGGTAAACACAAAGATAACAGGAAGGCAGGGGGCTGATATTTCCACTAAACCATATTTAATTAAAAAGTCTTATGTAAATACCAAAGGCCAGGCCAGAGCCCTATCCAAAACAAACATCAACAGCAAGAGAGAAAGACACCAAACAATTTCAATTCGTTAGAAGGAATTAAATATTAACAGAGCAAAGCATCACAAAGACACACTTTGGTTTGGTTTATGCATTTTTACCCTGGAAATGAGATGACAGGGAGAGAGCAGAAGCAGACACCGTTTGGAACACTGAGCAATGTGCATAACCCAGCACGTCATTCCCGTGTCCACTCACATGGGGGCGCCATAGAGCACTCGTCCCAATGGGGTCCGACAAGCAGCAGAGAAGATCCAATTTCCCTCTTAAACAAAGACAGCCCCCGACAGACCGCCCCCCCCCCCATCCCAACAGGGGTGTAACGGTACAAAAATCACGATTCGGTATGTACCTCAGTTTTTAAGTCACAGTTCGGTAAGTTTTCGGTACAGCAGGGGTAAAACAAACAAATTGATTCTTTTCTTTACTAACAATGGTTTACTGAACAAAATATGACTTTCATTAATACAAAACTAAAATTTACTTAAAAGTAAATTAAACATTTAAACAAAAATAACATATCCATTAAGGCGCACATTTAGAAAATTAACTGTACCTGTTCTGTACTGTATTCACAAAGGTTCCGCACTTGCTGCATTCGTTCGGTACATACGCATGCTGAACCACAAGACATGTACCGAACATTTTCGGTACAAATACGTGCACCGTTGCACTCCTACAGCCCACAGTCCTACCCCCAGTGTTCTCATCGGCAGGAACTTTGAGGTACTCAGCTGTACTTTACCCCAGCATGGATAAGGACTTTGGGGTGCGGTGGGGGGGGGGGTGGCAGATGCTGAAAGAGGCCCCTTGGCATGCAGATGGGGGGGCAGGGGTAGACATTCCTTTGCTGGGGTAGCCAGCCCCCAACTGTCATCCATCTACTGAATGGACACCGACACTCAAACTGCTGCAAATATTAATGTCAATCATGGTGGGAAGGGGAGGCTGCTTCATTTAACCAGTCGCAGAGACCCAGGGGGGGCTGGATGCAGCTTTCCGGCGCTCCACCTGAGTGACATCCTCCAAACGTCGAGTCAGGTAAGCAAGGGGGGGGGGGGGGGGAAGATAAAGTTTCTGTCACCGAAGACAAACCATGTGAAACCTTTGGCGGTGGGTGATAAAAAATATTTGCAGACTTCAAGGACCACTGAGAAGGCAGGTTATCCTCTGATCGGAGGATGGCTCTGGGGTCTGAAGCAAAATGTGCCTGCCTAACACTGGGGGGGGGGGGGCAATGAGGGCTCCAAACAAACCCGTTACTTGTTGTCAAGGGCTACACCCCCCCCCCCCCCCGTCTCCAAGCCGATCAGGCTTCAAAACGAAGAGGATACAGACAACTGGGACAACAGGCCACAACTACTGTGAGAATACCCCGCCCAGGACACAACAGGCTGGGGAGGCGCTTTCTCAGCATCCCCTGTTGCTCATCTCAGGTCCAAGACATATTTTCTCTCTCTCTCTCTCTCTCTCTCTCGCACGCACACGCGCACACACACACACACACACACACACCACTGTTAATCATAAAGGAGGCAATATCATTAAGAAAGAGGAAAAAACCCTATATTTTAATGCCACCCACCCAACACTTTATCCAAAACAGAGCCCCTGCATGCCCAGAGACCACCCCAAGGATAACTGGGCACCAAGAACCACATGGCACTCCGACATACACCACCATGGGAGTAAAGCAGG